>NC_140996.1:179699308-180299308 GCF_052327205.1 Somniosus microcephalus | reverse complement strand
AGTGACGGAGGGCGTTGGAAGAGTCGCGAATGTAGGTGGGAAGAGACTGGACAAGGGGAGAAAAAATAGAGTCGAGATAGGAAGAGATAAGTTCCGTGGGGCAAGAACAGGCCGAAATGATGGGTCTACCAGGGCAGTCCTGTTTGTGGATTTTGGGAAGGAGGTAGAAGTGGGCTGTGCGGGGTTGGGGGACTATGAGGTTGGCGGCCATGGAGGGAAGATCTCCAGAGGAGATGAGGTCAGTGACACACTTGGAAACAATGGCTTGATGTTTGCTAGTGGGGTCATGGTCCAGGCAGAGGTAGGAGGAGGTGTTGGAGAGTTGCCGTTCAGCTTCTGCACGGTAAGAGGTTGGTTCGTCAAACAACAACAGCACCACCTTTATCAGCAGGTTTAATGATAATGTTAGGGTTGGATCGGAGTGCTGCAAGTTCAGAGGGAGGTAGGTTGGAGTGAGAGGGGAGCAGAGAAATAGATTTATTTGATTTTCAAAATAACATGAGTAGCAATTGAAATATCACGAGCCTCACTGAAGTGCAGATACAATGCTCCAGTAGTGAGGCTGGCCATACCAGTGTGAGTGATGTATCACGGCATAACGTGCCAGGTTTCTGAACCGTTAACACATCACTTGCCTCAATCATAACTCACGGACATTCAATGTGAGGGCAGCTTGACTTTATGCAGACAGAGTGACCAAGGCCCACTGCTGAGACCGTGACATGTCCAAGATTTGTGAGGTGGGCATCACCACAGCAAGAAACACGTCACGTCACACCAACCAGTCCAGCCTGGGCTGATATGTGTGTGAATACATACATATATACACACACATGTACACACACTTGGGAACATGCCAAGCGTGAGGAGGCCTGTAACAGAGGTAACACAGAACAGGTAATAAAAAAAGCTTCAAATCGTTTTTTTAAAATAAAAAATTGGTTGCCAAGACAAACCGGAGAAGAACAGGCCTTGACCCGACGGTGACAGCGCAACCCGCATTAGCACGGTCCCTATTTGAAGGGTTGAGTGCGTTTCGCAGTCACACAATGTTTACCTCTCGAGCTCGCCATCTTTCTCCATGACAACCCCGCGCGCCTCTCACTCCGCTTTATCCTCTGGAATTGGTCGGTTACTTTTCAAAACAACGTCTCGCTGCACGAGCGCTTCCTCAACAGAGGCCGCGCGAGGACCGCGAAAGACCAGCAAATCCCCGCCCCTGTACACAAACCAGAAAGACGGCCCATCTCACCTGCCTGATCACAGCTACCCCAAAATAAAACGCTCCACTTAAATCACCGCAAATGGTTGAAACAGAAAACGTTAAGTGTATATCTGCGGAAAATGAACGCCACATTCTTGAGGAAATATTTTTCCTCTCTCTTTCCACCACCACCACACACAAACCCGCCCCCTTTCTTCCATTCATGCAGGCGACGTACGAAGACAGAAAGGTTTCTCACGCCGGGCTCACTCGAACTTGTTTGGGGAGACTGGGCGGGATATCTCGCCTCCTGTTCTCTGATTAGATCTTCCCGCTTTCTTGCGTCATCCAGCGGCTGGAACGGTGAGGTGTCTCGAGTTATAATTGGACACCTCTCCTGTCAATCAGAAGCGGGAGCACCTCAACCAAGCAAGTTAGTTCGACTCGTAATTTTTGTGCAAATCTTAAGCACCGAGACGAAGTTCTCGGCAATAAATTCTGTTCAGTCCCCTTGAAATAATCAGTTGCTTGCACGATTCCTTGCAATAATATGAAATTGTATCGTCAGTGGATGCGGTTTTACACCAGCAGAAGGTAAAGTATGATTTTTAAAAAGCGGCTGCATGCTATTTCGCTCTTGTGTCTTGACAACAGAAGAACCTTGGAGAGAGGGGGGAGCGTGTGAGAGAGAAAGCGAAGCGCTTTCTATTTCAACCCCTGCCCACCAAAAATCAGTCATTTTAATGTGAAATCTTCCCGCTTGGTAGAATGTTTTTTTGCTACTGCCAGCGGTTGCGCAGGATGAAGGGACCGCCGGTGTAAAGCGCTGTGTAGCCCGGCTGGTGTGTGTATGTGTGTCAGAGTCTATAGGAGCGCGGGGCTGATGTGACAGTTATTCGGGGAGCCGCTGTAATGAGATGTGAACAGAGATTGGGCGCAGCGGCTGTTTTGATGTTTGACTTCGTGCGTCTGCACATCTCGCCGAGGAGTGTTTATTATTACTCTCAGACGTGACGGGACATATATATGTTTTAAATTAATGTATGTGTGTGTATATCTGTGTGTAATATAAAACCTGTCACTCCCGAAAGAAATAATAAACATAGATGTATCATTTCCCCCCCAGATTTCCAGCATCCGCAGTATTGTGCTTTAGCATAGATGTATAATGTGCTCATTTTGATTTTCCATTTTTTTAACGTTGTTATTATTGAAGTATCTTTCTCGTTAATCTGATGAATTGCTCAGGTCATTTTGGCTGTCGATGTGACCAGTTTTTTTTTTGACCTTGCATATTTTGTAAGTAGAAGCGTTTAGCTCAGAAAATGTTCTTGCGTTAGCAAAATGTAAACTTTGACTTTTTTTTAATTGATTTGTGATTTTATATACTTTCATGCAGTGGATATGTGTTTGACATTTTAGCATCAAAAGTTTTAAATTAATGGGGTGGCTCAAGTAATCAGATGCGAATTTTATTTTGTAGCAACGTTAATATCATCATGCAAGTATGTTCATATTTTGCTAGTTTATCTTTTTCCAAACTGAAGGAACTGTGCTATTGATTTTTAAATACTCTCATTGCCAAGTAGCAGTGCGAATCCCATTAAGTTATTGCATCAATTTAACCATTTATTTAATTTTGGTTTGAGTTTTGGTCGTGTATTGTATAATATCTGATTGCCAAATCAATTTTGAGTGATTTTGACATGAGTTTATTATAACTAGAAATTTGAACACCTTTGGGCACCAGGGACCTTGTTTAATGGGTACTTGTGTGGATAAGTTCATTTATATACACCCTCCTGTACTTAGAATTGCTTTGTTCTACAGTAACAAAATTAGATCAGTGAAATTCAATGTTACCCCATAGCAGTCATGATTTACATGTGGCTAATAGAAAATCCAGATGTGGCTACTTGCATTACTTATTAATGAAATAAAGAAACAAGTAGTAGATACTGTTATAACAACAGAACATGCTGGAAAAACTCAGGCCAGGCAACATCCGTGGAGAGAAAATAGAGTCAACGTTTCGGGTCAAACCCTTTGTCAAGGCTGAAGGCCAGGCTGGGAGAGAACCCAGCCTGGCCTTCAGTCTTGACAAAGGGTTTGACCTGAAACGTTCTCTCCACGGATGTTGCCTGGCCTGAGTTTTTCCAGCATTTTCTGTTGTTATTTCGGATTTCCAGCATCTGCAGTATTTTGCTATCGTACTAGTAGATACTGTTGTTGAACATATGGGGCCAGATTTTGCTGGAGTGAGGCATCTCATAGCATGTACCATTAGTTAGATTTACAATTGCACATTTAGGTTTTAAATTTTTAAAATCTTAATTATTTAACAAAGTTGCTGGAAATGCGAGCTGATAATGGCGCAAGGAGAGCAACAGGGCATCTGGGACGTTGCTGAACAATGGGACAAACAATGTATCCCCTTAACCAATGAGATTTAAGGATTGAGCAATAAACAGAGGAAGGACTGAGAAGGAGGGTGAATTCAATGTCAAATTGGGTACAGAAAGATAAATAAAGAGAAGGAAAGAAAGATTGGATAAAGAGAGAAAAAAAGGGACAGAAAGGAAAAGTAAGTTTAAAAAAATTAAAATGATATTTTAAAAATCTCCTAAAACAATCCACAACCTGACAGAATGAGACTCCACACTTGTAATTATTTACTTTCTAGGCGAGAGGTTGATTGACAGTCGTTAACAATTATTACATCGTTACTAGGGTCCTTATGCTATTATTTATACTAGACGTAACTTTCTGTGGCGAGTTTAATGTGAATTAATTTCAAATGCAGCAACTTGATGAAAATCATGGGGAGGTTAAGTGCGAGATGCTGCTTTCGCAAAGCTAATTGTTCAGCGGCGCAAATCAGCCAGCAATTTGTGGCGATTCACAATTTACGGGGTATCTCTTCCTCGCTACAGTTGGCGCACTAATAATAGTGTCTGTCGTTTAGATGATATTTTTGCAGAAAAATCTGGTCCATGATCTCAATACTTGTATTTGCACAGCCTGTGATAGTACGTACTTTGTTGGTAAAATGGTAAGACGAAAAACAGTGTGTGAGTGTTTTGATCATTGTGAGTGCTATACCTCCTTGGTTACTGAATGGTGGTGGATGTTTGTTAAGTAATTTTACACGTGAAGTAAATTTTACTTGTATTTAGGCAATGAGTCTATTAAGGCATTTTCTACTAAAATTAGTGGCTAAAACTGTGTCGCTGTAGTCGTACCTGTGGCTGGTCAGCTATTTGATTTGGATGACTGGTGAAACCAACAACTTATTAGAATTGGAAAACCATAAACCATCCTACGACTAATGTAGATTTCAAATCAAATCAAATCAACTTTTTATTGTCATTGTTAGTGCACAAGTGCAGTACAACAAAATGTAGGCTTGCGGCTCCCGAGAGTGTACATTTGGATTAAGACATTTAAACATTCAACATACATTTGGCTTGTAGTATATTAACATAAATATAACCATAATAAAGTGCATTGGCAGATGTGCAGGCTTTAGAGTTTATTTGTGGAGTTCAGTAGGATGACAGCCCTGGGAAAGAAGCTGTTCCTAAATCTGGTCGTACGGGTGCGAATGCATCTGTAGCGTCTCCCAGGTGGCAGGAGGGCGAACAGACTGTGGCTGGGGTGGGTAGGGTCTTTGATGATGGACCGTGACCTCCGTAGACAGCGTTTCTGGTATATGTGCTCTATGGTCGGTAGCCGGGTGCCGGTAATGCGTTGGGCAGTTTTGACTACCCGCTGCAGGGCTTTCCGGTCATAGTAGCTACAGCTGCCATACCATACTGTGATACAGTTTGTCAGGATGCTCTCTATAGTGCAGCGGTAAAAGTTAGAGAGGATCAGGGGTGACAGATTACATCCCTTCAGCCTCCTTAGGAAATATAGGCGCTGCTAGGCCTTCTTCACCAGAGAGGAGGTGTTGAGGGACCAGGAGAGGTCTTCCGTGATGTGGACTCCGAGGAACTTAAAGCTGCCCACCCTTTCCACCACAGCCCCATTGATGTGGATGGGGGTGTGACTTCCGCCTTTGGACTTCCTGAAGTCCACAATGATTTCTTTTGTTTTCTTGGTGTTAAGGGCCAGGTTGTTATCGGCGCACCACTTCACGAGATGCTGGACCTCCTCCCTGTAGGCTGATTCATCGTTGTTGGTGATCTGGCCTACTACCGTGGTGCCATCTGCAAACTTGATGATGGTGTTGGAACCATTAACAGCCACACAGTCGTGGGTGAAGAGGGAGTAGAGGAGGGGGCTCAGCACACATCCTTGTGGGGCCTCTGTGTTCAGGGTCGGGGGGGGGGAGGTGTGGTGACCTAATTTGACAGACTGGGGTCTGTCATTTATTACCTGAGGTCCCAGATATAACTGTACACTAAACAACTGTTTTTCATTATAAATAACAACAGAAAATGCTGGAAAAACTCAGCAGGTCAGGCAACATCCGTGGAGAGAAATTTGAGTTGACGTTTCGGGTTGGACCCTTCTTCAAAACTGGAAAGAAAAGAAACTAGATCGGAGGCAGGGCTGCGATCGGACAAAAGAATAAAAGAAACAAAAGAAGTAAAAGAGATTCTGATAGGACAAGGCTGTTATTTTCTGTTGTTATTTCGGATTTCCAACATCTGCAGTATTTTGCTATCGTACAACTGTTTTTCATTGTCCAACTATCCTGCTGTATCATAGAGCTCATGATCAAATGTAATTGTAAAATCCTGGTATCCCACTTAAAATAGAATTTGACGTATGTAGTTTGTCGTCACTATAAATCAATGTGATTTCCCCATAACACTGATACATATTCTGGAATTCCATGCAATAAAACTGATTTATTCAGTCACTAACATATAGGACATGGCTGGATTGATTCTGACAATAGGACAAGGCTGTTCTGGGAGGGTTGTGGCTTTGCACATTTTTTATACCTGATATCTGAGGTGCATACTTTTCATATAGATATCCATAACAAAGTACAAAACTTAACATTATGAAATCTGATATTCACTTATATTTATCAAACACTAACCACTGCAGATAGTTGGAGCTCCATAATTGTCCATCTGTATAAGGAAGGGCAATTGTTTCTTTCCCTGGGGTGCTGTACATTTGAATAAAGAAAAATTCTGTTCTTTCACTGCCCAAAAAAAACTACAGGCAAGCATTAGGTGGAGGAGGTGATCTTCAGCAGTTGTGTGACAAGGTTATGCACAATTTTTTTTGTCAAAGGCTGGCATTTTTCTTTCTGTTGGCAGAAGCAAAGACAGAAATTAGTGTGTATATACATTATTCATAAGAACCGTTTATAATTTGCCAATCACCACTGGTTTAGCATAGTTTATGGATGCAAAAGCATTACTTGCATGATGTAAACATTGCATGGTGAAACTCATAGTCTACAATGTAAACAAAAATAGTGTTGGTAATCAAAAGTGTAGAAAATAAGGAAAGCTGTCACAAATGTGTCTGGGAGCGTGTCTGGGAGCGTTTTCAAAGTGGCAGTACAATTTTGGGGTTTAGATAAGTATTGTCTAATGGAGGAATCCAAACCAAGAGGGCATAATCTTAAAATTAGAGGTGGGTCATTTAGGCGTGAAATCAGGAAGCACTTTTTCCACATAAAGAGTAGTAAAAACCTGAAACTCTCTCCCCCAACATGCTGTGGATGCTAAGACAATTGAAGCTTTGAGGACTGAGATAAATTTTCTTTTTGTTGGGTAAGCATATCAAAGGATATGGAGCAAAGTGGTAAATGGAGTTGAGGTGCAGATGAGCCATGATCTGATTGAATGGCAGAGCAGGCTCAAGGAACTGAATGGCCTACTTCTGTTCCTATATGTCACCTGGGTGTTTGAAAACACTCAATGTCTTTCCTCTATGATCCACTTCTGTGGCACTGCTGTCACCAAAAGGGATGATGGTGCCTTTTTTTCTCACACGGCAGCTGTTGATGATTCTGCCATCGCCATTTACACCTCATCTAGACTCATCTTTTGTTTCTTGACTTGTCCCATTACCATCTCCTTTTGCCTTGCACCATCATCCCTTTTGTCTCTTAATCTCCCCTGCCTTCCATCCTATCACAGACCTTCCCTTTTGTTCTTTCCTCTCCCCCCCCCCTTTCCCTGCCCCTACACTTGCTTAAAAACCTGTTACATCTCCCAACTTTTTCCAGTTCTGACGAAGGGTCATCGACCTGAAACGTTAACTCTGTTTCCCTCTCCACAGATGCTGCCTGACCTGCTGAGTATTTCCAGCATTTTCTGTTTTTATTTCAGATTTCCAGCATCTGCAGTATTTTGCTATTGTATTACTGTTTACACCCTACTAATCTGAGAACATTCCCTTTGTCCCTACTTCCTGTCTCCTACCTCCCAACTCGTGACACAAGGTTACGTTCAATTCTGTGTGCTTTAATTTCTACTAATAATGGCTGTCTGTCTGTCTGCCTCTTTTTTTCCTCCCTCTCTCTCTCCTGACTTTGTTAACTCCAATCTAAAGTTCTCACTGGCCTCCCAAACTCCACCCAACGTCAACTCCAGCTCATCCAAAACTCTGCTGCCAGCAATAAATTTCACTCCCCTATATTTTCTGTCCATACAAACTGCTATTTGCTCTCTTCCTCACAATCCTCCCTACCACTGTCTGGCTTGTTTCTATCTCTGTAACCATCTCAAACTCTATGTATCATTGCACACCCTCTTCTTCTGACTCTGGCCTGTTCTGTATCGCTGCCCCTCCCTTCACTCCACCTTCGCTAGCAGTCTTCAACCATTGGAAGTCTCTCCCCTAAATTCTTCCACCTTGCTATCTCTTCCACCCCACCCCCCCCCCAACCTTCAAAAGCCTTCTCAAAACGTACTTCTTTACCATACCTTCAGTCACATCCCCTAACATGCTCCTCCTACGTGGTGCCTGTTTTTGCCACTTATGAAATGCTTTGATACATTTTATTATGTTAAAAGTGCTGGTTAAATGCATATTATTGTTGACTGAATTGCACATTGAGTTAGTAGACTATCCCTTCAACTCTAGGAAACAGATCCATCCAGACTGTGATGAGAGTCTCCCCTGCCTGTTGGCTGTAAGGGTCCTCCACAAAATGGGCTTGGACAGACTCAATCTTGTCACTAGTAGGGGTGGGCCCACAGCACAAAACTGGTACCCCATATTTGGCACCAATTAACATCAATTTGACAATCTCACTAAAAGAGGCTGCATACCTCTTAGAGTGGCTTCATGAACTTCAGGCTAAAAATGAGTTCTAAAAATGTAATTAGTAGCAGGTGCTACACTTTTTTTTAAGGGGAGACATCATTCTGAAAACCTTAACTTCCCTTTATCCAACATTTATTCTGTTTTAACTTTTCTTTTAAAGTGAGAGTACCAATACATTACATCATGGCAATAATGCTGGATGCAATGTAGTTATAATGACTATTTTATACATTGAACATGGGAGGGGGAGTGCATAAAAGTGCATTTCTATTGCATTTATTTTGTATTGTATGAAACTGTATGATCTGCAAACCATCAGGTCTTGCTGACAGCTATAATATTAAGGATAAACAGCCTTAACAGGCTAAATAGTGAACAAGGCTTTATCCATCGTTGCTGATAATCTGCTAGCGAGACCATGCTATTAAGTTGTTTATTTTTACTATACATGGTTTGACAGCCTCCTTCAATCAAGATTTAGAATCAAGTACATTCAATACAGTACACCTAATAGAGAGAAAAGTGCTGCTGCAGTCAAGCAGTCAGCATTTGTTAATTATTCAATTTTCAGCAACTTGTCTAAACCTTCAGCAAAATGCAATCATCTACTGCTAGTTGCATCATTCTTATGGATTTTCCAAATGACACGTGAGGATGGAATAGGAAGCAATAAAAATGGTCGCCTTTGTAGTCGCTGACTGTTCTATCCAGCTGGTCTGCAGTCTGACTGGAAAAAAATATTTCTTCGATTTGGAATTGACTGATTTCCATATCACCTGAAAGGGTTCAGCAAAGCACCAATTGTCCTATCTTTAATTGGCTTTTCATTGATATCTT
Organism: Somniosus microcephalus; assembly: GCF_052327205.1. Lineage (NCBI taxonomy): Eukaryota > Metazoa > Chordata > Chondrichthyes > Squaliformes > Somniosidae > Somniosus > Somniosus microcephalus. The sequence goes on along the minus strand of NC_140996.1, from coordinate 180,290,022 downwards.
GAAAGGAATGCAAAGGCAACGTTTGACTGTGTGATGGGTCTAATCGGAACAATGTAGAGCAGAGTTGCTATTTTGGACTGGCATCCCACCCACCAGCCATCAGGACTGCATCAAAGCTCAGAATTAATAGCTCAGAATTAATAGATTGTACCTCATGGTGCTGAGCACCACATGCTGTTCCAAGCAGCTAGATACTAGTATTTGCTTAGTCACATAATTTATGAAAGATGGCTTGCAGGCTGGGGTGAAGAGTAGAAATGGTTTGGTAGATGGGAACAGTCATGCAACCAAAAGGACAAATAAACTTATTGCCATGGTAATTGTGGTAAACCACTGTTTGTATTCCACTGTGTACATGCCTGTACATGTCTCGGCTGACTCCTCCCACGAGTCCAGGTATAAAGGTGACTGCTCCACAGTCCCTCTGTATTCTGGACCGGTCGACCACTCGAGGCACACCTTCATTCTCTTGTTAATAAAAGCCTGTTAATTACTCGCTTAATCTCAGTCTTTTGAGTTATTGATAGCGCATCAATTTTATTAACAAGATTTTTATAATGGAGAAGATCCTCACACCAGCATGCCTGGACTTAGATCATTGGGAGGCAGACTCATCCACCAAGTTTACTCACTGGCTTAGGTGTTTTGAAAAATTTCTGATCGCCTCCGCTGAAACGGTCAAATCGGACGAGGACAAACTGGATGTCCTGACCTCCAAAGTGAACCACCGAGTGTACTCGGTCATCCAGGACGCGACCTCGTACGCGGATGCTATCAAGCTCCTCAAGGACCAGTACACGCGCCCAGTGAACGAGGTGTACGCTAGGCACCTCCTGGGGAGTCGTAAACAACAACCTGGGGAATCGACCGAGGAATACCTTCAGGCACTGTCTGTGCTTGGCCGGGCCTGTGGTTGTAAGGATGTAAAGGCCGCCGTGTACACAGAGGAACTTATCCGGGACGCTTTTGTAGCGGGCCACAGGTCCAATTACACCCGACAGCGACTGTTGGAGCAGAGTGACCTCGATCTCAACAAGGCCTCTGAACTCGCACTATCATTGGACGCAGCCTACCGGGGCATGGACGCCTACTCCTCTGCACTGTGGACGCCGTGGGGAACGACAGCCTGGGACACGGTAGGACCGTCTCATAGCGCCGTGCCACCCCAGCCACATCCCAGCAACGGCCCAACTACCGCAGCAGTGTCCCAAGGCCAGACAGCAGTGCCCCAAGGCCAGAAATACCGCACCAGCTGGCCCGGTCCACAATGGACATTAAGGTAAATGGTCACGAAACAATCTGCCTTTTTGACTCTGGGAGCACGGAGAGCTTCATCCACCCGACACGGTGCGGCGTTGCTCTCTCCCAGTCCTGCCTGCGCACGAGCGGATTTCTATGGCCTCTGAGTCCCAGTCGGCGGACATTGGCGGCTACTGCGTGGTGACACTCGTAGTAGACAGGACTGTGTACGATAATTTTAAACTTCTGGTCCTGCCCCACCTCTGCGCTGCCGTTCTACTGGGGTTAGATTTTCAGTGCCACCTTAAAAGTGTTACGATGGCGTACGGTGGACCCCTCCTCCCACTCACAGTCCGCAGCCAGCAGCTTCCAAATTGCCCGCCGCGCACCAGGTGCAACCTCTCCACACTCAGAGTCACCCACCCCCCCCCCCCCCCCCCCGACTGTTTGCTAACCTCACCCGCGACTGTAAGCCCATCGCCACAAAGAGCAGGCGACACAGTGCCGGGGACAGGGTTTTCATTAAACCGAAGTGGAGCGGCTCCTGAAGGAGGGGATTATTGAGGGCAGCACCAGCCCCTGGCGAGCCCAGGTTGTGGTCGTTAAGACCGGCGAGAAGCAGCGCCTGGTCATCGACTACAGCCAGACAATAAATCGCTACACCCTGCTGGACGCTTACCCACTCCCCCGTATAGCTGATATGGTCAACCAGATCGCGCAGTACCGCGTCTTCTCGACCATTGACCTGAAATCAGCATACCACCAGCTCCCTATCCGCCCTGAGGACCGCCAGTATACTGCCTTTGAGGCAAACGGCCGCCTCTATCACTTCCTTAGGGTTCCCTTTGGCGTCACCAACGGGGTCTCCGTCTTCCAAAGGGAGATGGACCGGATGGTCGATCAAAATGCGTTGCAGGCCACCTTCCCATATCTGGACAATGTGACCATCTGCGGCCGTGACTTGCAGGACCATGACGCAAACCTCGAAAAATTCCTCTGCACCGCCAAACTCCTCAACCTGACGTATAACAAGGAGAAGTGCATATTCCGCACAACCCGCCTCGCCATCCTTGGCTGTGTTGTGGAACACGGAGTCATCGGTCCCGACCCCGACCGGATGCGTCCCCTTATGGAACTCCCACTGCCCCACTGCCTCAAGGCCCTGAAGAGGTGCCTAGGGTTTTTCTCTTATTACGCCCAGTGGGTCCCCTACTATGTGGACAAGGCCCGTCCGCTGATCAAGTCCACCTCTTTTCCCGTGACGGCAGAGGCCCGCTTAGCCTTCCACCGTATCAAGGAAGACATTGCCAAAGCCACCATGCACGCAGTGGACGAATCCATCCCCTTCCAGGTGGAAAGCGACGCGTCCGACTTTGCCCTGGCCGCTACCCTCAATCAGGCGGGGAGACCCGTGGCCTTCTTTTCACGAACCCTCCAGGGCCCGGAGACCAGACACTCCGCCGTTGAGAAGGAGGCCCAGGCTATTGTGGAGGCTGTGCGTCATTGGAGGCACTACCTGTCCGGAAAACGATTTACCCTGCTCACTGACCAGCGTTCAGTTGCGTTTATGTTTAACAACAAGCAGAGGGGCAAAATCAAAAATGACAAGATCTTGAGGTGGAGAATCGAACTTTCCACCTACAATTACGAGATCTTGTATCGGCCCGGGAAGCTCAATGAACCCCCGGATGCTCTATCGTGTGGCACCTGCGCCAGCGCGCAGATCGATAGACTGCGGGCCCTCCACAATGACCTCTGCCACCCGGGGGTCACCAGGTTCTTCCACTTCATCAAGGCCCGCAACCTGCCTTACTCCATTGAGGAGGTCAGGACCATGACCAGGAACTGCCAAGTCTGCGCTGAGTGCAAACCGCACTTTTATAGACCAGACAGGGCTCACCTGATAAAAGCCACTCGCCCCTTCGAGCGCCTGAGCGTTGATTTTAAAGGGCCTCTCCCCTCCTCCGACCGCAATGTGTACTTCCTCAACATTATTGATGAGTACTCCCGTTTCCCGTTCGCCATCCCCTGCCCGGACATGACCAGTGCCACGGTCATTAAATGTCTGAACGACCTCTTCACCCTGTTCGGTTTCCCCAGCTATATCCATAGCGACCGGGGCTCATCGTTTATGAGCGACGAACTCCGTCAGTACCTGCTAACTAGGGGTATTGCCACAAGCAGGACCACCAGTTACAACCCCCGGGGGAACGGACAGGTGGAAAGAGAGAATGCGACAGTTTGGAAGGCCGCCCTGCTAGCCTTAAAGTCTAGGGGCCTTCCGACCTCCCGCTGGCAGGATGTGCTCCCCGATGCGCTCCACCCTATTCGGTCACTGCTCTGCACTGCCACTAACGCCACCCCTCATGAGAAAATGTTTGTCTTCCCAAGGAAGTCCACATCGGGGACATCGCTACCGCCATGGCTGACGTCCCCAGGGCCGGTCCTACTGAGAAGACACGTGAGGACCCATAAAACGGACCCCCTGGTCGAGAGGGTTGACCTCCACGCCAACCCCCAGTATGCTTACATTGCGTACCCGGACGGGCGGGAGGACACAGTCTCCATATGAGATCTCGCACCCTCGGGGGCCGCAGTAACCCACTACCACCCCCCCCCCCCACGACCCGATATCCAGCCCCAGCAGACGGCGGGCCTGGGCCCTGCGACCCCGCTCGACACCTACGAGGACTATACACCAGTGCCCCAGCCTACGCGGGACTCGACGCCGGAAGCTTCACTACCCCTGCCGTCGCCACGTCGATCACAGCGGCAGACAAGACCTCCGGAGAGACTCCAATACACTAACTTTTAATACACTTCACCCCGCCGGACTCATTTTTAAACAAGGGGCGAATGTGGTAAACCACTGTGTACATGCCTGTACATGTCTCGGCTGACTCCTCCCACGAGTCCAGGTATAAAGGTGACTGCTCCACAGTCCCTCTGTATTCTGGACCGGTCGACCACTCGAGGCACACCTTCATTCTCTTGTTAATAAAAGCCTGTTAATTACTCGCTTAATCTCAGTCTTTTGAGTTATTGATAGCGCATCAATAATATGCAATATGAAGAGATACAGGCCTAGAAATTCAGTATCGCCACGTTTGGGGCGCTACAGTCGAGCGTGCACTAAATTTAGCGCCCGGCGCAACTTAGTGCCACCTTCGCCGAAATTGAGTTGCATCGCCCCAAGAGGTTGCTGCTGCGCTAAAGCAGGCGGTGCATGACTATCATAAGGCGCTAAGCCGGTGAGCCGAGGCGCAACCACCGAGGGCAGGCGCAGCGCAGGTGCGGCGAGTTATCGATTGCAGGCAGACACGCTGGCGCCAGTCAGCTCTTAAAGGTGGAGGGTCGATTTGGTTTGCAGCCACGCCCTGCACACTGCAGCCCTGAATCTAGGCCTGGACAGACCTGCTTCAACAACGCAATGCCCACAACCATGGAGAAGGCCACGGAGCGAGCGCAGCGCTTTAGTGAGGGTGCCCTGAAGGTGCTGGTTGGCGCAGTGGAGCGCCGGCGACCTATCTTCCCCGACAGTGGCAGGAGGCCGCTGCCCAGCGAATACAGAAAAGCTTGGAGGGAGGTGGCAAACAGAGTGACCTCCAGCAGCATGGTCCCCAGGACACCCACGCAATGCAGAAAGAAGTTCAACGACCTCACTCGGGTTGTCAGGGTGAGTACCCTTTCCAGTATCCTCTTCATCCCTGCATGTGCACCTCACTTTCTGGCCAAAGGGTCCTGAAAGCCCCAATGTCCAGCCCTCATCCAACACCTATGAGACTCACATGCACATTCACCACTTCACACACTGTCAGGGCTATTCAACCATGGGAGGCAGTGCAGGCAAGAGCAGGGCTTCACACTGTACTCCGAGCCCGCCCTTTCTCTTGCAGGGCAAGCTGGCCCACAATCGGAGGTAGCAGCAATGGACCGGGGGAGGCTGTCCTGAACTTCAAGACCTCAGCGACCTGGAGCAGCGAGTGGAACGGATTATGGGAGGCCAGCTGATTGGCCCCGTTGCCACTGGAGATGCCGACCCCGTTCTGGACAGCAATGGGAAGGTCATCACCTTTTTGACCTCTCTCTTTCCACTTGTGCCTCACACCAGCATCCTTTGCCACTCTCGAACCAATGCAGTGTATTGCAGCACTCATGCCTCCCTCGCTGCTGCCCTGTCCTCACTCTAAAGCAACTCTTGTATCTCCCTGCTTTCAGATGCTGATTCGCCAGGTGAGGAGGCGGGCCCTCAAGCTGGCACTTTGAGTGAATCGGAAGGCGAGGAAGAGCAAGCTGGACCATCAGTGCAACCCTCAGCCGAGGCAGCCCATGGCCATGATGGGGACACGTCTTCCCTGGAGGGGAGCAGGGGGGAAGGGTCTGATGGCGGTGAAGCTCCGGGGCCCAGCGGGCTGCAGCAACGTGGGAGGGGTAGGGAAGCTCGGCGGCCTTCTCCCCGGAGGGTGAGTGCGGCCTCCAGTCCTGCTACAGTGAGCGCAGAGGAGGTGCGGCTCCTTGGTGAAATGGGCGCCCAGGCTGAGCGCAGGTACATTGAGCTCATGGCTGCAGTGGCAAGGATGCCTGACTCCATAGAGTCACTGGCAAGGAGTGTGCAGGAATTTGGGGCAGCACAGGCCAGGAAGCTGCAGGAATTCGGGGCAGCACAGGCCAGGAGTCTGCAGGACTTCGGGGCAGCACAGGCCAGGAGTCTGCAGGACTTCAGGGCAGCACAGGCCAGGAGTCAGCAGGACGTCGCTGCATCACATGCAGCTTCCAGCCAGGTGCTTAGTCGTGCCATGCATTCACTGGCTGGTCTGATGCAGACACAGATCAGGGCCACACGGGCACTAACTGCTGCCACCCTCGCTGGTTCAGCCAGGAATCGCCGGGGCCCTCGCTGCGCCGCAGCAGCCCAGCAGTCTGTGCTTCAGCAGATTGCTGCGCATGCTTCAGTGCTGGCCCGTGCGAGTGCCAGTGTCTCGGCCGACCAGGGAGTGCCTGTGCTTTGGCAGCATGCTGCTAACACTGTCACTCCTCCACTGCAGCTGCCACCACCCGTAGGACAGACTGCTGCCGCCCAAGCAGAGTTGGAGCAGTCAGCAGCCGGGCCCTCCAGGCCCAGAGCTGGTCCAGGCCGTCCCTAAGGGCATCTGCCGACTCACTGTGACCCTCAGCAGCCTTCCCCCAGCCTTGCTGCAGCCACTGGGGTCCCATTGAGGAGGAGCTGCAGGGCGGGAAGGGGCCAATCGCGCAAGCGAGGCGGATCACCCTCGCAGGCCAAAAAGTAGGTGTGGCAAAATGTTGAATTTTTTATGAAGGCCGAGGATCATGGTCATTTCTGTTTAACTGTTTTGTTGATTTTCTCCAGGTTGTGAGAACCAGTTATGTGTCTGACTGTTTTTTGGGGGGTTTCTCTGTTTTTGTTTGTCATGCAGGAAGGGCACAGAGTCTGTAAAATAAAAAATTGTCTTTATTCAGACTGTGCATGTTTGCACTTTGAACTATTTGTTGCCTTGACCGCCTCAGGGTTTGCAGAGCGGGTCCATTCGTGTTCTTTCAATGGCACAAGCCATTCCCTGAGAGGGGGCCTAGAACTGACTTGCAATAAGCCGCCGAGGGACGGCCGTTGCACTTTGTGCCTCCCTCCCGTCTTGGTGCTCCTCCTCCTCCTCCTCCGGTGGTCCTCCAATGTCTGCTGGCAGTGGCTGAGTCCTGACGATAGCCAGGTTGTGCAGCATGCAGCACACTACAACGAAATGGGAGACTCGCTCAGGCGAGTACTGTAGGGCTCCCCCGGAATGGTCCAGACAGCGGAACCGTTGCTTCAGCACGCCGATTGCGTGCTCAATGATGTTCCTGGTCGCTTGATGGCTGTCATTGTATCGTTCTTCAGCAGGGGTGCTGGGCGCACGGAGCGGGGTCATCAGCCAGGTGCCCAAAAGATAGCCCTTGTCCCTGAGAAGCCAGCCTCCTGGGTGAGCCGGGGCTTCGAAAATGTCTGCCACAGAAGTCTGGCGCAGGATGAAGGCGTCGTGGCTGCTGCCTGGAAAGCGGGCATTGACAGCTAGTATCAGCTGCCTGTGGTCACACACCAGCTGGACGTTCAGCGAATGGTAGCCCTTCCGGTTGCGGTAATCCTCGGCATTCTGTAGAGGTGCCCGCAAAGCCACATGCGTGCAGTCAATGGCGCCCTGGACCACGGGGAAGCCTGCTATTCTTGCAAATCCCATTGCACGCTCTTGCTGCTTGTCCGGGGTCACGGGGAAGGAGATGTACTGACGTCTCCTTCTGAAGAGGGCATTCGTCACCTGGCGGATGCAGCAATGTACCGCGAACTGGGAGATATTGGCAATGTCCCCAGTAGCGGATTGGAAGGAGCTGGTGGCATTGAAGTTGAGAGCCACAGTCACCTTCACTGCCACCGACAAAGACGTCCTGCTCCTCAGCTGTGGCTGCAGATCTCTCTGAAGCAGGTGGCAGATCTCAGTGACCACCTCCCTTCTGAATCGCAGCCTCCGAACACACTGCTCCTCAGACATGTTGAGGTATGAGAACTGCTGGCGCTATACCCTGGGTGGGTAAGGCCTCCTGTGCCAACGCCTGTTGGCCCTTCTCCGTCTGGCCATGACTGGCACTCTCTCTCGGCGTCTCTGAGCCCTTTCAATGCAATGCAGAAACCCAACATTTCCACCCATTGCAGCCCCCATTATATGAGGCGACTCAAGGCTATGGCACTGAAAGTTAAATCCAACTGCAAAGCTCTGGCCTGAAGCCAGAAGTACCTGTGCGAGCGCTGAGTAAAAGCAGAAAGCTCTCTCCCTTTGCCTCTCTCCAAATCGCGCTCTCTCTCACACAGGAGTGAAACAAAATGGCTGCCACAAAGAATGCAGGAAGAGTCCCCTTTAAATAGCGCCCCCCCCCCCCAAGCCCCACAGCGACTGGGAACCGTTCCACTCAACCAGTCGCTGGGAGCGCCAGGCGCAAAGAAGGGGGGCGCCACTGAAGTTCCGGTTCGGGGCGCACCAAGGGCGTTGCACCATGAAATGACATCAGGATCTGCGCACGCAGCTGAGCGGGCGCTGCTGTTTTGCGCTGCCGCTAATTCTTGGCTGAAGTTCGCGAGAGGCGAAGATCGCGCTGCGTCCGGGCGCTAGATGCTTCGCGCCCCACTTCTCGCCCTCTTAAGGCGCTAGCGGCTGGCGCTAACAACTGAATTTCTAGGCCACAGTCTCAGCTTGCATGAAGTACAAGTTTAAGGCCTCATACCTCAACATGTCTGAGGAGCAGTGTGTTCGGAGGCTGCGATTCAGAAGGGAGGTGGTCACTGAGATCTGCCACCTGCTTCAGAGAGATCTGCAGCCACAGCTGAGGAGCAGGACGTCTCTGTCGGTGGCAGTGAAGGTGACAGTGGCTCTCAACTTCAATGCCACCGGCTCCTTCCAATCTGCTACTGGGGACATTGCTAATATCTCCCAGTTCAAGGTGCATTGCTGCATCCGCCAGGTGATGAATGCCCTCTTCAGAAGGAGACGTCAGTACATTTCCTTCCCCATGACCCTGGACAAGCAGCAAGAGTGTGCAATGGGATTTGCAAGAATAGCGGGCTTCCCCATGGTCCAGGGCGCCATTGACTGCACGCATGTGGCTTTGTGGGCGCCTCCAGAGAATGCCGAGGATTACCGCAACCGGAAGGGTATCCATTCGTTGAACGTGCAGTTGGTGTGTGACCACAGGCAGCTGATACTAGCTGTCAATGCCCGCTTTCCAGGCAGCAGCCACGACGCCTTCATCCTGCGCCAGACTTCTGTGGCAGACATTTTCGAAGCCCCGGCTCACCCAGGAGGCTGGCTTCTCAGGGACAAGGGCTACCCTTTGGGCACCTGGCTGATGACCCCGCTCCGTGCGCCCAGCACCCCCGCTGAAGAACGATACAATGACAGCCATCAAGCGACCAGGAACATCATTGAGCACACAATCGGCGTGCTGAAGCAACGGTTCCGCTGTCTGGACCATTCCGGGGGCGCCCTACAGTACTCGCCTCAGCGAGTCTCCCATTTCGTTGTAGTGTGCTGCATGCTGCACAACCTGGCTATCGTCAGGACTCAGCCACTGCCAGCAGACATTGGAGGACCACCAGAGGAGGAGGAGGAGCACCAAGACTGGAGGGAGGCACAAAGTGCAAGGGCCATCCGTCAGCGGCTTATTGCAAGTCGGTTCTAGGCCCCCTCTCGGGGAATGGCTTGTGCCATTGAAAGAACATGAATGGACCCGCTCCGCAAACCCTGAGCCGGTCAAGGCAACAAATAGTTCAAAGTGCAAACATGCGCAATCTGAATAAAGACAATTATTTATTTAACAAACTCTGTGCCCTTCCCGCATGACAAACAAATACAGAGAACCCCCCAAAAAAACAGTCAGACACATAACTGGCTCTCACAACTTGGAGACAATGAACAAAAGAGTTAAACAAAAATGACCATGATCCTCGGCCTTCACAAAAAAGAAACACAACATTTTGCCACACCTCCCACTTTTTGGCCTGCGAGGGTGATCTGCCTCGCTTGCGAGATTGGCCCCTTCCCGCCCTGCAGCTCCTCCGCAATGGGACCCCAATGGCTGCAGCAAGGCTGGGGGAAGGCTGCTGAGGGTCAGATAGTGAGTCGGCAGATGCCCTTGGGGGACAGCCTGGACCAGCTCTGGGCCTGGAGGGCCCGGCTGCTGACTGCTCCAACTCTGCTTGGGCGGCAGCAGTCTGTCCTACGGGTGGTGGCAGCTGCAGTGGAGGAGTGACAGTGTTGGCAGCAGGAATGCTGCCAACCTGACAGAGCACAGGCACTCCCTGGTCGGACGAGACACTGGCACTCACACAGGGCAGCACTGAAGCATGCGCTGCAATCTGCTGAAGCACAGACTGCTGGCCTGCTGCGGCGCGGCAAGGGCCCCGGCGAATCCTGGCCGATCCAGCGAGGGTGGCAGCAGTTAGTGCTCGTGTGGCCCTGATCTGTGTCTGCATCAGACCAGCCAGTGACTTCATGGCACGACTAAGCACCTGGCTGGAAGCCTCGTGTGCTGCCCCGAAGTCCTGCAGACTCCTTGCTTGTGCTGCCCCGAATTCCTGTACACTCCTTGCCAGTGACTCTATGGAGTCAGGCATCCTTGCCACTGCAGCCATGAGCTCAGTGTGCCTGCGCTCAGCCTGGGCGCCCATTTCACCAAGGAGCCACACCTCCTCTGCGCTCACTGTAGCAGGACTGGAGGCCGCACTCACCCTCTGGGGAGAAGGCTGCCGAGCTTCCCTACTGCCCTCGCCGCGTTGCTGCAGCCCGCTGGGCCCCTGAGCTTCACCCTCCTCAGACCCTTCCCCCCCCCCCCCCCCCCTGCTCCCCTCCAGGGAAGATGTGTCCCCATCATGGCCATAGGCTGCCTCGGCTGAGGGTTGCACTGATGGTCCAGCTTGCTCTTCCTCGCCTTCCGATTCACTCAAAGTGCCAGCTTGAGGGCCCGCCTCCTCACCTGGCGAATCAGCATCTGAAAGCAGGGAGATACAAGAGTTGCTTTAGAGTGAGGACAGAGCAGCAGCGAGGGAGGCATGAGTGCTGCAATGCACTGCATTGGTTCGAGAGTGGCAAAGGATGCTGGTGTGAGGCACAAGTGGAAAGAGAGAGGTCAAAAGGGTGATGACCTTCCCATTGCTGTCCAGAACGGGGTCGGTATCTCCAGTGGCGACGGGGCCAATCAGCTGGCCTCCCATAATCCGCTCCACTCACTACTCCAGGTCGGTGAGGTCTTTAAGTTCAGGACGGCCTCCCCCGGTCCGTAGCTGCTGCCTCCGATTTTGGGCCAGCTTGCCCTGCAAGAGAAAGGACGGGCTCTCAGTACAGTGCCAAGCCCTGATCTTGCCTGCACTGCCTCCCATAGTGGAATAGCCCTGACAGTGTCAAGCCCTGATCTTGCCTGCACTGCCTCCCATGGTCGAATAGCCCTGACAGTGTGTCAAGTGGTGAATGTGCATGTTATTTTCATGAGAGTCCCACAGGTGTTGGATGAGGGCTGGGCATTGGGGCTTTCACGACCCTTTGGCCAGAAAGTGAGGTGCACATGCAGGGATGAACAGGATACTGGAAAGGGTACTCACCCTGACAACCCGAGTGAGGTCGTTGAACTTCTTTCTACATTGCGTGGGTGTCCTGGGGACCATGCTGCTAGAGGTCACTCTGTTTGCCACCTCCCTCCAAGCTTTCTTGTATTCGCTGGGCAGTGGCCTCCTGCCACTGTCATGGAAGAGGATTGGTCGCCTGCACTCCACTGCGCCAGCCAGAACCTTCAGGGCACCCTCACTAAAGCGCTGCGCTCGCTCCCCGGCCTTCTCCATGGTCGTTGGCATTGCGTTGTTGAAGCAGGTCTGTCCAGGCCTAGATTCAGGGCTGCAGTGTGCAGGGCGTGGCAGCAAACCAAATCGACCCTCCCCTTTTAAGAGCTGACCGGCGCCAGCGTGTCTGCCTGCAATCGATAACTCGCCACACCTGCGCTGCGCCCGCCCTCGGTGGTAGCGCCTCGGCTCGCTGGCTTAGCGCCTTAGGATAGTCGTGCACCGCCTGCTTTAGCGCAGCAGCAACTTCTTGGGGCGATGCCACTCAATTTCGGTGAAGGTGGCGCTAAGTTGCGTCGGGCGTTAAATTTAGGGCACGCTCGACTGTAGCGCCCCAAATGTGGCGATACTGAATTTCTAGGCCCATGATTCTTAGACAGGCTACAGTGGCTGTTGGAAGATAGTGGTCTGTCCAGTATTGGGTTCACCCTCCATTACATTTTTATCCAGAAGCACAGAATCACATGCTTGGTCTCTATAAATGAGGTGGAGTTGTTGAATATGCTTTTTCTGAAAACTAATCCGGAATCCAAGCTCTGCTGCCAAAATTCCATTGAAGTGCAACAACCCAATCAGCCAAATTAAGTTTAGGCACAATATCTCTTTCAAAAGCTGGTATGCATGTCAAAGGCCTGAATGGTGCATACACTTTTATTCTCAAAGCCCTAATGAGGGAACAGCTGCTTCCACAGCTCAACAAATGTAACTATGTTGCTCTATTTAGGTGGCAAGCAGAAAGTATCTTGCTTATTCACAAACTAAGATGGAAGCAGTTCTAATAACTATATGTCTTGATCTTCACTGCCAGTCATTTCAAAATTCGTGGAAACTGTAACGAATGAGAACAATTTTCCAACATTGCAATCACAGTAGTGCTAGCCAGTAAATAATTTGGCTTGGAGCAAAAATGTCAGTCTTTTTATCCAAAAATGAAATGTTGCTTTTATTTCATGATGCTCATCATGATTACCATACCCTTTTAGAGCAGTGAACCTTCCATCTAAAAGATGTCTAGGAATAGTTGATTTTTTATACATATTACCCCTCATATCTAAAGGTACCAAACTTTCTTGCATTACAAACACTCAATTCCTTGACTTGCTAAGTGGCATCCAGTCTACACTGGGCAACAGGTGACAAAGTTGATTGGGGGCTGGTGGAGGGTGGAAATGACTGGAATTGTCAAAGTGTATCCCTCATCATTGTAGGTAATATTGCAGTTAATCAGAGTTTCAGCTTGGTGTTTGAACGTTACTGTCCTGTTTGGCAGGCAACAGAGAAATTCATTCTGCTGCTGGACTCTGTAATATAAAACCATGGAGACTGAATGAGGATAGCATACTGCATGTCAAAGTCAATTCTCTACAATGCTGGATGGATAAGCCTGGACTGGAGCAGCACTATATAAGTTACATCAAACAGGTTTCTTGTGCATAAACTGTATTTGCATGCTTATGCCAATAGCCAAAGTGACTGCACCTCAACAGTATCAATTGGAAAAATCTGCATTGAATAACAGCAGTGAAATTTTATAAACTGCTTGCTCTTTCTGTGGAACTGTCTTCTGGACAATGTTTAACATATAGCACTTTGTCCTTTTGTAAAGAGCTAACTATCACTTGCTGAACCGTAGAAACATAGAAGATAGGAGCAGGAGTAGGCCATTTGGCCCCTCGAGCCTGCTCCGCCATTTAATGAGATCATGGCTGATCATCCAAATTCAGTACCCTGTCCCTGCTTTCTCCCCATATCCCTTGATGCCTCTAGCCTTAAGAAATATATCTAACTCCTTCTTGAATATATTTAATGAACTGGCCTCAACTGCCTTTTGTGGTAGAGAATTCCACAGGTTCACCACTCTCTGGGTGAAGAATTTCCTCCTCATCTCAACCCTAAATGGCTTACCCCTTATCTTTAGTCTGTAACCCCTGGTTCTGGACTCCCCCGCCATCGGGAACATCCTTCCTGCATCTAGTCTGTCTAGTCCTGTTAGAATTTTATAAGTTTCAATGAGATCCCCTCTCATTCTTCTAAACTCTAGCGAATATAATCGACTCAATCCCTCCTCATACGTCATTCCTGCCATCCCAGGTATCAGTCTGGTGAATCTTCACTGCACTCCGTCCATGGCAAGAACATCCTTCCTCAGATAAGGCGACCAAAACTGCACACAATACTCAAGGTGTGGTCTCACCAAGGCCCTGTGCAACTGCAGCAAGACATCCTTGCTCCTGTACGCGAATCCTCTCGCTATGAAGGCCAACATACCATTTGCCTTCTTAACCGCCTGCTGCACCTGCATGCTTACCTTCAGCGACTGGTGCACAAGGACACCCAGGTCTTGTTGCATTTCCCCTTCTCCCAATCTATTGCCGTTCAGATAATAATCTGCCTTCTTGTTTTTGCCACCAAAGTGGATAACCTCGCATTTATCCACATTATACTGCATCTGCCCAATCACCCAACCTGTCCAAATCATACTGGAGTTTCTCGGCATCCTCCTCACAGCACACACACCCACCCAGCTTTGTGTCGTCTGCAAACTTGGAGATATTACATCTAGTTCCCTTGTCTAGATCATTAATATATATTGTGAATAGCTGGGGTCCTAGCACTGATCCCTGCGGTACCCCACGAGTCACTGCCTGCCACTCGGAAAAAGACCCATTTATTCCAACTCTTTGCTTCCTGTCTGCCATCCAGTTCTCTATCCAAGTCAGTACCTTACCCCCAATTCCATGCGCTTTAACTTTGCACGCTAGTCTCTTAAGAACGTAAGAAGTAGGAGCAGGAGTAGGCCATACGGCCCCTTGGGCCTGCTCCGCCATTCAATAAGATCATGGCTGATCCGAACTTAGACTTATGTCCACTTCCCTGCCCGCTCCCCGTAACCCCTAATTCCCTTATCAGGTAGGAAACTATCTCCGTTTTAAATTTATTTAATGTCGCAGCTTCCAGAGCTCTCTGAGGTAGCAAATTCCATAGATTTACTACCCTCTGAGTGAAGAAGTTTCTCCTCATCTCAGTTTTGAAAGGGCAGCCCCTTATTCTAAGATTATGCCCCCTAATTCTAGTCTCACCCATCAATGGAAACATCCTCACCGCATCCACCCAATCAAGCCCCCTCACAATCTTATATGTTTCGATAAGATCGCCTCTCATTCTTCTGAATTCCAATGAGCAGAGGCCCAACCTACTCAACCTTTCCTCATAAGTCAACCCCCTCATCTCCGGAATCAACCGAGTGAACCTTCTCTGAACTGCCTCGAGTGCAAGTATATCTTTTCTTAAATATGGAAACCAAAACTGTACGCAGTATTCCAGGTGTGGCCTCACCAGTACCCTGTATAACTGCAGCAAGACTTCCCTGCTTTTATACTCCATCCCCCTTGCAATAAAAGCCAAGATTCCATTGGCCTTCCTGATCACCTGCTGTACCTGCATACTAACCTTCTGTGTTTCATGCACTAGGACCCCCAGATCCCTTTGTACTGTAGCACTTTACAGTTTCTCTCCATTTAGATAATAACTTGCTCTTTGATTTTTTTCTGCCAAAGTGCATAACCTCACACTTTCCAACATTATATTCCATCTGCCAAATTTTTGCCCACTCACTTAGCCTGTCTATGTCCTTTTGCAGGTTTTTTATGTCCTCCTCACTCACTGCTTTCCCTCCCATCTTTGTATCGTCGGCAGACTTGGATACGTTGCACTCGGTCCCTTCCTCCAAATCGTTAATATAGAGTGTAAAGAGTTGGGGTCCCAGCACTGACCCCTGCGGAACACCACTAGTTACTGATTGCCAACCCGAGAATGAACCATTTATCCCAACTCTCTGTTTTCTGTTAGTTAGCCAATCTTCCACCCATGCCAGTATATTGCCCCCAATCCTGTGATTTTTTATCTTGTGCAGTAATCTTTTGTGTGGAACCTTGTCAAATGCTTTTTGGAAGTCCAAATAGACCACATCCACTGGTTCCCTTTTATCCACCCTGTTTGTTACGTCCTCAAAGAATTCGAGCAAATTTGTCAAACACGACTTCCCCTTCGTAAAACCATGCTGACTCTGTCCGATTAAATTATGCTTATCCAAATGTCCTGTTACTGCTTCCTTAATAATGGACTCCAACATTTTACCAACCACAGATGTTAGGCTAACTGGTCTATAGTTTCCAGCCTTTTGTCTGCCTCCCTTTTTAAATAAGGGCGTTACATTAGCAGTTTTCCAATCTGCTGGGACCTTTCCTGAATCCAGGGAGTTTTGGAAAATTACTGCCAATGCATCCACAATCCCTACCGTTACTTCTCTCAAGACCCTAGGATGTAAGCCATCCTTATCGAAAGCCTTCTGAAAGTCCAAATACACCACATCCACTGGTTCTCCCATATCTATTCTACCAGTTACATCCTTAAAAAATTCCAGTAGATTAGTCAAGCACGATTTACCTTTTGTAAATCCATGTTGACTTTGTCCGATCCTGTCACTGTTTTCCAAGTGCTCTGCTATTACATCTTTTATAATGGACTCTAGCATTTTCCCCACTACCGATGTCAGGCTTACCGGTCTGTAATTCCCTGTTTTCTCTCTACCACCTTTTTTAAATAGTGGGGTTACATAAGCTACCCTCCAATCCATGGGAATTGTGCCACAGTCTATAGAATTTTGGAACTGACCAGCAATGCATCTACTATTTCTAGGGCCACTTCCTTAAGTACCCTAGGATGTAGATTATCAGGCCCTGGGGATTTATCGGCCTTCAATCCCATCAATTTCCCGAACACCATTTCCCTACAAATACTGATTTCATTCAGTTCCTCCCTCTCATTAGACCCTATGTTCCCCGACATCTCTGGGAGGTTATTGTGTCCTCCTTTGTGAGGACAGAACCAAAGTATGTATTTAATTGGTCAGCCATTTCTTTGTTCCCCATTATAAATACCCCTGATTCTGACTGCAAGGGACCTACGCTTGACTTCACCAATCTTTTTCTCTTCACATATCTATAGAAGCTTTTACAGTCAGTTTTTATGTTCCCTGAAAGCTTACTCTCATACTCTATTTTCCCCCTCTTAATTAATCCTTTTGTCCTCCTTTGCTGAATCCTAAGCTGCTCCCAATTCTCAGGTTTGCTGCTTTTTCTGGCCAATTTATATGCCCTCTCCTTGGATCTTATGCTATCCCTAATTTCCCTTGTTAGCCACGGTTGTGCCACCTTTTTTGTTTTATTTTTATACCAGACAGGGATGAACAAATTCTGTAGTTCATCCATGCGATCTTTAAATGTTTGCCATTGCCTATCCACCATCAACCCTTTAAGTAACGTTCCCCAATCCATCCTAGACAACTCGCGCCTCATACCATCGTAGTTTCCTTTATTTAAATTCAGGACCCTAGTCTCTGAGTCAACTACTTCACTCTCCATCTTAATGAAGAATGCCATCATATTATGATCGCTCCTCCCCAAGGGGCCTCGCACAACAAGATTACTAATCAATCCTTTCTCATTACATAATACCCAGTCTAAGATGGCCTGATCTCTAGTTGGTTCCTCGACATATTGGTCCAGGAAACCATCCTGTATACACTCTAGGAATTCCTCCTCCACAGTATTGTTACTAATTTGGTTAGCCCAATCTATATGTAGATTAAAGTCACCCATGATAACTGCTGTGCCCTTATTGCACACGTCTCTAATTTCGTGTTTAATGCCATCCCCAACCTCAGCATTACTGTTTGGGGTAACAACAGAAAATGCTGGAAATACTCAGCAGGCCAGGCAGCATCCGTGGAGAGAGAAACAGAGTTAACGTTTCAGGTCTTTTTTCATGCAGTATGATTTTGCCATTCCCATTTGCAACATTTTCACAGTATGTTCTTTCAATTGCTTCCTCCCCCTCTAACCCCCCCCCCCCCCAAATCTCTGCACCTGCTTAATATCTGTTACATTTCCAGCTTTTTCCAGTTCCGATGAAGGGTCCCAGACCTGAAACGTTAACTCTGTTTCTCTCTCCACGGATGCTGCCTGGCCTGCTAATTATTTCCAGCATCTTCTGTTGTTATTTCAGATTTCCAGTATCTGCAGTATTTTGCTATTATATTACTGTTTGGGGGTCTGTATACAACTCCCACTAACGTTTTCTGCCCCTTGGTATTTCTCAGCTCTACCCATACAGATTCCACTTCAGAGCTAACATCCAGGGTTGTTGAAACATACATTAGGCTATATGGAATCTGTAATCTGCCCTGTAGTCTTGCACTCAACTTTTAAAAGTCTGTTTCTGCTCCTCACTCATAGACATCAAACAAACTGTACTCTTAACAGTTTCCTCTTGGTGCACAGCCTTCCTGTTACACCAGCTAAGCCAAGAGAAACTTTCTGAGAGACCTGATGCCGTGTTGGTTTAGAATACTACCTTTTACCTCTGGAGCCACATAGTAATTTATTCTAGATTGAAGGAATAAAAATACCTTTCCAATGGTTTTTAAAGATATTAAATAAAATTATTTTAGGCCATCTTGTCCTGTTTCCTAGTGTGTTTCATCTACAGCACAGAACTGTCCATAATTTAGTCTTGCTCAAGCCAAGGTGATGTGTGGGAAATTTTTTTTTTTTTATCGTAGACATGGTATCCTAAGATTGCATAATTTTTTGGCGGGCATATTGGAAGGAGCTTCATTGCATTTGACCTATCAATACTTGACTTGGGAATGCTTGATGCTAACACTAGGAGCCAAATATAGAAAGCATTCTATTTTTCCATTAGTTGCACAGAATCATATAACCAACCTCACCTGATGGTTAAAGAATGCAATCGCTATATATGTACTTCTATAACTTCCACGAACAATTCTTTCATATTGCTGATTCAATTTTCGATGAGGTTGGCCTGTCAATCAGTTGTTAAATTACCATTGCAATGTCTTTACAAGGCCAGATATTGAACTATAAATTTAATATTCTAATTTGATATACAGTTATAGCAGCCAGTAATTCAGTAATTTACACTGTAGTTCAATGTGCAGACATTTTGCTGGTTAAAGTTTTTTTTTTAATTGCAGACTTCTAAAAGAAAATTCAGACTACTACTCACAGAGCATTTTTATACTGCAAAATACCAAATTATGCATTATTCTAGAAATGTTGTTTTAACCTCAATTCGATCCTGAAGTTTAATTGCACAATCTCTTGTATCAAAGCACCATGAATTTGTTGTTTCATTAATTATATGATATGTCTGTGATTTAGAATTAATTGTCACAAAATGCATTACAGTAACTAATGCTTTGGATTTCTAGTCTATATAGTAAGGTGTGCAGTGCGTAATGTAGCGATTAAAGGACTTTTCATTAAAAGAAGAAGGTACACTGTAACCAGTCTCCAAAATATTATTTCTTAATCCCTCCATTATTGATATTCTGTCTAGGTTATTGACGGGCATGATTGTCAGACAATGTTTATTTCCTTTTCAGCAGCCTGCCAAAATGGCACAGAAACTTGCATTGAACCTGCAAGATCTGCAATAAATTTCATTGTGGTAATTGATGAATAGAACAGAATTTTATGGTGGTAGTGTATAACGTGGAAAGAACAAATGCTAAAATTAATGGATAAGGAGTATTGGAAGATTTGTTTGTAAATTGTGAGGAGCACAATTGAGTAAATGGAAATTATGATAAATGGACTGAAACAGCAATGCAATAGGAGCGTCTCCATATTTTGGTGGTTACATCTTGATTTCTCAAATTTACTATCTACACTATTATTTCTTATAAATTTGAGCATCCTCACTATTATTTTTCATCTATTTTATCTAAATAATCTTCATGTATTAATTGGAATATAATTTGCCACCTGGGGACAAGACCTAGAGGGTTGTTGAGAATAGGGTGTAATGGCTTTGTGCACTTTACTGGCAATATTTTATAGAGGTTATAACTAATTGTAAATTATTCAGTGTCTGAGTTAGATGTGCAATTTCTGATTTGTGTTTTCTCCCCCCACCCCAAATGTATTTTGTGTATGGGGTGTGCGATTACATGATCTAAGCTTTTTTGTCATAGCTGTGCCATTTTTAACAGAGGAATTTAGGGGCAAATTCATTGCTTCCATGTTCCCAGCAGGGAGCTGCACTCCAGGGAGAATGGTTTGGAGAATTGGTGTGCAATATTGTAGCCTTAGCTCTGATTCATATTCCCTTCAAGTGCGACTTCCCATGCGAACCATTGAATTTACCCAATAATTCTACAGGTTCTCACAGAATCACAGAAACCCCACAGTGCAGATAGAGGCCATTTCGGCCCATCGAGCCTGCACCGACACATATCCCACCCGATCCCCGTAACCCCTACACCAACACATATCCCACCCTATCCCCGTAACCCCACGTATTTAATCCCCCTAACACTAAGGGTCAATTTATCATAGCCAATCATCCTAACCTGCACATCTTTGGACTGTGGGAGGAAACCGGAGCACCCGGAGGAAACCCACGCAAACACGGGGAGAATGTGCAAACTCCACACAGACAGTCACCCGAGGCCGGATTCGAACCCGGGTCCCTGGCGCTGTGAGGCAACAGTGCTAACCACTATGCCACCGTTCTCTAGCATTACCAGTGAAATGATGAGGATAATTACAAATAAACAAAAAGAAAAGCTTTTGCAATGACAACTTTTTAATATATATATTATATATGTCTTGACTGGTCCTGGTATTTACTTGAATTTTTGTTTTGAGAGTGAGGTAAGCTATTATCTCCTCTATCCTGTCATTTGGGCTTCCCTGTGTCAGATCATTCTACGTGAGGGCTGGTAGGCATTCTACTTCTGCCAATGCTACTCTGAGGTCAGCCCCGAGAAGCTGATTGTGAGCAAATCAGGCCAAGGTATGCTCCTTTTTATTTTCTCTCATTGCTAGGTGCCTCCCTGTAGAGGCATAATTGGGCTCAGACGCTTAGCATGTGGCAGTCATGGGAGCGAACCTGTATCCTTTCACTCTGGTACAGCACATTAAAACTCTACATTACCTATCATTAAACTTGAAATTTTAATGTTTATAAATATTTAATTTTGTGCTGTACAATAATCCTGTTCATCAGAATGTTAAGAGGAAGTAAAGATTTACAACTAGAAAGTCAAATGGGTTTGTGTTATTAATTAGTATACCGAACAGTAGTTATATCTGCCACAGGAATAGAATTACAAGTTGGTAACATAAAGGTAGGGGAGCATCCAGGAAACAAGAAATATAATATAATTAGGTTTGAAACAAAATTAAAATTAACGATCAGGTTCTAGCCAGTTGTAATGAAATGAAAAGGTAACTAGCCTAGATAAACTAAAGAGAAATTGGTAAATGAGGCAGTCGATGATTAGTGCAGATTAGTCATACACTCCTACAAGGAGTTCTTTAGATGCATAATTAAATTAAAATTTAAATAGGACTTAAACAGAGGCTCATGAGAAATCTAGGACTGATAGTACAAGAGAAATTCAAGCTGATTATAGAAACTACAGAAAGAAATTAAAAGAACAATTAGAAAGACTGGGAGGTACCATAAAGAGAAATAGTAAACAATTTTATAAACATACTAAAAGTAAAAGATTAGTTGGAGAAAAGATAGACTCAATTAGAGATGAACAAGGACATTTTATGGAGGATGAAGGAATAGCAGAGATTCTAAACTAATCCACTTGCTTCCGTTTTTATAAAAGTGCATGGAAGTGGGAATTAAACAGTATAAAAGGAGGAGGTAGAACAATTAGAATAACTAGATAAGGGAGTAGTCCTGGACAAATTGGTGGAACGCTGGAAAAGACATGGCTCTCAAGCATGCATCCTTGAATGTTAAAGGAAGTCAGGGTGGGAATATTGGAAGTTCTGTCTCGAATCTTTCAAGCATTCTTTAGATATGGAAGTTGTGCCAGAGGACAGGAGGGTGGCAGTGTAACACCTCTGTTCAAAAAAGGGAAAATAAATAAACTAGGTAAACGCAACATTGGTAGTGGGTAAGCTTATTAGAGTCCATAATACATGATAAAATTAATATTCACCTACAAAGACATGGGTTATGAGGAGAGACTAGAGAAACTGTAACTCTTTCTATTGGAACAAAGGAGAATAAGAGATCTACAATTAGTATTCAAAATTGAGACATTTCAATAAAGTAAATTGGGGACAAACTATTTTCCAATGGTTGGGGATCAGTAACTACAATTTAAGATCATTGTCAAAAGAACAAAGGGAGAGGTTAGGAGGATTATTGTTTCCTCATGGTGTTGTTAGGACATGGAATACCTTACCAGAAACAGTGGTGGAAACAGTATCCATGATTGTAGCTTTGTAAAAAATATTTGGCGAAAAAAGGGTATCGGGGAAAGGGCAGGGGAATTTGACTAGGATAGCGCTTTGAGAACCAGCACAGGCGCAATGAACCAAATGGCCCCCTATGCTGTAAGATTATGATTGAGTAGTAAGTAAATTGGATATTTATACTTTCACAGACAATCTGATTTGATCAGTATGAAAATGACATCAGTGAAAGGGATATATGTAATTGGAAAAGATCATAGGAGTATCAGATTATAGCATCTTCTGACATGTCCTGAAAAGATATCTAGATGTCATCCGATGTCAGCATTGAAATTTGGGGATAAAAATTTACTTTTCAAGAGTTGATCACTTGACAGAGCATATAAACCAGAAAATCTTCTGATGTGACTGTTTCCCATTGTATGATCCACCTTTACCACATAAAATTTTAGTTTTGCTTGCTAAACTCAATTCTTGCACCTCATCCAAGGAGGGGATGTATCAAATGTCAGACTGATTAATATATTTTATTAAATTAATTCTCGTACGGGAGTACAATTATCATTCAGACTAGTGTGTGTGTTTTATTTATATAAAGTGTGTATGTATATTATAAAATATTAAAATGAAGCAACTGACTTTAAAAAATGTGTAAATATTGGAAATAAAAAATAGGAAATGCTGGAAATGCACAGCAGGTAAGGTCAGTGTGAAAGTGTGTATGTATATTATAAAATATTAAAATGAAGCAACTGACTTTAAAAAATGTGTAAATATTGGAAATAAAAAATAGGAAATGCTGGAAATGCACAGCAGGCAAGGTCAGTGTGAAAGAGAAAGACTGGGCATATTTGAGATATAACCCCTAATCCAAACCGTTTTTAGATTTTGATCAACCTGTTATTCCAGCATTTTCAGTGTTCACATTTTTTTTAAACAATGCTATTGCCACATATACATATTTGGTGCAATGTTCCCTGTCACTTGCAGTCTCTTATTTAAAAAATAACAAGTAACTGTCTTGTGAGAGGTGAGCCGGGGAACTGGAGGCTGGGTTGATCCCAACATTTCCAGCTTTGTGAACCATATATTCTCTTCTATCTCAGCATCACCTGTTTTTAAAACTCCTAAGGTGAGAATAGATCACTTTCACAAAATAGTGGATGCTAAGTAAGATCAGCATATCCTCTATGTAGTGTTGCCTGCACATTCTTGTGAGCAGAGCAAAAATGGTGTGAGCTATTTTAGATTCTTTCATTAGAAAAGACAACAAGTCTGCAATTGCTAGGGAAAAGGAACTAATATTGAGAGGGACAGGAAGGACTGAAGGCATGCAACAAGGAAGATGAGAAAATAATTTCTTTTGGGTGAAGGTATGTACTTTATTTCCCCCCTCATTTAGATCTCCGAATATAATGCACCAACTTGCTGGCCAGCTTTTAAATTGCTCCCAGACCTCCACTGATGCTATTCTTGAGCTAATTTGCTAGAATTGTGAGAGCAGCCTGGTGATAACTTGCATTCTGATTTTACTTCTGCTCTTGTGGGGAAATACTTTCCACAACATGTCCGAGATCAAAACTCTGCAGCAGCGTGCCAGACTAAGGGCACAAACCCAAATCCAAACTGGTCATGGAATCGTGCATTGATGCTTCAGTGTATTGTACCACATGGTGTCTGAGGGGAAAATAATAATGAGAAATGTATTACTTGTCCCAGTTAATTACATTTGTCTTCTGTTACTATGCCATTACACAGTGCCAACCCTCAATTATGCCATTTTTGAACATTGGGGTTCAATTCATTAAGGAAAAAATGGAAAATAGCATCCAGTATTTTCTTGTATAAGGGGTTATGTTACCTTTCTCCTTATAGCCTCTTTGCCTACCTATTTTATTACCTCCCGTCAGGTTGTCTTTCTCTCTTCACATCCTCCCCACCCTGCTGCCGTTCACAAGCCACAAGACAGCCAACAGGGTATTTATGTAGTTTGCTTCCCAGGCCACTGCCAGTGGTGCTTTTAACTAGCCACTTGATGGTGACAAAGAACTGTTTTTCATGTTCTCCTTTCACTTCTTCTGTGAAGAGACACCTGACTTCTATCAAATGCTTTCCTGCACAGTGAAGGTGGGTTCAAAACTCCTTCTCCAATCTCTGTTTCATTACTTTCCTTCAGGAAGGTCTCTTTAAACTGTAATTAGATGACCGAGTCAAACTATGTCAAGAACACATTCATGGCCTCCCTTTTGACTTTACCATCTCATTCAGCCTCTCCAACTCTGAGATCTTGTTGCCAGATAAGGCTCTCTTTGACCACTTCCTTGTCTCGTCTCGTTTACCTCCAACTACCTTCAGCTACCATCCTGGAAAGAAAATCTTCCCTAACTCCCTCACAAATTCACTCTTAAACTCCTTCTATTCTGGCCCTCCACCCATCACTACTCCTCGGCTGCTCAACTGTTCCCTTGCTTCTGCTATCAATGCCCTAGTTTTCACTAAATCACTCACTATGTCCCATTCTTGTCGTTATCCAGTAATGTTCCCATTGTTGCTTGCTTTAAGTTGAGGGCGTGAACACGACCGATCTAATCGGTGCATGACTGATCTAATCATTCAATGGTAGATCTGGCTCAACTGTGTTAAAATCTAACGTCTCATTTTCCTCTGCCAACTCCTTCAGGATTATCCTGGAGGGCCAGGACAATCCACTGCTCCATGATAAACCACCACCTCAAACCTTTTTGCTCTGTGCCCTCCACCCTCCACTCCAACAAGGAAGTGGAAAGCACTCATGTATTTCTTTGTTGCTAAGGTTGAGATAATCCGCAGTTGCCTCGACTGCCATCTCCCTATTCTTTCTCTCCCAGGCCGCCCACTCACCCTACCCTTGATCCCTGGTCACATTCTGTAGTTTGTCTCGATCTCTCCTCTGTGCTCTTCAAGTTCATCAGTTCCATGAGACCAATCCCTGCTCCCTTGATCCCCTTACAACCCAGCTCCTGATTACTCCGTTACCTTTCCTGGCTCCCATACTTGCCAACATTGTTAATGATTCCTTTTACTCCAGCATCGTCTCTCTCCCTTTCAAAACTTATCACTTCCATGAAAAAATGTCACTTCATCCTCTCCCATTAGCACCCCATCTCTAACCTCCCTTTCCACTCCAGGGTCATTTTGAATGTGTTGTCACCTCTCAGCTCTGTGCCCATCTCAGCCAACTCCTTGTTTGAATCCCTTTAGTCTGGCTTCTGCCCTGCTCACAGTACTGAGACCACTCTGTCCAAAGTCACAAATTGCATTCTCTGTGACTGTGGTCATTGTCATCATCCCTCCTTGATTTCTTCAAGTGTTTAAAATAGTTGACCATGCCATCCTTCTCAGTTCCTCCTCTGTTGTTCAGCTCCATCGACTGTCTTTGTGTGGTTCCACTCCTACTATCCTAGGGTAGCCACTGCATCTCCACCAATGGCTTCTCTTTAAGCAGTTTCTTAAGGATTTATCTTAGTCCCCTCCTCATTCTCACCTACAATTTGCCCTTTGGTGCCACTGTTTTTAGGATGAGAAAAGGCCATTTACATAAGAACATAAGAAATAGGAGCAGGAGTAGGCCATTTGGCCCCTCGAGCCTGCCCCGCCATTCAATAAGATCATGGCTGATCTGATCTTGGCCTCAACTCCACTTTTCTGCCTGTTCCCCATAACCCTCGACTCTCCTGTAACTCAAATATCTGTCTATCTCCGCCTTGAATATATTCAATGACTCAGCCTCCACAGCTCTCCGGGGTAGAGAATTCCAAAGATTCAAAACCCTCTGAGGGAAGAAATTCCTCCTCATCTCCGTCTTAAATGGGTGACCCCTTATTCTGAAATTATGCCCCCTAGTTCTAGATTCCCCCACGAGGGGAAACATCCTCTCTGCATCTACCCTGTCAAGCCCCCTCAGAATCTTATATGTTTCAATAAGATCACCTCTCATTCTTCTAAACTCCAATGAGCATTGGCCCAACCTGCTCAACCTTTCCTCATTCAACCCCTTCATCCCAGGAATCAACCTAGTGAACCTTCTCTGAACTGCCTCCAATGCAAGTATATTCCTCCTTAAATAAGGAGACCAAAACCGTATGCAGTACTCTAGGTGTGGCCTCACCAACGCCCTGTACAGTTGTAGCAAGACTTCCCTACTTTTATACTCCACCCCCTAGCAATAAAGGCCAACATTCCATTTGCCTCCCTAATTATTTGCTGTACCTGCATGCTAACGTTTTGTGTTTCATGTACGAGGACACCCAGATCCCTCTGTACCACAGCTTTCTGTAGTCTCTCTCTATTTAAATAATATTTTGCTTTTCTATTCTTCCTACCAAAGTGGATAACCTCACATTTTCCCACGTTATACTCCATCTGCCAAATTTTTGCCCACTTACTTAACCTATCTATATCCCTTTGCAGATTAGTTGTGTCCTCCTCACAACTTGCTTTCCCACCTATCTTTGTATCGCCAGCAAATTTGGCTATAGTACAGTCGGTCTCTTCATCCAAGTCATTAATATAGATTGTAAATAGTTGAGGCCCCAGCACTGATCCCTGTGGCACCCCACTAGTTACAGTTTGCCAACCTGAAAATGACCTATTTATCCTGACTTTCTGTTAGTTAGCCAATCCTCTATCCATGCTAATATATTACCCCCAACAGCATGAGCTCTTACCTTGTGCAGTAACCTTTTATTTGACACCTTATCGAATGCCTTTTGGAAATTTAAATACACTACATCTACTGGTTCCCCTTTATCCACCCTGCTTGTTACATCCTCAAAGAACTCTAATAAATTTGTCAAACACGATTTCCCTTTCATAAAACCATGTTGACTCTGCTTGATTGTATTATGATTTTCTAAATGTCCTGCTACTACTTCCTTAATAATGGATTCCAGCATTTTCCCAATGACAGATTTTAGGCTAACTGGCCTATAGTTTCCTGCTTTTTGTCTCCTTCCTTTCTTGAATAGGGGCTTTACATTTGCGGTTTTCAAATCCGCTGGGACCTTTCCAAAATCTAGGGAATTTTGCAAGACTACAATCAATGCATCCATTATCTCTGCAGCCACTTCTTTTAAGACCCCAGGATGCAGGCCATCAGGTCCAGGGGACTTGTCAGCCTTTAGTCCCATTAGTTTACCTAGTACATTTTCTCTAGTGATAATGATTGTTTTAAGTTCCTCCCTCCCTTTTGCCCCTTGATTTTCTACTATTATTGGGATGCTTTAGTGTATTCTACCGTGAAGACAGATACAAAATATTTGTTCGAAGACTCTGCCATTTCCTTGTTTCCCATTATTAATTTCCCAGTCTCATCCTCTAAGGGACCAACGTTTACTTTAGCTACCCTCTTGCTTTTTATATACTTGTAGAAGCTCTCACTCTGTTTTTATATTTCTTGCTAGTTTACTCTCATAATTTATTTTCTCCCTCTATTATTTTTTTAGTCATCCTTTGCAAGTTTCTAAAATTCCCCAATCATCTGGCCTACCAGTAATCCTTGCAACATTGTATACCTTTTCTTTCAATTTGATACCCTCCTTAACTTCCTTAGTTAGCAACGGATGGTTCATCCTTCTCGTAGAGTCTTTGTTTCTCACTGGAATATATCTTTATTGAGAGTTATGAAATATCTCCTTTAAAAGTCTGCCAATGCTTATCTACCGTCTTCCCTTCTAATCTATTTTCCCAGTGCACTTTAGCCAACTCTGTCTTCATACCTTTTGGAATTGCCTTTATTTAAGTTTAAGACACTAGTTTCAGACCCAAGTTTCTCACCCTCAAACTGAATGTGAAATTCTATCATGTTATGATCACACTTCTAGAGGATCCTTTACTATGAGATCATTAATTAATCCTGTCTCATTACACATTACCAGATATAATTATGCTTGTTCCCTGGTTTAGTTCCACAATGTATTGTTCTAAGAAACTGTCCTGAATACACTCTATGAACTCATCCTCAAGGCT
Organism: Somniosus microcephalus; assembly: GCF_052327205.1. Taxonomy (NCBI): domain Eukaryota; kingdom Metazoa; phylum Chordata; class Chondrichthyes; order Squaliformes; family Somniosidae; genus Somniosus; species Somniosus microcephalus. The sequence goes on along the minus strand of NC_140996.1, from coordinate 180,262,095 downwards.
ACTTTTGCCAATTTGATTTGTCCAATCTATATGAAGATTAAAATCGCCCATGATTATTGCAGTACCTTTCTTACAAGCCCCTATTATTTCTTGATTTATACTCTGTCCTACAGTGTAGCTACTGTTAGGTGGCCTATAGACTACTCCCACCAGTGACTTCTTTCTTTCCCTTATTATTTCTTATCACTACCCAAACTGATTTAGCATCTTAAGCTTGGTTTTTTTTCGTTCCTGGGATGTGGGCGTCGCTGGCAAGGCCAGCATTTATTGCCCATCCCTATTTGCCTTTTAGAAAGTGGTAGTGAGCCACCGCCTTGAACCGCTACAGTCCTTGTGGTGAAGGTACTCCCACAGTGCTGTTAGGTAGGGATTTCCAGGATTTTGATCCAGCGACGATGAAGGAACGGCGATATACTTCTAAATCAGGATGGTGTGTAACTTGGAGGGGAACTTGCAGGTGATGTTCCCATGTGCCTGCTGCCCTTGTCTGTGTTTCCAACAATAACTGGCAGGTAATTCCAGATGTTTTGCATGCTCTGCAAAAAAAATTTCAACATTCAGTTTTCACTAATTTGTACTTGTGGCCTGATGAGAGTTTCCTGCCTGTATAAAGTTATATTATGGATTTACTTTATTAAAGCTATTTAATATTTTAGATACATTAGTGAGACTCTCCCTTAACAGTCTCCACTAGACTATAGATAAAAAACAATTAAAATTCCTCAGCACATCTCCCTTACACTAGGAATGTTTCTTTGAAAACCGACTCTAGCACTTGCATATCCCTTTTACAATGTAACAAAAAGAACTGCACACAGTATTTGATTACACTGCAGCACTTTGCGCAGTCTCAACATAATCTCAGTTGTGTTGCATTCCACTGTACTTGCATTTATCCCAGCAGTTAATTAACTTTTGAAATGACCTTGCCACATTGTCTTAACCAGAGTGCCAAACTCAAATTTTGGTGGGCCTGATATGACATCCAGGCATTTGGCATGGGCCATATCAGCAAAAGTTATTTGGACACAGTGGGGGTAGAAATTGGTATGTGTTTCGTCTGTTTTTTTGGGTGTAAACCTGGCGCAATGTATACCAATTTTGGGGCATGAGATCCTGCAGCTAATCTGTGCCAGTGGAATGCCCGCTGCCATATTGGTCCTCACTGTTTTTAAGTGTCTCTGGCGGCTGCCTGAAATCAGCTTTGGATCAATTTAAATGCGCAAAGTAGGGTCCTGCACCTATTTCAGAAATCTTCTGCAAAATGTGTGAAAAACTAGGTGCTTTGCAGACACTGGCTAGTTTCTTCAGTTCAATTGTGGCCTAAATAGCGGTTCTTAAAGCGACCACTGGAGGCTGCAGAAGAAACAGTAGGAAAAGAGCGTCTTTCCCGCCTCCATAGTGCTACTGCGGGTCACTGCCTCCTGCATTTTCCATCATTCACCTCCCAGGACTTGCCGGCGATGCAGCAGGCCCAAATTTGATCTCTGACATTAAGCGAGCTGCCTCTGGAGGCCTGACTGGTGCCGCAGCTCACCTCTATTATTAAAATGCGGCCAGAGGTCCAATTTTGGATGAGCCTCTGGCCCTGGCTTCTGGCACATACTTGAATTTCCACCCCACTGTTACATGCAGTTCTTCAAAAATTCTCCCTCAGAAAATGGTTGGGATGACAGCTAATTCATGGGCAGTCACATAACACGTCTTAGCAGCTTACATGGCACCGCTCCCACTCTCCATGTTGCTGTTGCAGGTGCTGCTGCTTCCAGCTCTGCAGGATATGCTGGACACCACCCCACTCCATTCCCCAATCCTTTTTCTTTGTTAACCCCCTTCCAAGCCCCAATTCCCCAGTGTCTCATTCTACCACGCTCCCCGCCCCCCCCGCCAGTCCTAATCTCCTGCTCCTCAGTCCATGTTCACCCTCTTCCAGACCAGCCCAGCTCTACACCTATCCTCGCTCCATGTCTCTCTCCCCTCCATAAGCCGGTTCCATTTCTGGGGGCTGGATCTTTGTCATCGAGCGGGGGAGAAGCACTACTGCGACAAGAAAAGTAAAGACGCAGTTCTCCCGGGCTGTAAGAAGCAGTGCCTGGGAGACTCGACACAGCACACTGCAGTCCAGATGGAGCTGTTCTGCAGGCCGTGTGTTTGACATAGCTGGTCTAGACATTGATGGTGGCACGTCTACCATTACTTCCAAGGCCCTGTCCCAGTCTCGCTACACTAATTTTATTCTATTCATTTTGTTCTTCTGTCACACATTATTTTGGCCAATACGCAATACTATGCATTTAGCAGTTTTAAATTTCAGGTGCCATCTATCTAACTATTTGCATAAATTATTGAAATTCTTCTGTAAATCCTTATGTGTCCACAGTTTGTGCTGTTGTTGGAGGTTTTTTAGTACCATCAATATAAAGTGATGTCTTGCAAATTTTGTAGTATTATTGTTACCATGTGCCAAGGGCTATAATAGCTTTGGCTACAATATAGGAGCATTACAAGAGTTCCATAATTCAAATGGAGTCTAGTTCCAACAAAAGTCCTGATCATTCAGCCCAATATTGATATGATTACATATCCAAGAACCAAGACAAATATAGTTTTGCTAATAAATACACATCAAATCAAATTTGCAGTAATAAAAATAGACACACTTGCATGCGTGTTGAAATATTTTTCATACCTTTCTCCTAGTATTTCCAGATGTGTGGGGAACTATGGAGAATATTTGTTAGGAATCTGCTGCGTATGGATTTTTTTTCTGGTTGTCAAGAAGACACACCAATCGTTCACAAGTAATAAGGTTTTGAGTGTGCTGCTTTCCAGCAAGTTTCCCCATTTGGTATTCTTTTACGTACCTTTTAAGAAAATGAGACCATTTATTTATAATGTTCAACTATTTGTAAATCTAACAATTTAAGGATTGAAAGAGTTGGTTGGGAAGTTTAATTGCCATCCATCTAACACTTCCCATCATGCTTCAGCTGAAGAAACTGTTTAAACAGTCAGGTCATGCTGTGCATGCCATAAAAGGATATTTTTATAAGCAACTTGTATACTATAGACTATAGTTCTGTAGTCCTACCACATCCAGTTGAGAATGGTGCTGGACTACCTGGCAACTAACAGGAGAATGAGGCTCCATGAACCATGGTGGAGCCTAGCATGTGAGTGCAAGAGACATCGCTGAAGTGTTTGCAAGCATCTTCAGCCAAAAGTCCTGAGTGTTTGATCCTGCTCAGCCTCCTCCCAAGGCCCCACCAGCATAGATACTATTGTCCAATTTGGTTCATCCCACATGACATTAAGAAGTGGCTGTGTGCAAAGGCTGGTGACCCCAACAATATTCCAGTAGTAGTGCTAATGACCTGTGCACCAGAACTAGCTACTCCCCTAGCTAAGCTCTTCTTGTACAGCTATGACATCGGCATCTGACTGACAAAGTGGAAGATTGCCCTGGTACATCCTAGCCACAAGAAGTGGAATAGATCTAACCTGGTCAATTAATACCCTATTGGTCCCCTCCCAATCCAGGTTGTAAAAGAGGTGTTGCAGAGTTAGTGGATGCATTGGTTGTGATCTTCCAAAATTCCCCAGATTCTAGAATGGTCCCCGCGATTGGGAGGTAGCAAATATAACCCTGCTATTCAAGAAAAGAGGGAGAGAGAAAACTGGGAGCTACAGGCCAGTTAGCCTGGCATCAGCTGTCAGGAAAATGGTGTAAAGAAGTGGTAACAGGGCACTTAGAAAATCATAATATGATTAGGCAGAGTTAACATGGCTTTATGAAAGGGAAATCGTGTTTAACAAATTTCTTTGAGTTTTTTGAGGATGTAATTAGTAGGGTAGATAAAGGGGAACCTGTGGATTTAGTATATTTGGATTTCCAAAAGACATTTGATAAGGTGCCACACATAATGTTGCTATGCAAGATATGGGGTTGGGGTAATTATTAGCATGGCTAGGGGATTGGTTGATGGATAGAAAACAGAGTAGGGATAAACGGGTCATTTTCTGGTTGACCGGCTGTAACTAGTGGAGTGCCACAAGGATTAGTGCCTCAGCTATTTACAATCTATATTAATGACTTTGATGAAGGGACCAAGTGCAATGTATCCAAGTTTGCAGAGGATACAAAGCTAGGTGGGAAAGTAAGTTGTGAGGAGGACACAAAGGGCTGGATTTTGTCGGCGCTCAGAGGGCGGGTTTGGAGGCGGGTCAAAGGGTAAAATCGTTTTGATTGACGGTGGGTTGCGATCTGACCGGCTTCCTCTTAATTGGCCGGCAAGCCCGCAAGGCGGGCTAAACAAGGTCAATCAACATAAAATCACATCTGTGGGCCGGCTGCAGTTGGGGCGGGACTGGAAGCCGGAAACCACCTGACCCGCACCCAACCCGCCTCCATTGAAAAAATTGTGGCCAAAAAGTCTGCAAAGGGATATAGACAGGTTAAGTGAGTGAGCAATAAGGTGGCAGATGGAATATAATGTGGGGAAATGTGAGGTTATTCACTTTGGTAGGAAGAATAGAAAAACAGAATGGGCCGTATTTTCCGATCGGAGGCTTCCCACGTGTGGAGGCCTCCGATCTGGAAAAAATCTACGCACTTACCTGAGTGCTCCCGAGGTGCGTATAGTTCCGCTCCTGGGCCTCTCCAACTCCAAGTGCACAGGGCCTACGTATCCCAAAGGCGCATGCAGTTCGCAAGCGTCCCTGGGATCACGTGGGCCATGGGGAGCCAATCAAAGAAGGGAATCTCCCTTCATACACTTGACAGATAGACCTGTCAAATATATGAATGGAGATCAATGAAAAAACAAGTTTAAAAAAATTTTTATTTAAAGTTTTACTATCACCTTTTTAAAATTAGTTGAAATGACAATAAATTAAATATTTTAAACAAAAGTTTAATTTTTTGAAAAAAATAATTAACGTTTTTTACGGGGCTAAAATAAACTTACCTTTTTTAAAGCATTTTTAAATGATAAATGACCGAATTAAAAAAAAAAACTTTTTTTCAACTCTTATCTACGCCTGCTTTTACCAGGCGTAAGAATTCTAAGGGGTTTCTGCGGGCGGAGGGTCTCCAGAAAGCGGAACTATCTGCCCGCAGAGGCCCTTCTCCAGGGCAGGCGTCTGATCTGTCAAGAGCATTCTTGACAGATCGGAAATGCCGGTTTTCTGTGCATGCCTGAAACCGGCATTTCTTATGTCCCTACAGGTGGGTACACAGCGCGTACCCACCCATAGGGACCGGGATATCCGGGCCAATATTTTTAAAATGGTACGATTAAATGTTGGTGTTCAGAGAGATTTAGGTGTCCCCATACAGAAAAACACAAAGTTAGCATGCAGGTACAGCAAGCAATTAGAAAGGCAAAGGGCATGTTGGCCTTTATTATAAGGGGGTTGGAGCACGAGTAAGGAAGTCTTACTACAATTGTACAGGGCTTTGGTGAGATCACACCTGGAGTACTGGGCACAGTTTTGGTCTCCTTATCTGAGGAATAACATACTTGCCTTAGAGGCGGTGCAACAAAGGTTCACTAGATTGATCCCTGGGATGAGAGGGTTGTCCTATGAGGAGAGATTGAGTAGATTGGGCTTATACTCTTTGTAGCTTAGAAGAATGAGAGGTGATCTCATTGAAACATATAAGATTCTGAGGGGGATTGACAGGTTAGATGCTGAGAGGTTGTTTCCCCTGGCTGGAGAGCCTAGGCATAGGGGGCATAGTCTCAGGATAAGGGATCGTCCATTTAAGACTGAGATGAGGAGGGATTTCTTCACTCAGAGCGTTATAAATATTTGGAATTCTCTATCCCAAAGGGCTGTGGATGCTGAGTTGTTGATTATATTCAAGGCTGAGATAGATAGATTTTTGGACTCTAGGGGAATCAAGGGATATGGGGATCGGGTGAGTAAGTTGAATTGAGGTCAAAGATCAGCCATGATCTTATTGAATGGCGGAGCAGGCTCGAGGGCCGTATGGTCTACTCCTGCTCCTAATTCTTATGTTCTTATCAGTAAAGTGATGGAAGGAGTTGTCAATAGTGCCATCATGCAACACCTGCTCATCGATGCTCAGTTCAAGTTCCACCAGAACCACTCGGCTCCAGACCTCATCATACTTTGGTTCTGTCTTCACAAAGGAGGACACAAATAACCTCCCAGAGATGCCGGGGAACATAGGGTCTGATGAAAGGGAGGAACTGAAAGAAATCAGTATTTGTAGGGAAATGGTGTTAGGAAAATTGATGGGACTGAAGGCCGATAAATCCCCAGGGCCTGATGGTCTACATCCCAGGGTACTTAAGGAAGTGGCCCGAGAGATAGTAGATGCATTGCTGGTCATCTTCCAGAACTCGATAGACTCTGGAACGGTACCCATGGATTGGAGGGTAGCTAATGTTACCCCACTATTCAAAAAAGGTGGTAGAGAAAAAGCAGGGAATTATAGACCGGTAAGCCTGACATTGGTAGTGGGGAAAATGCTAGAGTCTATTATAAAAGATGTAATAGCAGAGCACTTGGAAAGCAGTGACAGGATCGGACAAAGTCAACATGGATTTACAAAAGGTAAATCATGCTTGACTAATCTACTGGAATTTTTTGAGGATGTAACTGGTAAAATAGATAAGGGAGAACCAGTGGATGTGGTGTATTTGGACTTTCAGAAGGCTTTCGATAAGGTCCCACATAAGAGATTAGCGTGCAAAATTAAGGCACATGGGATTGGGGGCAAGGTACTGACTTGGATAGAGAACTGGTTGGCGGACAGAAAGCAAAGAGTTGGAATAAACAGGTCGTTTTCCGAGTGGCAGGCAGTGACTAGTGGGGTACCGCAAGGATCGGTCCTAGGACCCCAGCTGTTCACAATATATATTAATGATCTAGACGAGGGAATTGGATGTAATATCTCCAAATTTGCAGACGACACAAAGCTGGGTGGGAGGGTAAGCTGTGAGGAGGATGTCGTGAAACTCCAGTATGATTTGGACAGGTTGGGTGATCGGGCAGAAACATGGCAAATGCACTATAATGTGGATAAATGTGAGGTTATCCACTTTGGTGGCAAAAACAGGAAGGCAGATTATTATTTGAATGGCAATAGATTGGGAGAAGGGGAAGTGCAAAGAGACCTGGGTGTTCTTGTGCACCAGTCGCTGAAGGTAAGCATGCAGGTGCAGCAGGCGGTTAAGAAGGCAAATGGTATGTTGGCCTTCGTAGCAAGAGGGTTCGAGTACAGGAACAAGGATGTCTTGCTACAGTTGTACAGGGCCTTGGTGAGACCGCACCTTGAGTATTGTGTGCAGTTTTGGTCGCCTTATCTGAGGAAGGACGTTCTTGCCATGGAAGGAGTGCAGCGAAGATTCACCAGGCTGATACCTGGGATGGCAGGAATGACGTATGAGGAGAGATTGTGTCGATTGGGCTTATACTCACTGGAGTTTAGAAGATTGAGAGGGGATCTCATCGAAACAGATAAAATTCTGTCAGGCCTGGACAGACTAGATGCTGGAAGGATGTTCCCGATGGTCGGGGAGTCCAGAACCAGGGGTCATAGTCTAAGGATAAGTGGTAGGACATTTAGGACTGAAATGAGGAGGAATTTCTTCACCCAGAGAGTGGTGAACCTGTGGAATTCTCTGCCACAGAGGGCGGTGGAGGCCAATTCATTAAATATATTCAAGAAAGAGTTGGATATATTTCTTAAGGCTAAAGGGATCAAGGGATATGGGGAGAAGGCAGGGACAGGGTACTGAATTTGGATGATCAGCCATGATCTCATTGAATGGCGGAGCAGGCTCGAAGGGCTGAATGGCCTACTCCTGCTCCTATCTTCTATGTTTCCTATCTTCTATGTTACGCCTTGATCCATATATGAATGACCGAACTGAATGCCAGAGGAGAGGTCATAGTTGCTGCCTTTGACATCAAAGCTGCATTCAATTGAGTAAGGCAACTGAAGTCAATGGGGTTTGAAGGAAATACCCCTCCAATGGCTGGAGTCATAACTGATGTAAAGGAAGATGGTTGTGGTTGTCAGAGACCACAGCCCCAGAACATCACCACAGTAGTTCCTCAGTGAAACATCCTCGGCCCAAGCATCTTCAGCTGCCTCATTAATGGCTTTCTCTCTATCATAAGGTCAGGAGTGGGGTTGTTTGCTGAGGATTCCACAGTGTTTAACTTCATTCACAACTCCTCTGAAAAGCCTAAATCAGGACCTGCCTGGATAACATCCAGACATGGGCTGACAAGTAGCAGGTAGCATTTACACCACATCAGTGTTGGGCAGTGACCACCTTCAAAAAGAAAAGGCGCAATAACCTTCCCCTAATTGTCAACTGCACCACCATCACCAAGTTCCCCACCATCAATATCCTGGGGATTATCGCGAACAGAAGCTTAACTGGACCATCCATGTCAGCAGCGTGGCTACAAGAGCAGGTACAGAAGCTGTGATGAGTGGCTCACTTTTTGACCTCTCAAAGCCTCTCCAACATCTACAAGTATCAAGTCAGGAGTAGGATTGAATACTCATCACTCAACTGGATGGTTGCAGCTGCAATAACACTCAAGAAGCTTGACACTATGCAGGACAGAGAAGTGTGCTCTCCTGCCACTCAACCTAATATCCTCCCCCTCACCACTGGTGCATTGTGGTAGCAGTATGTACTATCTGCAGGATGCAGTGCAGCTACTCTCAAAGTTTACTTCAACAGCACCTTCCAACCCTGCAGACCCTACCACCAAGAAAGACAAGAGCATCATGGGAACACAATCGCCTTTAAGTCACACACCATCCTGACTTTGACATATACCATCATTCATTCATTATTGCTGGGTCAAAATCCCCTATCTGATAACATCGTGGGAGCACCATCAGTACAAGGACTGTAGCAGTTCAGCAGAAAGCCCACCACTACCTTCTCTGGGCAAGTAGGGATAAATGTGGCCTTGCCAGCGTTGCCACATACCAAGAACAAGTAAAACATTAAAAAAAATTATAGCACAATTTATGAGAATTGAAGGATATTTTTTGTATAGTCAATAGATTTCTTTGAAAATGATCAAGCACAGCAATTTTCAGTGATGCTGGGGATTGTTCCAACTGTACTATGCATCAACTTGCGCCAGGTTTAAATGTAATCTTCAAATATTTCAGCTTTGCAGACCTTTCAGATCAAAACACGTAAATGCTCTGTGTAACTGGTAATTGGATTATTGGACTGGGCCTTTTTGAGAAAATGGATATCTTGTACAGCGTTATAATCAGAGACTTAAAGATAATTAAGGTAATAGCTTTTTACCACTGTAACTTGGCAGCAGTATCTTATCTGCAGACTTTAAAAGAAACTCCGTAAAGCTTAAAACAGTATTTGCTTTAACTGTCTTTGTGTGGTACCACCTCTTAGAATTACTATTCAGAGTTTATTCTCTGTTTTTAGAGATGAAGCAGTAGATAAAATATAGCAGTGATCATTGTAATTGACTGAGTAGAAACATAGAAGATAGGAGCAGGACTAGGCCATTCGGCCCCTCGAGCCTGTTCCGCCATTTAATGAGATCATGGCTGATCATCCAAATTCTGTACCCTGTCCCTGCTTTCTCCCCATATCCCTTGATCCCTTTAGCTATAGGAAATATATCTAACTCCTTCTTGAATATATTTAATGAATTGGCCTCAACTGCCTTGTGTGGTTGAGAATTCCACAGGTTCACCACTCTCTGGGTGAATAAATTCCTCCTCATTTCAGTCCTAAATGGCTTACCCCTTATCCTTAGACTGTGACCCCTGGTTCTGGACTCCCCCGCCATCGGGAACATCCTTCCTGCATCTAGTCTGTCTAGTCCTGTTAGAATTTTATAAGTTTCAATGAGATCCCCTCTTATTCTTCTAAACTCTAGCGAATATAAGCCTCATCGACCCAATCTCTCCTCATACGTCATTCCTGCCATCCCATGTATCAGTCTGGTGAATCTTCGCTGCACTCTCTCCATGGCAAGAACATCCTTCCTCAGATAAGGCGACCAAAACTGCACTCAAGGTGTGGTCTCACCAAGGCCCTGTACAACTGCAGCAAGACATCCTTGCTCCTGTACTCGAATCCGCTCGCTATGAAGGCCAACATACCATTTGCCTTCTTAACCGCCTGCTGCACCTGCATGCTTACCTTCAGCGACTGGTGCACAAGGACACCCAGGTCTCGTTGCACTTCCCCTTTTCCCAATCTATTGCCGTTCAAATAATAATCTGTGTTCCTGTTTTTGCCACCGATGTGGATAACCTCGCATTTATCCACATTATACTGCATTTGCCATGCATCTGCCCAATCACCCAACCTGTCCAAATCATCCTGGAGTTTCTCGGCATCCTCCTCACAGCACACACGCCCACCCAACTTTGTGTCGTCTGCAAACTTGGAAATATTACATCTAGTTCCCTCGTCTAGATCATTTTATTATATATTGTGAATAGCTGGGGTCCTAGCACTGATCCCTGCGGTACCCCACTAGTCACTGCCTGCCACTCGGAAAATGACCCGTTTATTCCAACTCTTTGCTTCCTGTCTGCCAACCAGTTCTCTATCCAAGACAGTACCTTACCTCCAATCTCATGTGCTTTAACTTGTAGATGAAACTAAAGTTGGGCAAGCTAGAAAGCTAAGGTTTGGCCATATTGATAGTCAAGCTTAGCTCTGCGCCTAAACTAAAGTAAAATTAAATTGAAAATCATTTCTACATTTCTACCTTTTATGCCAAGGAGGAATTATGAAATTCAAGTTTATTACTGGTCATACTTTAGGTATTCTGTGCTTCTAATCGGCTAAATGTAAGAAAATTAATTTAACTACTTGACTACATTAGTTTACAAATCATCTATGCCCTCTGCTTTAATTGGTTTGTGGCAGATAATTCCATATTCTTGCCACCCTTTGTGTGAAGATTTTTTCAAACCACACGCCCCCCCACTCCATTTGTGATCATGTTAAATTTGTGCTCTCTTATCGTTTTGCTAAACAGTGGAAACAATATCACTTTTTATCTTTTAACTCTTCAGAATCTTGAACACCACTATCAGGCCAGCCCTTAACTTTCTCAGCTCTAATGAAACATGCCCTAACTTCAGTCTCTTCAGAACATCCTAGAAAATCTGCACTTACTAAACCACCATTTTGTGTTTTCTGTCTGACCGTTATTAGCCTCCTGTCGCAGTGATTCAGGTGGACCTTAAAGATTCCATGACACTATTTGAGGAAGAGCAGGGAGTTTCCCAATGTCCTGGTCAATATTATACCTTTAACCAGTACCACCAAAAAATACAATAGCAAAATACTGCGAATGCTGGAAATCTGAAATAACAACAGAAAATGCTGGAAACACTCAGCAGGCCAGGCAGCATCCGTGGAGAGAGAAATGGAGTCAACGTTTCAGGTTGATGACCTGATGATGTTCTGACGAAAGGTCATCGACCTGAAACGTTAACTCTGTTTCTCTCTCCACGGATGCTGCCTGGCCTGCTGAGTGTTTCCAACATTTTCTGTTGTTATACCACCAAAAAATAGTTTGTTTGGCCATATATTTCATTGCTGTTTGAGATTTTGCTTTGTGCCAAATGGCTGTTGTGTTTGCCCACATGACAACCTTCACTGCATTTTAAGGTAATTCATTTTATGTAATGTGTTTTCAACGTTTCTGTGAGATGTGATAAAGCTCTATATAAATGGAGGTGTTTTTTTCTCACCTCGACAAGTGATGGGGATAGATTGCTTTCTCAAGAACAGGATGTTAAGGTAGAAGGATGAATAAAACAGTCATGGATTTTTGGGAGTGGCAGAGAACCTAGTGGGAAATGGGGGAGTGAGTTCTAGCAGTTTTATTTATTCATTCTTGGGACGTGGGTGTTGATGTCGAGGCCACATTTGTTGCCCTGTAAAGGTGTGGTGGGCCACCTTCTTGAATCATGTGGTGAAGGTGTTCCCACAGTGCTGTTGGGTGAGGGAGTTCCAGGAATTTGACCCAGCGATGATGAAAGAATGGTATTATATGTCTAAGTTAGGATGGTGTGCAACTTGGAGGGTAGCTTGGAGGTGATGGTGTTCCCATGTACTGTTAGAAACTAGGGGTGCCTAAAAATTTATATGGCTACGTGAATAATACTGTGTTTAAATGATTGGATGTTTCTGCTCGAGACTAGTAAGGGGTTAATTTATAAGTTTTGTTTTCCTGGAAAACTCGTACAGGTAGACTATCCCTTACCCGCACTTCCGAAAACCGAAAACCTCTGAAAACCGAAAGTTTTTTCGTGGAGCGTAACTAGAGTATTTATGGTCTATATTTATCCCACTATTTAATTTACCAAATTATTACTGTACAAATAAACTGTAATACTATTTATAGTCTTTATTTATCCCACTCAGTGTGAATATTCATAAGGTTCGCTGCAGAAATATTAATGTGTTTGCTTACGGGGTGCTGCCCAGACCCCCGCTAGGGTGTTACATACTGATTCTGAATACCATTCTGAAATCCGAAAAATTCCGAATTCCGAAAAACATCTGGTCCCAAGGGTTTCAGATAAGGGATAGTGCACCTGTATTAGAATTTGAGACAGAATGTTTTCAGTTAGATTAGATGAGGCATAAACATCCCACACAGGGGCCCATAGCATGGCCTCGCACTGCCAGGCTAGCTGTCTGTTGGTTGTAAGTTAGGGTTTTGACATTGTTAATGTATCTTTAATTTGACCAATGAAGTCCCAACCTATGTTTCTTCCATTATTACTAATAACCATATTATAATCTCCACAGTTAGAATTTGGAGTTTGTTTAGCGGAACTGCTTGTAGGGATAATTAAAAGTTAATTAGGAAAAGACATAGAATGAAAGGAATTTGAGGAGGTTAAGGTATCCATCTTAGGATGAACCGTTTGCTAGATGAAAGTGAGATAGCGACTGGCTAATGTGCGACAGCTCTGGTTTGGGCCTCCACATTAAAAGGGGACAAGCGAGATAAGACACAAATTCAAAGGAAGAACCTTCAGAAAGATTAAACAATAAGACAAATTGGATGAGGTAATGAGACCCCCTTTTGGGGAGGGCTTTCATCCAAGAATCGAGGCAAAGAATCTGATGCCCCATTGGGTGATGAGGTTTATGGGGAACCTCTATAGGTTAAATGGCCTTGTCAATAACTTGGCCTCAGGCCCACCCCTAAAAAGGGAATAAAAGTAACACCGAGTGCTTGTCCACACAGACGGTGGAGGGGAGAGCTAAACAAAGGTTGGGCTGGTCGAGCGCTCTTTCGAGAGTGATCCCATGCTCACCAGTCAGATGAAAGGAAGAGAGGCCGCAAGTTCACGTACACCAGCCGTCTGTCCGATTGGGACCAGTACCAGCTGTTTGTCACAGTCGTATATTTTGCTGTATTACTAGTGTGTTATATTCCGTCCTAAACTCCGATTAAACACAATGGCCTAGAAATTCATTTTGGGGCGCCCAGCTCGCCTTGGCGCCGGAATTACCGCTGCGCGCGGATCCACTTGCGCAAGCGGGATATTCAGTGTCAGCGCACCAAGTGGAAGGCGGCCGCTAAACAGGGGTTTCGGCGCCCCGCTTGGGCGCTGAAACTGATTATCGGCGCGCTAGTGGCCGCAGCGCCACCCGCAGCGGAGCGGCAGGCTGCGGTACTGCAGGCCTTCCTCCCTCTCTTAAGGGGGAGGTGCCTGCAGCGGCCGGAGCCCCGATCGCGAGAGCCGGCAAAAGAGCCCGGCAGAATGGACAAATGCCGGGCTCCCGGAAACCAGCCGGCAATGCCGCGGGGGGGGGGGGTGGTGGAGGAGGCCGGGGAAGGAGGTGCGGGCAGGCGGCCGCCGAAAAAGCGGCCGGCCGCACCTCCACTTTAATTACTGCCACTACCGCCACAGGTAGGCCCTGTGTACCGGTCGCTGTTTGCGGCCGGCGCTGAAGAGGCGGGCGCGACTTAATATGGCGTTCTTCGCGGAAACGGGGCGCTGCGCACACCAATGACGTCATCGGTGGCGGCGCAGTGCTACAGCCTAACGCCGCCATTAGCGCAAACTGGTGGCGCAGGCCACTGAATTTCTAGGCCAATATACCCACCATATTGGTTTGCACTCGATCTTGTTTACTAGAGATATGCGAATCTCTACAGTACCTTCTGCCCTTGTCCTTCTAGGTGCTGAAGGTCACAGGTTTGGGAGGTGCTGCAGTGCATTCTGTAGATAGGACACTCTGCAGCCGAGGTATGTTTGAGGTGGAGCGATTGGATGAAAACTAGAACTAGATTTGCTATCCTGTGACTCCACGTGCAAACATTATAAGAGTACTACAGAATGTCATGGATCATTAGCCAGACTGGCTATTAATACAAAAAGTGATACAGTATTACACTCTAATTCTGTAACTTGCTTCATCCCTTGCATTTCATTTTTGATGTAAAATACTACCATTATATACAAATTGTATTAACTTGTCTGGAGTTGGAAGATAACAACATTATGAAAATAACTAAGCTTTTTATTTATTAGGAAATGCTTTATAATGCAGTAAAATACAAAATGCTTTCTACAGCAATGATCAAAAGCAAGTACCTGTTTTATCTTGGTTGATCCAGTGACCAATTTAAAACTGACTTTAGTACAGTATTGTGTAGTCAGCTAGCATAATTTGATTTGATGAGAATGGATTGAAGATGCAGTTTATCGGTATATAGAAAGCTAATGTAATGTTTATGTGCAGCACTAACTCATGACAAAAGGGGAATGAGTGGTAGTTTTTGATTTAAAGATCTACCCCCCTCTCCCAGCTTGATGTCGAATCACTCTTGTGCTTGAAATTTGATGTTACAGTATCATGTGAGGTCATTGTCTTCCCATGGTAACATCAGTTTCATGTTGTGTTGCTTGCATTGTGAAAGACTACAGTGCTTTAATCTTCACAATAAAATTCTGTTTCTGTTACTGAATTGTCTTAATGAGGAAAAGCAGCTTGGGATGAAGGGCAGCAGTGTTAGAATATAAGAAATATTTGTTGGCCCAGATTTTCTGGGGCCTACGACATGCGATGTGCATGTGCGAAAACCTGGAACCTGTGATTGTCAAGTTTCAGCATTCACCTGTGGGAAGCCTCTGACCGCAATTTGCAGCCCATTATGTTTGGTGCCCGAGGAAAGCATTCAGAGACGAATTGTCTTTTTATTTTTTATGTACTCGTGTCTTGTCTCTGATTGCAGTAATTGTCATCCTTTAAACCTTTTGTGAAGTAAAGGACTGCCAATTTAATCAACCAATAACTAGTTAAAGATGAAGCTGTAGTTAAAACTAACATTTAATGTATAATTGTATGCTACAACTGAAAATAGAATTACATAGCTTTTACGAAGTTCATTTTTTTTTTTGCTTTGTATTTAATTCTGAAAGATATATTAACTTTTATCAGATTTATATTTCCATCATTATCTTCATATAAATCTTGCTCTGTTGACAGACAAAGCAAAAGCAATTATACTGTGTGGGAAATTGCACAAGTAAACATTTTCATGAATTTAGTAATCACAAGATTAAAAATGTTTCAATCTTGTTGAATACATCTGTTCCCTTTCAAATCTGTACTAGTATCCACATTTTAATCACATGCAAGTACAGCAGCTTGTTTTACCAGGCAGTACAAATATGCAGCAATTGCCAACAAAATATTGGAATGTCTAGCCCCTGAAGGCTAATACTGGTTGAAGGTATTGTTGGATTATTAAAACTTGACATCCATAGTAATATATGTATGTAGAGGAGTGAATTTTTGTTTTCCTTATACCTTGATAGTCTGAGAGCTACTTAAAATGGATGCTGGGACTGGTTACAAGGCAATTACCTATTAACAGATCAGCCATGATCTCATTGAATAGCAGAACAGGCTTGAGGGGCTGAAAGGCATACTGTTCCTTTATGAGTGATAAAGGTAATATTACACAACATAAAAATAAAGCTGAAGTAGTAATTTCAACCCCAAGATTGGGTAAGTTGTTTACAATCACTTCAGAATATGCTGTATTCTATAATCTATTGTGGAGGGTACTTTATTGTGGAGGGTCTTTTATTAGTTTTGGGTCTGTTTTTGTGTGCATACTGCCTGATGACTTCCAGCATACTCCATGTACTTATTGTGTGCTGATATATGCACTGAAGGATTAATGATTGTGATATAAATGCTGCAAATTATAAAGAAACGGTTTGCAATTTATTACCAGCACTAGGACTTTTTGGCCAGTATATCAATATGTACCGGCAATCAGGAGAGAGTGAGGAGAAACAGGAAGGGGAAAAGAAAGAGGATGGAGGGGAAGAGATGGGGCAGGGTGAGCACTTAAAAAAAAAAAGGGGCCACTCATTTACGGTTTTCACCAAATAATAAGTGTTGTAAAGAATCTGAAAATCACAGAATACCATTTAGCAAAAACAAAATGGTTCAGTCAGTCACTAAAACAGTGACCCGATGTTATCCCCTTCATGACATAAACACCCCTTATCTATAAAAAGGATATGTCTGTCTCTCTGTCTGTCTCTCTGGCCGGCTATACAATCAAAAGTTATAGAGCGTACCTACACATATGTTATATCAAAAGAAAGCTCATCATTAGGGGACTCTTGTAGGTGTATTTACTTTTTGCTCGGACAAAAATTGTGCCAACGGTCGGACAAAAATTGTGCCGACGGTATCCAAAAAACGTTCAAAATTCCTCTCATTATCCGCTCATTTGCATCGAGTGGGGGCGGGCCATCCTACAGTTGAGTGAAGTGATGATTGACCAATCCTACAGTTCAGTGACCTGACGGTTGACCAATCGGTGCGTGTGTGGGCGGGCCTTATCATTCTGAACCGAGGTGAGTCGCCGCCATCTTGATTCCAAACTTTTCTTTTTCCCGCTTTCTGCGCCTTTAAAAAAAAAAGTTGCTTTTAAAACACATATTGTTTTTAAAAAAAGTTAATTACTTTCTAAATTTTTTATCTAATCTCATTAATTTTCCTACCTTTTCCCGTTTTTGCAGGTAGGCCTCGAAGCCTGGGCGTCTGTTGCCAGCCATGCTGGACCCTAGGCAATTGTTTTGTGGCAAGCTCCTCCCAACGCTCACCCCCCACCCACCCTCCTGCTGGGCCTGATTCCGAACCAGCGGCCAGCCATCTTGGTAAAGGCTGGCTGGGCTCACTGCAAGTTCCTCGCGCTTCATTCACGCTCGCGCTGCATGGCGCACGCGCACCTCCACACAGAGCGTGGCCAGAGGGAAGCGAGCAGGTTAGCGGGGGGGGGGGGCGGGGCTCGGGAGGGGGAGCGGAGAGGGTTACCCCGGCAACCGGGCTCGCCAGCCGCAATCGGCCGTCTCAAGCCGCTCAGGCCCAGGCCCGGTCCCGGAGATCGGGAGGCGGAGAAGGGAGGAGGGTTACCAAGGCAACCGGGCCCGGCCAGCCGCAATCGGCCGTCTCAAGCCGCTCAGGCCCAGGCCCGGTCCCGGAGATCGGGAGGCGGAGAGGGGAGGAGGGTTACCAAGGCAACCGGGCCCGGCCAGCCGCAATCGGCCGTCTCAAGCCGCCTCAGGCCCGGCCTCGGGCTGACCGGGGCGCTGCGCTCGGCATGTCAGTGCGTGGGGTGGCACGGAGTTCAGCGGAGCCATCGCCGGCAGAGGGGAGAGGGTCTGCCCCTCCCTCTCCCCCCTCCCTCTCCCCCTCCCTCTCCCCCTCCTCCCCTCCCTCGCCTCCCCCCCTCTCTCCCCCCCTCTCCTCCCCCCTCCCCTTCCCTTCCCCCTCTCCCCTCTCCCCCCTCTCCCCCTCCCCTTCCCCCCTCCCCTTCCCCCCTCCCCTTCCCCCCTTCCCCCCCCCTCCCCTTCCCCCCCTCCCCTTCCCCCCCTCCCCTTCCCCCCCTCCCCTTCCCCCCCTCCCCTTCCCCCCCTCCCCTTCCCCCCCTCCCCTTCCCCCCTCCCCTTCCCCCCTCCCCTTCCCCCCTCCCCTTCCCCCCTCCCCTTCCCCCCCCTTCCCCCCTCCCCTTTCCCCCTCCCCTTTCCCCCTCCCCTTTCCCCCCTCCCCTTCCCCCCTTCCTTCCCCCCTTCTTCCCCCAGTCGCTCTCTCTCTTCCCCCCCCCCCAGTCGCTCTCTCTCTTCCCCCCCCCCAGTCGCTCTCTCTCTTCCCCCCCCCCCAGTCGCGCTCTCTCTTTCCCCCCCCCAGTCGCGCTCTCTCTTCCCCCCCCCCCAGTCGCGCTCTCTCTTCCCCCCCCCCCAGTCGTGCTCTCTCTTCCCCCCCCCCGTCGCTCTCTCTCTTTCCCCCCCCCCAGTCGCTCTCTCTCTTCCCCCCCCAGTCGCTCTCTCTCTTCCCCCCCCAGTCGCTCTCTCTCTTCCCCCCCCAGTCGCTCTCTCTCTTCCCCCGCAGTCGCTCTCTCTCTTCCCCCCCAGTCGCTCTCTCTCTTCCCCCCCAGTCGCTCTCTCTCTTCCCCCCCAGTCGCTCTCTCTCTTCCCCCCCAGTCGCTCTCTCTCTTCCCCCCCAGTCGCTCTCTCTCTTCCCCCCCAGTCGCTCTCTCTCTTCCCCCCCAGTCGCTCTCTCTCTTCCCCCCCAGTCGCTCTCTCTCTTCCCCCCCAGTCGCGCTCTCTCTCTTCCCCCCCAGTCGCTCTCTCTCTTCCCCCCCAGTCGCTCTCTCTCTTCCCCCCCAGTCGCTCTCTCTCTTCCCCCCCCAGTCGCTCTCTCTCTTCCCCCCCAGTCGCTCTCTCTCTTCCCCCCCAGTCGCTCTCTCTCTTCCCCCCCAGTCGCTCTCTCTCTTCCCCCCCAGTCGCTCTCTCTCTTCCCCCCCAGTCGCTCTCTCTCTTCCCCCCCAGTCGCTCTCTCTCTTCCCCCCCAGTCGCTCTCTCTCTTCCCCCCCAGTCGCTCTCTCTCTTCCCCCCCAGTCGCTCTCTCTCTTCCCCCCCAGTCGCTCTCTCTCTTCCCCCCCAGTCGCTCTCTCTCTTCCCCCCCAGTCGCTCTCTCTCTTCCCCCCCAGTCGCTCTCTCTCTTCCCCCCCAGTCGCTCTCTCTCTTCCCCCCCAGTCGCTCTCTCTCTTCCCCCCCAGTCGCTCTCTCTCTTCCCCCCCAGTCGCTCTCTCTCTTCCCCCCCAGTCGCTCTCTCTCTTCCCCCCCAGTCGCTCTCTCTCTTCCCCCCCAGTCGCTCTCTCTCTTCCCCCCCAGTCGCTCTCTCTCTTCCCCCCCAGTCGCTCTCTCTCTTCCCCCCCAGTCGCTCTCTCTCTTTCCCCCCCAGTCGCTCTCTCTCTTTCCCCCCCAGTCGCTCTCTCTCTTTCCCCCCCAGTCGCTCTCTCTCTTCCCCCCCCAGTCGCTCTCTCTCTTCCCCCCCAGTCGCTCTCTCTCTTCCCCCCCAGTCGCTCTCTCTCTTCCCCCCCCAGTCGCTCTCTCTCTTCCCCCCCAGTCGCTCTCTCTCTTCCCCCCCTGTCGCTCTCTCTCTTCCCCCCCCCCAGTCGCTCTCTCTCTTCCCCCCCAGTCGCTCTCTCTCTTCCCCCCCCCCAGTCGCTCTCTCTCTTCCCCCCCAGTCGCTCTCTCTCTTCCCCCCCAGTCGCTCTCTCTCTTCCCCCCCCAGTCGCGCTCTCTCTTCCCCCCCCAGTCGCTCTCTCTCTTCCCCCCCCAGTCGCTTTCTCTCTTCCCCCCCAGTCGCTCTCTCTCTTCCCCCCCAGTCGCTCTCTCTCTTCCCCCCCAGTCGCTCTCTCTCTTCCCCCCCAGTCGCTCTCTCTCTTCCCCCCCAGTCGCGCTCTCTCTTCCCCCCCCAGTCGCTCTCTCTCTTCCCCCCCAGTCGCGCTCTCTCTCTCTTCCAACAACAACATGCCCTCAAAAGACCCTCGGCACCGCCGGGCACTTCAGCTAGTATTATTATAAAATAGTGTATTCTCTCCAATGGCTCCGGGCTGGAGTGGACCGACCACAGGTCAGTAAGTCGACTTGGTCTACTTTTAACCCTTTCCACACACCATTCTCGCTGGGTAAGGTGGTGGGGGAGGGATAAAATCGAGGCCTATGTCTTCGGATGATGTCAATGAAGGGCAGCGTGTAGATGAGGAAGAGGGGGCCAAGGATAGATCCTTGGGGACTCGAGAGGTAATGGTACGGCATTTATGGAGATACTGTAACTATGATTACATAGATAAGAGTTGGAACCAGGCGAGATGCTGGACGACGGAGGAGCGGTCTTGGAGAAGTCTAGTGTGGTCGACAGTGTCAGAGGCTGCAGATAAGTTGAGGAGGAAAAAACACCATGGTTACAGTCATAAAGGATGCCATTTCGCTCGTTTTGGTGCAGTGACAGGGATGGAAATCTGATTGGAGAGGTTCAAACAGGAAGTGGCAAGAAAGATGAGCACGGATTTGGGAAGCAACAACACATTTAAGTGCTTTGGAGAGGAAAGGGAGGTTGAAGATGGGGCAGTAGTTTGCAAGGACAAAGGGATCAAGAGTTTTTTCTGATGGGATTGATGGTTTTGAATGGGAGGAAAGGGAGCCATTTACAATGTTGGCTAGGAAGGGAAGTAGTGTGGTCAGCAATTTAGTAGGAATGGAATCAAGGGAGCAGGAGGTGGGTTTCATGAGCTAGATGAGGTCAGAGCGGACATGAGGGGAAGTAGGAGAGCAACTTCGTTTGGTGGTTAAGAGGAAGTGGGGAAAGCAGCAGAGACAATTGAATCGTAGTTCAAAGAAGTGCAAGAGTTCCTTGCACTTGTTGGAGATGAGGGTGGAGGAGTCAGAGGAAAGAGGTTTAAGGAGACGATTGGTAGTGAAGAAAAGAAGCCGGGGGTTATCTTGGATCTGCAGAAAGTACTGGGCTGTTTTGGCAGAGGAGAATGAGGCCTGATGACTCTTGGGGCTAAAAATTGAGTAGTGCCCCCTTTGCTACTTTTAGCGCCCCGGAAAAATTAGCGCCCCTGTGACGGAAATTGAGTGGTAGCGCCCCAAGAGGGAAGTGGGGCGCAACTGGAAGCGTCCCGCATCCCTCTTGGGGCGCTGCAAGGGAATATCGCGGATGTCGAGCCATGGTATTGCAGGCCTTCTTCCTCTTAAAGGGGAGGGGCCTTGAGCAGTGCGACCTGGGGCCCGGCTGGGCCCCCGGGATCGAGAGTGCCAGCAAAAGAGCCCGGCACTCAAGAGAAGTGCTGGGCTCTTGGAGTGCAGCTGCTACTCCACTGGGGTGGGGGGGGGGGCGCGGTTGAGGAGGCCGGGGACGGGAGTGCAGGCAGGTGCTGGCAGGCGGCTAGCAGCAAAAATGGCCGCCTGGCACCTTGCCTTTAAATAGTGCCTCCCTGGCCACAGGTAGGCCCCCCTGACCCCATCGGACATAGCATCCGGCGGTTAGCCAGGGGGCGCTCCCGAAGATCGCAGCCGGGGCGCTGCGCACGCCACGGATGTCGTTGCCAGCGGTGCAGCGCTGTCGCTAACCTTCTGTTGAATCTCACGGGAGGTGTGGGCGGCGTCGCGCCCGGGTGCAAGTTGCTTTACGCCCCATTAGCGCCCTAACGGGAGGCGCAAAGCAACCGAATTTTTCCCCTTTGATGTGGTTCAGCCAGATCTGATGACGGATGGCTAAACCAGTTGTGCGCCTGATACACTGAAATCTGCACCCTTTGAGCTTGAGGGAGCAAAGGTAGGGGAAGAACCAGGATGGGAGAAAGTAAATATTCTACTGGGTTCAAAGGCATCAAAGATAGAGGCAAGGAAGTGGTTGACCAGATTGACAATTGCAGAAGTATTGTGGTGAATGGAAGGCTAAAGGCTATGTAGTTGCCAGCTTGAAAGTGCAATTGCAAGTGACTTGGGAGAGTTTTTTTCCAGGGCCAGATGCAGAAGGAAGTGGAGTTTGAAAAGGGTAGGTGGATGTGGGGGGGGTTAGAGATGAGCTTGTTTGTGATTGAAACCAGTGGATTAGAGAGGGCCTGAGGGGCGATGGGAGAGATGGCGAGATCGAGGGGGTGGTCACGAATATCAGTAGGAGAGTTTATATGGGGCGGGGGGAGAGGTTTAAGGAGGGCAGCAAAATCAGAGGAAAGAGGGCAAGACAAGTTGAGATGAAGATTGAAATCACAGAGGATGAGGAGCCACAGTGCATGAGGCGGAAGGAGGACTTGAGAAATATTATTAACAAAACCATTAATTTGCCACGGTTATAGTTATACCTTCAATTACTTTAGATGATTTGTAAATTTTAGAGGAGTGCTGCTTGAGTGAGTGCTTATTGGAGTACTGCCTCCTTGTGATATTATTGCGCTTTTATAATACTGTAACTTGGATACTTAACTATACTCTTTTTCCAATGGATTGCACTGTAAGTGTAGGAACTTCTGCGTGATATATAGTATTGTAAAGTTTCATTTTATGTGGATTACTTATAGCATATTTTTGAAAAGTTGGACTCTTACAGTATCCTCTTTGTGGAAAAGATTTTTGTGGTGGTGATAGACAATAGCTCTTTCTGTTTCTTGTCTCATGGGATTAATTATGTTCTGTTGAATGGTCTCTGTATTCCTTTACTTTATACATAGAATTATATTGAATTTTATAGCACAGAAACCGGCTGTTCGGCCCAATAGGTCTATGCTGGTGTTTAAGTTCCACATGAACCTCCTCTCACCATATTCTGCTTAAAAAAAACAAGAACAATCTAAACACTAATGGGACACCAAAGATGAATAAAGGCATAAGGGAAAAATTGAGGGTAAGGAAAAAGGCATACATTATGTACATGGACAGCAGGGGAGAGCATGATAAGGGAGAATATGAAGAGATTTGGAGAGAAGTAAAAAAAAACAATTAGGAAGACAAAGAGGAACTGTGAAATTAAATTATCAAGGAACATAAAATAAAATAGTAAAATATTTTACAGGCACATCAATAAAGAAAGGAAGGTCAGGATGGGAATAGGGCCACTAAGGAATGGACAGGATAATACCACAGGCAGCGATCGAGAGATGGCAGAAATATTAAATAACTACTTTGCTTCAGTATTTACCAGGGAGATCGAACAGGTGGACATGACATCAGATGATGAGATTAATAATGAGATAACTACATTTAAAATAAAAAGGAGGTATATTAAATAAACTAATCACACTCAAAGAGGCTAAAACCCCTGGTCTGGACGGATTACATCCACGCATTTTAAAAGAATCCAGGGAAGAGATAGCGGAGGCATTACTACACATATTTAATAATTTGTTAGAAAAAGGTGTAGTGCCAGAGGACTGGTGGATAGCTAACGTAATACCTATATTTAAGAAGGGAGATAGAACATGTCCAGGGAACTATAGATCAGTCAGTTTAACATCGGTGGTAGGAAAAATAATGGAATCCCTACTAAAGGAGAAAATAGAAGAACATCTACAAACCAAAAATATAATAATGAATGGTCAGCATGGATTTCAAAAGGGAAGGTCTTGCTTGACCAACCTCATTGAATTTTTTGAAGAGGTAACAGAGAGAGTAGACAAGGGTAATGCAGTGGATGTAATTTATCTAGATTTTCATAAGGCCTTCGATAAGGTGCCACATAATAGACTAATGAATAAGGTCAGAGAATGCGGAGTCAGGGGACAAGTAGCAGAATGGATTGCTAGCTGGCGTCAAGACAGAAAGCAGAGAGTGGGAGTAAAGGGTAGCTATTCACAGTGGCAGAAGGTGGGAAGTGGTGTTCCACAAGGATCAGTGCTGGGACCACTGTTGTTCACAACTTATAGCAACGATTTAGACTTTGGAATCAAAAACACAATTTCTAAATTTGCGGATGACACCAAATGGGTGGGGGAGGGGATAGTCAATACTGAGGAGGACTGCAACAAATTACAAGAAGACATTAATAAACTTGCAGAATGGGCATATAATTGGCAATTGAATTTCAACTTGTACTTCTTTCAATTTAGTATATTGTATTTGTTTGTCACGATGTGGTCTCCTCTACATAGGGGATTGGGTGATTATTTTGCTGAACACCTCTGTTCAGTCCGCAAACGTGACCTTGATTTTCCAGTTGCTTACCATTTTAATTCTCCGCCCCACTCCCACTATGACCGCTCTGTCCTTGGCCTCCTACACTGTTCCAGTGAAGCTCAACAGAAGCTCGAGGAACAGCACCTCATCTTTTGATTAGGCACTTTATCGCCTTCCAGACTCCACATCAAGTTCAACAATTTCAGATCATAACCACTGCTCCCATTTTCTTTGGGCAGCAGGTGCTGATAATGATTCTGCTGTTCATTAAAATCACTCCTGCCTTCTACCCTATCACAGACCTTCCCTTTTGTTTTTTCCTCCCCTCCCCTCCTTTCCCTGCACCTGTGCTTCTTAAAACCTGTTACATCTGTAACATTTTCCAGTTCTGACAAAAGGTCACCAGGGCAGCACGGTGGCATAGTGGTTAGCACTGTTGCCTCACAGCGCCAGGGACCCGGGTTCGAATCCGGCCTCGGGTGACTGTCTGTGTGGCGTTTGCACATTCTCCCCGTGTTTGCGTGGGTTTCCTCCGGGTGCTCCGGTTTCCTCCCACTGTCCAAAGATGTGCAGGTTAGGTTGATTGGCCATGATAAATTGACCCTTAGTGTTAGGGGGATTAAATACATGGGGTTACGGGGATAGGGTGGGATATGTGTTGGTGTAGGGGTTACGGGAATCGGGTGGGATATGTGTCGGTGCAGGCTTGATGGGCCGAAATGGCCTCTATCTGCACTGTGGGGTTTCTGTGAGATTCTGTGAGACCTGATACGTTGAGGCAGAATTTGCAGTCGGTATGTTGGCATACTCTGAGTACGCCGTCATCCTACCTTTGAAGTTGACTGCGTGTTCGGGATTTCCGCATGTGCTTGTGCATGTGCTAAATCCTGAACTTGCAATCTGTCAAGTTGCGACTTGACAGATCATCCACCGTGAATGTCAAATCGTCATTGCTGGCGCAGAGTTGGGCTAATTTCCCATCAATTGTGCAGCAATTACACAGGAAAATTTTACAGCTGGTGCAAACAGGCACAGGAGCCTGTTTGCACAGTGTAAGGGGAGGGGGTGGAGATGCAATATTAGGTGAAGCATCAAAACAGCAGCTTGAAATATGATTTTCAGTGTGCAATGAATGGGTTTGAAACTTAAAAGCAGTTTAAAAAAAAAGTAAGAGTAAATATAAATAACTGTCCTTCCGGGAACAGCAAGTGCTAATTGCACTGTTTCAAAAGACAGGTTCTCATAAATCTTCAGGTTAATGAACTTGGTATATTTGGAATGTTTTGGAGATTTAGGGCACTTTCATTTTTTGTGCATTAAAAATCATGTCTGTAATAAGTTCACAGCTAAATGCAACATTGCTTCAACGGAATGATGGGTTCCAAAGCTCTAAGTGTGTGTCGCCATTTAGAGATTTTTTTTTTCTTGCCTGGCCTAAATATTGGAAGTCGACCCACACTTCCACCTGAAATTCTGCACTGACTGCCTAATATGCCAGGGTGCATCAGAAACAGGAGGACGGCAGAAAAGTCTTCTCAAATCCATGCCCTACAAATGAATGGGCATCGGAGATTTCTGTTTCCTGATTGGCACACCGCCCTACGTGATCCCAGGTACGCTTACGCACATCATGCATCCCTGGGATCCGTGGGCCACTACACTGCGCACAACTCCACAGCAAAACAACGC
Source organism: Somniosus microcephalus (assembly GCF_052327205.1). Lineage (NCBI taxonomy): Eukaryota > Metazoa > Chordata > Chondrichthyes > Squaliformes > Somniosidae > Somniosus > Somniosus microcephalus. The sequence goes on along the minus strand of NC_140996.1, from coordinate 180,236,387 downwards.
AAGTTATCGAAGGGGGCCTCGCACCAGGTGAGTGCGGATTTCGTTCGGAGGTCGGCAGCGTACTCCTTAGCTACGCCACCAACCGCAATATCAGGGCTTATAACTATGTTTCTCACTCCACAGATGCTGCCTGGTCTGTTGTGTATTTCCAGGTTTTTCTGTTTATATTACAGTATTCTAACTGATACCTAACCAAAGCCTTGTACAAGGACAAAATGGTATGTTTTGTTTTGTAGTGAATACTACCTCAAACCTTGTCTGCTTTAGCTGTAGCCTCACAGCATTGGTCATGAACATTTAGAGAGTGATGCACTATAACACCCAGATCTCTCACCACAGCCCCTCTGAATCTGCTTGAACCCTGACCCATTTCCCTAGGCCAGGGCTCATCAGAAGTACATGGAAGGCTCCTGCTGCAATTCCTGCCACCAAGAGGGAGCACGCCAGTGTGAAGAGCAGAATATCAATGGTACTGCAACCTTTCCCAAGAAAGCAATGCAGAAAAGGGAAACCAAATTGTTACCTAACTTCAGGCATCTGAGCTATGAGGAGAGGATAAACAGGCTGTGATTGTTTACTCTGGAGAAGAGAATGCTCAGGGCAGATATTAATCATGTGTTCAAGATTCTTAAGGAAATAGATAAATTGAACCTAGATAACATGTTTGAGATTACCAAACACAATTCTAGAACCATTCAATAAGATCATGGCTGATCTTGAAAAACACCATCTCTGCCAATAGAGCCCTTCCCCAGAACTACACTGAAGTGCCAGTTTAGATTATGAGCTCAAGTCCTGGAGTGGGCCTTGAACCCATAACTTTCTGACTCAGAAACAGGAGTGTTACCACTAAGGCAAACTGACAAGCCTGGCTTAAGATTACTCTTTCATTCTTCTAACAGAAACTCACTTAACAGGCAAAATCTAATATTAATATTAGTTTATTTTATTATGTTATATATAAATATTAGTTTATTTCTCGAGGGATAGAATTGAAAAGTAGAGAGATTCTGCTAAACTTGTATCGAACCTTGGTTAGACCACACTTGGGATAAACGGGTCTTTTTCAGGATGGCAGTCTGTGACTAGTGGGGTACCACAAGGATCGGTGCTTGGGCCCTAGCTATTCACAATCTATATCAATGAATTGGATGAGGGGACTAAATGTAACATTTCCAAATTTGCTGATGATACAAAGCTAGGTGGCAGTGTCGGTTGTGAAGAGGATGTGAAGAGGCTTCAAGGGGATCTCGACTGGCTCAGTGAGTGGGCGAGAACATGGCAGATGGAATATAATGTGGATAAATGTGAAGTTAACCACTTTAGTAGAAAAAACAGAAAGGCAGAGAGTATTTCTTAAATGGTGAAAGATTGGGGAATGCAGATGCTCAAAGGGACCTGGGTGTCCTTGTACATGAGTCACTGAAAGTGAATGTGCAGGTGCAGCAAATCATTAGGAAGGCAAATGGTATGCTGGTCTTCATTACAAGAGGATTTGAGTACAGGAGTAAAGAAGTCTTACTCCAATTATATAGGACCTTTGTGAGACCACACCTGGAGTACTGTGTACAATTTTGGTTTCCTTACCTAAGGAAGGATATACTTGCCATAGAAGGAGTGCAAGGAAGGTTCACGAGATTGATTCCTGGGATGGCGGGACTGTTGTATGAGAAGAGATTGAGTAAACTAGGCCTATATTCAGAAGAATGAGAGGGGATCTCATTGAAGCATACAAAATTATTACAGGGCTTGATAGGGTGAATGCTGGGAGAATGTTTCCCTTGGCTGGGGAGTCTAGAACCAGGGGCCACAGCCTCAGGATAAAGGATAGGCCATTCAGGACTGAGATGAGAAGAAATTTCTTCACATAGAGGGTGGTGAATCTTTGGAATTCTCTACCCCAGAGGGCTGTGGAGGCTCAGTCATTGGGTATATTCAAAACAGAAGTTGATAGATTCCTGACTAGTAAGGGCATCAAGGGATATGGCAATAGGGCTGGTGAATGGAGTTGAGACAGAGGATCAGCCATGATCTCATTGAATGGCAGAGCAGGCTTGAAGGGCCGAATGGGCTACTCCTGCTCCTATTTCTTATGTTCTTATGTACATGGCCATAAAAAAGCAAACCAAGCACTAGGAGTTATTTCTAGAGGGATAGAATTGAAAAGTAGTGAAGTTTGGCTAAACTTGCATCGAACCTTGGTTAGACCACACTTGGAGTACCATGTACAATTTTGGTCGCCATATTATAAAAAGGATATCGAGGCACTGGAGAGGATGCAGAGAAGATTGATCACGATGATGCCAGAAATGCGAGGGTATACCTATCGGGAAAGGATGAACAGGATGGGTTTCTCTATGAAAGGTTTTGTTAGAGTAGACACAGAGAGTGTTTCCACTTGTGGGGAAGAGCAAAGCTAGAGGCCATCAATATAAGATAGTCACCAAGAAATCAAATAGGGAATTCAGAAGAAACTTCTTTATCCAGAGTGGTGAGAATATGGAACTCGCTACCACAGGGAGTGGTTGAAGCGAATAGTATAGATGCATTTAAGGGGTGGTTAGCTAAGCATATGAGAGAGAAGGAAATAGAGGGTTGTGCTGATGGAGTTAGATGAGGAAAGACGGGAGGAGGCTCGAGTGGAGCATAAACGCTGGCATGGACTGGTTGGGTCAAATGACCTGTTTCTGTGCTGTATATCCTATGTACTTCAACGCACCCTATCAACATATCCTTCTATTCCTTTCTCCTTTTTAATCATATCTTTCTTCAATAAAGTGTCCGCTTGCATTGTTCCAAGAAAACGCCAGGTGGTGAAATAAAAAAAAACGTGCAGTGAATTAGTTAATCAAAATACAACATTTCAGTGTCTACTGCATGATGCACAATAGGGCCAATTTTACAGTGCAGCATTTGAGGTGCCCCAAGCACCAGCCATAGTCTCAATGGTACTCAATAAGCGAGCCCATCTTAGCACCATATCACTCATAGCTTCCATAGCAAGAACCATCTACCCTGACAGATTTAGATTAGTCAGTTTGAGGAAGGTGACAGAGTCATAGGGGTCGATTTTAACTCGGGTGCGGGCAATTGTCGGGTTCCCCGAATTTCGTGATTCCCACACGAATCTAAATGGATGTGTGAGATTGATGCAATTTTAACTCAATTGGCTAATTGATTTCTAACGTGTGGGAAGCCTTTGCAAATGGGTTTTTCATGACTGCAAGTTCCCTCCGATGATGTCATCATTGCTGCTGCATTTAAGGTCCACAGCAAGCCTTGCTTCCTCTGCAGGCTTCCAAGCTTTCCCCTTATGATGGCACGGGAGCCTGCAGGAACAATGGCCAGCGGGAGGGCAAGAGCTGCGCCTAAATTTGATGAGGCATCACTGCAGGCATTGTTGGATGGGGCTAGGGCCCACAGGGAGGTCCTGTTCCTTTCTTCAGGGAGGAAGAGGCCTCCCAATCAGACCAAGGCTGTGTGGCTACAGGTGGCTGGGGAACTCATCTCCTTGGGGCTCACACAGCGCACCTGGATGCAGTGCAGGAAAAGATTCCATGACCTTCATCGCACTGGGAAAGTAAGTATGCAGTTTCCATCACCCCCCAATCTGATCCCCATTGCCTTTCCTCACCAGCACTCAGCTTTAGCAATCTCTTCCTCCACATCCCACTTGACACTCACATCCATGTACCCTTACCCATTCCCTCTCTCTCTATGCTCACATTCACCTAACTATTCGACCATGCAGCCCTCACACTCCCTCTCACTCTGATGCTTTGAACACAACTGACAATACACAGGGAGGGCCCTTGGTCTTGCAACCTCACTCCATCTTTGTTTCCTTCTAAGTATCTATGCTATGCAATCTCTACACTCATTCCTTCATTCTCATTCAACCTCCACTTGTCTCCCTCATTGCAGGAGAAGATAGCTCACAACAGGAGAGAGCGAGCCAGGACAGGAGGAGGGCCACCCTCATTAGCCCAGCTCACCCCCTGGGAGGAAGCCGTCCTGGAGATTGTCAGGGCTGATACAGATGCGGAAGTTGGGGAAGGACAGACAGGTGCATCCCCGCAAGCTGGTGACAGAACAGTTTTCCATCTCATTGACATTGCATGAGTCGCTGATAATGATTCTGAAGCTACATCATATGGACTTATGATCATCTGCAAAATGCAATGTGCATGTAACCTTGGCATCACATCTCTAACCTTTTCCTTGACTCCCCCACAGGACCATCGAGAGCCCCCGTCCCCACTGTGCAGGAGGAAGAGCCTGAGATTCCAGACTCCTCAGAGGAATCTGCAACCTCTGAGGGCGCAGCATCAGCAGAAATAAGCGCACCCAGCACCAGTGCAGACACTCGCACCTCGGGGGGGACCTTCGGGACATAGAGTAGTGTTGTCACCTGGTGTATCACAGCTCACAAGTGAGCATCAGCAGATTGTGGAGACAGGGACAGCAGTGGAGAGTCCTCGTCAGAGGGCGCAGGACTCTGACAGCTCGGCTCAGCTGCATGTCGACCCTCCGCCTCTGGGTCCATCCATAAGATCAGAGGTGATGGAACTCCATGCACAGATGCAGGAGTCTCTGGCAGGTTTTGTCTCCAGGGTTGCTGCGAGTGTGGAGCGAATGGAGGAGTCCATAGCGAACATGAGCAGAACCTTTGTGGAGTCAGTGGCGCATGAATGCATCAACACGGAAAGGATGGCTACCTACGTGGAAATGATTGCTGCCTCCGTGGTAAGGCTGGCTACGGTAGAGGAGAGGAGGACTACAGCCATGGAGGAGGTTAGTCGCCAGGGTATGGAAAACACGGTGAGTGTTCAGAATAGAATGACATCTCTTGAGGAGCGATGGGCATCCACTGAACAGAGAAACCAGACCTTCATGGAAGTCCTTCTGAGTAGGACTGCCATTGCATATACGGGTCCCCATGCCCCCCCTGATGCGCAGCAAGGTGCTCCCAAGCCACTTGCAGGTGCGGAGGGGGAGCTGACCCATGAGAGGGAGGTTGGTGGCAGGCCTCAAGGAAGTGGGGGTTCCTCTCCAAGCGCTCACACTTCCATGCCACTGCAGAGCCCTGGGTCAGAGCCCCGCCGGAGTCCACACCCAAGTGAGATAAACGTCTCAACCCCTGCACAGCTGCAGGAGCAGCAGACTACTGACGAGCCCTCACAGGCTCGTCACCCCAGAGGACGCCCGCCAAAGCTGTCATAGAAACATAGAAGATAGGAGCAGGAGTAGGCCATTCGGCCCCTCTAGCCTGCTCCGCCATTCAATGCGATCATGGCTGATCATCCAAGTTCAGTACCCAGTCCCTGCTTTCTCCCCATACCCCTTGATCCCTTCAGCCTTAAAAAATATATCCAACTCCTTCTTGAATATATTTAATGAATTGGCCTCTACTGCCTTCTGTAGTAGAGAATTCCACAGGTTCACCACTCTCTGGGTGAAGAAATTCCTCCTCATTTCTGTCCTAAAAGGTCTACCCCTTATCCTTAGACTGTGACCCCTGGTTCTGGATTCCCCGACCATCGGGAACATCCTCCCTGCATCTAGTCTGTCCAGTCCTGCCAGAATTTTATAAGTTTCAATGAGATCCCCTCTCATTCTTCTAAACTCCAGCAAGTATAAGCCCAATTGACCCAATCTCTCCTCATACGTCATTCCTGCCATCCCAGGTATCAGCCTGGTGAATCTTCGCTGAACTCCTTCCATGGCAAGAATATCCTTCCTCAGATAAGGCGACCAAAACTGCACACAATACTCAAGATGTGGCCTCACCAAGGCCCTGTACAACTGCAGCAAGACATCCTTGTTCTTGTACTCAAACCCTCTCGCTGTGAAGGCCAACATACCATTTGCCTTCTTAACCGCCTGCTGCACCTGCATGCTTACCTTCAGCGACTGGTGCACAAGGACACCCAGGTCTCATTGCACTCCCCTTCTCCCAATCTATTGCCATTCAGATAATAATCTGCCTTCCTGTTTTTGACACCAAAGTGGATAACCTCACGTTTATCCACGTTATATTGCATCTGCCCAGTTTCTGCCCAATCACCCAACCTGTCCAAATCATCCTGTAGTTTCTCGGCATCCTCCTCACAGCATACACGCCCACCCAGCTTTGTGTCGTCTGCAAATTTGGAGATACAGGTAGACTACCCTTTATCCGGACTTCCGAAAACCGAAACCCTCTAAAAACCGAAGGTTTTTTCGTTCAGCGTAAGTCGTGCGTACGAACGAAAAAACCTTCGGTTTTTAGAGGGTTCCGGTTTCGGAAGTTCAGATAAAGGGTAAGTCGTGCGCACGACCCCCCCGCGGACCCCGCCGGCCCCGACAACCGCCGACCCCGCCAGCCCCGACAACCGCCGACCCCCCCGCGGGCCCCGACAACCGCCGACCCCGCCAGCCCCGACAACCGCCGACCCCCCCGCGGACCCCGCCGGCCCCGACAACCGCCGACCCCCCCCCCCGCCGGCCCCGACAACCGCCGACCCCGCCAGCCCCGACAACCGCCGACCCCCCCGCGGGCCCCGACAACCGCCGACCCCGCCAGCCCCGACAACCGCCGACCCCCCCGCGGACCCCGCCGGCCCCGACAACCGCCGACCCCGCCAACCGCCGACCCCCCCGCGGACCCCGCCGGCCCCGACAACCGCCGACCCCCCCGCGGACCCCGCCAGCCCCGACAACCGCCGACCCCGCCAACCGCCGACCCCCCCGCGGACCCCGCTGGCCCCGACCCCCGCCGACCTTACGCTGAGCGTCAGCGTAAGTCGTGCGCATGACCCCCCGCGGACCCCCACCGACCCACCTTCCGAAATCCGAAATTCTCCTTTATCCGAAACTCGGCTGGTCCCGAGGTTTTCGGATAAAGGATAGTCTACCTGTATTACATCTAGTTCCCTTGTCTATATCATTAATATATATTGTGAATAGCTGGGGTCCAAGGACCGATCCCTGCGGTACCCCACTAGTCACTGCCTGCCACTCGGAAAAAGACCCATTTATTCCAACTCTTTGCTTTTTATCTGCCAACCAGTTCTCTATCCAAGTCAGTACCTTGCCCCCAACCCCATGTGCCTTAATTTTACATGCTAATCTCTTATATGGGACCTTATCGAAAGCCTTCTGAAAGTCCAAATACACCACATCCACTGGTTCTCCCTTATCTATTTTACTAGTTACATCCTCAAAAAATTCCAGTAGATTAGTCAAGCACGATTTACCTTTTGTAACTCAGTGTTGACTTTGTCCGATCCTGTCACTGTTTTCCAAGTGCTCTGCTATTACATCTTTTATAATGGACTCCAGCATTTTCCCCACTACCGATGTCAGGCTTACCGGTCTGTAGTTCCCTGTTTTCTCTCTACCACCTTTTTTGAATAGTGGGGTAACATTAGTTACCCTCCAATCCATGGGCACTGTTCCAGATTCCATCGAATGTTGGAAGATGATCAGCAATGCATCTACTATTTCTAGGGCCACTTCCTTAAGTACCCTAGGATGTAGATTATCAGGCCCTGGGGATTTATCGGCCTTCAATCCCATCAATTTCCCTAACATCATTTCCCTACAAATACTGATTTCTTTCAGTTCCTCCCTTTCATCAGACCCTATGTTCCCCGACATTTCTGGAGGTTATTTGTGTCCTCCTTTGTGAAGACAGAACCAAAATATGTATTTAATTGGTCAGCCATTTCTTTGTTCCCCATTATAAATTCCCCTGATTCTGACTGCAAGGGACCTACGCTTGTCGAGACAGGAGCAGCAGGAAAGTGAGCAAGGGGCCTCCACATCTGCCGAAGCCACAGGGGAACCACTACGTAGGAGCATGCATAAGAGGAAAATAAAGCACAAGTAGTCACAAGGGTAGTCACTTGGGTGAAATGTTGTGTATATTGTAAAAATGCCATCAGTTGGTTCTTGTGCATAAAAATTCTGATGGCAACTGTTGCAGTTCTGGCATGTTGTCATTTCGCAAATGGGGCTTTCACATTGAGGGCTTAGGATTACTTGCAGTTTTTAGGATGCTGGTCAAATAGCTAGGAATCCACAGGGTTTGGCCATTGTCGATGTAAGAAGCTGCGAGGCAAAAGAGTTTGATTTACTAGGCTAAGCAAATCTGGCCAGGATGAATGCGTTCCTTGCATCCTGGGCAGCAATGTTCTCGTGTAATGCTGCCGCTGGTTGATGGGCCTCTGAGGGATGCTCGTTTTCGTCCTCCTCCTCATCATCATCATCATCATCATCTGAGGAGGGTATGTGAGGAGCCACTTGGTCCTCAGTAATCTGCAAGCCACGAGGCTGTGCCATGTTGTGGAGTGCACAGCAAACCACGACGATTCTGGAGACCCTGGCTGCTGAGTACTGTAGGGCTGATCTATCCAGGCATCTGAAACGCATCTTCAGCAAGCCGATGGTTTGCTTGATTATGGATCTGGTGGAAATGTGGCTGGAGTTGTAGCGCTCCTCAGCTTCGTTGGCTGACCTCCTCAACGGCGTCATTAGCCAAGCCCTCAGGGGATAGCCCTTGTCTCCAAGTAGCCATCCGTGAAGTTGGTCTGGCGGCCTGAATAGCGGAGGCACACTAGACTGGCGCAGTATGAAGGAGTCATGGCAACTGCCAGGGTACTTGGCACAAACATGCAAAATCCCCTTGTGGTCACACACCGGCTGAAAAGGGAGTGGAAGCCCTCGCGGTTGACAAAAATACCTGGATTGCGATGGGGTGCCCTAAGAGCCACATGTGTGCAGTCAATGACGCCCTGCACCCTTGGAAAGTCTGCCAGATGAGCTAATCCAACCGCTCGCACCGTCACATTTGCGCGATCCCTGCTGAAATGGATGTGATTGTGTGCGAGGGCAAAGAGGGTATCGGTTACCTGTGTGATGCAAGTGTGTGCGGCCAACTGGGAGATGCCGCTGATGTCTGCTGATGATCCCTGGAATGAGCCTGAGGCAAAAAAGTTGAGTGCGGTGGTGACTTTGATGGCCACTGGTAAGGAGTGTCCACCTGGTCCTCTGGGCAGCAGGTCTTGCTGTATCATTGCGCAGATGTCAGTCACACTCTGTCGCGAAAGTCGGAGCCGCCTTTGGCACTGCTGCTCAGTCATGTTGAGGTAGCTGACCCTGTGTCTGTAGACCCTGTTTGGGGGGTATCTCCTGCGCCGACGGGCTTCCTTCTGGCCTGTGCCATTTTCCAGCACTTGCTCCGTAGCCTTGTATACTATGGCGTTTCAAGTGCTCATCTAAATGCTTCTTGAATGTTGTGAGGGTTCCTGCCTCTACCACCCTTTCAGGTTCCAGATTCCAACCATCCTCTGTGTGAAAAAGTTTTTCCTCAAATCCCCTCTAAACCTCCTGCCCCTTACCTTGAAACTATGCCCCCTGGTTATTGACCCCTCTACTAAGGGGAAAAGTTCCTTTCTATCTACCCTATCTATGCCCCTCATAATTTTGTACACCTCAATCAGGTCCCCCCTCAGCCTTCTCTGCTCTAAGGAAAACAACCCCAGCCTGTCCAGTCTCTCTTCATAGCTGAAGCGCTCCAGCCCAGGTAACGTCCTGGTGAATCTCCTGTGCACCCTCTCCAATGCAATCACATCCTTCCTATAGTGTGGTGACCAGACCTGCGCACAGTATTCCAGCTGTGGCCTAACTAGCGTTTTGTACAGTTCCATCATAACCTCCCTGCTCCTATATTCTATGCCTCGGCTAATGAAGGCAAGTATCCCATATGCCTTTTTAACCACCTTATCTACCTGTCCTGCTGCCTTCAGGGATCTATGTACATGCACACCATTCTCTGCCCTTCCTAGGGTCCTACCATTCATTGTGTATTCCCTTGCCTTGTTAGTGCTCCCAAAATGCATCACCTCACAAATTTTTGAGGGTTAAATTCCATTTGCCACTGTTCTGCCCATCTGACCAACCCGTCTATATCGTCCTGTAGCCTGAGGCTTCCCTCCTCGCTATTTACCACTCCACCAATTTTCATGTCATCTGCGAACTTAACTGAATCATTCATATCTAAATCATTAATGTACACTACAAACAGCAAAGGACCCAGCACCGATCCCTGCAGCACACCACTTGACACAGGCTTCCAGTCACCAAAAACAACCTTCGACCATCACCCTCTGCCTCCTGCCACTAAGCCAATTTTGGATCCAATGTGCCAAGTTGCCCTGGATCCCATGGGCTCTTACCTTCTTGGCCAGTCTCCCATGCGGGACTTTGTCAAAAGCCTTACTGAAGTCCATGTAGACCACATCAACTGCACTACCCTCATCCACACACCTAGTCACCCCCTCTCAAAATTCAATCAAATTGGTTAGATATGATCTCCCCCTGACAAAGCCATGCTGACTATCCTTGATTAATCCTTGCCTCTCCAAATGGAGACTAATTCTGTCCCTCAGAATTTTTTACAATAATTTCCCTACCACTGATGTTAGGCTCACTGGCCTGTAATTCCCTGGTTTATCCCTACTACCCTTCTTGAATAATGGTACTACATTAGCTGTCCTCCAGTCCTCTGGCACCTCCCCTGTGGCCAGAGAGGTTCTGGAAATTTGTGTCAGAGCCCCTGCAATCTCCTCCCTGGCCTCGCACAGCAGCCTGGGATACATCTCGTCTGGGGATTTATCCACTTTTAAGCCCGCTAAAACCGCTAGTACCTCCTCCCTCAATACTAATTTGTTCAAGTATATCACAATCCCCCTGCCTGATTTCTATGCCTACACTGTCCTTTTCCATAGTGAACACAGATGCAAAATATTCATTTAAAACCTCACCTACATCTTCCGGCTCTACACACAGATTGCCACTTTGGTCCCTAATGGGCCCTACACTTTCCCTGGTTATCCTCTTGCCCTCAATATACTTATAAAACACCTTGGGATTTTCCTTTATTTTGCCCGCCAGTGATTTTTCATGCCCCCTCTTCGCTCTCCTCATTTCTTTTTTAAGTACCCCCTGCACTTTCTATACTCCTAGGGCTTCCACTGTTTTTACTCCTTTGTATCTGCCGAAAGCTTCCCTTTTTTTCCTAATCCATTCTTGTATATCCCTTGACATCCAGGGTTCCCTGGGCTTGTTGGTCCCACCCTTGACCTTTACGGGAACATGTTGGAGTTGTACTCTCTCTATTTCCTTTCTGAAAGACTCCCACTGCTCTGATGTGGATTTTCCTACAAGTAACTGATCCCAGTCCACTTTGGCCAGATCCTGCCTTATCATATTAAAATTGGCCTTCCCCAATTTAGAACCTTTATTTCCGGTCCATCTTTGTCTTTTTCCATGACTACCTTAAATCTCACCGAATTATGGTCACTGTCACCAAAATGCTCTCCTACTGACACTTCTACCACTTGCCCAGCTACATTCCCTGGAATTAGGTCCAGTTCTGCCCTCTCACTTGTCGGACTTTCTACATGCTGGCTCAAAAAGCTCTCCTGGACGCACTTTAAGAATTCCACACCCTCTAAGCCTTTCACACTCTGATTATCCCAGTTAATGTTGGGGAAGTTGAAATCCCCTACTATTATTACCCTATTATTTCTACACTACTCTGAAGTTTGCCTACATATCTGTTCCTTTAGAACATAACATAAGAAATAGGAGCAGGAGTAGGCCAATCGGCCCCTCGAGCCTGCTCCGCCATTCAATAAGATCATGGCTGATCTGATCCTAACCGCCAATCCACTATCACAGAACCATCTCCTGAATCTAACAGAATTAGACACACGAAATAGGAGCAGGATCAGGCTACACGGCCCCCGGGCCTGCTCCGCTACTTACAGGGCCATGACCATTCCGAACCTAGACTCATGTCCAAATTCCTGCCCGCTCCCCGTAACCCTTAATTCCCTTTACTTCTAGGAAACTGTCTATTTCTGTTTTAAATTTATGTAATGATGTAGCTTCTACAGCTTTTTGGGGCAGCATATTCCATGGACCTACCACCCTCTGAGTGAAGTAGTTCCTCCTCATCTCAGTTTTGAAAGAGTAGCCCCTTATTCTAAGACTATGCCCCCTAGTTCTAGTTTCACCCATCATCGGGAACATCTTCCCCGCATCCACCCGATCCAACCCCTTCACAATCTTATATGTTTCAATAAGATCGCCTCTCATTCTTCTGAACTCCAATGAGTAGAGTCCCAATCTACTCAACCTCTCCTCATATGTCCATCCCCTCATCCCCGGAATTAACCGAGTGAACCTTCTTTGTACTAACTCGAGAGCAAGTATGTCCTTTCTTAAGTATGGACACCAAAACTGTACGCCCCCTGACTGTTTGGGGGCCTATAGTACACTCCCAGCAAAGTGCTTACCTCCTTTTTGTTTTTAAGTTCTACCCATATGGCCTCATTAGAGGAACCTGCTAAGATATCATCCCTCCTTACAGCAGTAATTGACTCCTTGATTAATATTGCAAAACCCCTTCCTCTTTTACAACCCCTCTGTCTCACCTGAAGATTCTATACCCCGGAATATTGAGCTGCCAGTCCTGCCCCTCCCTCAACCATGTCTCTGTGATAGCAACAACATCATACTCCCATGTGTTCATCAACACCTTCAATTCATCTGCCTTACTGACAAGACTCCTTGCATTAAAATAAATGCCATCCAGCCTTGCCATACTCCCTTGTGCCGTTACATATTTGCTCTGCCTTCCAGGCTGACTTGTGTTTTTTCCTCTATATTTGGCTGTGCACCACCCCCTACTATAGCTCCACTCTGTATCCCATCCCCCTGCCAAGTTAGTTTAAACCCCCCCCCCCCCCCCCCCCAACAGTACTAGCAAACCTCCCCGCAAGGATGTTCGTCCCGTTCCGGTTCAGGTGCAACCCGTCCGACTTGTACAGGTCCCACCTTCCCCAGAAGCAGACCCAGTGATCCAGGAAACTAAAGCCCTCCCTCCTGCACCAACTCTTTAGCCACGCATTCATCTGCTCTATCCTTCTATTCCTATACTCACTAGCACGTGGCACCGGGAGTAATCCTGAGATTACAACCTTTTGAGGTCCTGCTTTTTAATCTGCTACCTAGCTCCCTAAATTCTTGTTGCAGGACCTCATCCCTCTTTCACCCATGTCGTTGGTACCAATGTGAACCACAACCTCTGACTGTTCGCCCTCCCCCTTCAGAATGCCCTGCAGCCATTCAGTGATGTTCAGAGCATGAGTGAGCAAGTGGTTGTAATAATGGAGGAGAAACACAAATGTGCTGGCCAGAGGGCAGTTTCGTACCTTCCTCAGCTGCCGAGTGCAGCCATTTGAACCTCACAGGCTTAAAAAAAAGGATGCTATTAAAGCACCAATGTTTTACGACTCTCAAGAGATTCTGTCAAGCTCAGCTTCAGTTCATGGCTGTCCCAATTGTGTCATGAACCAGGGTTGAAGAAGGTAGCCCTGGTCTGCTAGAAATCAATTTTGCTGTCTGCCGTTACCTTCAAATATCTCTGGCATAGAGGCTTGTCTTAAAACAAAAGCATTCTGACTACTACTCGGAAAGTGAGAACCTGCATGATCCTGTTTTGTTGGTCACTGGCCACCTGCACACTGATAATGGAACCCTTTGCATTGAAGTATAGAATTCCTTATAGTTCATGAATGGGATTTTGCGCAGGACCTGAATGACCACATAGGAGTGTGGTAAACCACTGTATTGTATATTGCCACCTCTGGGTGGCGCTGTGTATGGAGGCATGCCTCAGCTGACTCCACCCACCACTGTGTGGGTTTCGTTCAGACTTGTTCAGTCACTCACGAAGAAGCATGGTCTCTTCTTAGCTAATAAAAGCCTTATTCATCTCTTTCGACTCATCATCTCTTCTTCGACTCATCACCTTTTATGAAGTAATTGATAAGCGTATCAATTTTATTAGCTAAAAGTTAAATGGCGACACCTGAGGAGCAACAACAGCAACGGATACAGCAGACATTGCTGAGAGCCCTCAGACCACCACGCCTGGACCTCGACCCTCAAGATGTGGGTGCATCAGCCAAGTTTGAACACTGGCTGAGCTGCTTTGAATCCTTCCTCGCAATCTCACAGGTTACAGAGGAGGATCACAAACTGAAAATTTTGACCGCCCAGGTGAGCCATCAAGTATATATGCTAATCCGGGACTCTAATACGTACGTGGCGGCCCTCGAGCTACTAAAAGGGCAATATACGCGCCCAGTGAACACAATTTACGCCCGACACCTCTTGGGATCCCGCAGGCAGCAACCGGGAGAATCGGTAGGGGCATTTGCACGGGCGCTACTGGCACTCTGCAGAGACTGCGATTGTAAAGCGGTAACGGCTGTGGAGCACGCGCAGGGACTCGCCTGTGATGCCTTCGTCAGGGGCCTCCAGTCAGACCACACCCGGCAGAGACTGCTAGAAAGCAAGGAACCCGACCTGAAGACGGCCATTGCCCTTGCGCTCTCGTTAGAGGAGGCCCACCGAAACCTCGAGGCATACCCCCGTAACGGCGCCGAGACATGGCAATCGAAACCGTGGGACACGGGACCGCCGCCCCCGGCACCAACCGCTGCAGCGACCCAACCGAGACAGCAGCCTCCGGTAAGAACTGCTTCGATGCCCAGTAACCAGGCCCAAAAATGCTATTTCTGTGGCCAGTTAAAACATCCCAGAGCGCACTGCCCAGCTAAGACAGCTACCTGCTCGGGCTGTGGGAAGAAAGGCCATTACGCTAACGCCTGCAAGGGGAAGCCAGCCAGCAGCGCAGCGTGCGGGCCGTGGGAGCAGCCATCTTATCCGCCATTTTGTGTACCCCCGGCCGCATGGCATCCGCCGCCATCGTATCCAACGCACTCAACCGCCATTTCGTCACCGGAACCGACCACCGTCTCGGCGGATGACTATAGTGACTCACTAAGCCACATACTGGCCTCCGTGACGCTGGATCAAGGCCACCCTCACCATCTATCCAGCTCCATGATGGATATCGCGGTAAACGGCCGCGCCACCAGTTGCCTGATCGACAGCGGGAGCACAGAGAGTTTCGTCCACCCCGACACGGTACGTAGCCACTCCCTCACGATTCTGCCAACGCACCATCGCATTTCTATGGCGTCCAAGTCCCAGTCAATGGACATCAGCGGCTACTGTGTGGTGACCCTGTCAGTAGGGGGCACTGAATATCAAAAATTTAAACTGCTAGTCCTGCCCCGTCTTTGCGCTGCCGTCCTGCTAGGGTTGGATTTTCAGTGCCACCTTAAGAGTGTCACACTAGCATACGGTGGACCCCTCCCCCCACTCACAGTCTGCAACCAACAACTTTTAAATCGCCCGCTGCAAACCACCTGCAGCCTTTCCACATTAAAAGTCCCCCCCCCTCCCCTGTTCGCTAACCTCACCCGCGACTGTAAACCCATCGCTACCAAAAGCAGGCGGTACAGTGCCGGGGACAGAGCTTTTATCAGCTCTGAGGTGGAGCGGCTCTTGAAGGAGGGCATTATCGAAGGTAGCACTAGCCCCTGGCGAGCCCAGGTTGTAGTCGTTAAAACCACTGCAAAACGCCGCATGGTAATCGACTACAGCCAAACCATAAACCGGTACACCCAGCTGGACGCGTACCCCCTCCCTCGCATATCTGATATGGTCAATCAGATTGCGCAATACAAAGTATTCTCCACCATCGACCTTAAGTCAGCGTACCACCAGCTGCCCATCCGCCATGAGGACCGCCAGTATACTGCCTTCGAGGCAAACGGCCGCCTCTACCACTTCCTTAGGGTCCCCTTCGGCGTCACCAACGGGGTTTCGGTCTTCCAAAGGGAGATGGACCGAATGGTTGACCAGAACGCGCTGCGGGCAACCTTCCCCTATTTGGATAACGTCACCATCTGCGGCCACGACCAGCAGGACCACGACGTTAATCTAGCAAATTTCCTCCGTACGGCCCAACGGCTGAACCTAACGTACAATAAGGAAAAATGTATGTTTCACACCAAGCGCCTGGCCATCCTCGGCTGCGTGGTGGAGAACGGAGTCATCGGGCCCAACCCCGACAGAATGCGCCCCCTAATGGAGCTACCCCTTCCCCACTGCCAAAAAGCACTGAAGAGATGCCTGGGGTTTTTCTCCTACTACGCCCAGTGGGTGCCCCTCTATGCAGACAAAGCCAGGCCCCTCATCAAAGCCACCTCCTTCCCCCTGACACCAGAGGCGTGTGCAGCCTTCACTCTTATCAAGAACGATATCGCGAAGGCCGCAATGCACGCGGTGGATGAGTCCATCCCCTTCCAAGTGGAGAGCGATGCCTCCGACTTCGCCCTAGCCGCGACCCTTAACCAGGCGGGCAGACCCGTGGCCTTTTTCTCAAGGACCCTCCAGGGCCCCGAGACGAGACACTCCTCCGTCGAAAAGGAGGCCCAGGCTATTGTAGAAGCGGTGCGTCACTGGAGGCATTACCTGGCCGGGAAACGATTTACCCTGCTCACTGACCAGCGTTCAGTAGCTTTTATGTTTAATAATAAGCAGAGGGGTAAAATCAAGAACGACAAGATCTTGAGGTGGAGAATCGAACTCTCCACCTACAATTATGATATCTTGTATCGGCCAGGGAAACTCAATGAGCCCCCAGATGCCCTATCACGTGGTACATGCGCCAACGCGCAGAGTGATAGGCTGCAGTCCCTCCACAATGACCTCTGCCACCCGGGGGTCACCAGGTTTTTCCATTTTATCAAATCCCGTAACCTGCCCTACTCCATCGAGGAGGTCAGGACCATGACCAAGAGCTGCCAAATCTGCGCCGAGTGCAAACCGCACTTCTATAGGCCGGACAGAGCAAGCCTGATCAAGGCCACCCGCCCCTTCGAACGCCTGAGCGTCGATTTTAAAGGGCCCCTCCCCTCCGCTGACCGCAATGTGTACTTCCTCAACATAGTTGATGAGTACTCCCGTTTCCCCTTTGCCATCCCTTGCCCAGACATGACCAGTACCACGGTCATCAAGTGTCTGAATGACATCTTCGCTCTGTTCGGGTTCCCCAGCTATATACATAGCGACAGGGGCTCATCGTTCATGAGCGACGAACTTCGGCAGTACCTGCTAACAAGAGGTATCGCCACGAGCAGGACCACCAGTTACAACCCCCGGGGGAACGGCCAGGTGGAAAGGGAGAACGCGACGGTTTGGAAGGCAGTCCTCTTAGCACTAAAATCTAAGGGCCTTCCGACCTCCCGCTGGCAGGAGGTCCTCCCTGCAGCGCTTCACTCCATTCGGTCACTGCTTTGTACTGCCACTAATGCGACCCCTCATGAGAAAATGTTCGTTTTCCCCCGGAAGTCTACATCGGGAACCTCGCTACCGGCATGGTTGACTTCTCCTGGGCCCGTCCTACTGCGGAGGCACGTGAGGACGCATAAAACGGACCCCCTGGTCGAGCGGGTGCACCTCCTACACGCCAACCCCCAGTATGCCTGGGTGACATACCCAGACGGGCGGGAGGACACGGTCTCCATACGAGATCTCGCACCCTCGGGTACCCCTGAATTACCACCGTTATCCCCCTTACCACCGTTATCCCCCTTACCACTGTTATCCCCCACCACCCCTCCCAACCCAACCCCTGCAGACGGCATGCCAAAGCCCCAGGAATCTTCGCCAACCACCCAGACACCAGACCCGACGTCGGATGCTGCAACACCACCGCCGCCACCACGACAATCAGGACGTCAGACAAGGCCTCCTGATAGACTTAACTTGTAGTACCCTTCACCCCGCCGGACTTCACATTAAACAAGGGGTGAATGTGGTAAACCACTGTATTGTATATTGCCACCTCTGGGTGGCGCTGTGTATGGAGGCATGCCTCAGCTGACTCCACCCACCACTGTGTGGGTTTCGTTCAGACTTGTTCAGTCACTCACGAAGAAGCATGGTCTCTTCTTAGCTAATAAAAGCCTTATTCATCTCTTCTTTCGACTCATCATCTCTTCTTCGACTCATCACCTTTTATGAAGTAATTGATAAGCGTATCAAGGAGCCATCAATAATGCTGTGAATTTTGCAGAATCCTGCAGTGTGAAAAAATTGCAGGCTGCTCTCCTTCTGCTGTAGGATTTTCACAAGGAAATTGATGAAGGTGTTTGCCTTGATGAAAAATGCACCAGTAACTTGTTTGCTGCATCTCTGCAATGCAATTTGACTGACTCATGTTGCTGCTATCCCCTATGATCACATAGAATGAGCCTGAGACATGAAAGCTCAAAACTACTGTGAAAGAGGTTGTCTGCTGAAGTCCCTGGTGAAGCAAATACTGCAAAGACAGTTTTCCTTGGATATTTCCAGGGACTATAAAGGCGACTGCATGAGTAAGCTTGGGTTTGGGCAATAAAACCTGCCTCGCATCTCCTGTCAGCCTCTTTTTTTTCTTACTGGAATTCCAGTATTCAGAATTTTAATTGTAGCGATGATAAATCTTAAAATTAACAAAGTGCTAAAAAAACAAACACTGAAAAAATGTAGCTCTTGCAAGCCCAAAGTGCTCTTTCATATATGCTTCCAAGTCAAAATGCATGTTTCCTTCTTTATATAGTGACTTCCTGTCTGCCTCGAATTTGCTTGACAAAAGCAAAATACTGCGGATGCTGGAAATCTGAAATAAAAACAGAAAATGCTGGAAATACTCAGCAGTTCAGGCAGCATCTGTGGAGAGAGAAACAGAGTTAATGTTTCAGGTCGATGACCCTTCATCAGAACTGGAAAAAGCTGGATATCGAACAGGTTTTTAAGCAAGTGCAGGGAAAGGGGGGAGGGGAGGAAACAACAAAAGGGAAGGTCTGTGGTAGGATGGAAAGCAGGAGATATTAAGAGACATTAAGAGATGGTGCAAGGGAAAAGGAGATGGTAATGGGAGAAGTTAATGGGACAAGCGAAGACTGAACGCCAACTGTCCGACACCTCCTCCAAGCTCCGCCTGGACCATGACCCCACTACCGAACATCAAGAAACCGTTTCCAAGACCGTCACTGACCTCATCTCCTCTGGAGATCTTCCTTCCACTGCCGCCAACCTCATAATTCCCCAACCCCTCACAGCCCGCTTCTACCTCCTTCCCAAGATCCACAAACAGGACTGCCCCGGTAGACCCATCGCTTCAGCCTGTTCTTGCCGCACAGAACTTATCTCTTCCTATCTTGACTTCCTATTTTCTCCCCTTGTCCAGTGTCTTCCCACCTACAACCGCTTCCAATTTCCACCCTTCCCTCACCTTCACATGGTCCATCTTCGACTCTTCCCTTCCCTTCCTCGACTTCTCTGTCTCCATTTCTGGGGATAGGCTATTGACAAACATTCACTGCAAGCCCACTGACTCCCACAGCTACCTGGACTACACTTCCTCCCACCCCGCTTCCTGTAAAGACTCTATTCCATTCTCCCAGTTTCTCTGTCTCCACCGCATCTGCTCTGACGATGCCACCTTCCATACCAGTGCTTCCGACATGTCTTCCTTTTTCCTCAACTGAGGATTCCCCTCTACTGTGGTTGACATGGCCCTTGACCGTGTCCGTTCTATTTCCCGCATTTCTGCTCTCACCCCTGCCCCTCCCTCCCAGAAACCACGATAGGGTTCCCCTTGTCCTCACTTTTCACCCCACCAGCCTACACATTCAATGGATCATCCTCCACCATTTCCGCCACCTCCAGCGTGATCCCACCACCAAACAAACCTTCCCCTCACCTCTCTTTTCAGCATTCTGAAGGGACCGCTCCCTCCGTGACACCCTGGTCCACTCTTCTATCACCCCCAACACCCCTTTCCTTTCGCCCGGCACCTTCCCGTGCAAGTGCAGGAGATGCAACACGTGCCCTTTTACCTCCACCTTTCCCACTGTCCAGGGCCCCAAACACTCCTTCCAGGTGAAACAGCGATTTACTTGTACTTCTTGCAATTTAGTATATTGTATTCGCTGCTCACGATGCGGTCTCTTCTACATTGAGGAGACCAAACACAGATTGGGTGACCGCTTTGCGGAACACCTCCATTCAGTCCATAAGGGTGACCCTGAGCTTCCGGTCACCTGTTACTTTAATTCACTGCCCCACTCCCACTCAGACCTCACCGTCCTCGGCCTCTTACACTATTCCAGTGAAGCTCAGCGTAAGCTCGAGGAACAGCACCTCATCTTTCGATTAGGCACTTTACAGCCCTCTGGACTCAACATAGAGTTCAACAATTTCAGACCATAACCTCTGCCCCTATCCTTTTTTTCCCCCATTTATTTTAATTTTTTTCCCCCTCTCTCCCACATGGCAGCTGTCTTTCATTCTGCCAGTGCCATTTACACATCATCTACAGCCATCTTTTGTTTCTTAACTGTCCCATTATCATCTCCTTTTGCCTTGCACCATCTCTTAATGTCTCTCAATCTCTCCAGCCTTCCATTCTATCACAGATCTTCCCTTGTCTTTCTTCCCCTTCCCCGTTTCCCTGCCCCTGCACTTGCTTAAAAACCTGTTCGATCTCCAGCTTTTTCCAGTTCTGACGAAGGGTCATCGACCTGAAACGTTAACTCTGTTTCTCTCTCCACAGATGCTGCCTGATCTGCTGAGTATTTCCAGCATTTTCTGTTTCTATTTTAGAATTTGCTTGACCCTGATTTCTCATTTATGTAGACTGCACAGCGTAGTCCCTGTCAGAAAATCAGAAAATCATGTGTGTTCTGAATTTCCATCTCCATCTCATTAGCATTAATTGTAATATTTCAAAGTGAAGTTCCTGCACAATTTGTGCAGGCGCACTTGGGCTTGCTAAAAGGCTGGAAGATCACACGCAACAGAGATCCAGTGAGTGCAATCTCTGCCAAATTCCTTGACCATACCGAACACTTGTTCTATTCTGGTGCCACTAGCCATAGTAACTGAAAAATTGGCCCTTATATTTACACACTAATTCAGAAGTTTCCTTTATTTAAGCTTACTCTGATTTGGGAAGTTCATTCAAATTTTTTGCTGCAAACACACTTGTACAGGATAGCAATTTTAAACCTGAATCATGATCCAACTTGCTTTATGCTAAAATCAGCTTCCAATATTCTTATCTCGTTATTTTAAACATCCAGTTTAGTGACACTGGTTTGATGCAACTTTTCAATATTTGTACTTACAGTCCTATTTTCAGAGCTCCGATCTAATTTATGCTTGAGTTTTAAATCATTGGCCCAGAAATTCGGGTCGGGGGCTTCCCGCGGGTGCAAGCCCCCGACCTACACTTACATATCGCGCTGACATTTGAAGACTGGGCCTGCGTGGATTTCCGGTCTGTGGCCTGGTTCAGCCCCCGGCGCGCTGTGCGTGCGTGATCCAGCGGCGTACTTAGTGCGATGAGCCGGCTGGGATTGCGTGAGCACTGGGCAACCAATGGGAGTTTACAAAAGTCCATTCATGAGTTAGACATAAGACCTGTCAAACTCATGAAAAGTCCGGGCGTCCAAAACACTACTTAAACTTTAAATAAAAGTTAAAAAAAACATTCCAATAATTAAATTAACTATTAATAACTTTAAAAAACTAATTTAAACAATTATTCAAATTTGTGGCAAAATTTTTTTTTCAAGAAATCGGGTCCAAAAATACACTTACCTTACTGTAAATTCTTTAAAAATAATAAACCTGTGGAAAAAAATTTCTAACTTTAATTATTAGACCACTTACCTTATAAAACTAAGTCCTTACGTCTGCTTTTTACATTCGTAAAAAGTGGAGGCCTTCACGCACAGACAAACCTGTAAAAAAAAAAACGAAGTTCAACGCGTACGCGCTGCCTCAAACGTCGCAAGGGAACCGCCTCTTAACCCCTTGGTTCAGAGGAGAGGATGTGCATACTGAAATCCGGCAATTCCAACGGGCCCACGCGTGAGTACCCCGTCCGTACTCACGCGTTGGGACCGGAATTACTGGGCCATTGTGTTCTCACTGTCTGCCTTTTTGTTTAGTCTTCTAATCTAGATCTTTCATGTCTTGCACATGAGGCCATGATTTTAATCTAGTTGTGGCATCAGTTTAAGCTTGAAGATTGATAGTGCTCACAGTTCAGGCCTTGTCACCCCATTAGTAATCAGGGTTTCTTTAGCATTTTGCTTTTCTGTGTCCTTAAACTGTGATTAAAATAACAAGAAAGGTAAGCACTGCCTCTGCCTACTATAGTCATAAAAATATCTGAGGCAGCCCACATCTATAAATTGCCTCATTTGCTTTTAGATGAGAATGGAATGAAACTTTGGGCACAATTACAGCATAATTTTCACAGAAATCACAGAAACCCCACAGTGCAGATAGAGGCCATTTCGGCCCATCGAGCCTGCACCGACACATATCCCACCCGATCCCCGTAACCCCTACACCAACACCAACCCCACCCTATCCTCGTAACCCCACGTATTTAATCCCCCTAACACTAAGGGTCAATTTATCATAGCCAATCAACCTAACCCGCACATTTTTGGACTGTGGGAGGAAACCGGAGCACCCGGAGGAAACCCACGCAAACACAGGGAGAATGTGCAAACTCCGCACAGACAGTCACCCGAGGCCGGATTCGAACCCGGGTCCCTGGCGCTGTGAGGCAACAGTGCTAACCACTATGCCACCGTGCTATATGACACCAATTTTGGTTGGTGTCATATAGGCTAGAAAAGTACCACAGTTATCATTTCAAATCAATTATGTTTATCTGAAGATACTAATGTTTTGCTGTTCTTTACTCTTAAAATGCTTTTTATAATTTATTAATTGAACTGAATTGCACTTATTTTCTCATGTTGATGAAAATCAGTTGTGTGCAGCTTACATAAATATTTCAATATTTATGCTGTATCAATGTAGTTTTGTTCTTTTTAAGGGAATCTATTTTATGAAATTGAGTGTCTGTTAAATAGTCTTATCAGACTGTCAACTGCCTCTTGTTAGGTGTGGAATATGTGGAAAAGTGTCATTTTTGCAGTGAATGTGCTTGTACCGACTTGGTTCAGTAACTGACGACTTAAACCTGTGACAGCTTAGGTAATATGTCAGTATGTGATAAGAGATATGGAAATGAATAACCCTTAAATACTAGGCACTATATAAGTTTACTAGGCACTATTACATAGAAACACAGAAACATAGAAGATAGGAGCAGGAGTAGGCCACTCGGCCCCTCGAGCCTGCTCCGCCATTCAATGAGATCATGGCTGATCATCCAAATTCAGTACCCTGTCCCTGCCTTCTCCCCATATCCCTTGATCCCTTTAGCCTTAAGAAATATATCCAACTCTTTCTTGAATATATTTAATGAACTGGCCTCCACCGCCCTCTGTGGCAGAGAATTCCACAGGTTCACCACTCTCTGGGTGAAGAAATTCCTCCTCATTTCAGTCCTAAATGTCCTACCCCTTATCCTTAGACTATGACCCCTGGTTCTGGACTCCCCGACCATCGGGAACATCCTTCCAGCATCTAGTCTGTCCAGGCCTGACAGAATTTTATAGGTTTCAATGAGATCCCCTCTCAAGCTTCTAAACTCCAGTGAGTATAAGCCCAATCGACACAATCTCTCCTCATACGTCATTCCTGCCATCCCAGGTATCAGCCTGGTGAATCTTCGCTGCACTCCTTCCATGGCAAGAACGTCCTTCCTCAGATAAGGCGACCAAAACTGCACACAATACTCAAGGTGCGGTCTCACCAAGGCCCTGTACAACTGTAGCAAGACATCCTTATTCCTGTACTCGAACCCTCTTGCTACGAAGGCCAACATACCATTTGCCTTCTTAACCGCCTGCTGCACCTGCATGCTTACCTTCAGCGACTGGTGCACAAGAACACCCAGGTCTCTTTGCACTTCCCCTTCTCCCAATCTATTGCCATTCAAATAATAATCTGCCTTCCTGTTTTTGCCACCAAAGTGGATAACCTCACATTTATCCACATTATAGTGCATTTGCCATGTTTCTGCTCAATCACCTAACCTGTCCAAATCGTACTGGAGTTTCATGACATCCTCCTCGCAGCATACCCTCCCACCCAGCTTTGTGTCATCTGCAAATTTGGAGATATTACATCCAATTCCCTCGTCCAGATCATTAATATATATTGTGAACAGCTGGGGTCCTAGGACCGATCCTTGCGGTACCCCACTAGTCACTGCCTGCCACTCGGAAAACGACCCGTTTATTCCAACTCTTTGCTTTCTGTCCGCCAACCAGTTCTCTATCCAAGTCAATACCTTGTCCCCAATCCCATGTGCCTTAATTTTGCACGCTAATCTCTTATGCGGGACCTTATCGAAAGCCTTCTGAAAGTCCAAATACACCACATCCACTGGTTCTCCCTTATCTATTTTACCAGTTACATCCTCAAAAAATTCCAGTAGATTAGTCAAGCATGATTTACCTTTTGTAAATCCATGTTGACTTTGTCCGATCCTGTCACTGCTTTCCAAGTGCTCTGCTATTACATCTTTTATAATGGACTCTAGCATTTTCCCCACTACCGATGTCAGGCTTACCGGTCTGTAATTCCCCGCTTTTTCTCTGCCACCTTTTTAGAATAGTGGGGTAACATTAGCTACCCTCCAATCCATGGGTACTGTTCCAGAGTCTATCGAGTTCTGGAAGATGACCAGCAATGTATTTCTAGGGCCACTTCCTTAAGTACCCTGGGATGTAGATTATCAGGCCCTGGGGATTTATCGCCCTTCAGTCCCATCAATTTTCCTAACACCATTTCCCTACAAATACTGATTTCTTTCAGTTCCACCCTTTCATCAGACCCTATGTTCCCCGGTATTTCTGGGAGGTTATTTGTGTCCTCCTTTGTGAAGATGGAACCAAAATATGTATTTAGTTTGTCAGCCATTTCTTTGTTCCCCATTATAAATTCCCCCGATTCTGACTGCAAGGGACCTACGCTTGACTTCACCAATCTTTTTCTCTTCACATATCTATAAAAGCTTTTACAGTCAATTTTTATGTTCCCTGCTAGCTTACTCTCATATTCTATTTTCCCTTTCTTAATTAATCCCTTTGTCCTCCTTTGTTGAATCCTGAACTGCTCCCAATCCTCAGGATTATTGCTTTTTCTGGCCAATTTGTATGTCCTCTCCTTGGATCTTATGCTATCCCTAATCTCCCTTGTTACCCACGGTTGAGTCACCTTTTTTGTTTTATTTTTATGCCAAACTGAGATGAACAACTTCTGTCGTTCATCCGTTCGGTCTTTGAATGTTTGCCATTGCCTATCCACCGTCAACCCCTTGAGTGCCATTCCCCAATCAATCCTACCCAACTCGCTCCTCAGACCATCGTAGTTTCCTTTATTTAAATTGAGGACCCTTGTTTCTGAGTCAACTACTTCATTCTCCATCTTAATGAAGAATTCGATCATATTATGATCGCTCTGACCCAAGGGGCCTCGTACAACAAGATTGCTAATTAATCCTTTCTCGTTGCATAATACCCAGTCTAAGATGGCCTGATCTCTGGTTGGTTCCTCGACATATTGGTCCAGGAAACCATCCCGTAAGCACTCCAGGAATTCCTCCTCCTCAGTATTGTTACCAATTTGGTTAGCCCAATCTATATGTAGATTAAAGTCACCCATGATGACTGCTGTGCCTTTATTGCACGCTTCTTTAATTTCCCTTTTAATGCCATCCCCAACCTCCGCCTTACTGTTTGGAGGTCTATATACCACTCCCACTAATGTTTTTTCCCCTTAGTATTTCTCAATTCTACCCATACAGATTCCACATCATCAGAGCTAATATCCTTCATTACAATTGTGTTAATCCCTTCTCTAACCAGTAATGCTACCCCACCTCCCTTTCCTTTTTGCCTATCTTTCCTGAATATCGAATACCCCTGGATGTTGAGTTCCCAGTCTTGGCCATCCTTGAGCCACGTTTCCGTAATCCCAACCAAATCATATTCGTTTACCACTATTTGCGCAGCCAATTCATCCACCTTATTACAAATGCTCCTCGCATTAAGACACAAAGCCTTCAGGCTTGTTTTTTTAACGCTCTTAGACCTATTAGAATTATTATTTACTGTGGCCATGTTTGATTTAAACCGTTGATTTCTCTGACTGCCACTTTTGTTTTTCTCCTTCCTATCTTTTGCTTTTATCCTTGTTTCCCTTTCCTCTGTCTCCCTGCTCAGGTTCCCAACTCCCTTCCATTTTAGTTTAAACCCTCCCCCACAGCACTAGCAAACAAACCCCCTAGGACATCGGTTCCAGCCCTGCCCAGGTGCAGACCGTCTGGTTTGAACTGGTCCCACCTCCCCCAGAACTGGTTCCAATGTCCCAGGAACTTGAATCCCTCCCCCTGGCACCATTCCCCTAGCCACGTATTCATCTGAAGTATCCTTCTATTTCTACTCTGACTAGCACGTGGCACTGGTAGCAATCCTGAGATTACTACCTTTGAGGTCCTGTTTTTAAATTTATCTCCTAACTCCCTATATTCCGCTTTTAGGACCTCATCCCGCTTTTTACCTATATCGTTGGTGCCTATATGCACCACGACAACTGGATGTTCACCCTTCCCTTCCAAGATGTTCTGCAGCCGCTCGGAGACATCCTTGACCCTTGCACCAGGGAGGCAACACACCATCCTGGAGTCTCGTTTGCGGCCGCAGAAACGCCTATCTATTCCCCTTACAATTGAATCCCCTATTACTATAGCTCTACCACTCTTTTTCCTCCCATTCTGTGCAGCAGAGCCACCCCTGGTGCCAGGAAGTTGGCTGCTGCTGCCTTCCTCTGATAAGCCATCCCCCCCAACAGTACTCAAAGTGGTGTATCTGTTGGAGAGGGGGATGGCCACAGGGGACCCCTGCACTACCTGCCTGCGCCTAGTACTCTGCCTGTTGGTCACCCGTTCCCTTTCTTCCTGTCCAACCTCTACTTGTGGTGTGTCCAACTCCCTAAACGTGCTATTCACGATGTCCCGAGCATCGTAAACGCTCCAGTATGCATCCAGTTGCAGCTCCAGCGCCGCAATGCGGTCTGTCAGTAGCTACAGCTGGGTGCACTTCCTGCACACGTAGTTGTCAGGGACACCGGAAGTGTCCCTGAGTTCCCACATATCGCAGGAGGAGCAGATCACGGGGCCGGGCTGTCCTGCCATGATTTACCCTTTAATTAATTGAGTTTAAATTAAATCAATCAATCCCACTAATTACACTACAGTTAAATAGTTTTACCAACAGTCCCCGCTACACCAGAGAGACCTTAGAAACTATAAACCAGAGTTAAAGTTTAAAAAAGAGAGAAATACTCACCAACCAATCACTTACCTGCTTCCTGCTGACGTCACACTTTGATTACTTTTTACCTCTCTCCCCTGCTGCTCAATTGGTCGGGCCTCGCTGCTGCCACCGCTTTTAAACTCTGTCAATGCTGCTCTCTCCCAGGTCCAGGTCCAGGCTCTGTGGTCGGGCCTTGCTGCTGCCGCTGCTTTTAAGCTCTGCCGATGCTGCTCTCTCCTAGGTCCAGGTCCAGGCTCTGTGGTCGGGCCTCGCTGCTGCCACTTTTAAGCTCTGCCGATGCTGCTCTCTCCCAGGTCCAGGTCCAGGCTCTGTGGTCGGGCCTCGCTGCTGCCACCGCTTTTAAGCTCTGCCGATGCTGCTCTCTCCCAGGTCGAGGAGTGTGAGTGTGAGTGTGAGTGATTTGGCACAACTGGAGAGCTGGAATGTGGCGTTTGGCTCACTAATCGAATCCTGGGCCGCGATTCCCTCTACCTCAGCGGGTCCGGTGCGGCCGGGGTCGGTGGTGGGTTGCGACCCCACTGCTGTCCAAAGTCATCTTACGTTGATTGGCTTGTTAAGCCCGCAAAGCACATTTTCCGGCCAATTGAAGGAAGCGGATATGATGATGTTACTTGATGATGTGCCATCAGCCGGTTTCCTTAAAGGGACCATACGCAAATTTTCAACACTTGCGTTCTTGGACAGATTTGTGTGCACCTTTGGAAGTGGCTTAGTGTGTTACAGTGAATGGTGTGACATAACGGTACCCCCCCCCCCCCCGCAATGGCGATGCATGTGGAAGAAATGGCTTGGGTATTGTAGGGATGGTTTCTGGTGTTGGTGTGGGGTGGTGCCAACCTGGCGCATCATGTGGCAGCCAGGTTGTACAGCATCAAGTGAAGTAAATCTGGCCATGGTGAGGCCATCCCTGGCCTCCTGGCCAGCAGTATGCTCGGGTGCTGATGCCCTGTGTCCTGTGCAGCGTCAGTCGATTGTGGAGAAGGTTGGTGGTGGTGTTGGTGCTGCTGGTGTGCCTGGTGCTGCTGGTGTTGGGGCTCATCGTGGTCAGATTCTGAGGACCAAGGTAAGACAGTGTAAACGGCAGATGGCAGGTGACGTAGAGATGACAGAAGCAATCTGTCAATGGCAATCTCTCAACGCTGTACACCCATATGGCTGCCACATGATGTGCCAGGTTGGCACCACCCCACAGCAACACCATAAAGCATCCCTGCAATGACCAAGCCATTCCTTTCACACATCACCACGATTGCGGGGGGTTCTGCTATGTGTCACCATTCACTGCAACTCACTAAGCCACTTCCAAAGGTGCACACAAATCAGTCCAACACCAAAAAGAGTTGAAAATAAAGATTTTTATGTTTGACAGCACATTAACGGAAACTTTACATAAACATTGGATAAAACACCCAAGTGGCCTTGTGTGTTGTTAGTTGGTAAGATTGCACTAGGATGAGGGTGAGTGTGAGGGGGTGGCTTGTGAGTTGGGGATATGATAATGTAGATAGAGAGGGATGGGTGGACGTACAAAGTATATTGGTGTGAGTAAGGATGTGCAGGGGTAGGGTTGGGAAGGCAGAGTGATGGGGATGTGATGAGAGGCACAGCAGGATGAAGGTGAGTGTGGCTTTGTACTCACATTTCCTAATCTAATAAGAGCATTGAAACAACAACAGAAAATGCTGGAAAAACTCAGCAGGTCAGGCAACATCCATGGAGAGAAACTTGAGTTCCCTGCTGGTGACCTCCTCTGCAATCTCCAACCAGGCTGTTTTGTTGTCCTGGGGAGGTCTCTTCTGCTCATTGGAAAGGAAGAGGACCGCCCTGTGTGCTCTGAATCCCTCCATATGGAGGGGGCCATCGGAGAAATTGGGTGCAGTCATTCAGTGTTTGCAGCACTCCAATGCTGTGGTACACTGACAGCACTATGTTACATCGACCTTCAAATCAAATGTGGCCATGGCCCCTTTAAAGATCCCAGCTGAAAATGCGTCATCGATGACGTCACCAGACCTGCACCATTTAATTGGGCCAGGTAATACACAGGGCGGACTTAATAGGCCCTATTAAGGGAAAGTCATTTTCAGCAGCGGGACGGAACCAACAGTGGGGTCGCAATCCGCCATGGCCACCACCTGCACCGGACCGCCCAGCTAGGCAAAATTCTGGCCATTATCTCCGTACTTTTGTATTGTATCCATATAGATACAAAACTAAGTACAGTATTGTGTTTTCTTGTGTATTGCTACGACCTAACTAAAGTTCAACATTATCTCCTTACTTTTGTATTATATCTGTCGAGATACAAAACTAAGGATTGTGTTTGCTTTTGTATTGCTCTATCTACTTGCACTGCCACCTTTAGTAACCTGTCTATCTGTGAACAATGTCCCACTACTCAGTTTAAAGTCTTACCATTTAAGGTGTTTTCCCTTTTTTTGTGCTTCCAAAATTATTCACATTTTTCTATAGTGAACTGCAGCTGTACCTATCTGTCTATGCCAGCCTATCTGTGTCCTCCTGTAGTCTTTCACAATCTTGTCACATAACACCACATTGGGGATATGGGAATATCAGCAAATTTCAATACAGTTCCCTCAATTTCCAAGTCCTGATCATTTATGCATATAGTAAATAAGATTAGCTACAAAACAGATCCTGTGGAACATGGTCACCGCATCTTTTCAATCTTAGAAACTTCCTTTTACCTATAAGCTTTGTTTCCTGCTTTCCAGCCTCCTCCCTATTCATGTGACTACTTTCCTTTTAATTCCTTTTGCCATTATCTTTGCCATTTCTTGTGTATTAATTATCAATACTTTTTTTGAAAATCCATATAAAGTCCATCCACTGCATTTCTTTTATCTATTCCGTGTTATTTCCTTAAAGAATTCTATAAGGTTTATTAGGCATGACTGGTCTCAGAAATTTGTGTTGTTTGCCCCAGATTAGTTTATGTTTCTCCAACTGTACTATAAGCTCTGGTAGTTTACTAACAACTGAAGTAAGGCTAATTGGCCTCTAATGTTCTGGCTTATTCTGGGCTCCTTTTTTGAAGAGGGGAGTAACATTTACCACCCTCCATCCCTCGGGCATTTATTTCGTTGTTTCCCCAGAATATTAGTCAAAATTGTTATAAATCTCATCATTCATCAAGAAACTACTCGTGAAATAACGCTGGACGGCCAGCTGGTGGCGCCATCCAAGGAGTATAAATACCCGGGCGTCGTCCCCAGCTAGTCATAAACAAAAATCTAAGAGACTGCGGCTATTCGTGGTCCGCCTGATCCGCTAAGAGGAAGTTGTCGGACTTCCAAATCTTTTAGGCAGGAAGAATGTTATAAATCTCATCATTCATCGAGAAACTACTCATGAAATAACGCTGGACGGCCAGCTGGTGGCGCCGTCCAAGGAGTATAAATACTCGGGCGTGGGCCCAGCTATCCAGGGACATTTTGTAAGACAAGGAACTAGTGAAGTACAACTAGATCTCCATGTTCTGAAACAAGTTGATTAAAGCCTTGCTTTATGCTCAAACCAAGTGCGTAGTGAGTTTTATTACGTCAAAGATTTTGCAATTTTTTTATGTAACTCACCTCAGGATCCTCAGATGTAAATAATCAGGTCCCAGTAGTTTGTCTATCCTAATTTTAAGTAATTTATTTAGTACCACTGCTCTTAATAATAACCCTTCACCTAGATGTTCTACCTTAGTTTCTGTTAATTTCAATAACAATCTCCTCTGTGTAGATGGAGTCAAAGTATTTATTTAGTATTTCTCCTATTCTCTTGCACTCCACTCCACTATGTTTGCTTCCTTCATCTCTTAGCAGCCCTATCCCCTACGCTGACTATCCTCTTGCTATTAATGTGCCTGTAGAAAGCCTTTTTGTTGCCATTTTCTGGTTTCTACTATCTCTCCAATATTTCCTTTTTCCTATCTAATCTTTTTGTTATTTCCCTCTATTCTTTATATTTGCCCTGGCTTTATTTTTTTATTATCTACCCTGTAAACACTAAATGCTTTTTTTAGTTTCAAATTTGATCTAATCTCCTCATTTGTCCATGGAACCCAGCCTTCAGCATGTTCCCATTTTTTCCTTCCTGGAATATACAGGTACTTTATTTGTACTTTTTCTTTCTTCTGCATAATAGTTTACATTGCTGATCTACAATTCTGTTTGCAAATTTTTCCCTTTCATTTAATGAGTCCTTTTCATTTTGATGTAATTTGCTTTTTTTAGTTAAGTATTCTTCTTGACTTCACTTTTGCCTTTTCTATCCTATTCTTGCATTGAACCTAATTATATTGTGGCTACTGCTTCCTAAATGTTCCCCTATTTTAGATCACCTGCTTGCTCTGCCCCATTACTCGCAGTCCTAGTGCGAGAAAGCACTGAGTGCGAGTCAGCAAAGAGTGCTGAGAGTTTGGGTAAGTGTGAGTTAGGGTAAGTGGGGTGTTAGGTGCTCTTTTCAAACTTTAACTGTGGGTTGTAGTTAATAAGGCCTTTCTGGTGCAGAATGATTGTTGGTAAACCATTTAACTGGTGTAATTAGAGGGATTGATTTAATTTAAATCCAATTAATTAAAGGGGATACTAGCATCTAAAATCGGGCAGAGGGTGTCCATAACTAACAGTAAAAAATTTAATTAATTACATAGAATGGAGCAGGTGATGTGTTACTGTTGCGAGATGTGGGAGCCGGTGGACCCCATTGAGGCTCACGGTGATTACGTCTGTGACAAGTGTCTGCTGCTACAGGAACTCCAGCTCCGTGTTGATGAGCTGGAGTCTGAGCTTCAGACACTGCGACACATCAGGGAGGGGGAGAAGTACCTGGACTCTGTGTATCAGGAGGTGGTCACACCTATGAAGTTAATTAATTCAGATGTAGCCCATGGTCAGGGACAGGATGGTGTGACTATGAGTGAGGCAGGTACAGGGATCCAGGAGGTAGTGTTGGAGGAGCCGCAGTCCTTGCTCTTGTCCAACAGGTTCGAGGTTCTTACTCCCTGTGGGGACAGGAGCAGGGACTGCAGGGAGGATGAACAACCTGGCCACAGCACCGTGGAATGAGGGGCCATTCAAGAGGGGGGAGTAAATAGAAATGTTGTAGTGGTAGGGGATAGTATTATTAGGGGGATAGATAGAGTTCTCTGCAGCCGAGAACGAGAGTCCCGAAGGCTGTGTTGCCTACCCGGTGCCAGGGTTAAGGACATCTCCTCTGGGCTGGAAAGAAACTTGCAGTGGGAGGGGGTGGATCCAGTTGTCGTGGTCCATGTTGGTACAAACGACGTAGATAGGACTAGGAAGCCAGTTCTGTTAAAGGAGTATGAGCAGCTAGGGGTCAAATTAAGAAACAGAACCTCAAGAGTAATAATCTCTGGATTATTACCTGAGCCACGAGCGAATTTGGCTAGGACAAATAAAATTAGAGAGTTAAATGCGTGGCTCAAAGACTGGTGTGGGAGAAATGGGTTTTGCTTCCTGGGACACTGGCACCAGTACTGGGGCAGGAGGGAGCTGTTCCGTTGGGACGGGCTTCACTTGGCCAGTGCTGGGGCTAGAGTCCTGGTGGACCATATAACTAGGGCTGTAGAGAGGGCTTTAAACTAACTAGTTGGGGGGAGGTTCCTAGAGAGCAAATAATAAAAATGACAACAGAGAAGGTCATAGACTTAGGTAGCAGTGGGGAAATTAAAAACCAGAGCATGTCAGGAAGGGGCAGAAGGTATGGAGTAAAAGGTAAAGTAATAAAAAGGGCAAAAGCAGGAACTAAGTGTCACAAAACATATTTGAAAGTTCTCTATCTGAATGCACGTAGCATTCGTAACAAAATAGACGAGTTAATGGCACAAATAACTACATATGGGTATGATCTTGTGGCCATTGCAGAAACATGGCTGCAGGGTGACAATGCCTGGGAATTAAACATACCAGGTTATTTAACGATCAGGAAGGACAGGCAGGAAGGAAGGGGAGGTGGGGTGGCTATGTTAATAAAGGAAGGAATCACTGTAATACAGAGAAATGATATTGGGTCAAAAGATCAGGATAATGAAACAGTTTGGGTGGAGATAAGGAATAATAAGGGGGAAAAAATCACTAGTGGGCGTAGTCTATAGGCCTCCGAACAGTCGCAACTCTGTTGGACGGAGTATCAATCAGGAAATAGATGAGGCTTGTAATAAGGGAACATCTATAATTATGGGGGATTTTAACTATCATATTAATTGGACAAATCAAATTGCGCAGGGCTGCCTTGAGGATGAGTTCATTGAGTGTATTAGGGATGGGTTTCTTGAGCAGTATGTAACTGAACCGACCAGGGGGCAAGCAACCTTAGATTTGGTCCTGTGTAACGAGACAGGATTAATTAAAAATGTCCTAGTAAAGGATCCCCTTGGAATGAGTGACCATAACATGGTTGAATTCCATATTCAATTAGAGGGTGAGAAGGTTGGATCTCAAACAAGCGTGCTAAGCTTGAATAAAGGAGACTATGAAGGTATGAGAGCGGAATTGAGTAGAGTGGATTGGGAAAATAGATTAAAGGGTAAGACGATACATGATCAGTGGTGTACATTTAAGGAGTTATTTTACAACTTCCAAAAAATATATATTCCACTGAGAAGAAAAGGGTGTAAAAGAAAAGACAGCCATCCGTGGCTAAGTAAAGAAATTAAGGATAGTATTCGACTAAAAACAAGGGCATATAAGGTAGCCAAATCTAGTGGGAGGATAGAGGATTGGGAAAACTTTAAAAGACAGCAAAAAATAACAAAAAGATTGATTAAGAAAGGGAAGGTAGATTATGAAAGTAAATTAGCAAAAAATATAAAAACAGATAGTAGGAGTTTTTATAGTTATATAAAAAGAAAAAGGGTGGCTAAAGTAAATGTTGGTCCCTTAGAGGATGAGACCGGGAAATTAATGGTGGGAAATATGGAGATGGCAAAAACACTGAATGAATATTTTGTATCAGTCTTTACAGTAGAGGACACTAAGAATATCCCAACACTGGACAAACAGGGGGGGGCGGGGAGGAGCTAAACACGATCAAAATCACTAAGGAAGTGGTACTCGGTAAAATAATGGGACTCAAGGCGGATAAATCACCTGGACCTGATGGCTTACATCCTAGGGTCTTGAGGGAAGTGGCGGTAGGGATTGTGGATGCATTAGTAATAATTTTCCAAAACTCCCTGGACTCAGCAAAGGTCCCGGCAGACTGGAAAACTGCTAATGTAACACCCTTATTTAAAAAGGGCAGTAGACAGAAGGCTGGAAACTATAGACCTGTTAGCCTAACATCTGTGGTAGGTAAAATTTTGGAGTCCATTATTAAGGAGACAGTAACAGGACATTTGGATAATCATAATTTAATAGGACAAAGCCAGCATGGTTTTATGAAGGGGAAGTCATGTTTGACAAATTTGCTGGAGTTCTTTGAGGAAGTAACATATAGGGTGGATAAAGGGGAACCAGTGGACGTAGTGTATTTAGACTTGCAAAAGGCATTTGACAAGGTGCCACACAAGATTATTGCTTAAGATAAAAAATCACGGGATTGGGGGTAATATTCTGGCATGGATAGAGGATTGGCTATCTAACAGAAGGCAGAGAGTTAGGATAAATGGTTCATTCTCAGACTGGCAATCAGTAACTAGTGGTGTTCCACAGGGGTCAGTGCTGGGTCCCCAACTCTTTACAATCTATATTAACGATCTGGAGGAGGGGACCGAGTGTAACATATCAAAGTTTGCAGATGATACTAAGATGGGAGGGAAAGTAGTGAGTGAGGAGGACATAAAAAACCTGCAAGGGGACATAGACAGGCTAAGTAAGTGGGCAGAGATTTGGCAGATGGAATACAATACTGGAAAGTGTGAGGTTATGCACTTTGGCAGGAAAAATCGTAGAGCAAGTTATTATCTTAATGGCAAGAAACTGGAAAGTACTGAAGTACAAAGGGATCTGGGGGTCCTGGTGCACGAAACTCCTGGTGCAGCAAGTGATTAAGAAGGCCAATGGAATGTTGGCTTTCATTGCTAGGGGGATAGAATATAAAAATAGGGAGGTATTGCTTCAGTTGTACAAGGTATTGGTGAGACCGCACCTGGAATACTGCGTACAGTTTTGGTGTCCATACTTAAGAAAGGACATACTTGCTCTCGAGTCAGTACAAAGAAGGTTCACTCGGTTAATCCCGGGGATGAGGGGATGGACATATGAGGAGAGGTTGAGTAGATTGGGACTCTACTCATTGGAGTTCAGAAGAATGAGAGGCGATCTTATTGAAACATATAAGATTGTGAAGGGGTTGGATCGGGTGGATGCGGGGAGGATGTTCCCGATGATGGGTGAAACTAGAACTAGGGGGCATAGTCTTAGAATAAGGGGCTGCTCTTTCAAAACTGAGATGAGGAGGAACTACTTCACTCAGAGGGTGGTAGGTCCATGGAATATGCTGCCCCAAAAAGCTGTAGAAGCTACATCATTACATAAATTTAAAACAGAAATAGACAGTTTCCTAGAAGTAAAGGGAATTAAGGGTTACGGGGAGCGGGCAGGAATTTGGACATGAGTCTAGGTTCGGATCGGACATGGCCCTGTGGGTAGCGGAGCGGGCCCAGGGGCCGTGTAGCCTGATCCTGCTCCTATTTCGTGTGTCTAATTCTGTTAGATTCAGGAGATGGTTCTGTGATAGTAGATTGGTGGTTAGGATCAGATCAGCCATGATCTTATTGAATGTCGGAGCAGACTCGAGGGGCCGATTGGCCTACTCCTGCTCCTATTTCTTATGTTCTTATGTTCTTACCCAGACCCAGTTCAATGAGTGCTTCCTTACTTTTGGAGTAGCAACATGTTGACTGAGAAATCAATCTTGAATGCGCTGAAAAAAAATGTCCCTTTCTCACCACAAAAATTGCAATTAATTTTTGGATAACTAAAATCTTCTACAATTAGAACTCTACAATTTTCATCCTCATTTCCTTTCCACTGTTCATTGTTTAGTGCTCTACAATATATTTCCACTACTGTGACATATTCCTTACTATTCATAAGCTCAATCCAAAGGAATTCTGATTGGTCCACTTGGAAACATAGGAATGTAGGTGACCGGTGAAGACTATTGTGGTCCATCTGGCTGGTCCCAGTGTCTAGAAAATATTGTATCCCATGATACTCATCATACCTCACTATCTCATTTTCCTTAAGCTACTTACCCAACTCTTTTTCTTGAATTTATGATGCAGTTAATAGACACTGCCTCCCTGGGCAGTCCATTCCATACATTCGCCACCATCTGTGCAAAGTAGTTAAATCTAAAGTGTCCTTTCAACCTCTCACTTCTAAGCCATGGTCTGTCTTGGCTGGCTAACTCCAGCTGCAGCATCTGAGTTTATTGTCAAAGCACTTCATAAACAATCGTCTATTGCCTGGTGCAAACATCTGTCTCCATCAGCAACAAATAGAAATCTCACTCAAAAAGTACTGTTGGTCCAAAATCTTTACTCCGTCTTACAACTGTATGAAACATTGACAAAAATTAAGGGGGAGACATTCGGTGGGCTGCGCCACCAGTTAGCGCCTAAAGAGGGCACTCAGTGGCTTTAGCGCCACTGGCCACGCCTCCCGCGATATTTAGCTGGGGCGCTAATGGCGGCGTTAGCCTGTTGCGCTGCGCCGCCACCGATGACGTCCGCGGTGTGCGCAGCGCCCCGCTACCGCCCCGATCGCGATATTTGGCAGCGACTGCCTCTGTAGCGCCGCTCGCTAATCGTGCCCGGTTCACGGGGCATACCTGTGGCAGCAGTGGCGCAAATTAAGGTGGAGGTGCGGGGCGGCTGTTTTTATCGGTGGCAATCGCGCTGGTGCAGGCCCCTCCCCCTTAAGAATGGAAGGAAGGCCTGCAGTACTGCAGCGCACCGTGCCGCAGCGTGTGGCGCTGCGGCGCGCTGCGATATTCAGTTTCAGCGCCTTAAGAGGGACGCGGAGTGGCTCGAGCCTCGCCCCGTGTCCCTCTTGGGGCGCTCAAGCTGAATTTCCGGCGATCGCTGCTGCTCCGATCGCAGAGCAAAATCTGGCGCCCAGGCGAGCTTGGCGCCCCGTTTGCGGCTCAACCCAATTTCTCCCCCTAAGTCTTTTTACCTTTAATTTTTTTTCTGTGCCTACAATTATTAATTTTCTGTTTAATCTGTTTAATTTTGCCACTGTACACTCTGGTGTTGTTCCATTGGAGCAGGATGAGTATTGCAACATCAGTGATTTATTTCACACTGATGAACAATTGTCCCCAATATCCAAAGTGTAGGTGAAATTTCCAACTCCAGTCTATTCCCCAGACCAAAGCACATGTGGTAGGGAAACTTCTTGCAGGTACTTTGAGAGCGATGGACGGATGGCAGCCTCCTGTGTTGTATTATTATATGATTCAAATTAAATGGCTAATTTTAGGTTGTGTTTCGTTATTTTTCCTTTCCTTTTAAAATTTTGTTTATTATGTACTAGGTATTATTTCTAATTGTATACACTGGCCTGAATAAAGAAGGAAAATGGTGACAGAAAATCAAGTAAAGAAAGTATTTCAGCAACTTGGTCAGTTTTGTGATAGTGACTTTTTTCTTAATAATGGCTTACATCTCTGCTAGTTACTTGTTCCTCATTGGTATTGTTTTTCTACATTTGATTTGATCATATTTAATAAATTGGCTATTTGTTTGCTCATAAAAAAAGTGGTTATTTGAGTCCATCACAACTTTTGTCATACAGATGTGTGATGCTTTCAGGTGTAACATCTTTGACGATGCTAGACACATAACTTTTAACTCTTTTGATTTTTCTGCCCATGGGGAATTTGTCATATGAAAGAAGAGGTTTATAAAACAAACAAGTGTTTTGCTTCTGGACAAG
Organism: Somniosus microcephalus; assembly: GCF_052327205.1. Lineage (NCBI taxonomy): Eukaryota > Metazoa > Chordata > Chondrichthyes > Squaliformes > Somniosidae > Somniosus > Somniosus microcephalus. Next base: position 180,198,175 of record NC_140996.1, on the reverse strand, counting down.
CTGTGAATGAAAATAATCTAGGTACCTTGCATTTAGTTTTATTTAATCATAGAATCATAGAAATTTATGGCACAGAAGGAGGCCATTCGACCTATCGTATCTGTGCCGGTTGAAAAAGAGCTATCCAGCCTAATCCCACTTTCCAGCTCTTGGTCTGTAGCCCTGTAGGTTACGGCACTTCAAGTGCATATCCAAGTACTTTTTTAAATGTGATGAGGGTTTCTGCCTCTACCACCCTTTCAGGCAGTGAGTTCCAGACCCCCACCACCCTCTGGGTGAAAAAAGTTCTCCTCGGCTCCCCTCTAATCCTTCTACCAGTTACTTTAAATCTTTGCCCCCTGGTTATTGACCTCTTTGCTAAAGGAAATAGGTCCTTCCTATCCATTCTATCTAGGCCCCTCATAATTTTATACACCTCAGCCTCCTCTGTTCCAAAAAAAACAACCCAGCCTATCCAGTCTTTCCTCACAGCTAAATCTCAACATCCTCATAAATCTCCTTTATATCATCTTTAGTACAATCACATCTTTCCTATTATGTGGTGACGCAGTACTCTAGCTGTGGCCTAACTAGTGTTTTATACAGTTCAAGCATAACCTCCTTGTTCTTATATTCTATGCCTTGGCTAATAAAGGAAAATATCCCGTATGCCGCCTTAGCCACCTTATCTACCTGCCCTGCTACCATCGGGGATATGTGGACATGCACTCCAAGGTCATAGAAACATAGAAGATAGGAGCAGGGATATGCCATTCGGCCCCTCGAGCCTGCTCCGCCATTCAATGCGATCATGGCTGATCATCCAATTTCAGTACCCGGTCCCTGCTTTCTCCCCATACCCCTTGATCCCCTTAACCTTAAGAAATATATCCAATTCCTTCTTGAATATATTTAATGTATTGGCCTCTACTGCCTTCTGCGGTAGAGAATTCCATAGGTTCACCACTCTCTGGGTGAAGAAATTCCTCCTAATTTCTGTCCTAAATGTCCTACCCCTTATCCTTAGACTGTGACCCCTGGTTCTGGACTCCCCGACCATCGGGAACATCCTTCCTGCATCTAGTCTGTCCAGTCCTGTCAGAATGTTAAAAGTTTCAATGAGATCCCCTCTCATTCTTCTAAACTCCAGCGAGTACAAGCCCAATCGACCCAATCTCTCCTCATACGTCATTCCTGCCATCCCAGGTATCAGCCTGGTGAACCTTCGCTGAACTCCTTCCATGGCAAGAACATCCTTCCTCAGATAAGGCGACCAAAACTGCACACAATACTCAAGGTGTGGTCTCACCAAGGCCCTGTACAACTGCAGCAAGACATCCTTGTTCCTGTACTCAAACCCTCTCGCTACGAAGGCCAACATACCATTTGCCCTCTTAACTGTCTGCTGCACCTGCATGCTTACCTTCAGCGACTGGTGCACAAGGACACCCAGGTCTCGTTGCATTTCCCCTTCTCCCAATCTATTGCCATTCAGATAATAATCTGCCTTCCTGTTTTTGCTACCAAAGTGGATAACCTCACATTTATCCACGTTATATTGCATCTGCCATGCTTCTGCCCAATCACCCTCTCTCTTCCTCTATGCTTCTCAGTATCCTACCATTTATTGTGTATTCCCTTGCCTTGGTAGCCCTCCCCAAATGCATTACCTCACACTTCTTCGGATTTAATTCCATTTGCCACTTTTCTGCCCACCTGACCAGTCCATTGATATATTCCTATAATCTACAGCTTTCTTCCTCACTTCCTGTAATCTACAGCTTTCTTCCTCACTATCAATAGCATGGCCAATTTTTGTATCATCTGCAAACTTCTTAATCATGACCCCTACATTGAAGTCTAAATCATTGATATATACCACAAAAAGCAAAGGACCAGGTACTGAGCCCTGTGGAACCCCACTGGAAACAGCCTTCCAGTTGCAAAAACACCCATCGACCATTACCCTTTGCTTCTTACCACTGAGCCAATTTTGGACCACTTGCAACTTTCCCTTGGATCCCGTGAACTTTTACTTTTCTGACCAGTCTGCCATGTCGGACCTTGTCAAAAGCCTTGCTAAAATCCATGTAGACTACATCAAACGTGTTACCCTCATCGACCCTGCTTGTTACCTCCTCAAAAAAAAATGACTGAAGTGGTTGGAGCCAAAAGTCCGTGGAGTGGTGCATCCCAGTGTAAATGTCAAATGCACCCGCCCGGGAACTCCACTGTCAATCCTGCCAAAGTTAGCGTGGTTAAGTGGAGGTCGCTTCATTTGCATCGCAATGACGGGCGCCTGTGCCACTAAGGGCGCATCTAAGGCTGCAAACTATGGCAGAAGAATGCCGCCCTGCAGAAAGATTAAAATTATGCCCCTTTAGCCCTTTTTGTAGAATTACTTTCAAAATTAAAAAAAAAATTATACCATCCTTAAATCTTGATGGATCCAGGTCATCAACCCAGCCTGGTCCTCTGATGTGCTGGGTCCCTGTGGGGCCATGGACACAGGAACTCAGTGTTGAGAATATCCCAGCCCTGCCCCTCCTACACCACTGCCGTTGTAAGGGGCAAATATCTCTAAAAAGGCCCCGCGGAATCTATGAATTAAGGCTGGAACATGATGTTTGCGGATTCCGGACTAATTTAAATGCTTCTGAAGCACTTTTGTCGGAGTTACAGTAGGAATGCGCTACAAGTTACTGGATTTTCAGCCCTGATTCTTTTAATACACTATTTTCAACTGGTTTCTTTTAAATTTTTTAATCAAAAAATGACTACAAAATAAATAAAAACAACATTCTGTAGACTAATTGTCAACAGTATCATTGTATGTAGAAAATTATTTTGAAAGCCAAATCCTGGTAGAAATATGGATTAATGAAGCCAGTGGCATTAGAGCAAGCTTATGTTTATTTGGGTCACAATTCAACAGAGGGGCATCACAATTCCTGCTTAACTGTAAACTTGACAGTATGTTGTTACACACCAGCTCAGACTAACGCTCACACTGCCTGATCTGCAGAAATAACCAGCAAGGGGTTGTGTCCAATTATTTCTGCTGCCTTTAGATCAACCTGTACACACATCACTTGCATAATATATTGCCACAGCACAGCAATATGACTCACTCAATGTAGGACGCATAAGTCACGATCAGTCGCTTGAAGACTAATTCATTGCTGTGGGTAGCACATAAGCTGGGTGTATATCAAACAATAATGTAGTGATTTTGAGAAGATATAAATTGTACTCTTGATAACAATAGAATTGTAGTTACAATGGAAGGAGTTGCAAGGCTGTAATTCCATTCAATGGTTTAGATGACTAAACTGCAGGGGTAAGGTTGATGAATGTCAGCAGATGTCTTAAGGTTGAAGAACTGCTTTTATATCTTCACTGCATCCTTCATTAGTATTGAAGTTATGAAAGTTTTTTTTTAATGGAAAAGCTTAAGTAACACCTACAGTTATCACTAAAATGCTGAAATGGAGTACTATGCGGCGAATATAAAGGAGCATCAGAGCCTAAGCGATGAAAATGATCAACCATGTGGCAGTTGATTGAGACTATTGGGAATATTCAGATATATTCAGCAGTCCTCTGTGTTGCCACAGAAAGAACACAGAATTGGGAGAGTAGTTCCAACACCAACTTACTGCAATTTAGAAGTCGTCTGTAATTATTAAGCTGAAGTACTTGGGCCTGTTATGTCCCTTAGCCTCACTAAGGCCGCAAATATAATAATGTAAATATATTGAAATGAACACATCACAGTTCTGCAGCATCTGCACCATGTTTGCTGTTTTTTCCCTTGCCATGCCCATTTGGAATAGCAGCAAGGAAACTCCATAGCTGAAGGAGTTCTTGCATTGTAACTTTTTTTTATTGTTTAGGGTACCTTTTTAGTATTGTGTTTTTATTAGTAATTTTCTTCATAGTTATGAAATTTTTATTTTTTGCAAAACAAATTTTGAGAGGGTAATTTTTTTAAACTCAAGATAACTACTGTGGAAACATTAATGGAATCTATCATCAGGGACAGAGTTACTGTTTACCTTGCCAGATTTCTTAAGTGTGCCATTTTCCCCATGTCGTGCAGATATTGTACCTAGTGTTGAACCTGGCCACCACCACTTGCCAGACATGATGTATTACCATCCTCTGGGGAGGATGCATTGGAGCTTTAAACAAGGCAACCAGCTCGAGCCCATCTCGTGTAGTGGCATATCCACTTCACCAGCCATCAAAGGAGGTCTTGGGGCAATGCTGTTCTGCCATTTGCTCCCAGATTCTGTTTCATGTCTCCGTGTTAGGGTTTCTGCCATTAAAAAGGCTTCACCATATTTTATCTCTTTATATGGACACTTACAATTAAATGGATGCAGTTACTTAAAGGTAAGTTCACTGTATTCTATGAAGCTTGCTTTATCACACTGCAAAGTTCAGGCTGCACAGGGAGTAATCAACTGCTTCAAAGACCATGGAAGGTTCACATTCACACAGGACATCATTGATAAAGGCACAGATGTTTGCAAGCTGTTTCCTCTAGTATTATAAATGAAGAGGAAATGAGCTGGGGAAGGAGGTTTGGGAGCTTTTGGTGAAGAGGTTGGGATTAGTTATGCTGGGATGATCATGGGTTAGGTTAGAGTTTTGACTAGAGAGGGAGCCACTACATGAGTGCACATGGCTTAAGACTAGTCCACAGATCCACCAGTAACACCTAAAAACCCTGGCTTGAGGTCACAAAGCCGCTGTTCTACCAGAGTGAGTGTGGGAATCAGATTATCTGAGATCAGATGCATGTCTGTGGAAATATTGGTTGAGCAGAGAAGAGGGATTTAGGGATAGTTTTCTACAGAGATAGAGGGTGAGTGTAAAAGATTTGGAGATGCGAAAAGTGATGTGGATGGTGAAGGAGATATGTGAAGAGAAAAAGATTGATGAAGTCAAGCGTAGGTCCCTTGCAGTCAGAATCGGGGGAATTTATAATGGGGAACAAAGAAATGGCAGACCAACTAAATACATATTTTGGCTCTGTCTTCACAAAGGAGGACACAAATAACCTCCCAGAGATGCCGGGGAACATAGGGTCTGATGAAAGGGTGGAACTGAAAGAAATCAGTATTTGTAGGGAAATGGTGTTAGGAAAATTGATGGGACTGAAGGGCGATAAATCCCCAGGGCCTGATAATCTACATCCCAGGGTACTTAAGGAAGTGGCCCTAGAAATAGTAGATGCATTGCTGGTCATCTTCCAGAACTCAATAGACTCTGGAACAGTACCCATGGATTGGCGGGTAGCTAATGTTACCCCACTATTCAAAAAAGGTGGCAGAGAAAAGGCGGGGAATTATAGACCGGTAAGCTTGACATCGGTAGTGGGGAAAATGCTAGAGTCCATTATAAAATATGTAATAGCAGAGCACTTGGAAAGCAATGACTGGATCGGACAAAGTCAACATGGATTTACAAAAGGTAAATCATGCTTGACTAATCTACTGGAATTTTTTGAGGATGTAACTGGTAAAATAGATAAGGGAGAACCAGTGGATGTGGTGTATTTGGACTTTCAGAAGGCTTTCGATAAGGTCCCGCATAAGAGATTAGCGTGCAAAATTAAGGCACATGGGATTGGGGGCAAGGTATTGACTTGGATAGAGAACTGGTTGGCGGACAGAAAGCAAAGAGTTGGAATAAACAGGTCGTTTTCCGAGTGGCAGGCAGTGACTAGTGGGGTACCGCAAGGATCGGTCCTAGGACCCCAGCTGTTCACAATATATATTAATGATCTGGACGAGGGAATTGGATGTAATATCTCCAAATTTGCAGATGACACAAAGCTGAGTGGGAGGGTATGCTGTGAGGAGGATGTCGTGAAACTCCAGCACGATTTGGACAGGTTGGGTGATTGGGCAGAAACATGGCAAATGCACTATAATATGGATAATTGTGAGGTTATCCACTTTGGTGGCAAAAACAGGAAGGCAGATTATTATTTGAATGGCAACAGATTGGGAGAAGGGGAAGTGCAAAGAGACCTGGGTGTTCTTGTACACCAGTCGCTGAAGGTAAGCATGCAGGTGCAGCAGGCGGTTAAGAAGGCAAATGGTATGTTGGCCTTCGTAGCAACAGGGTTCGAGTACAAGAACAAGGATGTCTTGCTGCAGTTGTACAGGGCCTTGGTGAGACCACACCTTGAGTATTGTGTGCAGTTTTGGTCGCCTTACCTGAGGAAGGACGTTCTTGCCATGGAAGGAGTGCAGCGAAGATTTACCAGGCTGATACCTGGGATGGCAGGAATGACGTATGAGGAGAGATTGTGTCGATTGGGCTTATACTCACTGGAGTTTAGAAGATTGAGAGGGGATCTCATCGAAACCTATAAAATTCTGTCAGGCCTGGACACACTAGATGCAGGAAATATGTTTCTGATGGCCGGGGAGTCCAGAACCAGGGGTCATAGTCTAAGGATAAGGGGTAAGCCATTTAGGACTGAAATGAGGAGGAATTTCTTCACCCAGAGAGTGGTGAACCTGTGGAATTCTCTGCCACAGAGGGCGCTGGAGGCCAGTTCATTAAGTATATTCAAGAAAGAGTTGGATATATTTCTTAAGGCTAAAGGGATCAAGGGATATGGGGAGAAGGCAGGGACAGGGTACTGAATTTGGATGATCAGCCATGATCTCATTGAATGGCGGAGCAGGCTCGAAGGGCCGAATGGCCTACTCCTGCTCCTATCTTCTATGTTTCTATGAGACGAGGGAATGACGGGAAAGGGCCTTGTCAGAGATCTGATGATGAGCCTCACCTGCTCGGGCATATGCTGCACCTAATTTTCCAATCATTTAAGTTAATAGTCAGAAAATTGTGTGCAGCACATGCCCAAATTTCTGATTTAAAAAATACTAATGGTCGAGGTTCCCCACCAGGACAGCAAAAGCTGAAGATTACGCATATATAACTTTTAAAATGGTTTAATTAAATAGAACTGTAGGGGGTTTCTCTTGCTCGTTCTGGTCTCCTACCAGGCTTCGTGCAATAATTACCCTTGAGTGGTTCGACCCACTCTCCCCTACGGTTCTAGACCTTGGACTTAGGTGCAGGGAACTGTAGTGCAGAGAAAGACTCAATAGACCAGGTTGAATAGCACGAAATGGAGGCTTTTATTATTAAACAGTTTGCAGCATTATAAAATACATATCATAAGCACAAATCAGAGCGACTACAAGCATGCACATATCTATGAACTTGATTCCATGGAAATGGGAAACACACGGCACATTGAAAAAGGGGAAACACATTCCGATTACCCTTACCCTCTCCCTCCCCTAGACCTAAACTAAGTTTTGACTTGAGGAACTCGGGATCATGCTCACCACTTTCAGATTCGCAGCCTTTTTGGCCCAGCTTTCCGTCGTCACGTGGATTTGGAAACTTCTGGCGCAGCTTGTTTTTCTCTCTCTCTCAGGCGATGAGGCAGTGGACACAGCCTCGATGAGCGCTCGGCATGGCTGAATCCGTTAAAGTTATTGAAGAACTGGATGCATGGGAGACTCTGCCACAGATGTGATGCTGAATAACTGGATGCACATGGGAGAGTTCGTTTATTTCTCTTTCCCACCTGGCTTAGGCTTTTCCAGAGGGTGTCTTCTCCTTCGGCCTGGGTCGTCGATGATCTCCCGACAAACGTACCCGGGCCACCCTCCTTCGTCTTCCCGTCGTGGTTGAGCCTTGCCTGGCCGAGCTGGCTTCCCAGCCAAAAGTCTTCTCGTCGTCACCGAAGTTACGAATTGTACCGAAGAAGTGAATCGTCCTATGAATGAATCGTAGCCGTCGAGGTGAAGCGCCTTACGATAATCGCAATCGCAATCCGTCGTTATGGACCTTTTCAATTCATAGTTATACCCTTTTGGGACAGTCTTATCTCCCGCCAGATCATAGTCCAGTCTTTGTAATATTTTTGGCAGGCAGAAATCTCTGCAGGGGCGCTTTGTCTTGTAACGGGAGCCGGTGATAGCTTAACTGGCCTTCCTGGCCGATAATGTCTTTTACTTTGTCACCGTAACTCGGTTCGCATATTGATCGGTCTGGAGATTTTCCTTGATGGCTGTTAAACGGTTTTTCCTTTGTACATTAAATGGGTTTAAGTGTTCATTCATTGTCCGCCCATATCTTGATGGGCCCCATCCTGTTGCCTGAAACTGTCTTGTACTTAGAATCCAATTGAATATATATGCCCATTTCCCTGAGTTTCGGTTTCCCGATACTGGCTTTCGCGGGCTTACTGTTCTCAATCCACAAGCCTGTCTGACTTGCAGTAACAGAAATCAAATGGTCCAAGAAACTGATCACGAGGTCCGGCGGCCATTTTGTATGCCCTTTTATCAAAGGTTTTATCTGTACAAGCTTCTTTTGGTCAATAAAGCTGTATTATTAATCCTGTTATCTTGTGTGATTATATAATGAAAATTTTCGAATCTTACAGTCCCCCCTGTGATACTGATAGCTTGCTTACAGTATCAATAATCCTTGGTGAGCAAATTTTTCCCGATTCCTCACGTCCAAACATTCCCGGTAATTAACTATCTATGACCCCCATGACACATGCAGTTCCCATTTCAGAAAATTACCTTGTGTACAATTGGACAATCATAGGCAGTATTACCTTAAACTATAACACATTAATCTTTCAGATGTGAAGGGCCCAATGCTCCTTGCACCACCTGCATACACCTTTTATTAATCAAAAAACAAACTTCACCAAACGGCTATAACATTACAACATTCACACACTTAAATCATGCAGTGGCTGAAAATCTAAAAATGGAGGGACGCTTTTAACTTTTAACGCTAGCTGCTTACACTGGGGTGTCCTCTTCCCCCACTCGTACATAGCGTTCTCTCCATTCTCCTGTGTTCTCGTGCCTCTGGAGGCGTTTGCCTCTCTTGCAATGCACGAACAATAAAAATATTACAATTAAAACCTGACACACTACTAGGATGTGGGATGCTATTCTAATCCAGGCCGGGATCTCTATATTGGTGAACAGGTCCCACCATGGTGGGGTGACTATATCCAATATGTCTTTTCCTATCTCTATTGTCTTCTGCTCCAGTGTGTAAAAATGTTTCTGTGAAACTATAACGGCCTTTAAAATCTTGGTGAGGTGTTCGGGGAGAGGGGGCATGACATAACCAAAATGCGCGACGAATCGCTGCAAGTCCGTGAAATTCTCTTTTACAGTGAGGTGAACGGTGGAGGGTGCAGGAATGGGGACAATCCGTTGTTGTGCCACTTGAACTTCCGCCCTGGGTTTGAAACAAACTGCTGTCACTGACCGGACACCACTCGTGTTGTCCATGGCGGTAGTGAGGCGCTGCAGTGGTGACACAGTATGTCCCACCTCCGATATATGCCACCTGCAGGGGCACATGGTCCTTTGCCATTGCCTCCATGGTGCAATTTTATCGGCTTCGTGCTAGCGGCCCTGAACCCGCACTGTGGTTTCAAAAAGGCATTCAAATGCTGGGGGCACAGGATGATGTGTGCTCCCCGGCTATGACACCCCGAGAGGTCGGTGCCTGTCATCGTACGCTCCCATCTGATGACATAAGGCGGGACCACTGCGTAACGAATGTGCGCACCCCCCTGAATGACTCCAATGTTCTCCACCCTGTATACCGGGGCGGGCCTTGCTGCGGGACCCAACACCGGCATCCTTATTACGATTCCCATGATAGTGTGATTCGAGCGTCCGCAGTCCACTGGGACTGGGTACGCCTCTGCAGCTAGTCTGAGCTGGCACGGACTTAATGCGTTCTCGAAAGGGTGGAGCGCTTGCAAGTGCTTGTTGGTGATCCAGGACGGGACCAAACCTTGTTTTAAATCCTCCAGATTACTGCGGCCCTCGCCCAGTAACCACGCCCCGTATAGCACACAAGCCTCGTTCTGCGCAGCCTGATCGGACGCATTCCGATCCTCCTTAATGAGCGCATTTACTGTCCTAGCATGCTTCTCCAGCTCAGCAATTATTTCCTTTAAGTGTAGTGTCATGGCTTGGTCTTCATGCAGCTCAGAACCCACTACCTTATTTTCGCTTGTCAGTATGTTCCTCAACTGGGTTTTTAAACCATTGATCTGTGTCTGCAGCTCCACGTTGTCTAGAGCGTTAACAACAGACGTTCCGGTGTTAAAAGCAGTGAAAATGTCATTTACAGTACCCCTTCTTTGCCTCCCTACCCGATCCAAAACTTCCTGTGGTGTGGTGTATAATCTGGCCTTGTCGATGTCGGCAAAGTCAAACTCGTAAAATTGTCTGAACATTCGGGTTAACAGTACCTGGTACAACTGTTCCGTCTCCCTGGGACACCACTCCGGCAATCGTACCTCAGTGAGGTTTAAAATCACTGAGGCCACCGCGTAGTGTACCCCTTGGTACAGCACCTGACCGGTGGGTACCAATACTAACCCGTTCCCGGGTCCCTTTGTGGTGGTGGGGCACCCTTCCTTCTGGGCTAGTGCTACCGGGATCGTGGGCAGGGGCTTGCGTGGGCAGGTGATGAGTTCAGTGGCGTTTACCGGAATCGGGGAGTATGGTGCTCCGCACGCCCGAGTGCTGACATCCCATCTCATCCCCTTTCCTTCGTCCTGCCACTGCCTCTGGAAAAAGATGGATATGCCCTTGGGGCAGACGCGTTTCGAACCCCACATACAGACATATATTCCTTCATCTGGTTCCCACCATTTGTCCCAACACACACGTAATTGTCCGTGAGTCCCCGTAATTGTCCGATGGGTATTGTTACCCAGTCGCTCCCACTCGATAGTAGAGTTTTTCATGTCCTTCCCAGCTTTCGCAGCCACCACCATCGACTTAGTGGTACGTTCCCATTACACACCAAACAGATCTTCTTTCCCACGGTAACGCTGACTCTGGGTGCAAGGATCCTCACCCGAGGGCACGATAATGAAGTCTCTTGGTAGGCGAAACCGAAATTGCTGGAGTATTCCGTAGAATTGGTCCCCAGCCATCCTGGCCATCTCCCTTGGTGGAAGTAGGTGGCGGTTTCCTCAACCTCTCGCTTCCCCGTCCCATCCGTCGCGATGGGGGCTGTGTCCCCGGAACACCCGAATATGATGACGTCCTTGGTGTGGCCCCGGTAGGCCAGCCCGCACCCGATCACCGCGATCCCTACGAGAATCCTTTCCATTGTATCCCTGGTTTCTGTAATCGACAAGATGATGTAGCCAGGCTCCCAACAGGTGCTGGCTTAATTAAACGGACGCGCGGGTCCCTTGACCCCGCTTCCAAACAACCACACATACTGGGCAGACTTTGAAAACTATCCTTTAAACATCCCGTCATCTTAACCTAACATTAAAATTACTTAACTTATCATTACCTAACACCTATGTACAGCGCTGCCCTCCTTCGGGCGGCCTACCTAATTCCTGTGAGGGCTGCAGCGCGCCGCTTCCTGTGGCGGGGCTGCACTGACCTTTTGCTTTGATCCCCCGCAGCCTGTCGCTGCTGGATGGGAATCGTGCCTTTCTCGGGCTGCTCTGTATCGAGGTTGGGGAAGATAGGGAGAGTTGGACCATTGCCTTCTGGGCTGGGGCGTTCGAGTCGACCTACGAGGGGCTGCCTTGGGTGAGGCTCCCAGGCCTGACGGACCGGGGGTTGGGACTTTCACCGTCACAGCCTGTGGTTCCACCACAGCTGCCAGCTCCGGCTCCCTTCCCTCTGGCTCCGCCCCCCCCGGGGCCGGGATCTGTGGTATCCGACTCCACCTCACCTGTCCCTACAGGTAGTGAGTCTCCTCCCCCAATCCCTACCTCCCCTGAGCTTGAGTCGAGGGCGGGATCTTCGTCCTCTGACTCATCCTCCTCCGTGATCGGGTCAAGGGCGGGGTCGAGCTGTTCGGCCTCCTCCCCGTCCGAATCCCAAATCAGAGGGGAGACCTCCCACTCCAATGGGATGACTCCTCCCTTCACGCAGGCCACTGTTCCAGCCTGTGTGGTCTGTGACTCTGTCACAGGCTGGGGATTTTTGTTCTCAGACCTGGCCACTGTTGTTGACCCTTGTGCACCCGCCTTAAACAGTTTACACCGCTTCATGCTAAACCACCTTTTTTGTCGGGACACCTCTACTGTACGAGTGTCGCAGACCGGCGGATTTTGCACCGATTCCGGCTCATCCTCCTGGTCTACTGTTCTCTCGCCAGCGCATAGGGTTAGACCCAAGAATTATACTTCTCGCCGGCCAACCCGCGCCTTCGTAGGGGTTTCCTTAACACTCTCCACCTCCCTCACACTCGTACCCTCTCCCCAGAGACAATGATTTCTTAGGTCCACGTGGATCCCGTGGGCCACCAAGAAATCAGACCCCAGGACTCCCGTTCCGCCTCCCTCTTCACACTTCATCAGGATACACTTCCACGTGGTGTGGAGTGGCCCTAAATGAATGGAGAGGGGAAGGGAATGTGCGCCAGCCTGTTCTTCGCCCGTGAAGCCCAACAGACGATATGGGACCCCAGTGGACAGGGGCGAGGTGGTGGGGTTATCTGCGTGGATTAGGGTGCACGATGCTCCCGTGTCCAACAGATAAGTTTCCTTCACCTCCTCTACCTCCATCTCTACGAGGGGTCGTCTCCATGCATCGTAGCGGAGCGGACACAGGTAGACGGGCTGCGCCGACTCTAGTCACTTGGGTACAGTGATCGGAGTTTCGGGAGCAGCAAGGCCGGTGGTGACAGCTATTTTCCCCTGCGAGGTCATCAGAGACCGCATTGTCTGTATGATTGACTCAATCGCAGCGGGATCCACAACTGCACCAGCTCCTGGTGCTGGGGCAGGAGCTACGGTTTGGTTTTGGGCTGGTGCTGAGGCGGCGGTCTGGGCTTGGGCTTGGACTGCGGGAAATTTCCCTCTATTATCCTTCCACGGATTTCTACAGTCCCGGCGCCAATGACCCTCCTTTCCACACCCGTAACAACTGCTCTTGGCTTGGGGGCGCGATTCCCCTCCTGATGCCATTCTTTTTTAGCAGGAGCTGCAGGCCTCGCCTCATGCACCTTTCCTTTTGAGGAAGCATCCCTACTCTTGTTGTTCCTGTAACTTATCGTGAGCTGATCAAGTACTAACTCTTCCGTGGAGCGGGGGTTAGTGGGGTCAAACCATGCTTTGGCCTGCTCCCTTACCGGCGGCAAGCAATTGGCGACCAGACACCGGAGCCAATGAGCCCTTTGGTTATCATTCAGCCCGTTCCGGTCCGGCCCGCCCGGACAGCTGCGCCGATACACTGGCCACAACCTTCCGGCGAAAACCCATGGGGGCTCTCCCTCTAGCTGTACTGTCCTTTCCAATCGGAGGAACGGAGTTCCGTCCCCCTCCCCCATAATCTCCAGGATCTCATCCCGTAACTCCTCATACGCCTTGTGCCCTCTCTTGCTCTCGTCAGGGAGACACTGGAGGAGTGAGCTGTCCAGGGAGAACAGCAGCATTTTGGACTGTTCAACCCCGTCGCAGTCATTAACTGCTGCGGTCTGCTCCACGTCCCTAAAATGGACGGAGGGATCTCCTGACTCGGAGAGTTTTGGGATGTGACTTATCATTTCCCTTAGCTGTCGTGCGCTATGGGGCATTATGATCTGATTCACGAGGGGTCCGTCATCGCCATTCGCTTGGTCCGGACCGAGCCTCCGGTGTCGCGTGGGACACATCGGTGCCGGTCCTGACTCTGCTACCTGGGGTTGCTCTGCCTCAAGAACCCCTGTGTCTGACTCCTCCGTTTCCTTCCCCGGAGTCCAAGACTCAGTATAGGCAGGAGGTGCTGAGGGCTCGGGGGTTGGTACCCTAACTGTCTCTTGTGGAATCGGTCTTTTGGATTCCTTGGCTAACAGTAGCTGGCTCGCTGGCGGGTTTATGAGACACACCAATCCGTTTGCCTTGGCTAGGGCCGTTCTCAGGTCCTCTAGGTCCCGGTGGCAAGCGCTATGGTCGGTGTTCTCAGACCTATCCTGCATGGCCATCTTATAGGCTGCCCTGGCCCCCAAGATACTTTCCTCCTGTGTCGCTACCTGCTTGGCTAGGCGGAAACACCTCTCTCTCATTCTACCTTCACTGGCCTTGGCCTCAATGACCTGACATTCCAAATACTCTATCCGGGTCTCATGGCGGTGAGTTACGGATTGGCGTTCCTGATTCAGTGCGTTAAGCAATTGAATCAGTTTCTGACCTCCCGCAACCTTTTCCTCTACTTCTGCTAGTAACCCTTTTATCTGGGCTGTCTGTGCTACAACGACCTGGTCCAAAAGCTGGACTTGCTTCTTGTAGCACATCAGCCAGACCGCTTTTTCTACAGATCTTTTGTGCTCTTTGCTTTCTGTCCACTTGATGGCTGCGTCTAGCGGACGCCTATCTCTTAACAGGTCAGATATCCACTGTTTTGTAAGGTTCACCTTCCCAAAAACATAATCCGCTATCCTCTCATCCATCACATTTCGTTTATTTAAACCTTGATCTAACACGCTACATTCCTGCTGCCAAGGTCCTGCCGCGGTCGCCATTTCTGTAGGGGGTTTCTCTTGCTCGTTCTGGTCTCCTACCAGGCTTCGTGCAATAATTACCCTTGAGTGGTTCGACCCACTCTCCCCTACGGTTCTAGACCTTGGACTTAGGTGCAGGGAACTGTAGTGCAGAGAAAGACTCAATAGACCAGGTTGAATAGCACGAAATGGAGGCTTTTATTATTAAACAGTTTGCAGCATTATAAAATACATATCATAAGCACAAATCAGAGCGACTACAAGCATGCACATATCTATGAACTTGATTCCATGGAAATGGGAAACACACGGCACATCGAAAAAGGGGAAACACATTACGATTACCCTTACCCTCTCCCTCCCCTAGACCTAAACTAAGTTTCGACTTGAGGAACTCGGGATCATGCTGACCACTTTCAGATTCGCAAAAGAGGGGGTTCGCAACCTTTTTGGCCCAGCTTTCCGTCGTCACGTGGATTTGGAAACTTCTGGCGCAGCTTGTTTTTCTCTCTCTCTCAGGCGATGAGGCAGTGGACACAGCCTCGATGAGCGCTCGGCATGGCTGAATCCGTTAAAGTTATTGAAGAACTGGATGCATGGGAGACTCTGCCACAGATGTGATGCTGAATAACTGGATGCACATGGGAGAGTTCGTTTATTTCTCTTTCCCACCTGGCTTAGGCTTTTCCAGAGGGTGTCTTCTCCTTCGGCCTGGGTCGTCGATGATCTCCCGACAAACGTACCCGGGCCACCCTCCTTCGTCTTCCCGTCGTGGTTGAGCCTTGCCTGGCCGAGCTGGCTTCCCAGCCAAAAGTCTTCTCGTCGTCACCGAAGTTACGAATTGTACCGAAGAAGTGAATCGTCCTATGAATGAATCGTAGCCGTCGAGGTGAAGCGCCTTACGATAATCGCAATTGCAATCCGTCGTTATGGACCTTTTCAATTCATAGTTATACCCTTTTGGGACAGTCTTATCTCCCGCCAGATCATAGTCCAGTCTTTGTAATATTTTTGGCAGGCAGAAATCTCTGCAGGGGCGCTTTGTCTTGTAACGGGAGCCGGTGATAGCTTAACTGGCCTTCCTGGCCGATAATGTCTTTTACTTTGTCACCGTAACTCGGTTCGCATATTGATCGGTCTGGAGATTTTCCTTGATGGCTGTTAAACGGTTTTTCCTTTGTACATTAA
This sequence comes from Somniosus microcephalus, assembly GCF_052327205.1. Taxonomy (NCBI): domain Eukaryota; kingdom Metazoa; phylum Chordata; class Chondrichthyes; order Squaliformes; family Somniosidae; genus Somniosus; species Somniosus microcephalus. The sequence goes on along the minus strand of NC_140996.1, from coordinate 180,182,455 downwards.
ATGGGTTTAAGTGTTCATTCATTGTCCGCCCATATCTTGATGGGCCCCATCCTGTTGCCTGAAACTGTCTTGTACTTAGAATCCAATTGAATATATATGCCCATTTCCCTGAGTTTCGGTTTCCCGATACTGGCTTTCGCGGGCTTACTGTTCTCAATCCACAAGCCTGTCTGGCTTGCAGTAACAAAAATCAAATGGTCCAAGAAACTGATCACGAGGTCTGGCGGCCATTTTGTATGCCCTTTTATCAAAGGTTTTATCTGTACAAGCTTCTTTTGGTCAATAAAGCTGTATTATTAATCCTGTTATCTTGTGTGATTATATAATGAAAATTTTCGAATCTTACAGAACATGCATAAAAGTTCACAATTATTATTCTCTACATTTCATTCTATATCTCTGCCCCAAAGAGTTGTGGATGCTGAGTCATTGAGTATATTCAAGGCTGAGATAGATAGATTTTTGGACTCTAGAGGAATCAAGGGATATGGGGATCGGGCGGGAAAGTGGAGTTGAGGTCGAAGATCAGCCATGATCTTACTGAATGGCAGAGCAGGCTCAGCGTACTCCTGCTCCTAATTTAGGTGTCAGCTGTGGCTCAGTGGGTAGCACACTCTCTTCTGAGTCAGAAGTTTGTGGGTTCAAGTCCCATTCCAGGGACTTGAGCACATAAATCTAGGCTGACACTTCAGTGCAGTGCTGAGGGAGGGCTGCACTGTCAGGTGTCGTCTTTCGGATGAAACGTTAAACTGAGGCCCTGTCTGCACTCTCAGGTGGACTTAAAAGATCATATGGCACTATTTCGAAGAAGAGCAGAGGAGTTATCCCCGGTGTCCTGGCCAATATTTATCCCTCAACCAACGTAAGAAAAACAGATTATCTAGTCATTATCACATTGCTGTTTGTGGGAGCTTGCTGTGCGCAAACTGGCTGCCGCGTTTCCCACATTACAACAGCGCTTTGAGACATCCGGTGGCCGTGAAAGGCGCTATATAAATGCAAATCTTTTCTTTTTAATTTTTATGTTCTTATCTGCAGTTATAACATTTTATATGTTTTGTATTGCTTTCTGTATGTAAATGTGAAAGTTTAATTCCTTAAATTTTTTTTAAATCTGGAAAATAATACACAATCAGGAAACAATAAATATTGCACCTGCTGAAAATTCATGGATTTAAATAATCTCAATGAAACTACACTTGACTCAAGAGGATAGATTTTCAACTTGCTGCCCGTGTAAAACTGCCTTTGTGTATCGACCTCCCATTATGCGAACCACCTAATTTTTCTATAACGGGTGACCGATCCGCAGTGCCAGTTTTCTACCAAGACAGCAAGTTGAAAATCTACCACAAGTTAATTCCTTTTTGTGAGATGATGCATAACAGCTTCAAAACTCTGGTTTTTAATTAGTTATGTAACTGAATACCAAGTGAACAACTTCTTACAAAAAAAGGTGGTAACATCAGAGCTTTATTAATGTAAATATTATTTGAAGTTAGGTTCCCTTTATATAAAGGAGCTCTAGAATAACTTGTACTTTTTAAACATGAAAAATTGAAGTGTCTTTAGTGAAAGCATTCATGTTTGAACCTGTTAAACTCTCTCTTCCTCAGTAAATGAAGAATGGCAAAACAATTGAATAAAGCAGCTTTTCCTTTGTTGGAAAATGAACCTTTTGATTTTTTTTTCACAGAACAATGAGGCTCTGAGATTACTGGGACCAGGATAGATTGTATTTGAATATCTGACCATGCACGAATGACTATAGATGAGTAACTGATCGATAGCAACTGTGCCAAAGTGAGTTACCATGAGTACTACTAATGGTGACGTTGAGCCAGAGGAACAGGAGCCCCCTTTAAACCCATTATGCTTTGAGTGTGGTCAGCAACACTGGACAAGGGAGAACCATCTGTACAATTACCAGCATGAAATGGATGATGACCTCGTATGCCACATTTGTCTCCAGCCTCTGTTGCAGCCACTAGATACTCCCTGTGGACATACATTTTGCTACAAGTGCCTCCGGAATTTTTTGCGAGAGAAGGACTTCTGCCCATTGGACCGTAAAAGGCTTCACTTTAAACTGTGCAAAAAGTCCAGCATTCTTGTTCACAAACTTTTAGACAAACTGTTGGTATCCTGTCCTTTTGAAAGTAACTGTCAAGAAGTGATGCAGCGCTGTGATTTGGAAGCACATCTTAAACATAGGTAAGCTATGTGTGAAAAATAAAAGAATCTTATAGAACGTAATTACCATTGTATCAATATTGTAAAGGTGCATTGATGTAATAACTAAATACCTGCTCTTTTAGCCGGACAATCAATATCATGGATATAATTTTAACAAACTAACTTTAATCAATGCATAATTTAGCAATTTTATCTTCGATTCATATTCCTGTAAACTGTTAATAAAAATAGCTAATACTACCTAAATAAAAATAGCTAATACTACCTAAATTTCCACCTAATTTTGTTAAGACTGTCAAGCATGCCTTCCTTCTTGATGAAATTTGTCAACTGGTTAAATATGATAATGTGCTAAGAATTCAAGAAATAGTTGAGTGGGAAATGCTTTTCCATTGATCTGGAATTCTAAACAATGCAAAGCAGTGCATTACATTAGAATTCTGTGCATTGATCAAATACGTACTTTGCTGGAGTTAATTAGTGGGGGTGTAGGTAGTGAAGAAACTGGAACTGTTACTGTTCGTTATGTTTGAGAATAAATTCTGCCATAAGCTGATTTCTATTCAGTATTTTTCAGATTAGGAATGTTTGTGGTACCACATGATTATTGCTAATAAAAGCTGAATGGTGCTTGTTAGGAATTGATGTTTTGTAGGAATAAAAATGAAGTGGTGCCTTAACTCAAAGGCACAGTAGGTGTAAAGGAGTCATGTCAGCCATAATGAATGGTTTATTCTCCATTAACTAGGACTCCCAGCATTTATTCTATTTATGTAATACGTGCCATATATAATTAGTAGCTTTAAATATTGTAAAATTCTACTGTCCAATATCCTTACCAGGTCTGCCTGTGGCATTATGCTATTCTGTGATTTGGTGAGGTTGCCCAGTACATTTTTTGAGCATCAGTTTGAAGCTGGAGCTTGGAAAATTAGGTCATGCAGCAGAGGCGAACAAGCGGAAATTGGCTGAGTTTGCATGCTATTACTGTTGTTTTATACTTCATCATACTTATAGTGCAATTGATCATGTTATAAATGTAATGCTTTTGATTGTTGCATGCATCATGGCAGGGCACTAATGCATATGGTACCTCCTGAGAAATGGATGCCACTAGAGTATAAACGAGCAAATCCTTTTCATCAATCAAGTAAACTGTTAGATCACTGAAGTGAAAATTTTCATATTACAATATGTTTATAGCTACTGTACAGGTGTAGACTATCAGTTACGATACTAAACATTATTAGAGACTGTAAACCATATTAAGATAATCTGCAATATACTGCTGGAATGATGTGTCTTATTTTTTCATAAGTAGTGTGTTATTTACTAAAGAGGAATTAACTCGTCATGACGTGGTTAGGTACTTGTTAGCCTACCACATTTTATTGTTTTAGGTTGAGGTAATGTTTGCTTTCTTCTGAGAGACATCTATTTCATTAAGATTTGACATTCTTTCAGCAAAGAACAGATTTGAAATAAAATAATACAATGAACATCACTTCAGACATACACATTGTTGACCCTCCAATTTAGTTCAGTACTGTGCAAATAATATTTTGTGTCCTAAAGAAGAAGACACTATTTCAGATACAAATTCTATCCATAGGATTACATAGGATATACGGTACAGAAACAGGCCATTCGGCCCAACCAGTCCATGCCGGTGTTTATGCTCCACTCGAGCCTCCTCACATCTTTCCTCATCTAAATCTATCAGTGTAACCCTCTATTCTCTTCTCCCTCATGCTTGTCTAGCCTCCCCTTAAATGCATCTATACTATTCGCTTCAACCACTCCTTGTGGTAGCGAGTTCCACATTCTCACCACTCTTTGGGTAAAGAAATTCCCTATTGAATTTCTTGGTGACCATCTTATATTGATGGCCTCTAGTTATGCTCTTCCCCACAAGTGGAAAAATTCTCTCTGTATCCACTCTATCAAAACCTTTCATAATTTTAAAGACCTCTATTAGGGCACCCCTCCGCCGCTTTTTTCCAAGAGAAAAGAGACCCAGCCTGTTCATCCTTTCCTGATATGTATATCCTCGCATTTCTGCTATCATCCTTGTAAATCTTCTCTGCACCCTCTCCAGTGCTTCTATATCCTTTTTTAATATGGCGACCAGAACTGTACGCAGTACTCTTAAGTGTGGTCTAACCAAGGTCCGATACAGGTTTAGCATAACTTCCCTACTTTTCAATTCTATCCCTCTAGAAATAAATCCTAGTGCTTGGTTTGCTTTTTTTTAATGGCCTTGCTAACCTGTGGCGCAACTTTTAGTGATTTGTGTATTTGTACTCCTAGATCCGTTTGTTCCTCTACCCCACCTAGACTCGCACCCTCCAAGTGAGAAGTGACCTCCCTTTTCTTCCTACCAAAATGTAATACCTCACATTTATCTGTGTTCAGCTTCATTTGCCAATTATTTGCCCATTCTGCAAGTTTATTAATGTCCTCCTGTAATTTGTTACAGTCCTCCTCCGTATTGATTATCTCCCCCAATTTGGTGTCATCTGCAAATTTTGAAATTGTGTTTTTGATTCCAAAGTCTAAATCGTTAATATAAATTGTGAACAGTAGTGGTCCCAGCACTGATCCTTGTGGAACACCACTGCCCACCTTCTGTCACTGTGCGTAGCTACCTTTTACTCTCACTCTCTGCTTTCTGTCTTGAAGTCAGCCAGCAATCCATTCTGCTATTTGTCGCCTGACCTTATTCATTAGTCTATTATGGGTACCTTATCGAAGGCCTTTTGAAAATCTAGATAAATTACATCTACTGTACTGCATTACCATTGTCTATTCTCTCTGTTACCTCTTCAAAAAATTCAATAAGGTTGGTCAAGCAAGATTTTCCTTTTTGAAATCCATGCTGACTATTCATTATTATACTTTTTGTTTCTAGATGTTCTTATATTCTCTCCTTTAGTAGGGATTCCATTATTTTTCCTACCACTGATGTTAAGCTGACTAGTCTATAATTCCCTGGACATGTAGTATCCCTGTTCTTAAATATAGGTATTACGTTAGCTGTCCGCCAGTCCTCTGCCACTACACCTTTTTCTAACGAATTATTAAATATGTGTAGTAATGCCTCTGCTATCTCTTATCTAGATTCTTTTAAAATGCGTGCAATCCATCCGGGCCACGGGTTTTATCCTCTGAGTTTGATTAGTTTATTTGATATATCCCCTTTTTTATTTTAATTGCACTTAGCTCATTTCTCATCTCATCATTAACCTGTATAAGCGTGACAAGTGAAAATCTTCCCAAAGTCTGTGTGGTTAAGTATGCTTTGCGTATTAAGAATTATTATCTCAACTTGTAATAGCAACTGCAGGTGGTTGTTCCCAGAACACAGTAGAAAACCTTGTTGATGGTTTCATAGCCCCAGATTACAGGATGTTCATGCTTCCTTGCCTGTCTGTCTGTCTTTTTTTTCTTTCCCCATCTCATACCTTCTTTCCTTTTCCCCTCAAGCTCTCCCTCCCCACCTGTCCTAAACAACAAAAGGGTGGTTGTTATTATCAACAACATCTTGCATTTATATAGTACCTTTAACTTGGGAAAATATCCAAAGATGCTTCATGGGTGTAGCCAGACCAAAAATTGACACTGAGCCAAAGAAGGTGGTATTACGAGGGGTGACCAAAGGTTTGACCAAAGAGGTAGGTTTTAAGGAGGGTCTTAAAGGAGGAGAAAGAGGTGGAGAGTCAGAGTGGTTTAGAGAGGGAACTCCAGACCTTGCGGCCTAGATGGCTGAATGCACATCTGCCAATGGTGGACCGATGCGAGTAGGGGATGCGCAAGAGGCGAGAGTTGGAGGAACACTGAGTTCTTGAAGGGCTGGAGGAAGTTAGAGTTAGGAAAGGGCAAGGCCATAGATGGATTTGAACACTAGGATGAGAATTTAAAATTTGTGGTGTTGGTGGGCCGGGAGTCAATGTAGGTCAGTGTGTGCAAGGGTGATCGGTAAACAGGACGGTGCGAGTTAGGATGTGGACAAATATGACAAGGAGGTTGCGAACAGTCTGGTTCAGTCTAATGCAGTGACCAGGGAGGGGTTGGAATCGGTGGCTAGGAAACGGAGTTTGTGGCGGTGGTCGAAGATAATGGCTTTGGTCTTCCCAATGTTTAATTGGAGAGTAAATAATCAGATCAAACGTCTTGCAAAATTGCATGCACTTTACAAGTGGTTCTGATTTCTTCCTTCAGCCCACCCAAGAACTCTGCGTTCCTCCAACTCTGGCCTCTTGCGCATCCCCTGCTCACATCGCCCCGCCATTGGCAGATGTGCCTTCAGCCATCTCGGCCCCAAGGTCTGGAGTTCCCACTCTAAACCTTTCCGACTCTCCACCTCCTTGTTTAAGACCCTCCTTAAAACCTACCTCTTTGATTAAACTTTTAGTCACTCCTTGTAATATCGCCTTCTTTGGCTCGGTGTCAATTTGTTTAGCCTACGTAATTGTCCAGATACGGTATATGCAGTCTTGCCATGTGATTGTTTACTTATAGGAAACCCCACGCAGGCAGGCATCAAATGCAAATTTGTCTTTGAACTGTACATGGCATTTAGAAAAAAACATGAATACAGAGAAAGCATGTTACTTTTCAAATTTGAAATGAAAATGTTGGTACGTCACAACCGCCCCTTGATACGTCCAGCATTTAGCCTAGTAAAGAGCCAAACTTGTTAGAAGCTGTTTACTGTGATACAAATAGTTTTCATCCTATCCCTGATTTGTCATGTAGGGCACAATTCTGCTGGTGCTGAATAAAAAGTTTATAACAATAGGAACCTATAATACCTGTTAACTGGAAATTGTAAATGACTTTACTTTATTCCGCCACAATTTTTTCCCCCTTCTCTCCAGAAGGTGTGGACTCCTTGCTGAGAGACGGTTCCATGGGAACTCAGAGATTCCAGTACCTCGTTCAAGTAGCCATTGCTGAAGTATGAATCCTTGATGTTGAGTGTGGGTATCACAGCCAAGCCTGAGCCATATCCTGTCCTCATTCAACATTAATGCATGCCTATTTCTCGATTGATTTTTTTTCCCTTTCCTAAAGCCAATTATTGTAGACTCACCATTGCCCTACTAAAGTCAGCACAAGCTGGGATCTAACTTGGGACCTTCTTGATCTTTATGGCTCAGCGACTCTCTTAATAAACTCGTTGAGCCAAAGGGGAGCTCTTAAAATTACATTTTATTTGCATTTTACTATTCTGCTGCTTACATTTAGGGGGTTATTGTGTTTTGAGATACCGACTGAGAATCTGTAATTAAAGGGAAATAAAGTATACAGACTGAAGGAGCATTGTAAGAAAGATGAATAAAATAATGATTGGAGTTTGATACAAAACAGTAACGCAGTCAAATGGTTCAGGTTACTTATACATCATAATGTTAGGTTTCTTATTGAATAGATTAAAGGAGTAATTGTAAGAGTGTGCACTGCCACTAGTAGCACAGATCAGAAATGTGGGTGTTCTCTGCCCTTGATTTTCTAATGCTTCTGAGTCCATTGCTCAGTGGGGTTCAACTCCATCAGCAACAGACAATACCCAGGACTCATCTCTTTTTACTTCAGAAATTTTTTCATTACTCTGATTATTAAACTCAGTGCCATGATGTTCTGTATTACACTGTGCTTGAAGATCACACCATCCACAATGCATGCTCCTAAAGGTTGATGGTGTATTTATACATGACAATTTCCATATTGAGGGGGAAACAAGAAAGTGAGCCAAGCATGCTGGTCAGCATAGAGCCTATGCCATCATCATACTGAATATTATTACTGTATTGTGACTTGGTACCTACAGCACTCCACTTACCTGCTATGGGGTTAAGAGGGGTGGGAAGTCAGACCCAACCCAGACTACTGGGTGCATACTCCCCATTGGTGCTAGCTGTGGGGCCTAGTAATCTTTAATAGTGCTGGACCTTGGAGCATAATGATATAGAGTGCATCTGTCAGATGTTGGTACACAATGAGAAGGAAATTCTTTGTAACTTTGGACAAAGCCTGTTTGTGATTTGATTGAAATAAGTTTTTTTTTAAACCGGCAATGATGAAGACAGGTAGCCTACTAAACCCATAATATTGTATTGTTAAAAAAAATGACAAATTACAGGTTGAGCAGCAACCAGTGATACTTTTAACACTTAGTAATGTAGAATATTGCTGCATACAGATGGCATTTTATATCTCTGTTAATTTGTTTACTCTGATTGCAAAGGAAGTAAATGTGTTTATATATAATTATTTTAGAATGAGTTCTGAGAGTTTGGGTCCTGTTCTGATCATTTGATTAGGTTTTTCAGTCAATGTTGCCATCTAGTAATTTGACTGATTCATGACAAGAATCATAGAAATTTACAGGACACAAGGAGGCCATTCGGCCCATCGTGTCTGTGCTGGCTGAAAAAGAGCTATCCAGCCTAATCCCACTTCCCAGCTCTTGGTCCGTAGCCTTGTAGGTTACAGCACTTCAAGTGCATATCCAAGTACTTTTTAAATGTGATGAGGGTTTCTGCCTCTACTACCCTTTCAGGCAGTGAGTTCCAGACCCCCACCACCCTCTGGGTGAAAAAAGTTCTCCTCGGCTCCCCTCTAATCCTTCTACCAATTACTTTAAATCTATGTCCCCTGGTTATTGACCTCTCTGCTAAAGGAAATAGGTCCTTCCTATCCACTCTATCTAGGCCCCTCATAATTTTATACACCTCAATCAAGTCTCCCCTCAGCCTCCCCTGTTCCAGAGAAAACAACCCCAGCCTGTCCAATCTTTCCTCATAGCTAAAATTCTCCAGTCCTGGCAACTTCCTCATTAAAAATCCTCTGTACCCTCTGTAGTGCAATCACATCCTTCCTGTAATGTGGTGCCAGAACTGTACGCAGTACTCTAGCTGTGACCTAACTAGTATTTTATACAGTTCAAGCATAACCTTCCTGCTTTTATATTCTATGCCTCGGCTAATAAAGGAAAGTATCCCTCCTTAACCACCTTATCTACCAGTCCTGCTACCTTCAGGGATCTGTGGATATGCACTCCAATAATGTGACCAATGCTTCCAGTACTCTTCAAGTGATTTAATTTGCCCTTGAATTGTGATGCAACTACCCTTATTAATCGTCTATTAATTAGATTTGTCTGAGAACCAGGTGACCTCCCGAAAGCTGAGGACTACTTGGATTTCTTTTTTTCTCCAATAGGGGGTCACTTTTGTGCCTTGCTTCTTTCCTGTCCTGTACTCCTCTTGACCCCACCATCTCCAGGCGTCCCCTTGAGACAGTCACACTGTCTCTATTGTCCCCACCACCCCACTCAAAACATTCTCGGCTCTGGCCATCTGGCACAAGATGCAAATGGGCGGAAGCTCAGTCTGCCTGTGATTTCTCTGGGGGCGATTTTCCCAGCCCCGAGGAGGCGGGTTTGGAGGCGGGACAGTTGGCAAAATCGCAAAAAGTGAGGGCGGGTTCGGGACCTGCCTCTGCGCAATTTTGCCAAAGGCGGGTTTGATGGGTGCGATTCGATCCCGCCTCCATCAGTCGGGAGAGGTAGTTAAGACCCTTAAATAGTCGTTAAGGGCCTCGATAATCCTATTTTGACAGACCTTTGTTATTTTGCCACATTTTCAGCGTGTTGCACGACCCTCCTAAACCACGCCAGCTAATCCTGGTGGGTTGACAACTGGGTGGCCTCATCACAGCTGCAGCTCCACCATTAAAACGGAACTTTCATCAGGGATCAGTTGCAGGTGGCAGAACTTTTGTTCCACGGGTCTTTCAGCACTTTTAGCAGGCCTACCGAAGTCGGAGGTGCTGCAGCTTCTATCTCTCAACTGCGGGACCTCCTTGGAAGACCCTCTCCCCGCTTGGACTGAGCGCTTCCCCAACGGAGGTATCTGCCAGCAGCATGGGAACCATTTATTTCCTTTCACCAGATTTGGCTGAGGAGCAGCCATGGCAGCAGCAGAACCAAGCAGCTCAGCAGCAGGAGCCCCAACCTCCTGCTCACCCACCTGATGCTGCACAGGGCAGAAGGCGCCAGCGCATGGAAGCACGTCGCCGCAAGAGATACCCCCCTCTCGGGGTATACAGACAGAGGATGAGCTACCTCAACATGACTGAGCAGCAGTGCCAAAGGAGGCTGAGACTTTCGCGACAGGTTGTCGGAGACATCTGCACACTGCTGCACCAACACCTGGAGCCCAGTGGAACGGTTGGACACTCCTTACCAGTGGCTGTCAAAGTCACCACCGTACTCAACTTTTTTGCCTCCAGGCTCCTTCCAGGGATCATCAGCGGCATCTCCCAGTCGGCCGCCCACAGTTGCATCACGCAGGTTACCGATGCCCTTCTCGCAAAGGCGCACAATTACATCCACTTCTTAAGGGATCAAGCAAGTGTCACCGCGCGTTCAGTTGGCTTTGCAAATATGGCAGACTTGCCAATGGTGCGTTATAGACTGCACACATGTGGCCCTTGGGGCACCCCATCAAAACCCAACTATCTTTGGCTTCCACTCCCTCAACGTACAGATGGTGTGTAACCACAAGAAGGAGATTTTGCATGTTTGCGCCAAGTTCTGTGGTAGTTGCCATGACTCTTTCATCCTGCGGAACTCTAGTGTTCCTCCGCTCTTCAATCCGCCAAACTAACTTAACGGATGGCTCCTTGGTGATGAGGGCTACCTCCTGAAGAAGTGGCTAATGACGCTGATCAGGAGGCCAGCTAACGAGGCTGAGGAGCGCTACAATGCCAGCCACATTTCGACCAGGTCCATCATCGAGCAAACCATTTGCTTGCTGAAGATGCGATTCCGATGCCTTGACAGATCAGGTGGAGCCCTGCAGTATTCAGCAGCCAGGGTCTCCAGAATGGTCGTGGTCTGCTGTGCACTGCACAACATGGTACAGAGTCGTGACTTGCAGCTTCCTGATGAGCAAGTGGCTCAGTTCATAGCCTCCTCCTCCTCAGAGGAGGCGGAGGAGGACCGAGCAACAGCATATCTACCAGCAGCAGCGGCAGCACGCGAGCACATGGCTGCCCATGATGCAAGGGATGCACTCATCCTGGCCAGATTTGCATAGGTTGCCCATTGTGGCACATGTGCTTGGCTCCTTCTTAACACATGATAGATAATGGACATGTCTCTCTGGCCTCCTTTCACTCTGGCTACCAACCTGACCACACAAGTGTCACGGAGCCCGCAATGTGGAGTTGACTAAGCCGAAATAACAGATGGCATCACGCCAACAGTTTGCCATCACTTAATTTTAATACATTCACACAGGGATGGCATTTCATCAATAAACAGAAACAATCACCAAATCTGCACACAGATCTGGAGGTTATATCCCTTGCCAGCTGCACCCACACAGCCTTGGTTTCTTTGGGAGGCCTCTTCCCCCCAGATGAGGGGAAGAGCAACTCCCTGCTAGCTTTTGCCCCCTCAACCAGCATACCCAGCGCCTCATCCGAGAACCTTGGAGCTGGCCATTCTTTAAGGAGATAAAAGTTTGGAGGTGGTGCAGCGTCGAACAAAAACCAGTGGAATGAGCCAAGGCAGCAAGCAGCCCTTAAATGAAGCTGGATAAGTGACGTCAGCAGAGGCGAGTTTCAGTCCCAAAAGACTAATTGACCCAGGGGAACCCACACCTCTGAAAGTAACTGGCCAATTAGGGGAAAATCGCAAATTTTTCCCACCTGACAGTGGAGGTGGGTTTGGAACCCACCCAAACCGAAACCCGCCTCCAATGGGAAAATCGTGCCTTCTGCTTCTGTTCATTCAACTGGTGCTCTCTCTCAGCCTGGACCTATGCTCGCTCTCTCACTCCCATAAAATTATATGTAACCAGATACTACAAGAATCTGAAATAAGTTGACAGAACTGCAACTTTTATTTCCATAAAGAATGCAGCCACTGAAAATCCTGAACTGATGGCCCTCACGGGAAGTATAGTTGGGTTTCAAGGATGAGTCTGAAATTAACATTAGTTGGCACTGTTTAAGAAAGTTTGAATAGTTCCAAGTGCCATGAAAGCAGTAACAGTAGTTCAGCAAGGGATGTTATAAATGGAGTAAATAATGGGGAAATATTCTGGCTCCAGACCAGCAGTACTATTAGTTCTGTGCTACAGACCAACAAATCAAGGGAGAGATGAGGATCTGCAGCTGTACAACCAAATCAGTAAAGTAGCAAATGAAGGAGGTAATTGTGACAGGAGATTTCAATTATCAGGTGGACAAAAGAGCAACAGGCACAAGAAATGTGAGGCCCAAGAGGCATTTATTGATGGAATGAATGATTTCTTTTTAACTCAACATGTTGGGACAAGTATACGAGGAGTCTATATATTGGATTTTTTAAATTCGCTTATGGGATCTGGGTGTCGCTGGCAAGGCCAGCATTTATTGCACATCCCTAGTTGCCCTTGAGAAGGTGGTGGTGAGCCGCCTTCTTGAACCGCTGCAGTCCGTGTGGTGAAGGTACTCCCACAGTGCTGTTAGGTAGGGAGTTCCAGGATTTTGACCCAGCGATGATGAAGAATTGGCGATATACTTCTAAGTCAGGATGGCGTGTGACTTGGAGGTGGTGGTGTTCCCATGTGCCAGCTGCTTTTGTCCTTCTAGGTAGAAGAGGTCGTGGGTTTGGGAGGTGCTGCCGAAGAAGCCTTGGTGAGTTGCTGCAGTGCATCTTATAGATGGTACACACTGCAGCCACAGTACGCCGGTGGTGCAGGGAGTGAATGTTTAAGGTGGTGGATGGGGTGCCAATCAAACGGGCTGCTTTGTCCTGGATGGTGTTGAGCTTCTTGAGTGTTGTTGCAGCTTCACTCATCCAGGCAAGTGGAGAGTATTCCATCACACTCCTTACTTGTGTCTTGTAGATAGTGGAAAGGCTTTGGGGAGTCAGGAGGTGAGACACTCACCAAGAATACTTAGCCTTTGACCTACTCTTGTTGTCACAGTATTTATGTGGCTGGTCCAGTTAAGTTTCTGGTCAATGGTGACCCCCCCAGGATGTTGATGGTGGGGGATTTGGCGATGGTAATGCCGTTGAATGTCAAGGGGAGGTGGTTAGACTCTCGCTTGTTGGAGATAGTCATTGCCTGGCACTTCTGTGGCGCGAATGTTACCTGCCACTTATCAGCCCAAGCCTGAACTTCGTCCAGGTCTACTTCATTATCTGAGGAGTTGTGAATGGCGCTGAATACTGTGCAGTCATCAGCGAACATCCCCATTTCTGACCTTATGTTGGAGGGAAGGTCATTGATGAAGCAGCTGAAGATGGTTGGACCTAGGACATTGTTCTGAGGAACTCCTGCAGCGATATCCTGGGGCTGTGATGATTGACCTTCAGTCACCACAACCATCTTCCTTTGTGCTAGGTATGATTCCAGCCAGTGGAGCGTTTTCCCCCTGATTCCCATTGACTTCAATTTTACTAGGGCTCCTTGATGCCACACTCGGTCCAATGTTGCCTTGATGTCAAGCGCAGTCACTCTCACCTTACCTTTGGAATTCAGCTCCTTTGCCCATGTTTGGACCAAGGCTGTAATGAGGTTGGGAGCCATGTGGTCTTGGTGGAACCCAAACTGGGCATCAGTGAGCAGGGTATTGGTGAGTAAGTACTGCTTGATAGTACTGTCGATGACACCTTCCATCACTTTGCTGATGATTGAGAGTAGACTGATGGGGTGGTAATTGGCCGGGTTGGATTTGTCCTGTTTTTTGTGGACAGGACCTACCTGGGCAGTTTTCCATAGTGTCAGATAGATGCCAGTGTTGTAGCTGTACTGGAATAGCTTGGCTAGAAGCGCTGCTAGTTCTGGAGCACAAGTCTTCAGCCCGATAGCCGGGATGTTGTCGGGGCCCATAGCCTAGTGTCTAATCATGAGCCCTAGCTAATAGTTGACCTGGAGATGAGAAATACATTGAAAATTCAGACCATTCCATTATAAGATGTAAAATATATGGCTGTTACAAATGTAGAACTAATAGTATGCTGGTGTCATATTTCAATAATACTTGGTTTACAGAAATGAAGAGACTTAAACGTGGTTAAGTGGGAGAGAGAGCTGGGTGCAGATAAATGTAGTACAAAAAATGGATACAGTACTTTTTTTAGGTCCTGAAAAGAAAAAAATCCTTATATTCTTTTCCTTTTCAAAAGGGGTATATATGATGAGAGGAAAGTGTAATAGTCCAATGGGGACTTAATTTGGCACTACCACTCTAGAAGAAGCAGTTAGGTTTTTTTTGTTCTTGGGTGACATTGGCAAACCAGTATTTATTACTCATTCCTAGTTACTTGTGGGCAGAAAGTGTCAACCATGTAATGTGTGACTGGAGCTACATGTAGGCCAAACTGGGAGGGGATGACAAGTTTCCTTCCCTGAAGGACATTAGTGAACTAGTTGTATTTTTACAACTATCAGGCAGCTTTCATGGTCATTTTCTCATACTAACTCGCCAGTTACCAGATTTATTGAATTCAGCTTCACAACTTGTATTGGTGGGTTCTAAACTCAGGATCTCAGGGTTGCTTGTCCAGCACTATAATGATTAGGACACTGGATCCAGTAAAGCTCAGTTATAATAGGCTTCAATGAGGTCTGTCCTCAACTGCCTTCTTCCTAGACTGTAGATCTTGAGGTTTTCTAATCTTTCCTCACAGCATTTCCGTTTTGCACATAAGATCAGTCTTGTTGCTTTTCTTGTATCCAATGCCTTTATATCTTTTTGTAGCATGTGCGACCATAGAATTATAGAATTTTACAGTACAAAAGATGATTTGGTCCATCAGTGTGTCTCTCTCAAAGAGCTATACACAGTCCTATTCCACTGCCCTTTTCCCATACCCTTTTAAATACTTTTTTTCCAAATATTTATCCCTATCACTTTTTAAAACTATTAAAGATTCTGCTTCAACCACTATTTTTGGTAGGGCATTCCATGCATTAAAAAAAAATCTCCTAATCTGCCCCTTTCCTCTTTTGGTGATCATCTTCATTTATATTCTCTAGCTACTGACTCACCAGTCAGTAGGAATTGTTTCTCCCCTCTGCCCTGCATTTACCCCTATCCGATCACCTCCTAACCTTCTTTGTTCCAATGAAGAGAGCTCCATTTTCTCTAGCCTCTCATACCTGGTATCATCTTCGTGAATCTCTTCTGCACACTCCCCTTGACATCCTTTTGAAAATAAGATGCTCAAAACCAGGCACAGTATTCTAACTGTGACCTAGCTAATAATTTATATAGGCTCAGCTTTACCTATGAAGCCTCATAATAATTACAGTTGACTTTCATTCTACTGTTCTGGTTATATATCCCAATACTTTTATTTTTAAATTGCTTTACCACATTGCATTGACATTAAAAATGATGAGTCTAATATTACATCCAGGCCATTTTCCAGTGATTACCTAATTCATTTTGTCTGTATCATAAGACTTTTTAATGTTGCAGCTATTAAATATCAAAAGCAAAGGACTCAAAAAATCACAGAAATCACAGAAACCCCACAGTGCAGATAGAGGCCATTTCGGCCCATCGAGCCTGCACCGACACATATCCCACCCGATCCCCGTAACCCCTACACCAACACATATCCCACCCTATCCCCGTAACCCCACGTATTTAATCCCCCTAACACTAAGGGTCAATTTATCATAGCCAATCAACCTAACCCGCACATCTTTGGACTGTGGGAGGAAACCGGAGCACCCGGAGGAAACCCACGCAAACACGGGGAGAATGTGCAAACTCCACACAGACAGTCGCCCGAGGCCGGATTCGAACCCGGGTCCCTGGCGCTGTGAGGCAACAGTGCTAACCACTATGCCACCGTGCTGCCCTGGGGTGGCTATAATGGGGGAGCTATAAAGCAATTTACCAGCTTGTAAACAGCACCAATCCGTCTCTGGTTTCCTTTGCTGCTTCTGATCATTTTGTGGCCTGTTACAGTTCTGTTGTCCCTTACCAACAAACTCCTTCCTTGTACCAAATACAATACGACATTTTCTTTCTTTTTGGGTTGTGCTTATGTAAAAGTTCAATTAACCGAAATATTCCTATTTAAAAATGGTAATTGTTTTCAGGATTCCAAAGGTACTGTGACTCTGGGTGGTGCTGTGAGTCTAATGTTATGTGACACTTGGACTACAGTGGGGCTGCACTTACATTACGTGACAGCCCTACTGTACCTCATTATTAATCCCATATAAGTCCATTTTAGAAAGATTGAGTGCAGGAAACCTGCAAGCTCCAGAAATAGCCCAAAACAATGATTCCTGTTTTCTTTTGTCATGAACATAAGAACATAAGAAATAGGAGCAGGAGTAGGCCAATCGGCCCCTCGAGCCTGCTCCGCCATTCAATAAGATCATGGCTGATCTGATCCTAACCGCCAATCCACTATCACAGAACCATCTCCTGAATCTAACAGAATTAGACACACGAAATAGGAGCAGGATCAGGCTACACGACCCCTGGGCCCGCTCCGCTACCCACAGGGCCATGACCGATCCGAACCTAGACTCATGTCCAAGTTCCTGCCCGCTCCCCGTAACCCTTAATTCCCTTTACTTCTAGGAAACTGTCTATTTCTGTTTTAAATTTATGTAATGATGTAGCTTCTACAGCTTTTTGGGGCATCATATTCCATGGACCTACCACCCTCTGAGTGAAGTAGGTCCTCCTCATCTCAGTTTTGAAAGAGCAGCCCCTTATTCTAAGACTATGCCCCCTAGTTCTAGTTTCACCCATCATCGGGAACATCTTCCCCGCATCCACCCGATCCAACCCCTTCACAATCTTATGTTTCAATAAGATCGCCTCTCATTCTTCTGAACTCCAATGAGTAGAGTCCCAATCTACTCAACCTCTCCTCATATGTCCATCCCCTCATCCCCGGGATTAACCGAGTGAACCTTCTTTGTACTGACTCGAGAGCAAGTATGTCCTTTCTTAAGTATGGACACCAAAACTGTACGCAGTATTCCAGGTGCGGTCTCACCAATACCTTGTACAACTGAAGCAATACCTCCCTATTTTTATATTCTATCCCCCTAGCAATGAAAGCCAACATTCCATTGGCCTTCTTAATCAATTGCTGCATTTGCATTCCATCCTTTTGAGTTTCGTGCACCAGGACCCCCAGATCCCTTTGTACTTCAGTACTTTCCAGTTTCTTGCCATTAAGATAATAACTTGCTCTATGATTTTTCCTGCCAAAGTGCATAACCTCACACTTTCCAGTATTGTATTCCATCTGCCAAATCTCTGCCCACTTACTTAGCCTGTCGATGTCCCCTTGCAGGTTTTTTATGTCCTCCTCACTCACTACTTTCCCTCCCATGAACGGAGAGCAGCAGCTGTATTGTGCACTTTGGGCGCTTACACTTCTCCCACTATTAGCATATCTTCATTACAGATTGTGTTTTCCTTTATTCCGATTATTAACAAATATTCCTTTGTTTCCCTACTTTAAAAAAAATGCATGGGGACGACATTGCATTCGCCTGTCCAAGGCTGCTGCCATCAGGTCACTCCGATAGTGGCTTTTCGACTCATAGAAACATGTGGCTTGTATTTTAGATGTACTGTGGTTTGGGTTCATTCATGTTTTATATTTTGGTAAATTTGTTTGTCTTGCCTGTGCCTATAAGGCTGCACTCAATCTTTTATGAATGGACCTGTATGGGATTAATAATGAGGTACAGTAGGGCTGTCACATAATGTAGGTGCAGCCCCACTGTAGTCCATGACTCACAGCACCACCCAGAGTAGAATGAGAAGAAACGATCAACCAGCCAACAACTCTCACCCCAGTCAACGGACAGCCTTCACCCACAAATCACGCTGAGCAAGTTTGCTGCCCCCTGCCATGCATCCTCTCTCTCTTTCCCTCCTCTCCCCCCTCCCCCCACCACCATGTAGGTTTCAACCACCTAACCCTCCACTGAGCAAGTATTGGAGGAGAGTCTTCCCCAACCCCTGCCCCCCCCCACCCCACCCCCACCGAGAAACTGGAGAAGCTGTCTGGGTCTGGTCTTGGAAACTCCTTCCCTGAGGAGCAGTATTACTTTGGGATTGAGTCCCCTCTTCCCCCTGCTCATGCTGCTCACACAAGGAGAAACATTCTGGCCTTGACTCTTCCTGACTGAACAGCAAGCTTTGGCCTTAAATTCTCCCAACTGAGAAGCATTTTGGCCTTTACCAACAAAGATTACTAAAAGAACAAGTCCAGGCACTTTTGACACAAAACAATAGTTCTATCTTGTACATCGAGAAAGAAATCTCAATTCAATTGACAAATCTGAGTGACACGTTAGTGTTCAATCATCTCAAACAGCTACATTAGTATCCCTGATAGCTTCATGTTAATGATGCATTAGATCCACCTCCCTGCTTTCATCCCTCTCCCCCTCTTGCCTCTCCCTTTCCCCTTTCGATCCATCTATTTCTCTGCTTTTTAACTTTGCTTGACCTGAATACTGCTCTTGGTCTTGATGCCCTAAATGCAACACTGCAGGAGATCAACTGGTATAAATTCAATTTCACAATGATAACTTGCCTATACTGCTTTTACTAAAATTGCACAAGTTCATCTGCAAGCAAAAAAACTTTGTGCCCAGTAAAGACTGTATCCTTTCTTCAGCCAGAAGTACTCAAGTAAGAATTATATATTTTACTTTGTGAAATTCTGCACAAGAAAAAAGTATCCAATAGACTTCCTGAACCTTCACATTTGCTATTGTGATTCTTCTCATGAAACAGATTTGTCATTGAGGTGGAATTAATTGGATCACAGGAATCTCAGTAAATGATAAGGAAATCCTGTTTCCTGGATGTTTTTATTTTCACAGGAAATTCCCACGTAATGAAGGAGGAAGTTTTTAAAAATAATCTTTCTGTTTTCATTGTACTGTATTGAGTACTGGAATTTGGAAGCAAATGTTCATATATTCGTGCACACATCCAAAAATACATGCAGCAACTATGATACAAATGCATGGTCCTAGAACTCCAATTATCATGTGAACAAGACTTGCATTAGTGGAGCAGCTGACATTCTTTTTTAATATCCTCAATAATT
The DNA here is from genome assembly GCF_052327205.1 of Somniosus microcephalus. Taxonomy (NCBI): domain Eukaryota; kingdom Metazoa; phylum Chordata; class Chondrichthyes; order Squaliformes; family Somniosidae; genus Somniosus; species Somniosus microcephalus. Next base: position 180,163,137 of record NC_140996.1, on the reverse strand, counting down.
TGAAAAGTGAAGTTGGAAGAACAGACCAGAGTTTAGATAGCCTGGATTATTAATCCAGACTGGGTGCATACATGATTGTGATCATGGAAAATGCTCATTGTTAAGTCTGTGTGTTCCAGTTGTATTAAGATTAATTACTGACACAGACTACAAGAATAAAGTTCAACAGGTCTTTACTAGTTGGAGGTCAGGACTATACTAAATACAATATCACTACACAGTACTTATATACCGGTGGTCACCACCGGTATTACGTATACAGCAGCCAGAGAAAGTAGTACATCTCTTAAGGTGGAACAGGCTTAAGTTCTCTTAAGGTGGAACAGGTTACATACACCACAATCCTCCCTTTTTAGCTTAACAGTCATATCCCCATTTAACATAACATAATAACATATATACATATTTAACTTCAGGTATAAACAGTTCAAAGGTTCAGTCTCTCAGGAGGCCTTCTGATTCGGTTTGGATAACGCCTTTCAGTGGTCTCTGATTCTTGTTGCTGAGGTGACTCTTCTTGTTGGTTTCCTATGTATTGGACGTCATCATCAGGTACAGTCCCTGCCGAGGTAGATGCTTCAGGTTCATTAACGTCTTCCACAGTTGTCTCTGTCGCAACCATGGGTTCGACCCTTGTTCTTGATTCTACCAGTTGATCCGCATGACGCCTTATCACATTATTACCAATATCTACTGTGTACATCAGAGGTCCTTGTCTGGCCCGAATTGTTCCAGACTGCCATTTTTCGTTTCCATAGCCCCTTGCCAACACTGGTTGTCCTACGTCGAAACTTCGAGTGGACTTGTTATTAATATGCCGGAACTGTTTGTTTTCCACTTCCCTCCGCACATTTGGTTTTAACAAGTCCAACCTGGACCGCAACCTCCTGTTATAAAACATCATGGCAGGACTTTGGTTAGTCACTGCATAAGCGGCGTTTCGATATGCCATTAGGAAATTGTCCACCTTGTGTTGTAACGGAATCTGATCATCGTTCATGGCCTTTATTGCCTTTTTGAATGTTTGGACAAATCTCTCGGCCAACCCGTTTGTCGCCGGATGATATGGGGCAGAGGTATAATGTTTCACCCCATTCTTCTTTAAGAATTTTTGGAATTCTTCCGACACGAACTGTGGTCCGTTGTCCGAACATATCTGTTCTGGCAATCCGTTCCTTGCGAATATTGTTCTTAACACCGCAATTGTCTTTTCTGAAGTAGTGGTATTCATCTTGATCACTTCTGGCCATTTGGAATGTGCGTCCACCGCAATTAGGAACATGGAGTCCATGAATGGACCGGCAAAGTCAATATGTACGTGTTGCCATGGGGCTGAAGGCCATTCCCATGGGTGTAGCGGTGCGATCGGAGGTGCATTTTGCACTTTTTGGCACCCAGCGCAGCTTTTTGTCAACTCCTCTATCTGTTGGTCAATGCCCGGCCACCATACATAAGCCCTAGCAAGACTTTTCATCTTAACTCCCCCCAGATGACCTTCATGCAGTTCCTTTAGAACTCTTTCCCGTAACTTGGGAGGAATAATCACTCTTGTCCCGTACATCAAAGTACCATGGCAGACGGACAGCTGGTCTCGCCTTGCCGAGAATGCCGGTAACAGAGGATCACCATGTGTTGGCCATCCCTTCACTGTCACCTCGTAAACTCGGGACAGTGTCAGGTCATTCCTGGTTTCTCTTTCAATACTTGCATTGGTGACTGGTAAACACTCGATGATGGTCGAATGAAATAACTCAACAGGGTCAACTTTCGTTGTCTCTTCTGCTTCAGGTAGTGGCAGGCGCGACAGCCCATCAGCATTGCCATGCTGCTTTGTACCTTTGAATTCTATTTGATATTGATGTGCTCCTAGGAAAAGGGACCATCTCTGGAGTCGCTGTGCTGTCATCACCGAAACACCCTTCTTAGGGTTAAAAATGGATACCAACGGCTGATGGTCTGTCAGAAGTGTGAATTTTTGGCCCTGCAGGTAATGATTAAACTCCTTCACTCCCCATACAAGGCTGAGAGCCTCCCTATCGATCTGCGCATAGTTGCGCTCAGCGGAGGTCAATGATCTGGATGCAAACGCGACTGGCCTTTCCGTGCCATTTGGCAACTTGTGTGAGAGTACTGCCCCAATACCATATGGAGAAGCATCACAAGCCAACCGAATAGGCAGTGTCGGGTTGAAGTGAGCCAACACTTCCTCTGAGGTGATCAATTCTTTGCTTTTGCGAAATGCCTTCTTACAGTTTTCGCTCCATTCCCATGGTACCCCCTTCTGTAAAAGAGCGTTCAGCGGGTGCAGTACCGTGGATAGATTCGGTAGAAACTTATGGTAATAGTTAATCAATCCCAGAAACGACCTCAACTGAGAGACATTATCCAGAGCGGGAGCCTTTACAACTGCCTCTATCTTGTCAGGAGACTTATGAAGCCCCTCCCGGTCAATGACATGACCACAGTACGAGATCCGCTTCTGAAAGAACTCACATTTCTGCCGATTAACTAAGTCCATACTCTTTCAGTCTGTTGAGCACCAGTTCCAAGTTTGCGAGGTGTTCTTCATCACCATCACCTGTAATCAGAATATCGTCCAGGTAACATTGTGTGCCTGGAATTCCCTGTAATACCTGCTCCATGGCCCTCTGCCAAATTGCCGGAGCCGATGCCACTCCAAAAACCAGCCTATTATACCGGTACAAACCTCTATGCGTGTTGATCGTGAGGTACTGGCGTGACTCTTCTTCAACCTCCATCTGCAAGTACGCCTGCGCCAGGTCTATCTTGGTGAAGTGTTTCCCGCCAGACAACGAAGCAAAAATATCCTCAATCCGTGGAAGCGGATACTGCACCGTGTGAAGCACCGGATTAACGGTGATCTTGAAATCTCCACAGATGCAAACCTTCCCTGGTTCTCCTGGCTTGTTGCTCGAAGGACGTTTCATAACGGGAACAATGGGCGTAGCCCACTCACTCCAATCTACCTTAGACAGTACACCGGAGAACGTTCTAGCGCTTCCAGTTCCGCTTCTACAGTAGGTCATATTGCATATGGTACCGGTCTGGCTTTGAAAAATTTTGGTTGTGCATGTTCATCAATCTTGATGTTTGCCGTAATTCCTTTCAGTGTTCCCAGCCCTTGCTGGAACACCTCTTTAGCATCATCCAATATTTTGGACAATCGTTTAGGTTTGACATCTGTTTCCCCGGAATCTACCGTTAGTGTTTTTAAGGAGTGCCAGTCCATATTCATTTTCCTAATCCACTCCCGTCCCAGTAGTGGTGGACCTCCTTCAGGTAGCACATATAAGTCCATTACTTGGCTTTCTTTGCCCTTGTGGACCACTTTTACCTCTATCTTTCCGATGGGGTACATTCTTTGCCCCGCGTATGTTTTCAATATAATCTCCGTATCCCGTAGGGGAATATGTTGGAATAACCTTTTGTAATCTTTCTTATTCATGACCGTCAATGCCGATCCAGTGTCCAATTCCATCTTTACTTGGACTCCTGCTATCTGAAGAGTGACCCAAATTGTCTGGAGATCTGCATCCTTACCAACGTTGTGTACTCTTAAGCTACCCAGTTCATTACTGCTAGCGTCTGAATCTGACTTCTGTTCGTTCGAACTGATCTTTGTCACCTTGTGCACCTTTATGTATTTTCCTTGCGGTGACTTTTTGTTGCTGGTCTTCTTTCCTGACCGGCATACTTTAGCTATGTGGCCAAGCCTGCCACACGTTCTGCATTCTTGGTTTTTAAACCAACACTGGTTCTGATCGTGTGTTGTCTTTCCACAACGATAACATTTTACAGTACTCAAACCCAATTTATTTGTACTGAGTTCCGGTGACCGTAGCTGCATTACTGCCGTGCCTCTCGCTGCGGCTCCGTGTGCTGCTGCCATAGTGACCGCTTTCTCAAGCGTCAGCTCATTCTCCTCGAGCAGTCGCTTTTGTGTATCTTCTTTTAATAATCCACACACAAATTTATCTCTTAGCGCTTTTGTCAGTCCCGTTCCAAACTGACAGTACCTTGCCAGCTTACGCAATTCCATTAAATATTCAGCATTGCTTTCATCCTTCAGCTGCCTTCTGCTGTAAAATTTAAATCGTTCCGCTAGCATCAGCGGCGTGGGGTTTAGATGATTTTTCAGGACAGTAACAATCTCCTTGAACGTCTTATCCGCCGGTTCATCTGGTGATAAAAGGTGTTTCAATTGCCCGTATGTCTTTGCCCCCATTAAGTTTAATAAAGTTAGTGCTTTCTCTGCATCTGGGATTTTATTTGCTTTACAATAATTTTGTATGCGTTCTACATACATGGCCCAATCTTCGATGTCGCTATCAAAGGTATTAATGTTCCCATGTTTAGGCATCGTTGCAATTTATTTTATCCCAAGATGGCGGCTTCCCGCTCTTGTCTTCGTCCTCCACCTACAAAATGGCGGTTTTCCCGCGCTTGGCGGTCTTCACCCACTGGCTGCAATGGCGTTTGGCGTGCCGCTGCTGCTCCCCTTTCCCAGCGGTTAGTAACTCCCCCGACGCTGTCTCCGCTTCACCGCGGCTCCCTCGGGCATTCGCGCTTCCCCGATGTCGCGCCTCGCAGGCCGGTTATTAGCACCGGCTGCGTTCGCCTTCACCGCGGCTCTCGCGCCTTCAGTCGCCCCAGACGCTGCGCCTTTTTGGCCCGAAAGCAGCCCGGCCCTTATCACCAGCCGCGATCGATGTCCCCGCGCTGCGCCTTTCGGCTCGAATGCGGCCCGGCCCTTATCTCCGGTCGCGATCGATCTCACCGCCCTTATTCCTCCGTCTTCCTCCCCCCGTCTGTACAGCCAACGCGGCCGACTTTCTGCTCGCGTCGCTGACCGGCTTACCCACCACCGAGGTAGAAAGAAGATAGCTGACTGCCGCTGATGGAGGCTTCGAGTTCAGGATGTCTTCTGCACTCCGGGTTCTCGATGCCTGCCGCGCGACGTGTCTTCCAGCAAGGTGATGAGGGTGGATGCCTCTCTTCGACGCCCGTTCTGTGGACGAAGCCGCCGTGGATATAAACTGCCGCAGGGTAAGAATCGGACTCGTCGCCACTGTTAAGTCTGTGTGTTCCAGTTGTATTAAGATTAATTACTGACACAGACTACAAGAATAAAGTTCAACAGGTCTTTACTAGTTGGAGGTCAGGACTATACTAAACACAATATCACTACACAGTACTTATATACCGGTGGTCACCACCGGTATTACGTATACAGCAGCCAGAGAAAGTAGTACATCTCTTAAGGTGGAACAGGCTTAAGTTCTCTTAAGGTGGAACAGGTTACATACACCACACTCATCTCAGTTCATAGTCCTTCCTACAGATTGATTAGCCCTGAAGATAAGTTCTTTTCAATTTTTACTTTTATCAAAGTGTTTTTTATTCCTATCTCAAGTCACTAGTGCCATCTTGCATATTGGCCTACTGAAACCATGGTTCAGTCCCAATCTAGTGTACTTCTGCATCCACCATATTCCATCTGTCTGTTTCCAAGGAGGGAATTTTAACTACCAGTAGGTTTCCCCCATGGCAGTATGAGAACATGCAATTTTAGCTGCTGGACCTCATTAACACGCTGCTGGCCCACTTTTTGCCTGGAGTGGGCGGGAAGCGGCTACTGGCCCTTGGAAAATTGGGCACCCGCCAGCACTCGGGTAAGTGTGGTGAAGGGGGATTGCAGTGGCTATTCTGCTCAGTCTGAAGATAAAATCGCTGTTGGAGACCTGAAGATGTCATTGGACCCCAATTCGAATAGGTGAATTAGCACCCCGCTGGCTTTGGGCAGCGGGGTGCTAATCGCTTATCCAGAAACATTAAAATCGGAGAGATCCATCCAGATGGCTGACCGGAGAGTAAGAAACCCGGGCATTTTAACTGCTCACCAGTCTGGTTTACACTAATCACAAGGAAACATAGAAACATAGAGATAGGAACAGGAGTAGGCCATTCGGCCCTTCGAGCCTGCTCCGCCATTCAATGAGATCATGGCTGATCTTCGTCTGAGATCATAGCTGATCTTACCAGTTCAGTACCCCGTCCCCGCCTTTTCTCCGTAACCCTTAATCCCCTTAGCCTTCAGAAATATATCCAATTCTCTCTTGAAAATATTTATTGAATTAGCCTTCGCAGCCCTCTGTGGCAGGGAATTCCACAGGCTCACCACTCTTTGAGTGAAGAAATTCTTCCTCATCTCTGTTTTAAATGATTTGCCCGCTATTTTTAGACTGTGGCCCCTGGTTCTGTGCTCCCCGGCCATTGGAAACATTCTCTCTGAATTCAGCCTGTCCAGGCCTGCCATAATTTTATATGTTTCGATGAGATCCCCTCTCAATCTTCTAAACTCCAGTGAGTACAAGCCCAAACTATTTAATCTCTCTTCGTAGGTCATTCCCGCCATTCCAGGTATCAGCCTGGTGAATCGCCGTTGCACTCTTTCCATGGCAAGAACATCCTTCCGCAGATGGGGCGACCAAAATTGTACACAATACTCCAGATGCGGTCTCACCAGCACCTTGTACAGCTGTAGTAAGGTATCCCTATTCCTATACTCGAACCCCCTTGATATGAAGGCCAACATACCATTTGCCTTCTTAATCGCCTGTTGCACCTGCATGCTCTCCTTCAGTGACTGGTGCACAAGAACACCCAGGTCCCTCTGCACTTCCCCATCTCCCAATCTATTGCCATTTAGATAATAATCTACCCTCCTGTTTTTACCCCCAAAGTGGATAACCTCGCATTTATCCACATTATAGTGCATCTGCCACGTATCCGCCCATTCCCCCAACCTGTCCAAATCGCACTGTAGCCTCCTGACATCCTCATCAGAGCCCACCCCTCCTCCTAGTTTAGTGTCGTCAGCGAATTTGGAAATATTGCATCCAATTCCCTGATCCAGATCATTTATATATATTGTGAACAGCTGGGGTCCCAGGACAGATCCTTGCGGCACCCCGCTGGTCACTGCCTGCCACTCCGAAAACGAGCCGTTTATTCCAACTCTCTGTTTTCTATCCGCCAGCCAGTTCTCTATCCACGTTAATACTTTGCCCCCAATCCCATGAGCCTTAATTTTGCATGATAATCTTTTGTGTGGAACCTTATCGAAGGCTTTCTGGAAGTCAAGGTACACCACATCCACTGGCTCTCCCCCATCTATTTTACCAGGATCAATGATGTGAGAACAACTGTCCACATTGTGTTCTATTGTTGCACAACTTTTTGAAATGTGACAATGTCAACTCCAAAATCAGCACAAGGACTTGATGCAACTGGCTATTTGCTGGAAGGCTATCCCAGCTACAAGTGTACCTACAGAAACATTAGATTCCTGTTTCTCACAGAAGCACTTATCCACTCCTGAATCGGGTGAGGAACATAGATGTTGGAGCTTCCAAAAACTCCCCGGGGGGGAAAAAACATTTGCTGGCCACATAGCACAGCTGGTGAGAATATCCCGGAGTCCTTTGGGATCCACGCAACAATGTTCTGCTTGACTTTTCTAAGTTCAGCAAGTGTTTTGCACTGCCTACTGCTTCATCTTGTAGCTAGTTTCAGCACCTCCACCAACATGACCTTTGGTATTAACCAAAGCACTTCTATCGGCTTAATCACTGGTGTTGATCTACTCGTCCGCTATAACTCTGGTGGAAGAGCTGCAGAAACCGGTGTAAGAGGTGAGAGCGCCTGCAGAAATTCATCCCCTAAGACTCAGCAAGAAATGGTCCTGTTAACTGAGCCTAATTATGAACACTAGTAAGGCAACAGTAGAGCATAAGTTAAGAAGTTTCCCTTAAGTGCTTCTTAAATAACTGATTTATCAGTTAGTTTTGTTAGGATAGTGGCAGTCTTAATCTGCATTGACCTAGTCTCAATGGAACCTGGAGTAGCAACTTGCAAGACTCATTGGCTCTGACTGATTCACTGGAAACCTGTGTCTGTTTTCAGATTTGGTGACAGATTTCAACATTTTCTCTGAAAAGGGGGGGCAGGTTCCCCCTTCCAGACACTGTTCGAGCCACAAGGAAGGATCAAAGTATGGTGCAAAGTCAGCATGTTCTTCTCCATGAATACAGTGAAAGATTGTTTCTCATCAGAGGCATATCCAGGGACCAGTAAAGATTTAATTAATGGCTTAGTAGATATCTCTGCTAGGAAAAAGTTGTAATCTTTGGAGATCTCTTTCAGCTATATGTGGCTCCTTGGGCTCACTAGGTAAAATTTGTTCACAAAATAGTTATCAAAATTGACTTGGCTAAATGGTGCAAATTCTTTCCATAGATAGGAATTAGATGGAGGCAAAGCAGATGGCATAAGACAGGTGCCAATGTTGTGGCCAGGTTGACTACTTGGGATATTAGTCCTCTCTTGTGTGGGTGAAGATTTTGGTGTTTTCCACAGAACTACACAAAAGACTACTGGAACTGCTTTTCTTCAGTAAATTATGTGCTGGAGGACAACTCAACACAACCCTTGAAAACTTCAAAAATTACCAGCAGAAATTACAGATGATCTTGGAATGCCTGGGCTTGTAGGCACAGTGCCATTTATCCCTAGAACTAAGTGTGGTAATGTGCACCGGGCAGCATGGTGCCAGAAATGTAAAAAAAGCCTTGCCCTCCCCTGCGTTGCAATCAACCACCAAGTCATTGTATTCCCCCATCATTTTTGGGTATTCTATTGAGAAATCATATCTGACATGACAGATGAAATGTAATGCAGAAAAATGTGAAGTCATTTATTTTGGTAGAAGAATGAGAACAGGCAATATGAACTAAATGGTACAATTTTAAAGGGTGTGCACGAACAGAGAGACCTGGGGGTGTATGTACACAAATCTTTGAAGGTGACAGGATAAATTGAGGGGGGCTGTTTTTAAAAAAAAAGCATATGGGATCCTCGGCTTTATTAATAGAGGCATAGGGCAGGATTTTCATTGGGCCGTGGAGGCGGGATTGGAGGCGTGTGGGGGGGGGGGGGTGGGGGTTAAAATCCTGAAATCGGGGGGCACGAACCCATCCCGCCTCCATGCCAGTTTCAAAGGAGGCGGGTACCCGACCCGCCTCCCCGAGGCGGGAAGGGGATTAGTGCCAATTAACTGCCTGTTAACAGGTAGCTAACAAGCAGTTTTTAGCCTAATCCCTATTTTCATTGTTGAAATGTTGGATTCCTGACGGCTCCAAATTACACCAAGTTAGCAAGGCGGGCCGTCAGGATGAAGGGCTTGGAGGGGTCGAGATGTCTGGTGTTCAGATGAGCGATGGGTGCATGAGTGCAGAGGTAAGTGTGTTTGGTGTGTGTAAAGTGTTTAAAGAAGTTGTACTTACATTTACTTACCTTTACAGCCTTCCTTCCTTCAGGTCTCGGGAGCCCCTCATCTCACTGGCACAGAAAGCAGAATGGCCGCAATCTGTCAAAAGTTCCAGCATTCAGCTTTCTGTTCCGGGGAGATCTCTAAATCATCCTGACAGGAAGGAATTAACTTAGAGTACAGATTGTCAGTGTTTGGCAGCTTCAAACAGCTGTCGAACGCTGATATTTCATCTGTCAAAAGGTCTTGACAGATGAAATATCAATCTGTGACGTCACCTGTTGCCGGGTGGCCCTTAATTGGCCTGCTGAGCCTGCTGGGCGGGTTCAACAAGGTCAATCAAGTCAAAATCACGTGGGTTGGCTAGAACTCGATGGAGGCGGGACTACAACCCCGAAAGTTGTAGTCCCGCCTCCTACCCGACGACTCAATGAAAATCCAGCCCATAGAGTACAAAAGCAATGATGTAATGCTAAACCTTTATAAACCACTGGTTAGGCCTCCGCTAGAGTATTATGTTCAATTCTGGGCACCACACTTTAAGAAGCGCCATCACTAAGACTGCCTATTTCCATCTCCGAAACATTGCTTGACTCCCTGCCTCAGCTCACCTGCTGCTGAAACCCTCATCAATGCCTCTGATACCTCTAGACTTGACTCTTCAATGCACTCCTGGCCGGCCTCCCATGTTCTACCCTCCGTAAACTTGAGGTTATCCAAAACTCTGATGCCTGTATCCTAACTCGCTGTGCTCGCTGACCTACATTGGCTCCTGGTTAAGCAACGCCTCGATTTTAAAATTCTCATCCTTGTTTTCTCGCCCCTCCCTATCTCTGTAATCTCCTCCAGCCCCACAACCCTCTGAGATATCTGCGCTTCTCTAATTCTGGCCTCTTGAGCATCCCTGATTTTAATTACTCCAGCATTGGTGGCCATGCCTTCAGCTGCTAAGGCCCTAAGCTCTGGAATTCCTTCCCTAAACCCCTCAACATCCCTACCTCTCTTTTCTCCTTTTAAGACACCCCTTAAAACCTACCTCTTTGACCAAGCTTTTGGTCATCTGCCCTAATATCTCCTTATGTGGCTCGGTGTTAATTTTCTTTTTCTAACGCTCCTGCAAAGTGCCTTGGGATGCTTTACGACATTAAATACAAGTTGTTGTTGTTGTTGATGTCAAAGCCCTAGAAAGGGTGCAGAAGAGATTTACTACAATGGTACCAAGAAGGAGGGACTTCAAAGAGGGACTATAGAAGTTGGGGTTGTTCTCCCTCTGAATACCAACATCTACATTGTTCCAATGAAGCTCAGTAAGCTCAAGGAACAGCACCTCATCTTTCGATTTAAGCACTTTACAGCCTTCCGGACTCAACATTGAGTTCAACAGTTTCAGATCATAACCTCTGCCCCCATTTTTTTGGACAGCAGCTGTTGGGGATGATTCTGCTATTCCCATTTACACTTCCTCTAGACCCATCTTTTATTTCTTTTTGTCCCATTACCATCTTCTTTTACCTTGCACCATCATTTCCTGCCTATCTTCCCTTTTATTCTTTCCTCCCCTCCCCTCTTTCCCTGCCTCTGCACTTGTTTAAAACCTGGTGTTTACTGTGTAAGTACAGGATTTGTCTAACCAAAATTTCCTCAATGGTTATGAAATAATTAATGAAGAAAAAAGGAAGAATCCAAATTGAAAATAACTGTTGGGTTGATCAACAATTTTACAATGTATTATTATATATTAACAGATAATACCACAGTATAATTCATTTAAAATTTTACTTTGGTGATTGAATATTTATTTCATCAATGGTTGTTTAGGTCCATATCTTTTTGAAGTCAAGTGGGCAAACCCATTGTGATATTATTGCTAATCAAAAAAGTCTGCTGAGTAGTATGATGTTACAGGCTACAAAACTTTTAATGCGTCAAGAAATCTGTATACAAAGAATAATGTGTGAAGGAGAACATTTCATGGCAGTATTAAATTACAGGACTCGCATGAGATTAATAAACTGCTCAACCTTTGGTTGCTTGCACATTTTTAAGTATGTGATGTCTTATGCTGTTTTTGTGACCTGTGCTAAAATAAAATATTTCTTTCAAAACACGTTTGATCACAAGAGTCTGCTGTCCATTCCTCTTGGTCATAATGCATATTGTTGGGAGAAAAATTTCAAAATTGAAATCTCTGTGCATGGGAGGAGATCTAGTGGTGCAGTTCTTTTAGCTGTGTGACCTGTGTTTGAAATTTCCCAAGACAAATTGGACAAGAGTTTCCTCTCTGCTTGCTGTGGGTATCCTGTGCGAGATAAATTTTCAACCTACCTCTGAACAGGTTGTCCCAGAGTACAAAGCTACCCATAGTTTTAAACTAATTAGCATAAAATTTGGAGTCTGAAGGAATAGAAAACCCTGACTGGTGGGGGTGGATTTGGAATTAAAACACCTTGTTGGGTACTTTATTCTGCATTCATTTATGCTCTATTTGACCTGAGAGTGCTTGAACTTGAAACTGGTGCCCAAAATTGGAAGTGCTTGGAAGGACTAACTTTGTTTGTATTGATGAGCACAGACATTCCCTTTTTTTAATAAAAAGTTAATGTTTTTCAAGGATGTAACGCATCAAGGGATTCAAATGATACTGCTAAACCACAAAGGTGAAGCTTATGTAATTCAGCAGCTTTGATGTGTCACTGCCTTGTTATCCCTTAGGTTATATGAAGGATAGCTAATAAATCATTGTTCAAAATATTGGTTTTATGTCATTTATATTAACTCACAAAATACAAAAGCTGTTGCCGTCAATAAAATAAAAATGATTGTGTATTTGTCCACATGCAGTGATCCAATCTCAATGTTCAACTGACAAAACAGTTCAAGCTTCATTCTCATGTTTTGTAATATCATCTGAAACCCTCGATTGGATTGCAGCTTTTAATTCACTACCAGCTATCCAATATAGAATCATAGAGTCATAGAATGATACAGCACAGAAGGAGGCCAGTCAGCTCATCGTGCCTGTGCCAGCTCTTTGAAAGAGCTATCCAATTATCCCACTTCCCTGGTCTTCCCATCGCCCAGCAAATTCTTCTTTGAAATTTTATTGAATCTGCTCCCACCATCCTTTCAGGCAGTGCATTCCAAATCATAACTGGCCGTGTAAAAAATGTTTTCCTCACGTCGCTTCTGGTTCTTTTGCCAATCACCTTAAATCTGTGTCCTTTGGTTGCCGACCCTTCTGCCACTAGAAACAGTTTCTCCTTCGAAATCCTTCATGATTTTGAACGTCTCTAACAGGGGGAGGGGCCGGAGAGAGGGACAGAGGGGAGTGGGGGAGCGGGGGAGTGGGGGAGGGGTGGGGGGGGGGAGAGGGAGACAGGGGAGGGGAGGGGAGGGAGAGAGGGGAGGGGAGGGAGGGAGAGAGGGGAGGGGAGGGAGGGAGGGAGGGGAGGGAGGGAGAGAGGGGAGGGAGGGATAGGACAGGGAGAGGACATGACAGGGAGAGGGGGGACACACAGGGGCAGGGAGACCAAACGCCCCAAAATTGCCCTCGCGCCCCAAAATTGCCCTCGCAACGCGGGGCTCCCCAGCTAGTTACTTATATGTAGCTACATTTCACAATTGTGGCTAGTTGTACAATAATCTTCAACAAGTGAATATCTTTGAACTTGTAAAGATTTACTCTATTGCCAAGTGCCTTGAAAAGTAGTAAATACCTTGGAACAAGCTACAATTTGTTGTTATACACACTGAGTAAGGTGCGTGGTGCAGGATTAAAAAAATAGATTGTGGTTATTAATATTGATAAATGTTTTTCTTGATTTCAAAAGTAGACAACAGCCCGCCAAGAGTCAAATTACTGTTGCAAAGGTACAACTAGAGGCCAGGTGCTTCTCTAAAGTGGTCGAAAAAATCAAAGAGTTGCCAGAAAACACATGCACACTTTTCAGCAGCGAGTTTCATAATGCAGATGGTGTTTGGTGTGTGGGGAACCAAACAGGGGAATGAGGACAACTGTAGGCAATGATGATGCTGCTGTGCTTTGGGTACCCCACTCACATTATAGAAACATAGAAGATAGGAGCAGGAGTAGGCCATTCGGCCCCTCGAGCCTGTTCCGCCATTTAATGAGATCATGGCTGATCATCCAAATTCAGTAACCTGTTGCTGCTTTCTCCCCATATCCCTTGATCCCTTTAGCCTTAAGAAATATATATAACTCCTTCTTGAATATATTTAATGAATTGGCCTCAACTGCCTTTTGTGGTAGAGAATTCCACAGGTTCACCACTCTCTGGGTGAAGAAATTCCTCCTCATCTCTGTCCTAAATGGCTTACCCCTTATCCTTAGACTGTGACCCCTGGTTCTAGACTCCCCCGCCATCGGGAACATCCTTCCTGCAGCTAGTCTGTCTAGTCCTGTTAGAATTTTAAAAGTTTCAATGAGATCCCCTCTCATTCTTCGAAACTCCAGCGAATATAAGCCCAATCGACACAATCTCTCCTCATACGTCATTCCTGCCATCCCAGGTATCAGTCTGGTGAATCTTCGCTGCACTCCCTCCATGGCAACAACATCCTTCCTCAGATAAGGCGACCAAAACTACACACAATACTCGAGGTGTGGTCTCACCAAGGCCCTGTACAACTGCAGGAAGACATCCTTGCTTCTGTACTCGAATGCTCTCGCTATGAAGGCCAACATACCATTTACCTTCTTAACCGCCTGCTGCACCTGCACGCTTACCTTCAGCGACTGGTGCACAAGGACACCCAGGTCTCGTTGCACTTCCCGTTCTCCCACTCTATTGCCGTTCAGATAATAATCTGCCTTCCTGTTTTTGCCACCAAAGTAGATAACCTCACATTTATCCACAATCACCCAACCTGTCCAAATCATACTGGAGTTTCTCGGCATCCTCCTCACTGCACACACGCCCACCCAGCTTTGTGTTGTCTGCAAACTTGGAGATATTACATCTAGTTCCCTCGTCTAGATCATTAATATATATTGTGAACAGCTGGAGTCCTAGCACCTGCGGTACCCCACTAGTCACTGCCTACCACTTGGAAAAAGACCCGTTTATTACAACTCTTAGCTTCCTGTCTGCCAACCAGTTCTCTATCCAAGTTAGTACCTTACCCCCAATCCCAATGCTTTAACTTTACACTCTAATCTTTTATGCGGGACCTTATCGAAAGCCTTCTTAAAGTCCAAATACACCACATCCACTGGTTCTCCCAGTTACATCCTCAAAAAATTCCAGTAGATTAGTCAAGCATGATTTACCTTTTGTAAATCCATGTTGACTTTGTCCGATCCTGTCACTGTTTTCCAAGTGCTCTGCTATTACATCTTTTATAATGGACTCTAGCATTTTCCCCACTACCGATGTCAGGCTTGCCGGTCTATAATTTCCCGTTTTCTCTCTACCGCCTTTTTTGAATAGTGGGGTAACATTAGCTACCCTCCAATCCATGGGAACTGTTCTAGAGTGTATCGAATTTTGGAAGATGACCAGCAATGCATCTATTATTTGTAGGGCCACTTAATCTACATCCTAGGGTACTTGTGTACTTATCAGGCCCTGGGGATTTATCGACCTTCAATCCCGTCAATTTCCCGAACACCATTTCCCTACAAATACTGATTTCATTCAGTTCCTCCCTCTCATTAGACCCTATGTTCCCCGACATCTCTGGGAGGCTTTTTTGTGTCCGCCTTTGTGAAGACAGAACCAAAGTATATATTTAATTGGTCTGCCATTTCTTTGTTCCCCATTATAAATTCCCCTGATTCTGACTGCAAGGGACCTATGCTTGACTTCACCAATCCTTTTCTCTTCACATATGTATAGAAGCTTTTACAGTCAGTTTTTATGTTCCTTGCAAGCTTACTCTCATACTCTATTTTCCCTCTCTTAATTAATCCCTTTGTCCTCCTTTGCTGAATCCTAAACTGCTCCCAGTCCTCAGGTTTTCTGCTTTTTCTGGCCAATTTATATGTCCTCTCCTTGGATCTTATGCTATCCCTAATTTCTCTTGTTAGCCACGGTTGAGTCACCTTCTTTGTTTTATTTTTATGCCAAACAGGGATGAACAAATTCTGTAGTTCATCCATGCGATCTTTAAATGTTTGCCATTGCCTATCAACCGTCAACCCTTTAAGTAACGTTCCCCAATCCATTCTACCCAACTCGTGCCTCATACCATCGTAGTTTCCTTTATTTAAATTCAGGACCTTCGTCTCTGAGTCAACTACTTCACTCTTCATCTTAATGAAGAATTCGATCATATTATGATCGCTCCGCCCCAAGGGGCCTCACATAACAAGATTGCTAATGAATTCTTTCTCATTACATAATACCCAGCCTAAGATGTTCTGATCTCTAGTTGGTTCCTCGACATATTGGTCCAGGAAACCATCCCGTATACACTCCAGGAATTCCTCCTCCACAGTATTGTTACTAATTTGGTTAGCCCAATCTATATGTAGATTAAAGTCACCCATGATAACTGCTGTGCCCTTATTGCATGCGTCTCTGTGCCCTTATTGCATGCGTCTCTAATTTCCCGTTTAATGCCATCCCCAACTCAGCATTACTGTTTGGGGGTCTGTATACAACTCCCACTAACGTTTTCTGCCCCTTGGTATTTCTCAGCTCTACACATACAATTATTAGGACTTGAGGTCTGTTCAGACCCCAATTTACTGTGGATATGACTGTGCACCCCAAAAATTCTTTAGTACTAAGGATGGTACTAAGAGACTCATTAAGAGAAAGAACTTGCACATCTTCAGGGCTTCCCAAAGCACTTCACAGCCAATGAAATACCTTTTAAAGTGTAGTCACTGTTGTAATGTAGGCAATTGCAGCAGCCAATTTTCACACAGCAAGGTCCGACAAACAGCATTGAGATACATGACCAGATAATCTATTTTTAGTGCTGTTGGTTGAGGAATAAATGTTGCCCAGGACACCAGTAGAACTATGTAGATTAAAGTCACCCATGATAACTGCAGATCAACTAAATGCATACTTTGGGTCAGTCTTTACGAAGGAAGACACAAAAAACCTCCCTGGGATATCGGGAAAAATAGGGACATTGGCAAAGGAGGAACTGACGCAAATCAATATCTCTAAGGATATGGTGTTAAGGAAGCTAAAGGGATTGAAGGTGGACAAATCCCCAGGGCCTGATAACATGCATCCTAGGGTACTGAAGGAGGTGGCCCTAGAGATAGCGGATGCACTAAGGATGATTTTTCAGAATTCATTAGACTCGGGAACAGTGCCGATGGATTGGAGGGTAGCTAACGTTACCCCACTATTCAAAAAGGGGGGTAGGGAAAAAGCAGGTAATTACAGACCTGTAAGCCTTACATCAGTTGTGGGCAAAATGCTGGAGTCCATCATTAAGGATGAAATAGCGGAGCACTTAGCAAATGGGGACAGGATAGGACAGAGTCAACATGGATTTACAAAGGGTAAATCGTGCTTGACTAATCTATTGGAATTTTTTGAGGGAGTAACTGGTAGAATAGATGGGGGAGAGCCAGTAGATGTGGTGTACCTGGACTTCCAAAAGGCCTTCGATAAGGTCCCACATAAAAGATTAGCATGGAAAATTGAGGCTCATGGGATAAAGGGGAAAGTTTTGGCGTGGATAGGGAACTGGCTGTCAGATAGAAAACAGAGAGTTGGAATAAACGGCTCATTTTCTGAATGGCAGGCAGTAACAAGTGGGGTACCACAGGGATCTGTCCTGGGCCCCCAGCTGTTCACAATTTACATTAATGACCTGGATCAGGGAGTCGGATGCAGCATTTCCAAATTTGCAGACGACACTAAACTAGGAGGGGGGGTGGGCTCAGAGGAAGAGACCAGGAAGCTCCAGAGCGATTTGGACAGACTGGGCGATTGGGCGGATAAATGGCAGATGCACTATAATGTGGACAAGTGCGAAGTTATCCACCTTGGGTGCAGGAACGGGAGGGCAAATTATTATTTAAATGGCAATAGATTGGGAGAGGGGGAAGTACAGAGAGACCTGGGTGTTCTTGTACACCAGTCACTGAAGGCGAGCATGCAGGTGCAACAGGCGGTCAAGAAGGCAAACGGTATGCTGGCCTTCATAGCAAAAGGGTTAGAATACAGGAACAGGGATACCTTGCTGCAGCTGTACAGGGCACTGGTGAGACCACACCTCGAGTACTGTGTACAGTTTTGGTCGCCTCATCTGAGGAAGGATGTTCTTGCCATGGAGGGGGTGCAGCGGCGATTCACCAGGCTGATACCAGGAATGGCGGGAATGACCTATGAGGAGAGACTATGTAGTTTAGGGATGTACACACTGGAGTTTAGAAGATTGAGAGGGGACCTCATAGAAGTGTATAAAATTCTGACAGGTCTAGACAGACTGGATGCAGAAGGAATGTTTCCCTTGGCGGGTGAGAACAGAACTAGAGGACATAATTTAAGGATAAGGGCTAAACCATTTAGGACAGAGATGAGGGGGAATTTCTTCACTCAGAGAGTGGTGAACCTGTGGAACTCATTGCCACAGAGGGCAGTGTACGCCAGCTCATTAAATATATTTAAGAGGGAATTAGATATATTTCTACGGGCAAAAGGGGTTAAGGGTTACGGAGAGAAGGCGGGGACGGGATACTGAATTAAAGGATCAGCCATGATCTCATCGAATGGCGGAGCAGGCACGAAGGGCCGAATGGCCTACTCCTGCTCCTATCTTCTATGTATCTATGTAACTATCCTTGTCTGAATTTAAATTAAATTGGAGGGAAGCCTCGTAGTTTGCCTGGAGCACGTGATCAGCAATCTAGATTCTAAGCACATATTTCAAATAGGCACTGCAATGGAAGTTCCTTCAATAATGTTTAGTTCTCCCTTTTAAAGTGGGATCCCTTGTTCAAAATGGATGACATAACTTGAAAATTTACCCAAATAAAATAATGTTTCTTGGGTATAGAGCAAGGTACTGTACTTGTTTGTTTTGGTGTGTAGGCAGAAAAGCTCATGGAGTTGTACTTCATCTGCTTCTGCACTTTAGCTTGGCTTTTGAAATTTTTATAGTATTCCCCTTTAAGGATGACCAGCAATCCTTTTATGATGGCTGGCAGCATGTTCCCAGTGCATTATGTACTGTATGCTGAATATTTGAAATGGCTCAAGGTCACTGTGTCCAAAGCGCTGTGGTAATTACTGGTCATTATTAGCCCCAGAAATGCCTTTATAAACAGATACCTGCTGAAAACAAGCAATGAAATGGTTCCACAGCAAAATTTATTTATTTACTATTTGTGAATGGCTTCCATCAACAAGAACAAATTAACATTTAAGAATTTCAAATTTACAAGTATTTTACATTGATGAAAATAACTCTAAACCAGTTCTTTAAAACTGTGTAAAGAATGAAATAAATGCATTGCCTTAGTAGTTAATTTAAAATGGGCATTTTACAGTTTAATTATAAACAATTGATCATCTAAATTCTTACCTAATTCAAATGTACTAAATCGTTTCCCATTCACTTTTTGTAGAAAATTTCTAATCTAAACAACATGTTTCTCTTTTTCCCATTTTTGGACCATTGTAAGCAATTCACCGTCAAGTTTCTCTAGCATAAAACTTTTTTTTACAAAACCTGTCTTTCAAAGGTTTTTTTTTTGCTTAGATTGAGCTGGTATGTGAATATGTGCTTTGGTACAAAACATTTTTGATTAGGCTAATAAGGTTACCGACATTAAGCACCTTTTTGTAAGGAGACAATAACACTGGAATATTATCAGTTAATTGAGGAAAAAGTCCCAGTAAGCTGTTTAAGTTTGTACTGTTGTGGAGGAGAAAGCCCAATAATTTGGAAGCCTATCAATATCTGAGGACCTTATTTCAATGGGGGAGAAAGGGAATCCATGAAAAGACACTACTGAAAATACACCTCCATATTCTCAAAACCAGGGACCAGTTTTCCTTGTGTTGCTCCAGGTGTTGTGAAATCTGCTCTCCGATTTTTCTTTTTCTTTTACTTGTTCTTGGGATGTGGGCATCATTTGAAAGGCTGGCATTTATTTCCCATCTCTAGTTGCCCTGAAAAGGTGGTGGTCGGCCTTCTCCTTGAACCACTGCAGTCCTTGTGGTGATGGTGCTCCCAAAATGGTGTTTGGTAGGGAATTCCAGAATACTGACCCAGCAATGACGAAAGGCTGATGATGTATTGTCAAGTCAGGATGCTGTGTGACTTAGAAGGAATTTGGTGAGGGTGTTCCCAGAACATTGCTGATATTCTTCTTGGTGGTATAGGTCGCAGGGGAGGGGAGATGCTGTCCAAGTAGCCTTGGTGAGATGCTGCAGTGATTTCCATGAGACTGGATCCCTGAGGCGCTATTGAAGCGGTTCTGAAATATAAATGTCGTACATTGCTGAGATGCTTGTGAGTTTGTCCCATGTCACCAAGGTCCACAGTGAGTGACCACGTTGATTGTGGTTTCCTGGCTGTTGTGAAAAGGATAGGTTTTAGCTGTGCCTCAGGAGTATGCAAATGAATAGAGTACAGTAATTGGCTCAGATTGTAAATGAGTCTAGAGCCGAGAAACTGAAGAGCAGAATTTGTTTTGAGTTTGGGAAATGGCTGCAAGTTTCAATAGAAGGCTTGAAACGATGAGGCTTGATGGAGTAGTTGTCTTAAAATAAAAGGACAAAAATGTGGAAAAGAAAGTCAGGAAAGGGCCGGGAACAGCAGCATAAATTTGTGTGTCATTCCTTTTTTTCAAGATTATTCAACACAGCAATCCATTGAGTTGGACCGTTAACTAGGATTGTGTATGTCTTTTTTTTAAATCATTTCTAAAATTTGGAGTTCAGGGTTATTTTGGCCTTCATTGTAGAAACTCTTGCCTACAAGTGGCCTGTGTAGGATGCTGGAACGACAACAGGATATTGTTATCATTAAACTATTTTTAAGAACAGTTCCTTAATGTGAACTTTGTACATGAGGATAAAACAGCAACTGCAGTCTGCTCCTTTGGAAGTCTTGGCTTGAGGACTACAGCATTGTCACTAATGTTGCACAAAAGCTGTCTGAATAGACAATGTTAGCACATGCCAAACTTCTAGAATTGTTAACATTTATTGATTTTTGCCACAGTATAATAACTGAAGATGGTAACAAATCTCCAGAAAACACTCCCAATAACTCAGTGCATTGATTTGAATCAATGGAAGGATGTGAAGGCCTTAGTGAGGGTGCAGAAAATATTTACAAGAATGGTTCCTGGGATGAGAGACTTCAGTTACGTGGATGGACTAGAGAAGCTGGGGTTGTTCTCCTTAAAGCAGAGAAGGTTGAGAAGAGATTTGATAGAGGTGTTCAAAATCATGAGGGGTCAGAGACAAGAGTAGATAGAGAGAAACTGTTCCCATTGGCAGAAGGGTTAAGAACCAGAGGTCACAGATTTAAGGTGATTGGCAGAAGAACCAAAGGCGACATGAGGAAAAACTTTTTTTACGCAGCGAGTGGTTAGGATCTGGAATGCACTGCCTGAGAGGGTGGTGGTGGCAGATTCAATCATGGCTTTCAAAAGGGAATTGGATAAGTACCTGAAGGAAAAAAAAAATTCAGGGCTACGGGGAAAGGGCGGGGGAGTTGGAATAGTTGAAGTGTCCTTGCAGAGAGCTGGCACGGGCTCGACGTACCGAATGGCCTCCTACTGTGCTGTAACAATTCTATGATTCTAATGTTAGATGTTGACACTGCCTGAAATCAGCCTGTTCTATAGTTCACCTACTGCACTGCAAAATAATGCTCAGTTTTTAAAGGGAGAAATCGCTATTGTTTCTGCAGGTTTGCTATTCTAGGAAAACAGCTTTGAGTTCAGCATAATCTAATAGCAGATTATCTGCAGCTTTTTTCGTTCAATATCATACAGCCATGATATTTTAAGCCAAGTCCAGGCTTACATATGATCAAAAGTAAGATTATTTTCAAGTTATTTTAGGAGTTGGCTTTCAACATATCCGATGATAGCAATTCTAAGCTAATTACAGACTTGGTTGTTACAATGCCATCAGTTATGTCCAAGCTTAGTAAAGCCATAGGCCAATAGCTGAACCTCTAAATGTTGCTGTAGCAATATTAATCTGTCACAAGAGTATGACAAAAATTTGTGAGCTGTGCTGTTATATAAATTTAAGTGCAATTTTTTATTAATTTTTAGAACCACACATTGTGCACACGTTAACTTTTCAGTTTAGGTGCAAATGTAGCAGTAGCTCCACCTCAATAATGTAACAATTTCAAATCCTTGTTGAGAATTGTAATAGTGATGGCATATATACTGTTGGATTATAACGTTGGAAATAGTACATCTGTCTGTGAAATGCTTTGGGATGTCCTGAGGATGTGAAAGCTGCTATATAAATGTAGATCCTTTTTTTCCTTTCCTTTTAGTGTTTCTGGTTGCCCACATTTGCCTTTGGGTTTACTGGCATTAAAAGCAGGTTAACTTTGGTCATTTACATCACTGGTGATCGTGGGACCTTACTGTGTGCAAGTTGGCCGGTGCATTTGCGATGCCACAACAGTGACTGCACTTCAGAAATATTTAATTGATTGTGAAGCGCATTAACATCTTGAGGACATGAAAAGCACTATATAATCACAAGTTCTTATTGCATAGTGTATCTGGGAAATGTTAATGATGGGGAACACCTCTGTGACGTGCCATTCAGCACAATGGCAGGTCAACGCAGCATTCGATGTTTAGCAAGACCAACATAATCAACAATAGCTGAATATAGCAGGTGTATGAAACCCACCACTAACTGAATGGTATTGCCAACTTTTTGTATTGAAAAGGCACCACCTATTAGTGTGAAGATTAATTTACATGAAGATTTTGCATTTGAGATGTTAGTGAAATACTGATATGAACATTTTTAGTTTTACAGTATTTATAGTGCCAAAGATCCCAATATTGGTCATTTGTGGGTTCTGCAAGAAATGTGTTAATTTTTTGCTGAATACATTTATTAAGAAGAGAAAGAAGCAAAAGTAGACTCAAGTCTTGAGTATGCAGTATTTTTGCAGGTTCTTATCCAGGTAAGAAACATCAAAGCTGGAGAATAGAGCAAATTTCCACATTTTTGGCACCTGGTATTAAGTACGTTCTAGGTCAGTGGTTGAGAAAACTTCCCTCTACTTTACTCCAACAATGATTTTTTTTAACTCCAACCACATAAGTCCACTTGTATTAATGCAGAATATCTCCTGTCTTAGTGTATTTTTTTTTTTGCTTCTTGCAACACCTTCTCCCTAAACGGACATTTTCTTTTATTCGTTGAATGCTCCACACATCACAGGAGTCGACCTGGCTCTCAATGATGTTAATAAAGAAAATTGCTAAAGACAATGGCCTAGAAATTCAGTATAGCCACTTTTGGGGCGGTAAAGTCGGGCGGGCGCTAAAGTTTGCGCCCGGCGCAAAGTCGATGGCACTTCGCCGATATTCAGTAGCTTCGCCCTAAGAGGTTGCTTGAGCGCTAAAACTGGCATTGCACGCCTATCTTTAGGCGCTAAGCCGGCGGTGCAGAGGGATAGCGCCGAGGCCGGGCGCAGCGCAGGTGCGGTCATTTCTTGATTGACAGCAGACACCGTGGCGCCGGCCAGCTCTTAAAGGGGGAAGGGTCGACTTGCTCTGCTGCAACGGCCTGCACACTGCAGCCTTCCAGCTAGGCCTGAACACTGCTGGTGATCAGAAGGAGCCATGGCAACGGTACAGAAGGCCCGTGAGCGTGCCCTGCGCTTCTCAGCCCATGACTTGAAGGTGATGGTGAGGGCCTTGGAGAAGAGACAGCACATCTTGTTCCCGGACACTGGCAGGAAGCCTCCAACCAGCGTCTATAGGAAAGCCTGGCGGGAGGTCGCCCGCTGGGTGTCGGCCACTGGCGATGCCCCCAGGGACAATGTCCAATGCCGGAAGAAGTTTAATGACCTGACCAGGATTGTCAGGGTGAGTACCCTTTCCAGTCTCCTCCTCATCCTTGCATGTACACCTGACATGATGGGCAAAGGGACCTGAAAGCCCTAATGGCCAGCCAGCAGCTATGGGACAGTCATGAACATCAATTGCACATTCTGCACTTTACACCATGGGAGGCAGTGCACACCACATCAGGGCTACACACTGGCCAAGCTATTCCACCATGGGAGGCAGTGCACACCACATCAGGGCTACACACTGGCCAAGCTATTCCACCATGGGAGGCAGCGCACACCACATCAGGGCTACACACTGGCCAAGCTATTCCACCATGGGAGGCAGCGCACACCACATCAGGGCTACACACTGGCCAAGCTATTCCACCATGGGAGGCAGTGCACACCACATCAGGGCTACACACCGTACTTACAGGCCGTCCTTTCTCTTGCAGGCAAAACTTGCCAACAACCGAAGGCACCAGGAGCAGACCGGGGGAGGCCGCCCCCAGATCCAGGAGCTCACTCCCCTGGAGGAACGCGTGAGTCGCCTCATGGGACCCCGGGTGATGGGGCCCGTCGCCTGTGGAGATGCCGACCCTCTTCTGGGCCACAATGGTATGGACATCACCTTTTGGACCTCTCTCGTCGCACTTGCGCATCCGATCTACCTCCTTTGCCATTGTCCGACCAATGCGCTGAATGCCACCAGTCATGCCTCCCTTGCTGACGCCCTCTCCTCACTCTAAAGCTACTCTTGTGCCTTCCTGCTTTCAGCTGGTGACGAGGAGCTCCCTGAAGCTGCCAGTGACAGCCCCTCCGAGGAGGAGGAGGAACAGGAAGGCGGACCATCAGGACAGCAGTCAGGTGCGGCTGCAGATGCCGAAGTAGTGGACACGTCTTCCCTGGAGGAGAGCCTGGAGGAAGTGTCGGAGGGGAGTGGAGCTGCTGGGACCAGTGGCGTCCAGCAACCCAGGAGGGCTGCGGTTGGTCCGCGGCCTTCCCCCCAGAGGGGGGAAGGATCGGAGGGGAGTGCAGTTGCTGGGCCCAGTCGCCGCCGGCAACGTGGCAAGGGTCGGCCAGCTCTGCCCCCTGCTCCCCAGCGGGAGAGTCCGGACTCCAGTCCGGCCACCTTCAACTCAGAGGAGGTGCGCCACCTCGATCAAATGGCCCAGGATTCGGATCGCCGGCACGCCGAGCTGATGGGGGTAGTGGCACGGATGCCTGAGGCCATCGAATCCCTGGCTAGTAGTGTGCGCGAGTTCGGGGCCTCACATGCCGCGAGCGGCCGGCTGATCAGTGATGCCGTCCAGACAGTGGCTGCTCTGTTGCGGTCGCAGACCAGGGCAACAGGGGCACTGACTGCTGCCACACGCGCTGCGTCAGCCAGGCATCGCCTGGACACCCGCCGCGCTGCAGCAGCACAGCGGGCTGCCCTTCGGCAGATTGGTGCGCATGCTGCAGTGCGGGCCCGTGCGAGTGCCAGAGTGGCACATCACCAGCCAGGGCCGACCATCCGCCAGATTGCACACATTCCTCCAGCCGTCACCGCCACTCCCCCAGTGGCGCCTCAACGGCAAGCGGCTGCGAATGATGTTGGCCAGGCACAGCTGCGCCAATCACCAGCCGGACCCTCGAGGGGCAAACCCCGTCTAGGCCGCCCCCCAAGGGCATCTGCCGGAAGGACATCTAACCCTCAGGAGCCTTTCCCCAGCCTCGCAGCAGCCACTGGGCAGAGCTTGCGGAGGAGCAGCAGGCCGGGCAGGGGCCCCAAAAGGCTCGACAAGGTCTCGCCCTCGCGGCCCAAGAAGTAGACGGTGTGGCCAAGTGTTATTTTATATGGCGATGCCTATGTTTCTTTTGGCCATGGTTGTTTTGTTTCTGGGGATGTTTTTTGGGTTAAGGCCGAGGATGAAGGCCATTTTTGAACAAATGTTCAGTTATTCCTCCCCAGGTTGTGGGAGTGAGTCATTTGATGTACTGTTTTTTGGGGCCGTTTAATGTTTCTGGGTTTCATGTGTGAAGGGGTTTCATTGGTCTAAAATAAAGATTTCTCTTTATTCAGAGAGTGTCCATGTTTGTTGCTGTAAGTGTTTGTTGCCTTCGCCGGCTGAGGGCTTGCGGAGCGGCTGCGTTCATGTTCCTTCATGGCCACAAGGCATTCCCTGACGGGGCTGAGAAGTGACGTTCAATAAGCCGCCGACGGATGGCCCTTGGACCTTCTCGCTCCCTCCTGGGATGGTACTCCTCCTCCTCCTGCTCCTCCTCCTCATGCTCCTCCTGCTCCTCCTCCTGAGGTGGTGGTCCAACGTGAGGTGGCAGTGCCTGAGTCCTGCGGAGAGCCAGGTTGTGCAGCATGCAGCAAACAACGACGAATTGGGACACTCGGTCCGGGGAATACTGCAGAGATCCGCCGGAACGATCCAGGCAGCGGAACCGCTGCTTGAGGACGCCAATTGTTTGTTCGATTATGTTCCTGCTCGCTTGATGACTCTCGTTGTATGCCTCTTCAGCAGGGGTCCTGGGCGCGCGGAGCGGGGTCATGAGCCAGGTACACAAAAGATAGCCTTTGTCCCCGAGAAGCCATCCTCTTGGGGGAGGCTGTGCCTCGAACATGTCACGCACAGTTGTCTGCCGCAGGATAAAGGCATCGTGGCTGCTGCCTGGAAAGCGGGCATTGACAGCTAGGATGCGCTGCTTGTGGTCACACACCAGCTGCACATTGAGGGAATGGTAGCCCTTCCGGTTGCGGTAATCCTCGGCATGCTCCACAGGTGCCCGCAAAGCCACATGCGTACAGTCAATGGCGCCCTGCACCAAGGGGAAGGCCGCGAATCTTGCAAATCCCAGTGCACGCTGATGCTGCCTCTCCAGGGCCATGGGGAAGGAGATGAATTGGCGTCTCCTTCTGAAAAGGGCATCGGTCACCTGGCGGATGCAGCAATGCACGGCGAACTGGGATATGTTAGCCATGTCCCCAGCAGCGGATTGGAAGGAGCCGGTGGCATAGAAGTTCAAGGCCACCGTCACCTTCGCCTCCACCGACAGAGACGTCCTGCTCCTGAGCTTTGGACGCAGATCTCTGCGAAGCAGATGGCAGATCTCTGCAACCACCTCCTTTCGGAATCTCAGCCTTTTTACACATCTCGCGCCACTCATGTTGAGGTAGGTGCGCTGCTGGCGGTATGCCCTGACTGGGTAAGGCCTATGCTGCCGACGCCTGTTGCCCCCTCTGCGTCTAGCCAGGGCTGCCCCTCTCACACCGCGTCTGCGAGCCCTACGGACATGACGCTGAAACTCAGCGTTGGCACCCCATGCAGCCCCCCATAATATGCTGCCAAACAGTCAAATATACAAGAGGCCACTTGCAACGCTCTGGCCTGAAGCCAAAAATACCTGAGCTAGTGTGGGCCCAAACCAGAAAGCTGTCTTGGTCTCTCTCCAGAAATCCGTTGCACAAGAGTGTTTGCTGCAAAATGGCTGCCCTTTATAGTGCAGGGTAAGTGCCCTTTAATTTACGCTCCCCAGGTTCCGCGTCGGCTCTGTTGCGTTCCACTAAACAAGCGTGCGGGCCGCCGGCAAAGGGCGTTGCACGAGGATATGACGTCATTTTCTGCGCGCGCAGGTGAGCGCGCGCTAAACTTTGCGCCGGCGCTAAATGTGTACTTAATTTGGGGCGAGGCGCAGATCGCGCTGCGCCCGGACGCTACACGCATAGCGCCCGAAATTCACTTCTCTTAAGGCGCTAACGGCTGGCGCAACCAACTGAATTTCTAGGCCAATATCCCTTTTAAGATGCTGTGACATCTGTGATATCATAACATCATACTGTACATGTGACTCCCCCACACAGTATAAAAGACGCGCTGCAAAGCCTGACACTTTGTTCTTTTTTCCTGTGCTCAGAAATATTTAATGGACTCCCCCTTTTAAATCTATACCCTTATTTTATAATTTAATTAGTATTATTTTACCGCATTTTATTTTTGTTATCCTTTCCCCCACCTGTAATTTTTTTTCTTCTTGTAGCTATTTGCAGCTAGTCGGCAGTGTTACTGTATAGTGATATCCATGGTCAGTGAGTAGGGGGAACTGCAGCAAAAGTTTTTTTCCCCCTTCCTCTTGGTGATTTTTTTATGCCATTGTCAAAGTGAGTTATACCAGTGCTAGGGAATTAAACACTTTTTTACACTTGAGTACCCCGTATCAGCATCAAGCACTCAAAAGGCCAGTGTCGGATACTCTGAATGGTTAATTTGTTCAATTTCTTCCAGTACATATTGATGCCATAATGCAGACAACACTGAAAATGCACCAGCAGGAATGATGAACTAGCAATAAAACTAAAACAGCAAGAGATTTATTTTCACTGGTTTAATGGCTGAAAACATTGAAGTCCTTGAGAGGAAGTTATCTATCTCATATGCTATCTTTACTAATATTTAACACTATGATTAGAGTGCAGGCATGAAATTTGATATAAAAAAGCTAAATTGACAGGATTTTTAAGATATGTTTGTATAATGGCATCTTTCAAGGTGATTTATGCAAATAGATATTTTTATGAATGATCAGAGGCCTGAAGTGGTGTTCACTATAGATGCTTTAGGTATTCAAGATTGAACGTCATGGGCTGGATTTTGCCAATGGGGAGCTTTTGGAGGCGGGACTCCCACTTGTCGGGTTAAAAGCAGAATAAAAGCAAAAGATAGGAAGGAGAAAAACAAAAGTGGCAGTCAGAGAAATCAACGGTTTAAATCAAACATGGCCACAGTAAATAATAATTCTAATAGGTCTAAGAGCGTTAAAAAAACAAGCCTGAAGGCTAACCAAATTGGTAACAATACTGAGGAGGAGGAATTCCTGGAGTGCTTACGGGATGGTTTCCTGGACCAATATGTCGAGGAACCAACCAGAGATCAGGCCATCTTAGACTGGGTATTATGTAACGAGAAAGGATTAATTAGCAATCTTGTTGTAAGAGGCCCCTTGGGTCGGAGCGATCATAATATGATCGAATTCTTCATTAAGATGGAGAATGAAGTAGTTGACTCGGAGACTAGGGTCCTCAATTTAAATAAAGGAAACTATGATGGTCTGAGGAGCGAGTTGGGTAGGATTGATTGGGGAATGGCACTCAAAGGGTTGACGGTGGATAGGCAATGGCAAACATTCAAAGACCGAATGGATGAACTACAGAATTTGTTCATCCCAGTTTGGCATAAAAATAAAACAAAAAAGGTGACCCAACCGTGGCTAACAAGGGAAATTAGGGACAGCATAAGGTCCAAGGAGAGGGCGTATAAATTGGCAAGAAAAAGCAATAATCCTGAGGATTGGGAGCAGTTTAGGATTCAACAAAGGAGGACAAAGGGATTAATTAAGAAAGGGAAAATAGAATATGAGAGTAAGCTTGCAGAGAACATAAAAACTGACTGTAAAAGCTTTTATAGATATGTGAAGAGAAAAAGATTGGTGAAGTCAAGCGTAGGTCCCTTGCAGTCAGAATCGGGGGAATTTATAATGGGGAACAAAGAAATGGCAGACCAACTAAATACATATTTTGGTTCTGTCTTCACAAAGGAGGACACAAATAACCTCCCAGAGATGCTGGGGAACATAGGGTCTGATGAAAGGGTGGAACTGAAAGAAATCAGTATTTGTAGGGAAATGGTGTTAGGAAAATTGATGGGACTGAAGGCCGATAAATCCCCAGGGCCTGATAATCTACATCCCAGGGTACTTAAGGAACTGGCCCTAGAAATAGTAGATGCATTGCTGGTCATCTTCCAGAACTCGATAGACTCTGGAACGGTACCCATGGATTGGCGGGTAGCTAATGTTATCCCACTATTCAAAAAAGGTGGTAGAGAAAAGGCGGGGAATTATAGACCGGTAAGCTTGACATTGGTAGTGGGGAAAATGCTAGAGTCCATTATAAAAGATGTAATAGCAGAGCACTTGGAAAGCAGTGACTGGATCGGACAAAGTCAACATGGATTTACAAAAAGTAAATCATGCTTGACTAATCTACTGGAATTTTTTGAGGATGTAACTGGTAAAATAGATAAGGGAGAATCAGTGGATGTGGTGTATTTGGACTTTCAGAAGGCTTTTGATAAGGTCCCGCATAAGAGATTAGCGTGCAAAATTAAGGCACATGGGATTGGGGGCAAGGTATTGACTTGGATATAGAACTGGTTGGCGGACAGAAAGCAAAGAGTTGGAATAAACGGGTCGTTTTCCGAGTGGCAGGCAGTGACTAGTGGGGTACCGCAAGGATCGGTCCTAGGACCCCAGCTGTTCACAATATATATTAATGATCTGGACGAGGGAATTGGATGTAATATCTCCAAATTTGCAGATGACACAAAGCTGGGTGGGAGGGTATGCTGTGAGGAGGATGTCGTGAAACTCCAGCACGATTTGGACAGGTTGGGTGATTGGGCAGAAACATGGCAAATACACTATAATGTGGATAAATGTGAGGTTATCCACTTTGGTGGCAAAAACAGGAAGGCAGATTATTATTTGAATGGTAATAGATTGGGAGAAGGGGAAGTGCAAAGAGACCTGGGTGTTCTTGTACACCAGTCGCTGAAGGTAAGCATGCAGGTGCAGCAGGCGGTTAAGAAGGCAAATGGTATATTGGCCTTTGGAGCAAGAGGGTTCGAGTACAAGAACAAGGATGTCTCGCTGCAGTTGTACAGGGCCTTGGTGAGACCACACCTTGAGTATTGTGTGCAGTTTTGGTCGCCTTACCTGAGGAAGGACATTCTTGCCATGGAAGGAGTGCAGCGAAGATTCACCAGGCTGATACCTGGGATGGCAGGAATGACGTATGAGGAGAGATTGTGTCGATTGGGCTTATACTCACTGGAGTTTAGAAGATTGAGAGGGGATCTCATCGAAACGTATAAAATTCTGTCAGGCCTGGACAGACTAGATGCAGGAAGGATGTTTCTGATGGCCGGGGAGTCCAGAACCAGGGGTCATAGTCTAAGGATAAGGGGTAAGCCATTTAGGACTGAAATGAGGAGGAATTTCTTCACCCAGAGAGTGGTGAACCTGTGGAATTCTCTGCCACAGAGGGCGGTGGAGGCCAGTTCATTAAGTATATTCAAGAAAGAGTTGGATATATTTCTTAAGGCTAAAGGGATCAAGGGATATGGGGAGAAGGCAGGGACCGGGTACTGAAATTGGATGATCAGCCATGATCTCATTGAATGGCGGAGCAGGCTCGAAGGGCCGAATGGCCTACTCCTGCTCCTATCTTCTATGTTTCTATGTTTTAGTCCCGCCTCCATTGACTTCTGGCCAACCCACGCTACTTACCCTTGATTGACCTTGTTAAGCCCGCCCAGCGGGCTTAGCAAGGCCAATTAAGGGGAAGCCGATTACAGAGAACGTCAGCTTATGACGTTTCATCTGTCTTTTGACAGATGAATTGTCATTGTTTGACAGCTCTGTGAAGCTGTCAAACACTGACATTGTCTGTAGTTTGATGAGTTCTTGAATTCAAGACTCATCAAACCTCTTTCTTTAGCAGAAATTAGATGGTTGTTGCAATGGAGAATGCAGCAGCCATCTGTCATCTCTGCCGGTGAGATGCGAGACTCTCCGCATCCCCAATGTTTGAAGCCTGCAGGAAGAAACAAAGGGAAGTAAACATTTTCTATCACTTACCTTCACAGCGCACTTCTGAACCCCTCCGACCCCCACAGACCCACTGCTCGCCTCGGTGACCCTGGCGGGGTTTGCAGCCTTTGGGAAGCCCGCACTTGTGTGGGTAAAATGGGGATAATCCTCTTATCAGGTAGTTAAGTGGCTGTAATCCCCTTCCCGCCTCCAAAGAGACTGAACCTGGTGCGTGTCAACTACCCGCCTCCTGGCAAGATGGCACGGAGGCAGGATGGGCACCCGCCCCCAGATTCTGCCATTTTCCCAGCAGTTCCGCCTCCATACCCGTCTCCCCAGGGCTGGCAAGATCACGCCCTTGTATATATCTAAATAGTGGGGAGGAGGGTTCAGGTGAGGGGAAATTTAAAAAGTCAAAGTGAAAGGAGAAGGCAATAGTGCAGGGTAGCAATAGGGATAATAATAACCAGAGTGTGACTGGAAGGGACAGAGCATATGAACATAAGAGAGCATCAGAAAGTAGAGTCCGAGTAGGGAAAAATGGTAAAAAGACAACATTAAAAGCTCTTTATCTGAATGCATGCAGCATTTGTAACAAGATAGATGAGTTGACGGCACAAATATAAATAAATGGGTGTGGTCTGATAGCCATTACAGAGACGTGGTTGCAGGGTGACCAAGGCTGGGAACTGAATATTCAGGGGTATTTGACATTTCAGAAGGATAGGCAGAAAGGAAAAGGAGGTGGGGTAGCTCTGTTAATAAAGGATGAGATCAGGGCAGTAATGAGAAATGATATTGGCTCAGAAGATCAAGATGTAGAATCAGTTTGGGTGGAAATAAGAAATAATAAGGGAAAGAAGTCACTGGTGGGAGTAGTCTTTAGGCCCCCTAACAGTAGCTACACTGTAGGACAGTGTATAAATCAAGAAATAATGGAGGCTTGTAAGAAAGATACTGCTATAATCATGGGCGATAATCTTCATATAGATTGGACAAATCAAATTGGCAAAGGTAGCCTTGAGGAAGAGTTCATAGAGTTTATTCGGGATGGTTTCTTAGAACAATACGTTGTGGAACCAACCAGGGAGCAGGCTATTTTAGATCTGGTAATGTGTATTGAGATAGGATTAATTAATGATCTCATAGTAAAAGATTCTCTAGGGAAGAGTGATCATAGCATGTAGAATTTCAAATTCAGTTTGAGGGTGAGAAACTTGGGTCTCAAACTAGTGTCCTGAACTGAAATAAAGGCAATTACAAAGGTATGAAGACAGAGTTCAACAATTTCAGATCATAACCTCGGCCCCTATCATATATACATATATATTTTTTTATCCACACTTTTTGTCTGTGTCTTTTTTTCTTCTCCCCCACATGGCATCTGTCTTTCATTCTGCCAGCACAATTTACACTTCATCTAGAGCCATCCTTCGTTTCTTAACCTGTTCCATTACCATCTCCTGTTGCCTTGAATATCTCTTAATGTCTCTTAATCTCTCCCGCCTTCCATCCTATCACAGACCTTTCCTTTTTGTTCTTTCATCCCCATCCCCCCATTTCCCAGCCTCTTCACTTGCTTAAAAATCTGTTCCATTTCCTGCTTTTTTTCCAGTTCTGACGAAAGTTCATCGACCTGAAACGTTAACTCTGTTTCTCTCTTCACAGATGCTGCCTGACTTGCTGAGTTTCTCCAGCATTTTCTGTTTTCATTTCAGATTTCCAGCATCTGCAGTATTTTCTTTTTGTATGAAGACAGAGTTGGCTAAAGTGGACTGGGAAAATAGATTAACGGGTAAGACGGTAGATGGCAGACATAACTCTCGACAAAGATATATTCCAGTGAGAAAGACAGACTCTAAGAGAAGAATGAACCATCCGTGGCTAACTAAGGAAGTTAAGGATGGTATCAAATTGAAAACAAAGGCATACAATGATGTGAAGATTAGTGGTAGGCCAGAGGATTGGGAAATTTTTAGAAACCAGCAAAGGACGACTAAAAAAAAATAAAGAGAGAGAAAATCGATCATGAGAGTAAACTAGCAAGAAATATAAAAACAGACAGTAAGAGCTTCTACAGGTATATAAAAAAGAAGAATAATGTCCTTAAAGGACATTCATTCTCAAATCCATTGGCAGGATAGGCGCACCAACATCAGTGTTCTTGCTCAGGCCAACATCCCCAGCATCGAAGCTTTGACCACTCTTGATCAGCTCTGATGGACGGGTCACATCGTCCGCATGCCTGATACGAGACTTCCAAAACAAGCGCTCTACTCGGAGCTCCGACACTGCAAGAGAGCCCGAGGTGGGCAGAGGAAACGCTTCAAGGACACCCTCAAAGCTTCCTTGAAAAAGTGCAACATCCCCACCGACACCTGGGAATCCCTGGCCCAAGACCGCACAAAGTGGAGGAGAAGCATCCGAGAAGGCGCCGAACACCTCAAGTCTCTTCGCCAGGAGCAAGCGGAAGCCAAGCGCAAGGAGCGCACGTCAACCCAAGCACCCCACCCACCTGCCCCTTCAACCACCGTCTGCCCCACCTGTGACAGAGACTGTAGGTCCCGCATTGGACTCATCAGTCACCTGCGAACTAATTTTTAATGTGGAAGCAAGTCATCCTCGGTTCCCGAGGGACTGCCTAAGAAGAGTACATGATTAGGGAAGGAAATCTGCCGTCCTTGTCTGGTCTGGCCTATATGTGGCGATAGACCCAGAGCAAAGTGGTTGACTCTTAATTGCCCCCTGAAATGGCCTAGCAAGTCACTCAGTTGTAACTAACTGCTACGAAACATAGTAAGAATGAAACTGGACGGACCACCTGGCATCGACCTCGGCACCGGCTACGGACACGGCAACAGCACACCCAGCCCAGGCGACCCTGCAAAGTCCTCCTCACCAACATCTGGGGACTTGTGCCAAAATTGGGAGAGCTGTCCCACAGACTAGTCAACAACAGCCTGACATAGTCATACTCACAGAATCATACCTTTCAGCCAATGTCCCAAACTGACCTTGCCAGTGACAGCAACATCCCATAAACGAATAAAAGAAAAAGGGAGTGACTAAAGTAAATGTTGGTCCCTTAGAGACTGGGGAATTAATAATGGGAAACAGGGAAATGGCAGAGACTTTGAACAAATATTGTGTATCGGTCTTCACAGTAGAAGACACAAAAAGCATCTCAATAATAATAATCAAGGGGCTATAGGGAGGGGGGAACTTAAAATAACCACTATTGCTAGAGAAAAAGTACTAGGCAAACTTATGGGACTAAAGGTGGACAAGTCCCCTGGACCTGATAGCCTGCATCCTAGGGTCTTAAAAGAAGTGGCTGCAGAGATAGTGGATGCATTGGTTGTAATCTACCAAATTCCCTGGATTCTGGAGAGGTCCCAGCGGATTGGAAAACCGCAAATGTAACGCCCCTATTCAAGAAAGGAGGGAGACAGAAAGCAGGAAACTATAGACCAGTTAGCCTAACATCTGTCATTGGGAAAATGCTGGAGTCCATTATTAAGGAAGTAGTAGCAGGACATTTAGAAAATCACAATATAATCAAGCAGAGTCAGCGTGGTTTTATGAAAGGGAAATCATGCTTAACAAATTTGCTAGAATTCTTTGAGGATGTAACGAGCAAGGTGGATAAAGGGGAACCAGTAGATGTAGTGTATTTGGATTTCCAGAAGGCATTTGATAAGGTGACTGCACAAGATAAGAGCTCATGATGTTGGGGGTAATATATTAGCAGGATAGAGGATTGGCTAACTAACAGGAAACAGAGTCGGGATAAATGGGTCATTTTCAGGTTGGCAAACTGTAACTACAGGAAACTTTGGTTTATCCGGAGGTTAACTGTCCGGAATGCTCGAGCCACCGGCAAAAATCAGGAGCTGTTTTGTTAGGTTTTTTTTCTTTTCGTTGCTTTTTTTTCACCAGTCAGGCTCTGCAAGGTCTCGCTGAAGCTGTTGCTAAGCGACAGAGACGCTTGCAAGGTACGGCTGACTGTTTAGAAGCTGTTGCTAAGCAACAGGGTTTGTTGCCAGATAAGGAGCTCAAAATCTCCGTATGTTTCAACATTAGCGCTGGTTTGTTCGGCAGTTTTGATGGGACGGCAACAGCTCGGTGCCGGATAGCACAAAGTTTCCTGTAGTGGGGTGCCACAAGGATCAGTGCTGGGGCCTCAGCAGTTTACAATCTATATTAATGACTTGGATGAAGGGACCGAGTGTAATGTAGCCAAATTTGCTGATGGTACAAAGATAGGTGGGAAAGCAAGTTGTGAGGAGGACACAAAGGATCTGCAAAGGGATATAGATAGGTTAAGTGAGTGGGCAAAAATTTGGGAGATGGAGCATAATGTGGGAAAATGTGAGGTTATACACTTTGGTGGGAAAAATAAAAAAGCAAATTATTATTAAAATGGAGAGAGACTACAAAATGCTGCAGTACAGAGGGATCTGGGGGTCCTTGTACATGAAACACAAAAAGTTAGCATGCAGGTACAGCAAGTAATTAGGAAGGCAAATGGAATGTTAGCCTTTATTGCAAAGGGAATAGAGTATAAAAGTAGGGAAGTCTTGCTACAACTGTACAGGACACTGGTGAGATCACACCTGGAGTACTGTGTATAGTTTTGGTTTCCTTATTTAAGGAGGGATATACTTGCATTGGAGGCAGTTCAGAGAAGGTTCACTAGGTTGATTCATGAAATGATGGGGTTGTCTATGAGGAAAGGTTGAGCAGGTTGGGCCTATACTCATTGGAGTTTAGAAGAATGAGAGGTGATCTTATTGAAACGTATAAGATTCTGAAGGGGCTTGACAGAGTAGATGCAGAGAGGATGTTTCCCCTCATGGGGGAATCTAGAACTAGGGGGCATAGTTTCAGAATAAGGGGTTGCCCATTTAAAATGGAGGGATCTCTTCTCTGAGGGCCGTGAATCTTTGGAATTCTCTACCCCAGAGAGCTGTGGAGGCGGAGTCATTGAATATATTTAAGGTGGAGATAGACAGATTTTTGAACGATAAGGGAGTCGAGCGTTATGGGGAGCGGGCAGGAAAGTGGAGTTAAGGCCAAGACCAGATCAGCCATGATCTTATTGAATGGCGGAGCAGGCTCGAGGGGCCAAATGGCCTACTCCTGCTCCTATTTCTTATGTTCTTACCTTCTAATTTAGATATATAAGAACATATCAGAAATATAAGATTGTTTAGATGAACATGGCTATGGAGAATGTAATTGGGAATAAAGATGTGACTAAGTGCAAAATGAGTAAAAGACATCATTGGTTGGGCATGTACTCTCAATACACCACTGAAACCGCCCACGCTTAAAGTGACGAAAAAAACGCTAACCATTTCCATTATAGTCATTTACAACATGTTAAGTGCTCCGTGTATTTCGGGCAGAAACAGGTGTTTACTCATTAAGGTGCAATTCCACTGTATACTTAATCACCTCTAACTGGTATCTGGTTACAGCTCGTACTATGTGGCACTGACTGCAATAACGAACGTTGAATAATAGCACCTCGTTAAGGTCCAAGTACCTTGTGTGAGGTTACGACTTGTTTAAATAAAGCTAGTTACACTGCATACAGTCTTGTTTAGTTTATTCACTAGTGATTTGCCATAGTCTTGTTCAATATCAATAGCGCTACTCTATTAAACTGACCACCATGTATAGCGGGCAAATCGCGTTAGTACCGATGCACTCACTACAAGCAGTGGTAACTGTACTCACATTTGTGTGGCGTATGCTTGTGTACTTTAACCTTTTTGTGTGTTTGTTGGTAAAATGTTAAGATGAAAAGCAGTGTGCGATTGCTGTGATCGTTTTGAGTGCTTTACGTCCTTGGTTACTGAATAGTGATAGATGTTTATTAATGAAATATACACGTGAAGTACATTTGGCTTGTCACAAAAAGTGTGATAAAAACTTTTTGGACTGTTTTGTCATCAGACCGTACTAGTTTAAATCCTTTTATTGTTGCCCTATTTCCTCTTTTTGGCATGACTGGTGGGGAAAGCAAGCTGCTGGTGATTGAGAATTCCTAAAAAAAACTCTTTTTTTCAGGTGGTGTTGCTCTCCCTGTAACAAAGAAACAATAGAAAGGCATGCATGACTATTGCTCTTTTTTTTTGAAGCTTGGCATTGCAAGACAACAAAGTTGCCTTGATAGTTGACAACTGTGGGGCTTGCATCTAAAAGCAGAATCTATTGCCAGCTGCTTTTGTCACTGTAAATTCATCTCCCCAGCAGAGGAAGCAGCTGCATCCAACACAATTGAGGATCCCACAAAGGCACCAATGACTGACACTGAAGCAGCAAACCTCTTTGAACGAATGAGTTCTCTGTTCTGATTGCCAACAGACATGAGTTTTGAATCCATTGTTGGTGTTGATAAGGATGTCCTGATGTCCAAATTGCTGACTTACATGGAAATTGTTAATGCTGTGCAGGAGGAGGAGGATGCTAGTGGGAAAAAGAGTCAGGAAGAGGCCCAAGTAAGTAGATTCAGTGAACAGATTGAGATAGAGGAAACGGCTCCCACCACAGTCATGGTATCGAACTGTGTGCCAGTGCTGAGGAAATGGTTGACAACTAAGCCAATCCTGATGGAACTTTTCTCTTACACTAAGTAGAATTGACAGTTTGTGGATAAATCGTGCTAGCTAGTGGGCTCTGGTTGCTCAAACTTCCACTCGCCGGCCAGCTGACACTTTCTGCTCATTTTGGACAGGCAGCTGACCGGAGCATGCAACTGAAGCCAGGAGTTAAAGTAC
The DNA here is from genome assembly GCF_052327205.1 of Somniosus microcephalus. Lineage (NCBI taxonomy): Eukaryota > Metazoa > Chordata > Chondrichthyes > Squaliformes > Somniosidae > Somniosus > Somniosus microcephalus. The sequence goes on along the minus strand of NC_140996.1, from coordinate 180,125,367 downwards.
ACTATGTAAAGTACAAAGTGTTTGCACTCGCCCCACCAGTCTGAAACCCGCTGGCGGTTAAAATCAACCCCTACATGTAGGCACTTTCACACGTGGAGCTTGTTTAACTTGAATTGTAAAGGTATACGATTCTGCTGATGGGATGAGGGAATCAATTCTGTCATTCTGAATGTGCGGATCCTATGTACAGAAGCTACTTTCCTGTGACCTGAATTAAACAGTCAATGTAAAAGCACTTTGTAAGCTTGTCAAATTTACTACCCTTTGCCCTGTAGCGCTGTTCGGAGAAGAGCCCCAGAGCATCAGAGGATTGATTTATGAGGAAAGATTAGTGAAATCTGGACTTTTCAGGCTTGAAAGGAAGAGTGGTGCGTTTCTATGGCTTGAATGGCCTTTTCTTATTCCTGGTTTTTCTCATGTTGTAATTATAAAATATCACCCATAAGCAACATATATTTCTTTAAATTCTATCCACAGAATTTACAACAAAGTATCTGAACTCTTGGAGAACCCATCACTCAGGTGGAAGTAAAAGTTTCTCTGGTGATTCCACCAAGTGCTAGGTTCAGTACTCAGACCACTGCTGTTTTTGATCTACATTAATGTCTTGGGCTTGGGGGTGCAGGGCATAATTTCAAAATTTGTAGATGACACGAAACTTGGAAGTGCAGTAACCAGTGAGGAAGATAGTAATAGACTTCAAGAGAGCATAGACAGGCTGGTGGAATGGGCGGACACATGACAGATAAAATTCAGTGCAGAAAGGTGTGAGGTGATACATTTTGGTAGAAAGAATGAGGAGAGACAATACAAGCTGAATGGTACAATTTTAAAGGAGGTGCAAGAACAGAGAGACCTGGGGGTGTTTGTGCACAAATCTTCGAAGGTGACAGGACAGGTTAATAAAGCAGTTAATAAAGCATATGGGATCTCGGGCTTTATAAATGGAGGCACAGAATAAAAAAGTCAGAAAGTTATGCTAAACCTATATAAAATACTAGTTCAGCCCCAGCTGGAGTATTGTGTCTAGTTCTGGGCACCACACGTTAAGAAGGACATGAAGGCTTTGGAGAGGGTACAGAAGAGATTTACTAGAATGGTTCCAGTGATGAGGGATTACAGTTACGTGGATAGCCTAGAGAAGCTGGGGTTGTTCTCCTTAGAGCAGAGAACTAAGAGGAGATTTGATAGAGGTGTTTAAAATCATGAAAGGTTTAGATAGAGTAAATAAAGAGAAACTGTTTCCAATGGCTGAATGGTTGATAATCAGAGGTGATTGGCAAAAGAACTAGAGGCGGCATGAGGAAAAACTTTTTTACGCAACGAGTGGTTAGGATTTGGAATGCACTGCCCGATAGGGTGGTGGAAACAGATTCAATAGTAGCTTTCAAAAGGGAATTGGATAAATACTTGAAAAGAGAAAAAAATTGCAGAGTTATGAGGAAAGAGCTGGGGAGTGGGACTAACTGGATTGCTCTTTGTAAGAGCCGGTGTAGACTCGATGGGCCAAATGGCCTCCTTCTGTGCTGTACTATTCTATGATTCTAAGCTGACTTAAAAAAGACTTGAGAGAATTCCGTGTGGTAACATTCTGGAGAAACAAGGAAGAGGGCTTTGTGTCCATTAGGTTAACTTCAGAGCCAGTCTTCTACAAAATGAATCTAACCAAATACCATAATGTGATGCAATATTCTTGTGTCACTGTGCAATCAGGTGAAACTTTTGGATGGTCTTGAGTAACAGGCCAGTAATGCCTTTCTGCATGCCATGGGTGGATTATATGGCGTGATGAGATACTACTTATCAACAGCCCACATTTCACCACTTCATGCCACCTTGAATTGGTGTTCCAGCAAATTGTGTTGCCAAGGCATTACTCCAGAAAACCTTTTTTAAGAGGTTGTGTAGTATGTCAATCTGCCGATGTAGTTGAGCTTTTCCTCATTATACCAGAGTTGTTGCATCTCTCGTGAATAGTAAACGTTCTCATTCATTCAGCCAGAAAAGAACAGCAAATTCAGGCTAATCAGTAGTATCTTTAAAGCTCTTTAACTACCCATTTGATGTGTTTTTTTTTATCTTGAATATTTTTACATAAACAAATACTTTAGCGAGACCTGTTGAATTAATAGGTCATGGGATGTCCTGCAATGCAGCTAGCCCAAATTTCAAAGATCATGGTAGTGTGCTACATGCTACACAACTTCACCGTGCAAACAGGCATCATCATAGTAGCCTCAGAGAAGAAAGGTATCCAGCCACAGCAAGAGCTCCAGCAAGAAGAGCGGGAGACGTCTGAAGAGGATGCACCTGTAAGCGCTATTTGGCAAACTTTTATGCAGGAGATCTCTTAACTTGAAAATATGGCCACTGTCTACATCTTTCCGTGCTTTCCACGCATGTGCGTTCAGCTACAATGCCTTAAATCTTCCAGGCAACTCCCAAATATCACATTCTTGCCACCTGATGAGACGTGTTTGCAAACCTTTGCAAGAACATTTTGTGCGCGCACACCTTCAGTGCAACCAGATTTTTAATTCCAGACTGTTAAATATGTGAATGCTTCCACAGTCCTTCCCTTTGGTAACATTGTGTGATGCAAACGCTCTAAAACCTAGTCTTTTGGTTTGTCCACAAATGATGGCTGGCTGCAGTGTGTGCATATGCATTTCTTGGGATTGAGATGCCCCTTGCCTCCCAGCAACTAAATCCTGAGGTAGACCTGCTGCAGATGCCGTAACTTCCACTACTGCATGAGCAGCCTGGGCCTGCATGCTTTCTGCCATGTACAGGCATCGAAAAGCATTGACCAAATAATCAAATGTGTTGGCATAATGAGATCGCACCATCATCCATACCGATTTTGGCAATGATCCTATTGCTGGATGCTGCCTCACCATCACCACTGATCAGTGTGACAGATGTCCTATTGGCACCAATAAGATTAGTGAAGCCTTGCTTAATGATTCTGTAACTAATCCCTGAGCCTTTCCAAAGCCGGAAGTGATGGTCCATTCCACTCTGGAATCCCAGGCCTATATGACAGCGGTCTGAGCAAACCTAGGAGAAGCAATGACTGCACTTGAGACTCTGGTATGGGGAGGAGGGGGGCGCCTCCAGTCTTGCAAACGGCTATGCAAGACTGTGCACATGTGTGGCCAGTGAACTCCTCTACCTGAGTCGCCATGTTCAGCACACTGCTTAGTGTAGTCCCAAGTGACTTCACCAATAGTTGATTACTGCATTACTGGAAAGTAATTATCCATTCTTCTAATCTGGCTGACCTAGTAAAGTTAATAAACGTCTTCCTACAATGTCTCCCAGTGCATTGTATGTTGCTCATGACATACTAGAGGACACCTCCTCTCATTCCGACTAAGCTGCTCTTTAAGGACTGGCAAAGAAGGTTCCTTTCTTCTGCATCACTTCCTCCAAGAGAATTTCAATGACCCGCCTCAAGACATGGGGCACTCTAGCCTCCTGTACGTCCTAAAGCTGGTGCTTTTTTGAACTAGCTTCCTGGGTTCCAAATTGACCAAGCCTCCACTTTAAGCTGCTCCAGGTCTTAAAATTCTGCAGCAGCACACAATTTCATGCAAACCAACAAACAAGCTCCTAATCAAATGACACTGATCTAAGAAATACTTGCGGAGTCAACACACTGCAGCTTGGGCAGTTACTGCTCTCATACCACACCACTTTGGGTCGGACATATGCCTAATCATAAAAGCTAGATTATTGTCTTTTAACTTCTTTCCTCAATGACTGGAATGGCCTTCCAGGTAAGTTAATGGAGGTTAAAAGCTCTGGAATTATTTAACAGGTGGTTTGATGCCATGGTGGAGGGACCATAGGTTCCTATGGAAAGGTGAGCAAAATGGGCTAATTAAAAGGGCAATACATACCTGTATGTATTTTAAACTTATAAGAAATGCAAATAACCTATCGATTGCTCTAAGGTTTACTGTTCATGTTTCTCTCTGAAATCGCTGAAATTTTAAGAATTCTGTGGAATGTCAGCATTTCCTATCTTTCCGATCTTTCAAAGCTGGCTAAAATATTTTTGGTTCTGTTTTTATAGGTGCTCTGGAGCTTCAAACCACAGAGCTGCTTTAGAGACACGCGGGTCTTGTGGATTACAAACTGAGACTGGAAGTGACAGCAGGTCCACTGTGGCAGGACAACAGATACATGCACCATCAGATACAGACCAATTACAAATTGAAATAGCAACTGTGGGATGCAGCATTGCTTCAGCAGCATCAACCTGTGCAGATGAACATGGCCTAGACAATCTTGCCTTTGAAGGAAGCACAGAGGAAAACAGTGAGTATTTGAAGTTGCCAAGCAGTTGCAGATTTGAAGTAACAATTATTACAATTCTGATTAACTTAGAACCAAATTTTTACCACTAATCTTAGATTTTTTTTTTACTTTGATAACATCAAAGAGCTGATGGAATTTATTTTGGCATTTTTTTCCAAACTTGGAAACTTCATTCAAAAAATGTATATGTTTTCACATTTCATTATCAGGAATCCCTTTCCAATATTCAGATAAGAAAAGAACAAGAAACTTGACTAATCTTGTAAGAAGGACTGAACTACCATAACATTTATAATAAGAAAATGAATTCCAGTTTCTGGTGATGCAGACATATGTATTTTCAAGTGAATATGATCTAAAATACATTGGCCCTAAATTTGCGGTCGGTATTTCCGCATGCGCTAAATCTCGAACTTGCGATCTGTCAAGTTCCGAATAGACAGATGATCTGGTGCGACTTTCAAGTCCTTATTGAAATGATGTGCTGGGAAAAAGTTGGGCTAATTGCCTACCTACTGCGTTGGAAAATTTTACGGCTGGTGCAAACAGACGCAGGAGCCTGTTTACACAGCATAAGGGGAGGGGGGATGAGAAATTTGTATAATACTTAAAAACAAACACATAAAAGCTGTAAAGGTTCAGTGTGAGGGATGAGATAGTTTTAATTTTTTTTAAATCTTGCAGAGTCTTCCAGTAAATAACTGTACTTACTCCAAAGTATTCCCTGTGCTTTTTAAAGCCAAGTACTGTACTTGTCAAATAAATATACTTAGTATCACACCGTTTAATTTACAAGTTCTTTGATGTCAAGTTGAAATGTTTCCTGATTGGCTAGTAAAAGCACGGTCCCGGGTATGGCTACGCACAACTGTGAGCCCCGGGATCCGTGGGCGACTACGCTGCGCACAACTCCGCAGAGTTTCAAAGTAACCTCACAAAGGGGGGTTCGCATCTGGGAAGTGCAAGTTCCATTCCGAGGTAGGTGGCGTACTCCTCAGCTACGCTGCTGTCCGCAAATTCAGAGTCATATTCTTTGCAAACATTAACAAGCTACCAAAGCAGTTTACTGCTTTTAATACAGCCAAATAAATATTTTACACCATCTATAAACATTTATTGCAAGTTACAAGATGTGACTGGTAGGTCGTCCAAATAAACACACATAGGTATCTGCCCTTGCCACTGCTTTCTCTGCCCCTTTTGTCGTTCTCCCCACTTTCCTGCTAGATAGCCCTCTTGCATCTCAACATTACTGAGGTAGTTTGTGTGTTATGAACAAAGGTTTTGTTAGAGATGAATTAATGATGGAAGTTAGACAAAATGTTTTCCCGCAGAGGTGATTCAGAATGTAGTACTACAAGTGGCTATCACAATAATGCATTACCACAGGAAACTAAATCAATCGCAGTATTTAGAGGGAATTGGATCAAAACGTGAACAACAGAAATACGGGGTAGGGGGAGGGAGGAAAGCGAATGCAATAGAATTAGAGTAGAAAGCTCCAGAAGTACGAAGAGCGAAATGGCCCCCTTTTTTGCTGAAATTTCTGATTATATAAAAATATCTCCATTAGAGTTTTGATCACATTTAAATGGCAATTTGCTGCGCCACCTAAATAACAAAGTACATTTTTTTCTCAAAGTTTTCATTTTACCAATGCATAAATTTTGTGCCCTAGCTTAGCAAAAGCTGAAACTTCACTTAATTGTAGCAAATTACCCAAGTAATGATACCTCTTAATGTTTTTGAGCTGGGCAGCTCTTCAGAATTGCATTGGTCCTTCAGACTGCACTATGAGCTTTTAGCAATACATATGCAGCATATAAAACATTTGATACCAACGCCGGAATTTTCTCAGGAATTCTCAAAATTGGCTGCCGTAACTTCAGCAGATGATTGGTGGAAATCCCATTTATGTGTCTGTCTGGGGTTTCCGCTAAATTTTTTACAGTTGTCAATCTGGAGAACTCCCAAGGAAATTCCTGGCACAAATGTTTAGCAATCGCTGTAACTTTTAAATTAACATAGAAACATAGAAAATAGGAGCAGGAGTAGGCCATTCGGCCCCTCGAGCCTGCTCCGCCATTCAATGCGATCGTGGCTGATCATCCAATTTCAGTACCCGGTCCCTGCTTTCTCCCCATATCCCTTGATCTCTTTAGCCGTAAGAAATATATCCAACTCCTTCTTGAATATATTTAATGAATTGGCCTCTACTGCCTTCTGTGGTAGAGAATTCCACAGGTTCACCATTCTCTGGGTGAAGAAATTCCTCCTCATTTCTGTCCTAAATGGCCTACCCCTTATCCTTAGACTGTGACCCCTGGTTCTGGACTCCCCGACCATCAGGAACATCCTTCCTGCATCTAGTCTGTCCAGTCCTGTCAGAATTTTATAGTTTCAATAAGATCCCCTCTCATTCTTCTAAGCTCCTCATACATCATTCCTGCCATCCCAGGTATCAGCCTGGTGAATCTTCGCTGAACTCCTTCCATGGCAAGAACATCCTTCCTCAGATAAGGCGACCAAAACTGCACACAATACTCAAGGTGTGGTCTCACCAAGGCCCTGTACAACTGCAGCAAGACATCGTTGTTCTTGTACTCGAACCCTCTCGCTACGAAGGCCAACATACCATTTGCCTTCTTAACATTAAAAAATAAACTTGCTCAAAGCTGCTACGATGCAAGTAATAAAGACCTCCATTATTGTTATGTTTAAGGAAAACTAATCTGATATTGGATATCAGGAGGTGCAGAAAAGCTAACATGGTTGAAATCATGAGTTTCAAAGAGAAAACAGCCTCACAGTGAGTTTCAGTTACACAATTAATTAAAAACATTGATGGTTTTTCATTTGTAAAATTGTATAAGTTGGGTTTAAGCATGGAACTTGTTTCCGTATCTGAGCTGTTATTTAATGAGGGATATACTAATACAAGGTCGTGAGTACTCTATTCGGTGTAGTATGGGATGTGACAGACACTGGGATGTAGAACATCAACACCTGGAGTTTCCACAAGGGTTGTTCTGATCTCCCACTGTAGGTTCGGTGGACTATCAGCAGAAACCGCGGAGAAACGACTGCTTACTATGTGGCTGGAATTTTAAGTTTTTGACCTGCCTGGAGCAGGGGGGTGGCCGATAGAAAGGGGGGTTTCCCCGCACATTGTGGAGTTTTTACAGCATGACAGGAGGCCGCCACCACAGTTAGGTGCGAGCCCCGACGCTAGGGGTGGGATGCGGGTGGCAGAGTCCGATCCCCGACCTGGGTGGGGGGGGTTCCGATCCCTGACCCGTGGTGGGGGGGGGTGATTTCTACAGAGGAGGGGGCTGATGGGGGGGGAGCTTGGGGGGCCAGGCAGAAGCACCAAGGCTGTCCTCGCCTCACTGCAGCTGCTGGGAATCCCGACGCCTGGAATCCCCGGCCGGCCACAGTTAAATCTGCACAGGTTAAATCAGAGGCTTCCAGCCTCATTATAATATTTAAAGTGCCTACCCGCCTCCTGGGAGTGGATTGGCTGCCCGTCCCGCCACTGTCAAACCCGGAAGTGGGTGGGTTGACATCAGGATTCACATTTTTAACACTTTAACCTCCCATCGATCCTAGCCCACCCATTTTTGGGGGTTAAAATTTCCCCTGTATTTTTATAACTAAATCATGTATTTTGAATTCTCTTTGCTGTGGCCAGTGTCTATTGATCAAATGCAAATGGAGATTCACAGAAACCCCACAGTGCAGATAGAGGTCATTTCGGCCCATCGAGCCTGCACCGACACATATCCCACCCGATCCCCGTAACCCCTACACCAACACATATCCCACCCTATCCCCGTAACCCCACGTATTTAATCCCCCTAACACTAAGGGTCAATTTATCATAGCCAATCAACCTAACCCGCACATCTTTGGACTGTGGGAGGAAACCGGAGCACCCGGAGGAAACCCACGCAAACATGGGGAGAATGTGCAAACTCCACACAGACAGTCGCCCGAGGCCGGATTCGAACCCGGGTCCCTGGCGCTGTGAGGCAACAGTGCTAACCACTATGCCACCGTGCTGCCCTTGTTCATGAGTTTTTTTTAGGGGCTCTAAGTAGCTGCAATGTTAGGCCAGTGCGACTGCCAAATAAACCTGAGTTGCAATCTGTCTGAACTGACATTTACACTCTGCTTCCCGTGGAGGAGGAGGGGCTGAGTTTACCAGTTTGCACTGATCAGCTGCAGTAGGTAAAATGATGTGGTCAGAGTTTTTCAGCATTCCTCCATTCAGATTGACCAAGGATTTAGCATCAACAGCGTCTGTCGAGATGGCAATCCAGCGGACTGGGAGAGCTATAAAAAGCAACAAAGGGGTACAAAGAAAACAATGAGAGATGCAAAAAGGGAATATGAAAAAAAAAACTTGCATGGAATATCAAACCCAACTGCAAAAGTTTTTATATTTATATAATGGATTAGGAGAAAGAGAGTGGTAAAGGAAAATGAGGGCCAATTAAAGATGAATGCAGGTGAGACTATAATGAAATTACTATGTATACATTTTCACAGTGGAGGAATAGGACAAAATATCAGTGTTTCATGAGAACCTAAAAATAAGTCAAGAGGAGGAACTTGGTGGATTTAATATAAGTAAAAATAAAGTTAATAGAGAAAATAATGGAACTTGAGATAGACAAAGCTCCAGGACCTGCTGGCTTCCACCCCAGGGTATTAAAAGAAATAGATGAAGAAGTTGCAGATGCGATAGTCATAATTTTCCCAATCTCTCTAGGTCAGGTATTGTGCCTTTGGATTGGAAAACTGCAAACATCATTCCATTATTTAAGAAGTGAGGGAGGGAGAAATCACATAACAGACTACAAAATAAGAGCGTATGAATTGGAAGTAACCTTGTGACATGGGTTGATAAATGGTTGGGAGGTAGGAAAACCGAGAGTAAGGATAAAGGGCATTCTCTGATTGATTGGTGAGATGTGACAAGTGATGGTTCCCCAAGCATCTGTACCGGGGCCTCAGATTTTCACCATATATATTAATGATTTGGCTGAAGGAATGGAGAGTTGTATATCCAAGTTTGCAGATGATGCTAAGTTATGAGGCACAGTAAGGTGTATATGGAAGTAGGAAGTTACAAAGAGACATAGACAGACTAAGTGAGTGGGCAAAACTATGGCAGATGGAGTTCAATGTAGGAAAGTTTGATGCCATCCACTTTGGATCGGAGAGACAAATTGGAGCATTTTCTTAATGGTGAGAGACTAGGAGCTGTGGAGGAACAAAGGGGTTTAGGAGTCCACGTACACACTTCACTAAAAGCTAGTGCACAGGTACAAAAAAATAATCATAAAGTCTAATGAGATGTTGGCCTTTATCTCAAGATAGTTGGAATTCATTTGTAGAGCCTTGGTCAGACATCATCTGGAGGACTGTGTTCAGTTCTGGACACCAAACTTCAGGAAAGATATATTTGCCTTGCACAGATTCACCAAAATGATGTTGGGGCTTAAAGGGTTAAATTATAAGGACAGGTTGCATAAACTTGGCTTGTATTCCCTTAAGTTTTGACAGTTGAGGGGTAATCTAATGCACAAGTTTAAAATGATAACGGGATTCGATAGGATAGATAAAGAGAAACTATGTTGTCTGGTGGGGTAAACCAAGAAGGCATAGTCTTAAAATTAGTGTTAGGCCATTTAGAAGTGAAATCATGAAGCTTTTTTTCACACAAAGGCTAGTGCAAATCTGGAACTCTCTCTTCCCCAAAAGACTGGTGCTGAAATTTTTAGCCACAATATAATTGAATGGGAGAACAGAATTGAGGGACTAAATTGCTTACTCCTATTTTGATATGTAACTGGACTGTCCTACCCACAAACATGCAGAAGCTTACCTTTTTTGAGATACAGCAGGGAGGAATTATTTTTGACTGATCAGTCAAAGGATGTATTCAAATTATATTTGCTTATTTCTGGGGCTATAGAATAGTTTTTAAGTGAATTTATTTCTGGATCTGCAGGTATTCGTTCTATGGATATTCAGCCAATCCGTCCTAAAAGGCAGCTGACAAATTCCAGCATTCATCTTCACCGAACAAACAGCACTGCGAGCTGGGATCTCCGAGATGAACCCCAGAGTCCAACTACAGAGGAAGGTGGTCTTCCCCTTTATTCTTGCTTGCAGTTTAAACAGCTACCCTAGAATCACATTCTCACAATGTTGTTCCTCAGCTTTGTGTTTAATAGATTTTGAACCAACTTCTGCACCCCTACTGATGCTCACGGGAGGAAATAGGGAATCCTTGATGGTGTAATACTGAGCCACACAAATCAGGAAGATCCCATGTTCAGTCCCTGCTTGGTCTGTGTCGAGTTAGCTGATCTCAGCCAGAGCAATGATGGGCACCAGAATTGGCCTTCGTGACCTGGGCTAGAAAAGGGGGAAAGTCAGCCTGATAATTATTTGGTGATTCTGCTAGAAAGTTCACGGGTATGGATATCAAGTGAGAACAAGGTGAGGCTTGGCTGTGATGTCCTTCCTCCATCCCTCACACACAGTTGAAGTGCCGGTTAGTACTCATTGACAGAGAGTGGTCATTTATGTGAACAACCGGAAGGCCGTCATGCCAATATTCAGAGTCTCTACCTTTAGGAGAGGGGAACAAGCTAAGAAAATTGGAAATGAGGTGATCCGTTCATCACTTTTCCCTCTCTCTCCCACCCCATAAAACAAAAATCCATCAAAAGAGCAAATAGCGCATACAAGGTAAACAGTGACCTGTCTATCCATTAACTTTTTAAAGGGACAAGTCGCACATAACATAGGCTCAGAAAAAGAAGGCCCACCAGCCTATTTGATCTCTTGCTTCCAGAGTACCACTCCTACCCTCCTTCTGTTGATTACAGCATCTAGTTGTTTCTTAAATGATGAGGTTCTGCTGTGATGCACCCCTGTCCACTGTCCTAATTTCATCCATTCAACCAGGCAACCTATTGGCCACCATCAGTGTAAAGAAATAATCCCTAACATTGGCCCTAAATTTACTTCCACTATCATATTAAGTATCATATATGTTAATGCTTCTGTAGGACACCTTCTAAGACATCTCTTCTTTAAAGGTTAAGAGCCCTCTTAAGTCATTTCTCGTAGCTCTTTCCTCTAAAACCAGTGAACAACTTTATTGCCTCCTCTGCACTATTGTCATGGTAACCAGAACTGTAGGCAGTACTCCAAGTGAGATTAAGGCAAACTCCAGTTTCAGCATAACCTCTGGATTTGAACTCGACTGATTTGGCTACATAACCCGGCATTCTGTTTGCTTTCTTTATTGTCACCTTACATTGTGTACACTTGGTGAACAGCAAGTCAACCAACAGTCAATCCCAAGTCTTTTTCAACTTCACGCATAGTAAGTTATATCACGTCCATGGAGTACATCTGCCTCTTTTTACTTCTAAAATATACAGTAGGTTGCCTTCGTCCATGTTGAATTTCATTTGCCAGCAATCAGCCCAGGTGCAAATCCTGTTGAGCTCTGTTTGTAAGATCTTGGCTGCTTCCTCTGAGTCCGTGGACCCCTCCCACCCCTCCCCCTAGCTTTGTGCCATCTGCAAATTTAACTATTTAACATTGAGTTTGTAATTCATTTATGTATACTTTGAACAGGGTACAATCCACTCATTATGTTCCCCTTTATTGCAAACTAGCTCCTTACGACTACTCTCTGCTTCCTTTCATTTAGCTAGCTATTAATCCACATTATCTCTCACTTTTTTTATTCGTTCCTGGTATGTGGGCGTTGCTGGCAAGACTAGCATTTATTGCCCATCCCTAACTGTCCTTGAGAAGGTGGTGGTGAGCCGCCTTCTTGAACCGCTGTAGTCCTTGTGGTGAAGGTACTCCTACAGTGCTGTTAGGTAGGAAGTTCCAGGATTTTGACCCAGCGACGATCAAGGAACGGCAATATATTTCCAAGTCAGGATGGTGTGCAACTTGGAGGGGAACTTGCAGTTGATGGTGTTCCCATGTGCCTGCTGCCCTTGTCCTTCTAGGTGGTAGATGTCGTGGGTTTGGGAGGTGCTGCCGAAGAAGCCTTGGCGAGTTGCTGTAGTGCATCTTGTAGATGTAATACCCACTGGAAATGTTATGTATGGTTATCAATCTTTAACTTAGACACTGTATTATCATTGTTATAAATCCCTGGGTTAAAGTTGCCCATGTGAAGGTACGGCAAGAACTTTTAAGGACACAATGTGACTAAGAGCAGACTTTCCATAATTCTGCACCAGTATCAACTGTTGTAGACAGTGAGGCTGCGCAGTCTCCAGGCAGAAACCCCAGGAGGAAGGGGTGGAGTCGGGTTTTTCGAGCGGGAAACGGGAGCGACTGGAAGAAAAGAGGGCAGGAGCTCTGAAAAGAGGGCTCAGGAGGCAAATGGCTGCCGCATCCCGTCCCGGGCTTCCAAACTCGGCCGCCGCCCTTCGTATTAGTAGCTCTGCATCCAGAACTCAAAGTGGGATTCAGCGATCGTGAAGAGAATTCAACTAAGGGGTTCGGAGTCGTAAGTCTTGCAGACATTATACATACCATGAGCTCCAACTTAAGCGCGCCAACGAAAGAGTGCACTCGAATTTGGACACAGGGACAGATTCTCCTTTGAATCCATATAAATGGAGAATGTATGTTTATTATGTCTAGATTCATTCTAATGTATGCAAATGTCTAATTTAGGTCATTGACCCGTAATCTTCTTATACTGTCTGACGTTAAAACTATAAAGTAAGATAATTAGAATTAAGCCATTGTAGTAGTGATCTCCTTACTGGACTATAGAATACTGTCTACAACAGAGACCACATCTCACATATATCTAGAGAACCGTGAAGGGGTTACATTTTGGGGGCTCGTCTGGAATTGTGGTCTATTTATGTCAGTAAACTAACAGTATTGAATGCTCATTGCTAAGAGAGTGGTTTGTGGTTTCTACTGGGCTGTTTGAGCATAAAAGATGGATGTTATTGAGGTTGAAGCTTGGTGCAAACGGAAGCAGATAGCTACTACCCATGCCATTGTGCTGAATGGTGTTGCTAACGATGACCCTGATGATGTCTTGCTAAGGGCTCTGAATTGTGTCAAAGCCTTTGGAAAGGTTAGGATAGTTGAGCGCTACTTGGATACAGCTACCAAGAAGCAGTTTGTGTTGATCCAGACATCAGAGAACCTGAGAGGTCATGGTTTACCTGAGGCAGTTGGGCTTTCTGAAGAGGCTGGTCCCTGGCCAGTTCAGTTTGTCCCTATTACTACTAAGGAAGAAGAAGGGTTTCAGACCAAGTTGTTGTCATTCTTGAGACAAGAAGGAAAGACTGTTGCTGATGTCAAAGGTCTGATAGGTCCTTCGGCCCTGGATATGAACACTCAGTTGGTCAGTGCCATTAGTTCTCTGGTGGATAAATGCACCAATCTGCCCTTCGAGGCTCAGGGATACCGTAAGCTCCGCATGTTCTCAGGAGTGAGACCAACTCCCAGTGGGGAAGAGGAGTACGACGCCTGGGCTGAGCAGACCCTGCCTCTGCTAGAGGAATAGCAGTGCAGTGACAATGTGAAGAGGCAGAGAATAGTAGAAAGCCTTAAGGGTCCTGCTGCTGACATTGTAAGATTCTTAAAGGCGCAGAACACCTCTGCTACTTCCTTTGACTACATGCAGGCTCTAGAAACTGCCTTTGGAACTACTGAAACCATTTCAGATTTGATGGTCAGATTCAGAAGCACATTCCAGTGTGAGGGAGAGAAGCTGTCCAGTTATCTGCTGAGAATAGACAAACTGCTCCATTGTATGTTACGGAAAAGAGGGATTGAGTTGCCTGAAATGAATCGGTTCCGCATTGAACAGGTTGTGCGAGGTGCATTGCTCGAAGACGTGACTGCTCTTCGCATACGCATGACCCATAAGTTGCGAGATCCACCTACCTTCACTGAGCTGCTAAGGGAAGTCAGAGAGGAGGAGGATATGCTTCAGGCCCGGAATGTAGCAAAGAGTGCTGTGATGTCCAAGCTTGTGACTCCTGTTACAGTTCCTACTCCTAAGAGTGATGTCAACCCTGAGATGGAACAGCTGAAGAAGGAAATAAATGTCATGAGAGCCGAGATGGCACATTTTCGGTCTAAGCCCAACACAGAAAGGGATGACGCACGGGTGCAAAAGGTTGAACACCCTGCAAAGTCTAACAGCAAAATGAATGATTCCTCTAAAGGATATCCCCATGAAGGAGATAGACCTGGAGTCTTTTGTTATAACTGTGGAAAGGATGGACATTTCAAGCGAGAATGTAGAGGTGAGGAAAATCTAAAAAAAGTAAATGACCGTCTCATAAAACTTACCAAGAAGTCGGGAAACTACAAAGGGGCACAGTAACGGAACGGCCTGCTGTCCCTGTAGTTAAGACACGTTCCGCTAAGTGCAATAATAGACGAGGGGATATGAAAGACATCATACCTGAAGGTTTAGTAGGGCCGAGTTCTGCTGTATCAATACAGATTGAAGGCATTTATACTAAAGCTATCGTCGACACGGGTTCTCAGGTTACCATACTGTACAGATCCTTCTATGACCGATACCTGACGCATTTGCCGTTAACCCCAATCAGTCTTCTGCAGATCTGGGGCCTTAGTCCTGCTGATTACCCATATGATGGCTATTTGTCGCTGAGGTTGGAGTTCTTGGAAGCTGATGTAGGGACCACTGAGACCATTGATGCACTTGTGTTGGTTTGCCCTGACCCCATGGTGAAAGGTGAGGTTTCCATACTGGTTGGCAGTAATACACCCATAGTGAGACAACTCCTGACAAGCTGCAAAGAGCAGGGAGGTGAAAACTTCTTGAGCACCAGACACATTCACCCTGTTTTCAAAAAGGCTTTTGAGAAACTGCCTGAACCTTCTTCCGACGTAGATGATAGCAAAAGAGGAACTGTGTGGTACGTTCGAGCCAAACCTATCACCCTGCGATCTGGAGGAGTGGCTAGAATCCCTGGGATACCAAAATTCCCTGGAACGCCAGGTACTGAAGCCATTCTGATAGAGTCACCTGATGATCCTGCAGAAGAGTCACGGTTTCCAAATGAGCTTCTGGTGAGACCAGAGTTGCAGACCCCGACAGCTGTGATGTCAAGGAGAGTTACAGTGACCGTGAGGAATATGTCAGGCAAAGGAATCACATTGAGGAAAGGAATGCCGATTGCGCATCTGTTTCCTGTAAATGTACTGTCGTCACATGTGAAGGAAGAGTCCAAAGTTAACTCAACCGGAGATCTGACACCCTCCTCCTTCAACTTTGGAGATTCATTCGTTCCTAAAGAATGGAAGGACCGATTAGTCAGGAAGATGATGGAGCGGAGAGGAGTTTTCTCTACTCATGAGTTTGATGTTGGTTGTAGTAAGAGTACTCGCCATTCTATCAGAATTACCGAGGATAAACCCTTTCGGGAGAGGTCTCGATGGCTGGCACCAGCTGACATCGAAGCAGTGAGACAGCACCTGTCGCAGTTAAAAGAAGCTGAGATCATTACTGAGTCCAGGAGTCCTTATGCATCTCCTATAGTGGTGGTGAGTAAAAAGAACGGAAAGATTCGGATGTGTGTGGACTTTAGGACGCTTAACAGACGTACTATTCCCGACCAATACACCGTTCCAAGAATTGAGGATGCACTGGCTTGTCTTAATGGAAGCAAGTGGTTCAGTGTGTTGGATCTCAGAAGTGGATACTACCAAATACCGATGAGTGAATCGGACAAAGAAAAGACAGCCTTTATATGTCCAGTTGGGTTCTACCAATTTGAAAGGATGCCACAGGGAGTTTCAGGCGCTCCAGCAACTTTTCAAAGAATAATGGAACAAACAGTTGGGGACATGAACTTGCTCGAAGTATTGGTGTACTTGGATGATATCATTGTGTTTGGGGCAACCCTTGAAGAACACAAAGCTCGGTTGCTGAAAGTGCTTGGTCGCCTGGAGGATGAAGGTCTCAAGCTATCATTGGACAAGTGTCAGTTTTGCCAAACATCTGTGTCCTATGTGGGGCATATTGTATCACAGGATGGAGTAGCCACAGATCCATCCAAGATCGAAGCTGTTACCACATGGCCCAAACCGAACACAGTGACTGCCTTGCGGTCATTTCTTGGGTTCTGCGAATATTACAGGCGCTTTGTGCAGGATTACTCCAAAGTGGCCCATCCTCTGAATCAGCTGCTGGCTGGTTACCTCCCACCAGCCGAGAGGAAGAAAAAGGCTAAAGCTAAAGAGAACAAGGACTACTTCAAACCCTCTGAGCCTTTTGGTGTTAGATGGGATGGGAAATGCGAAGAGGCCTTCCACACCTTAAAGCAAAGTCTTACTCAAGCCCCCGTGTTGGCTTTTGCAAACCCACAGCTGCCATATGTGCTACACATGGATGCCAGTCAAGAAGGGTTGGGTGGTGTGTTGTATCAGGACCAAGGAGCAGGGCTGAGACCTGTAGCGTTCATCAGTCACAGTCTTACGCCATCAGAGCGTAACTACCCAGCTCATAAGCTAAAATTCTTGGCGTTGAAGTGGGGGGTGGTGGATAAGCTGCAGGATTATCTGTATGGAGCGAAGTTTGAAGTGAGGACAGACAATAATCCATTAACCTATGTGTTGACTTCGGCAAAACTTGATGCCACCGGCCACCGCTGGCTTGCTGCACTATCTGCTTACGACTTTAGTCTCAGGTACAGACCTGGGAACCAGAACATTGACGCAGATGCTCTGTCTCGTCGCCCACACTACCAGAAACCAGAGTGGAAAGATGTTGCTTCAGCAGATGTGAAAGTAATGTGTCAGATGTCCGTGGTATCTGGACCAAAGAATTCATTTCATGCCCGAGAGATTGACCACTTGGGAGCGTCAATGCATGCTGTTCCCCAGGCATTTTGCAACCTTTCCAGTTTGGATGGACAAAACTTACCCATGTTGTGTTCATCTGAAATATCCAAAGCACAACAGGAGGATCCCTGTATTCATGAGGTGTTTTCAGCTCTCTGTCTGGGTGATATTACACAGATCGACAAATCAAAACATCCTGACTGTCGTCTGCTCCTAAGAGAATGGGACCACTTGGAAATTAAAGAGGGAGTGTTGTGTAGAATCACTCACCCATCCACTAAACCATGTCATTCACAGTTGGTCCTGCCTGAAAAGTACAGGGAAATAGTGATGAAGTCTTTGCATGATGACGCAGGTCATCTGGGAGTAGATAAGACCTATGGGTTGGTCAAGGACAGATTCTATTGGCCGCGTATGAAGTCTGCGGTTGAGGAGTTCTGCAAGTCCTGTGCACATTGTGTCCAGAGAAAGACTTTACCTAAAAGAGTTGCTCCTCTGTTTCACATGCAAAGTGATGGACCTCTAGACCTTGTCTGTATGGATTTTCTGTCCATCGAACCCGATTCCAGCAATACCGCAAATGTCTTGGTCATTACAGATCATTATACTCGCTATGCCCAAGCTTTTCCCACAAAGGATCAGAAAGCATCCACCGTTGCCAAAGTGTTGTGGGAGAAATACTTCATCCACTATGGACTGCCAAAGCGAATACACAGTGATCAAGGTAGAGACTTTGAAAGTAGACTTATACATGAGTTGTTGTCCATGCTCGGGATTGAGAAGTCAAGAACAACTCCATACCATCCTCAGGGAGATCCTCAACCTGAGCGGGTTAACCGTACTTTGTTAGACATGCTTGGAACGCTGGATTCAAAGCGAAAGAACAAGTGGAGTCGGCACATTGGACATCTTGTTCATTCTTATAATTGTACCTGAAATGACGCTACTGGTTTTTCACCGTACTACCTCATGTTTGGACGTGAAGCGAGGATGCCGGTGGATTTGTGTTTCGGAGTATCCAGTGATGGCACATCACAGAGAACTTACCTCAAGTATGTATCTGACATGAGAAAGGAATTGCAAGCTGCTTATGAACTTGCTGAGTCTGTTTCTGCCAAACAGAATAAAGGAAATAAGCAGAGGTATGACCAGAAGATCCGTTTTTCCCAACTCATGCCTGGTGACCGAGTTCTCATACGGAACCTAGGACTTCAAGGGAAACATAAGTTAGCAGACCGCTGGGCTTCTACACCTTACATTGTTGAAAGTCAAATGTCACAACTACCTGTGTTTCGGCTAAAACCTGCAGGTGGGAATGGACCCATAAAAATACTGCACCGGAATCATATCCTGCCATTGGGACAGCAAGTGCGTCTGGATCCGCCAGCGGATAATGAGCCGACACCTAGTAGGAGAACCCTGCAGAGAAGAAGAAGAAAAAAAACGAGAAACCAGGAAAACTTTGTTCCAGAAGACAGAAAACCCATGACACAGTGTGTGGATCATGAGGAACCTGATGAGTCGGAAGATGAAGAATGGGATCTATGGTACGACCTCCCAGAAAGACGCATAAGACAGAATCTGGATGAATTGTCTGAACTATTTAGCTCAGACTTGGACATGGTCTGGGAAGAACCAGATGCTTCCGAGAAGGAGATAAAAGAGACTGAAAGGCATGATAACAAAGGAACCAACGCCTCCAACGTAGTTGAAGGAACTGAAGACCGGGTATCCGAAATAAGGAGCTCACAGCGAGTTAAGAAGGTTCCTGAAAGATTGACATACAGTACACTAGGAGTGCCAAGTGTAATGATAGCCTCTACGGTTCGATATGTTACCTCCCTTTATACATGGTTGGGAAGCATGCAACCACTTATGTGTAAAGTTCATTAGTCATGGGGACGTGCCTATATTTGGTAGGGGGGGAGTGTAATACCCACTGGAAATGTTATGTACGCTAAGTATGGTTATCAATCTTTAACTTAGACACTGTATTATCATTGTTATAAATCCCTGGGTTAAAGTTGCCCATGTGAAGGTACGGCAAGAACTTTTAAGGACACAATGTGACTAAGAGCAGACTTTCCATAATTCTGCACCAGTATCAACTGTTGTAGACAGTGAGGCTGCGCAGTCTCCAGGCAGAAACCCCAGGAGGAAGGGGTGGAGTCGGGTTTTTCGAGCGGGAAACGGGAGCGACTGGAAGAAAAGAGGGCAGGAGCTCTGAAAAGAGGGCTCAGGAGGCAAATGGCTGCCGCATCCCGTCCCGGGCTTCCAAACTCGGCTGCCGCCCTTCGTATTAGTAGCTCTGCATCCAGAACTCAAAGTGGGATTCAGTGATCGTGAAGAGAATTCAACTAAGGGGTTCGGAGTCGTAAGTCTTGCAGACATTATACATACCATGAGCTCCAACTTAAGCGCGCCAACGAAAGAGTGCACTCGAATTTGGACACAGGGACAGATTCTCCTTTGAATCCATATAAATGGAGAATGTATGTTTATTATGTCTAGATTCATTCTAATGTATGCAAATGTCTAATTTAGGTCATTGACCCGTAATCTTCTTATACTGTCTGACGTTAAAACTATAAAGTAAGATAATTAGAATTAAGCCATTGTAGTAGTGATCTCCTTACTGGACTATAGAATACTGTCTACAACAGAGACCACATCTCACATATATCTAGAGAACCGTGAAGGGGTTACATTTTGGGGGCTCGTCTGGAATTGTGGTCTATTTATGTCAGTAAACTAACAGTATTGAATGCTCATTGCTAAGAGAGTGGTTTGTGGTTTCTACTGGGCTGTTTGAGCATAAAAGATGGATGTTATTGAGGTTGAAGCTTGGTGCAAACGGAAGCAGATAGCTACTACCCATGCCATTGTGCTGAATGGTGTTGCTAACGATGACCCTGATGATGTCTTGCTAAGGGCTCTGAATTGTGTCAAAGCCTTTGGAAAGGTTAGGATAGTTGAGCGCTACTTGGATACAGCTACCAAGAAGCAGTTTGTGTTGATCCAGACATCAGAGAACCTGAGAGGTCATGGTTTACCTGAGGCAGTTGGGCTTTCTGAAGAGGCTGGTCCCTGGCCAGTTCAGTTTGTCCCTATTACTACTAAGGAAGAAGAAGGGTTTCAGACCAAGTTGTTGTCATTCTTGAGACAAGAAGGAAAGACTGTTGCTGATGTCAAAGGTCTGATAGGTCCTTCGGCCCTGGATATGAACACTCAGTTGGTCAGTGCCATTAGTTCTCTGGTGGATAAATGCACCAATCTGCCCTTCGAGGCTCAGGGATACCGTAAGCTCCGCATGTTCTCAGGAGTGAGACCAACTCCCAGTGGGGAAGAGGAGTACGACGCCTGGGCTGAGCAGACCCTGCCTCTGCTAGAGGAATAGCAGTGCAGTGGCAATGTGAAGAGGCAGAGAATAGTAGAAAGCCTTAAGGGTCCTGCTGCTGACATTGTAAGATTCTTAAAGGCGCAGAACACCTCTGCTACTTCCTTTGACTACATGCAGGCTCTAGAAACTGCCTTTGGAACTACTGAAACCATTTCAGATTTGATGGTCAGATTCAGAAGCACATTCCAGTGTGAGGGAGAGAAGCTGTCCAGTTATCTGCTGAGAATAGACAAACTGCTCCATTGTATGTTACGGAAAAGAGGGATTGAGTTGCTTGAAATGAATCGGTTCCGCATTGAACAGGTTGTGCGAGGTGCATTGCTCGAAGACGTGACTGCTCTTCGCATACGCATGACCCATAAGTTGTGAGATCCACCTACCTTCACTGAGCTGCTAAGGGAAGTCAGAGAGGAGGAGGATATGCTTCAGGCCATATCAACTTCCTTTGGACCACTAAGTGTTTAACTTCTTTGCAAAAGCAAAATACTGCGGATGCTGGAAATCTGAAATAAAAACAGAAAATGCTGGAAATACTCAGCAGGTCAGGCAGCATCTGTGGAGAGAGAAACAATTAACAATTTAGGTCGATGACGAAAGGTCATCGACCTGAAACGTTAACTCTATTTAACTTCCTTATTGATTGCCTGCTTGCTGTTATAATATTGGAAGATATTTTTAGCCTTATGTTTTGCATTTGCTGCTATGTCCCTTTCAAGTTTTCTCTTTGCACCCCTGATTTCCTTTTTGACTTGTTTCTGTATAATCTTGTGTTCTGTTTAAGAGCCAGTCTCCCTTGAAGCTTTGTGATTGTTTTCTTTTCTCCCTAGTCTCCTTTTTAATTTGCCCATTGATCCATTTTGATGATTTTTAACACAAAGAAAATACTGCAGATGTTGGAAATCTGAAATAAAAACAGAAAATGCTGGAGAAACTCAGCAGGTCAGGCAGCATCTGTGAAGAGAGAAACAGATCGTTTCAGGTCGATGACCTTTCGTCAGAACTGGAAAAAAGCAGGAAAAGGAACAGATTTTTAAGCAAGTTTAGGGGCTGGGACATGGGGGAGGGGATGAAAGAACAAAAGGGAAGGTCTGTGATAGGATAGCAGGCAGGAGAAGTAAAGAGACATTAAGAGTTATTTGAGGCAAAAGGAGATGGTAATGGGACAGGTTAGGAAACAAAGGATGGCTCTAGATGAAGTGTGAATTGCGCTGGCAGAATGAAAGACAGCTGCCATGTGGGAGAGAATAACAAAAGGCATAAACAAAAAGTGTGGGTAAAAAATATAAATATGATAGGGGTCAAGGTTATGATCTGAAATTGTTGAACTCTGTTGAGTCCAGAGGGCTGTAAAGTGCCTAATCGAAAGATGAGGTGCTGTTCCTCGAGCTTACGCTGAGCTTCCATGGAACAATGCAAGAGGCTGAGGACGGTGAGGTCTGAGTGGGAATGGAGCGGTGAATTAAAATGACAGGCGACCGGAAGCTCGGGGTCCCCCTTATGGACTGAACGGAGGTGTTCTGCAAAACGGTCACCCAATCTGCGTTTGGTCTCCCCAATGTAGAGGAGACCACATCGTGAGCAGCGAATACAGTATACTAAATTGCAAGAAGTACAAGTAAATTGCTGTTTCACCTGGAAGGGGTGTTTGGGGCCCTGGACAGTGGGAAGCGGGGAGGTATAAGGGCATGTGTTGCATCTAATGCGCTTGCACGGGAAGGTGCTGGCCGAAGGGGAAGGGGTGCTGGGGGTGATAGAGGAGTGGACTAGGGTGTCGCGGAGGGAGCGGTCCCTACGGAATGCTGAAAGGGGAGGTGAGAGGAAGATGCATTTGGTGGTGGGATCACGCTGGAGGTGGCGGAAATGGCAGAGGATGATCCGTTGAATGTGGAGGCTGGTGGGGTGAAAGGTGAGGACAAGGGGAACTCTATCGTGGTTCCGGGAGGGAGGGGCAGGGGTGAGGGCAGAAGTGCGGGAGATAGAACGGACATGGTCGAGCGCCGTGTCAACCACTGTAGAGGGGAATCCTCGGTTGAGCAAAAAGGAAGACATGTCGGAAGCACTGGTATGGAAGGTGGCATCGTCAGAGCAGATGCGGCGGAGATGGAGAAACTGGGAGAATGGAATAGAGTCCTTACAGGAGGCGGGGTGGGAGGAAGTGTAGTCCGGGTAGCTGTGGGAGTCAGTGGGCTTGTAGTGAATGTTTGTCAATAACCTATCCCCAGAGATGGAGACGGAGAAGCCGGGGAAGGGAAGGGAAGAGTTGGAGATGGACCATGTGAAGGTGAAGGAAGGGTGGAAATTGGAAGCAAAGTGGATGAAGTTATCTAGTTCAGGGCGAGAGCAGGAAACAGCACCGATACAGTCATCAATGTACCGGAAAAAGAAGTGAGGGAGGGGACCCGAGTAGGACTGGAACAAAGAATGTTCCACATATCCCACGAAAAGGCAGGCATAGCTAGGACCCATGCGGGTTCCATAGCAACACCTTTGATTTGGAGGAAATGAGTGGAGTCAAAGGAGAAGTTGTTCAATGTGAGAACAAATTCAGCCAGGCGGAGGAGGGTGGTGGTGGATGGGGATTGGTTGGGCCTCTGTTCAAGGAAGAAGCGGAGCGCCCTCAGGCTATCCTGGTGGGGGATGGAGGTGTGGAGTGATTGTACATCCATAGTGAAAAGGAGGCGGTTGGGACCAGGAAACTGTTAAAGTGGTGGAGGGCGTCGGAAGAGTCGCGGATGTAGGTGGGAAGAGACTGGACAAGGGGAGAAAAAATGGAGTCGAGATAAGAAGAGATAAGTTCCGTGGGGCAAGAACAGGCTGAAATGATGGGTCTACGAGGGCAGTCCTGTTTGTGGATCTTGGGAAGGAGGTAGAAGCGGGGTTGGGGAACTATGAGGTTGGTGGCCGTGGGGGGAAGATCTCCAGAGGAGATGAGGTCAGTGACAGTCTTGGAAATGGTGGCTTGATGTTCAGTAGTGGGGTCGTGGTCCAGGTGGAGGTAGGAGGAGGTGCCGGAGAGTTGGCGTTCAGCTTCCACTAGGTAGAGGTCGGTTCACCAAACAACAACAGCACCACCCTTGTCAGCAGGTTTAATGACAATGTCAGGGTTGGATCTGAGAGAATGGAGTACTGCAAGTTCAGAGGGAGGTAGGTTGGAGTGAGTGAGGGGAGCAGAGAAATGGAGACGGCCAATGTCACGCCGGCAGTTGGCAATGAAAAGATCGAGAGAGGATAAGAGGCCAGAGGGAGGGGTCCAGGAAGTACGAGAATTCTGAAAGCGGGAGAAAGGGTCAGCCGTGCGGGGGGAAGACTCCTGGCTAAAGAAGTGGGCACAGAAACAAAGGCGGCGGAAAAAGAGCTCAGCATCGTGCCGAGCTCGAAATTCATTGAGGTGGGGGCATAAGGGGATGAAGCTCAGGCCTTTGCTAAGGACTGATCGGGGTCAGAGAGGGGAAGGTCAGAGGGGATAGTGAAAATGCGGCAGGGGGTGAGATTGGGAGAAGGGATGGGGTCAGAGGAAAGTGAAGGGGAAGAAGGTTCTGGAGGGGCGTTGGTGTCCAAGAGTTGTTGAACCAGTATGTTGATGATTTTTAAATTTATTTTGCTTTTGCTGTACTTAGGTGTATATTTAGACTGCATGTTCTGCCGCATGTCTTTGAAAAATACTCATTTATCTTCAACGGATTTATTCTTGAGTAGAGCCAACCTCAACCTATATTTTTACACTCAGCCTTCAGTGCTGCCATAGAGCAAATTGATCATTCTCCCAGTATGTTGCATTAATCTACTCATGTAAGAAGTCACACAACACCAGGTTATAGTCCAACAGTTTTATTTGAAATCACAAGCTTTCGGAGCGCTGCTCCTTCGTCAGGTGAAGTGGAGAGATGCCTATAGACACAGATTATGTAGTCAGAGAATAATGCCAGATGATTACAGGTAATCTTTCTAACTGCCATTTATCACACCTCGGCAGAGAGATAATCACAGCAATCAAAGGTGTGAATGGTGTCCAAACAGGTCAGTCAGGAAAACATTACATCAAAGAACAATGAGGTGGGGTCACAAGGGGTAAAATGTTGCAGATGCTGGGGTCTGTATGAAAAACAAAAAACATTTTCTTTGCTGGAAATCACAGCAGACCCGGCCGCATTTGTGTAGAGAGAACAAGCCAATGACGACTCGAGTCTGGATGACCCTACGTCAGGTGGGGTTACATGTAGCGTGACATGAACCCAAGATCCCGGTTGAGGCCGTCCTCATGAGTGCGGAACTTGGCTATCAGTTTCTGCTCTACGATTTTGCGTTGTCGTGTGTCTCGAAGGCCGCCTTGGAGAATGCTTACCCGAAGATCGGAGGCTGAATGTCCTTGACTGCTGAAGTGTTCCCCGACTGGGAGGGAACACTCCTGCCTGGCAATTGTTGCGCGGTGTCCGTTCATCCATTGTCGCAGTGTCTGCATGGTCTCGCCGATGTACCATGCTCCGGGGCATCCTTTCCTGCAACGTATGGCAGCACGGTGGCATAGTGGTTAGCACTGTTGCCTCACAGCGCCAGGGACCCGGGTTCAAATCCGGCCTCGGGTGACTGTGTGGAGTTTGCACATTCTCCCCGTGTTTGCGTGGGCTTCCTCCGGGTGCTCCGGTTTCCTCCCACAGTCCAAAGATGTGCGGGTTAGGTTGATTGGCCATGATTAAAAAATAAAAAAAAATTGACCCTTAGTGTTAGGGGCGATTAAATACACGGGGTTACGGGGATAGGGCTTGGGTGGGATAGCTGTCGGTGTAGGGACCGGGTGCTAGGGTTTGGATGATCAGCCATGATCTCGTTGAATGGCGGAGCAAGCTCGAAGAGCCGAATGGCCTACTCCTGCTCCTATCTTCTATGTTTCTATGTATGAGGTAGACAACGTTGGCCGAGTCACATGAGTATGTACCATGTACCTGGTGGGTGGTGTCCTCACGTGTGATGATGGTATCTGTGTTGATGATCTGGCATGTCTTCCAGAGGTTGCCATGGCAGGGTTGTGTGGTGTCGTGCTCGCTGTTCTCCTGAAACCTGGGTAATTTGCTGCGAACGATGGTCTGTTTGAGGTTAGGCGGCTGTTTGAAGGCGAGTAGTGGAGGCGTGGGGATGGCCTTAGCGAGGTGTTCGTCGTCATCAATGACATGTTGAATGCTGCGAAGAACATGGCGTAGTTTCTCCGCTCCGGGGAAGTACTGGACGATGAAGGGTACTCTGTTGGTTGTGTCCCGTGTTTGTCTTCTGAGGAGGTCTATGCGATTTTTTGCTGTGGCCCGTCGGAACTGTTGATCGACGAGTCGAGCATCATATCCTGTTCTTACGAGGGCGTCTTTCAGCGTCTGTAGGTGTCCATCGTGTTCCTCCTCGTCCGAGCAGATCCTGTGTATTCGCAGGGCTTGTCCATAGGGGATGGCTTCTTTAACGTGGTTAGGGTGGAAGCTGGAGAAGTGGAGCATCCTGAGGTTGTCCGTGGGCTTGTGGTAGAGTGAAGTGCTGAGGTGTCCGTCTTTGATGGAGATTCGTATGTCCAAGAATGAAACCGATTTCTGAGGAGTAGTCCATGGTGAGTTTGATGGTGGGATGGAACTTGTTGATGTTATCGTGTAGTCTTTTCAGTGATTCTTCGACGTGGGTCCATAGGAAGAAAATGTCGTCGATGTATCTGGTGTATAGCGTTGGTTGGAGGTCCTGTGCAGCGAAGAAGTCTTGCTCGAACTTGTGCATGAAGATGTTGGCGTATTGGGGTGCGAATTTGGTCCCCATGGCTGTTACGTGTGTTTGGGTAAAGAACTGGTTGTCGAATGTGAAGACATTGTGGTCAAGGATGAAGCGGATGCGTTGTAGGATGGTGTCCGGAGATTGGCTGTTGTTGGTGTTGAGTACTGAGGCTGTCGCAGCAATGCCGTCATCGTGGGGGATACTGGTATAGAGTGCCGAGACGTCCATCATGGCGAGGAGTGTTCCTGGTTCAACTGGTCCGTGGGTGCTGAGTTTCTGTAAGAAGTCTGTAGTGTCGCAACAGAAGCTGGGAGTTCCCTGTAGGATGGGTTTCAGGATGCACTCGACGTATCCAGAGAGGTTCTCACACAGGGTTCCGTTGCCTGATACAATAGGACGTCCGGGTGTATTGGCTTTGTGTATCTTTGGGAGGCAGTAGAAGTCTCCCATGCGGGGAGTACGTGGGATGAGAGCGCGTAGGATGCTTTGAAGGTCTGGATCGAAGGTCTTGATCAGTCTGTTGAGTTGGCGGGTGTGTTCTTTGGTCGGATCTGCGGGTAACTGACTGTAGTGTTCCTGGTTGTCCAGTTGTCGGTATGCTTCTTTGCAATAGTCCATTCTGTTCTGTGTGACGATGGCTCCTCCTTTGTCTGCTGGTTTGATGATGATGTTGCGGTTGGTCTTGAGAGCGTGGATGGCGTTGCATTGTGCTCGGGTGACATTCTGAACTGTCTTGTGAGTGCGGCTGATGAATCTGGCATTGATACATCTCCTGACAGCTTGAGCATACATGTCAAGCTTAGGGCAGCGACCCTCCGGAGGGGTCCAATTTGACTCTTTCTTCTTGCTGCACTGCGGATCCCTCTGTCTGCTGTTCCAGATCATTGGTTGTCTCATTGGGTTCGCTGCTGACATCTTGGGATTTGTGGAAGAATTCCCGGAGCCTCATTCTCCTGATGAATTCCTCTGTGTCTGCCGCGAGACCGATGGGGTCCATTTTGGTGGTGGGGCAGAAATTGAGCCCTCGGCTGAGAACTTCAATTTCGTCTGGTTGAAGGGTGTGGTCAGACAAGTTGATGATGGACTTCCCTGTGGTTTCAACCGTGGTACCGGGGGAGGCTTGGTTGCTGCTGGTTGATGCCGAGTTTCTCAAGCTTCCTGTTCTTGGTGTGCATGTAGGCAGTGTAGTTCCGTTGCCTCATCTGTTTGGCGGTGTCTCGTAGCTGGTCTGCTGTGTCCTGAGTACAGGCTGAGAACATGGACTCTATCTCGGTTTCGAGGTTGCGGCGTCTGCTGTAGAGCTGGTGTACGAGATGGTTGAGGAGTGTGCCAGAGGCACGACGGCAGAGTCTCTCAGCATAGTCTGTGTTGTAGGTCGACTTGAGTGGGTTCGTGATCTGTAGTCCTTTCGGGATCTTGTCTGCTTTCTTGCATCTCTGTAGAAACTTGATGTCTGTGTCGATATGCGCGATATTCTTGGAGATCCTCTCCACTTTGAGCCGGCAGTTTGTGGTGTCATGTCTGCATGTCATTGATGACGACGAACACAACATGTCATTGATGATGACGAACACCTCGCTAAGGCCATCCCCACGCCTCCACTACTCGCCTTCAAACAGCCGCCTAACCTCAAACAGACCATCGTTCGCAGCAAATTACCCAGCTTTCAGGAGAACAGCGACCACAACACCACACAACCCTGCCATGGCAACCTCTGCAAGACATGCCAGATCATCAACACAGATACCATCATCACACGTGAGGACACCACCCACCAGGTACATGGTACATACTCATGTGACTCGGCCAACGTTGTCTACCTCATACGTTGCAGGAAAGGATGCCCTGGAGCATGGTACATCGGCGAGACCATGCAGACACTGCGACAATGGATGAATGGACACCGCGCAACAATCGCCAGGCAGGAGTGTTCCCTCCCAGTCGGGGAACACTTCAGCAGTCAAGGACATTCAGCCTCCGATCTTCGGGTAAGCATTCTCCAAGGCGGCCTTCGAGACACACGACAACGCAAAATCGTAGAGCAGAAACTGATAGCCAAGTTCCGCACTCATGAGGACGGCCTCAACCGGGATCTTGGGTTCATGTCACGCTACATGTAACCCCACCTGACGTAGGGTCATCCAGACTCGAGTCGTCGTTGGCTTGTTCTCTCTACACAAATGCGGCCGGATCTGCTGTGATTTCCAGCAAAGAAAATGTTTTTTGTCTGTTTTTTGTTTTTCATACAAACCCCAGCATCTGCAACATTTTACCCCTTGTGACCCCACCTCATTGTTCTTTGATGTAATGTTTTCCTGACTGACCTGTTTGGACACCATTCACACCTTTGATTGCTGTGATTATCTCTCTGCTGAGGTGTGATAAATGGCAGTTAGAAAGATTACCTGTAATCATCTGGCATTGTTCTCTGACTATATAATCTGTGTCTATAGGCATCCCTCCACTTCACCTGACGAAGGAGCAGCACTCCGAAAGCTTGTGATTTCAAATAAAACTGTTGGACTATAACCTGGTGTGTGACTTCTTACATTTGTCCACCCCAGTCCAACACCGGCATCTCCACACCATAATCTACTCAGTCACTAATGTCTTAAAAGTCATTACTTGAAATCTATTTTAGATAAATATCAATATGTTTAAAAACTTTGTGGTGTGCTTCCTATGCATTCAAATTATCCAGTTGGATGTGAAGGCACGGACAGTCATGCCCACAGACACTTGATAACACCACTCCCTGGGCAGTCTGTCAGTTAGCATGCTTGAGTAATATGTTACGGGAATCTTTGAGAGACAGTTTTCATTTTTTCACCAAGATGATCTGGTAAAGAATAAAATGTGCCCCAGAGGAAGGTTGCATGTCATTGTCAGTCAGGACCAGTATTTAACTCTCGTACCCTAGTCAAGAGTCAAGTGCTGTAACACTGTCTTCTTCTCTTCTTAGGCAGTCCCTCGGAACCGAGGATGACTTGCTTCCACATTAAAAATGAGTTCTGAAGTGACAGATGCGTCCAATGTGGGACCTACAGTCTCTCACAGGTGGGGCAGATGGTGGTTGAAGGGGCTGGTGGGTGGGGTGCTTGGGTTGACTTGCACTGCTTGCGTTTGGCTTCCGCTTGCTCCCAGCTAAGAGACTTGAGGTGTTCGGCGTCTTCCCGGATGCTTCTCCAATTTGTGCGGTCTTGGGCCAGGGATTTCCAAGTGTCAGTGGGGATGTTGCACTTTTTCAAGGAGGCTTTGAGGGTGTCCTTGAAGCGTTTCCTCTGCCCACCTGGGGCTCTCTTGCCGTGTCGGAGCTCCGAGTAGAGCACTTGTTTTGGGAGTCTCGAATCGGGCTATTGTTTCACTATCTGTTATTTTTTGCCTGTGTATTTGTTGTATAATGCCTGCCATCATTGCACCTGTCCATCACTGTAATAGTGATAATTTCAAAGACATAAAGTGGCTTAAAACTGTAGGCAATTCTAAATAAAAGCTAAATGATTATTTTAATTCTTAGTCATTTTAATATATTTAAACCGAAGCGTGAAGTTTTAGCTGTGATTTTGTAAGGGCCTGCTGGTAGCGCAGGGTTTCACTGGTGGTGGAAGTTGGGTGTCAAATTCGCTTTCGATTTGCCACATCCTGCAGGGATAGAATGAGGCCACGCTACAAGCATGCATGATTCTCATTTCAATCGTAAAATTCTTAAAATTTAGTCTCATGCTAAATTTCATGACTTTGAAGGAGGCTCTGCCCACAGTGAGCACCTCGCCCAAATGGAATATGCGCATTGGTTGTAGAAACATAGAAGATAGGAGCAGGAGCAGGCCATTCAGCCCCTCGAGCCTGCTCCGTCATTCAATGCGATCATGGCTGATCATCCAAATTCAGTATCCGGTCCCTGCTTTTATCTCTGAAAGCCTGCCTTCTCAACTACGTATGCTAAATAGAAATAACAGTTTTGGTTGCTGGTAAAAATGTTTTTTTTTGCGTTTTCAGCTGCATTTTGCCTCATTTTGTTCCATTTATTGGAAGGTTTTGCTGAATTGTCTGCCATTTTTGCAATGTTATTTTTTCTGCCAGGCCCACATTTATAAATCCCTCCACAAGTCCCTGGACATATCCAAGGAGACCAACTTCACTGTCTATGCTTTACAAGACAGGCCATCAGAGTTGTTCCATCTGCTATGGGACATCTGCAAACTATAGCTGGAACAGGACAGGCTCTTCCCATAGAAGTGAAAATTATAACATAAGACTTTCACGCTTCACGATCGTTCCAAACCACCACAAGGGATATTTGCCACATCAGGCAGTTTGTAATCTACACAAGTATGCAAGTAGTAACACCTTCATAACTATCACTGTGGAAAGAAAGCATCAGCTGGACAGGGCACAGAGCTTTACTGGGTAGAAAGTGCAAGATGTCAAAAGTGGCACTTGTGAGCAACAAGGCTGTTCATATCAACTTGAACAGAAAGGGTTTACAGTCAATTTATGTTCAAGTGGGATCTGAGCACAGAAACCTCATTATACACATCAATGGCTGTTATCCAGGAAACATCCACAGCACCTTCACATGACAATTAACGATGCCTGCATTTTCCTGAAGGAGAAGAAACACTGGAGAGGGAGTAATAGTTCTTAAGAGAGCAGGGTTAACTGTTGTGCTGTTGTAAAATGTCACTTTTCGGCCACCAGTAGACTACCTCTTTAACAATGAGCTGTAGCCCTTTAAGAAGTGTTGCCTTGTTGGATTTTTTGCTCCTCAGCCAACTGCACTACAGAGCTCTCTGGCTAGATTTGTGCCAATACCCCATTAAAATTAGAAAGTGATTCCTGTTACAATATTCAGTGCAGCCCACCCTCTGCGTTGCTGGCACAGATGAGCCTCTTTCATGAGTCAATCACAACCCAATTTCTGCTATTTTCACATAATCAGGGCTTTTATACTTTTATGCTCATCAATGTGAAGAACATCAGTGGTACCCTCACCCTCGATATTAGCAATAGTCTGGTTTAGATACAGGATAAAATCCCTTCCATTCTGCCTATTAACATGTTTTGATCTCCCATGGAAGAGTGCCCACTCACTGCTATGCAGCATTTTCCTTTTTCCACACCAGCCATCCTTGTAATTTCTGTGGGCGAGGCACCTGATTAAGTATCAAATTCTAGGTAGATCGTTTTTGAATTGACATTTTAAAA
This sequence comes from Somniosus microcephalus, assembly GCF_052327205.1. NCBI lineage: Eukaryota > Metazoa > Chordata > Chondrichthyes > Squaliformes > Somniosidae > Somniosus > Somniosus microcephalus. The sequence continues at coordinate 180,093,794 of NC_140996.1, read as the reverse complement.
ACTGATGACTGCAAATAAATATGTGACATACAAAAAATTATTTTCATAGTAATTAATTAATGTTATGGCAATTCTCACTGTTTATCATATTGAAAAGTATTCACGCTTTATTAGAGCTTGGTAAGGACAAGTTATTCTGAAAGTAAATTGTGGTCATCTGTAAATTTTAACAGTAGTTAGCCAAGTGTGAATATTGCAATTTTTTTTTCACAGTGTGATATGCTTTCTGGTAGTCACTAAGATTCAAACTCATTAACACCTAAACTGGTGCTGTTTGAGCCAATTATTTTGTAATCCATGGGTTTTCTGCTTTCAGTAAAGATTTTGATGCATTAAAAGCATTTAATGCTTTATAAGACTAAAGACATATGTTTTTTGTTCCCAAATCAGCTCCTGATTAGAAAATGACTGCAATAAGACGTAACAAGATTCTCAATTGTTGATGACCCTTAATCATCAGAAATGATTCATGGCCAAATCTGTAATGAAACATCTAGTATTGGGCTCGCAATCTAGAAAAATCTAAATTGTTATCAACAGTCAATTCTCATCACAATATGCGATCAAGTATGTAATCCTTTCAGTACTATGGGATGTAGTGGTAGTATTTTATTTACTTCACTTTATCTCTCTTGTCATACTTCTTGTCATACTTCTAACTGAAGCATATGCTGCTGGGATTAGATGAAGATGTGTGAGAGGAGGCTCGTGTGGAACATAAACACCAGCATGTAGCAGTTGGGGCCAATGGCCTGTTTCTGTGCTGTAGACTCTATGGAGAGAATTTTAACCTCCCCTCCACGCCCCCCGCCACCCCACCACAGGAGGGAGAAGGTCGGAGGGTTTAATCAGTAAATTTGAGAAACCCGACCACAACCTGCCGTGAACACACCTGCTTCCATTTCAACCGTGATGGGTTTCGGGGCATCCAAGTAACCCGCCCTGGAGAGGCAGGTCCATAATTATAATCTGTAAATCATAGAATATTACAGCACAGAAGGGGGCAATTCGGCCCATCGAGTTTGAGCCGGCTCTTTTTCAAAGAGCAATCCAGTTAGTCCCACTCCCTCGGTCTTTCCCCATATCCCTGCAATTTTTTCTCCATCAAGTATTTATCCAATTCCCTTTTGAAGTCTACTATTGAATCTACCTCCATCACCCTATCAGGCAGTGCATTCCAAATCCTAACTACTCGTTGCGTAAAAAAGTTTTTCATTATGTCGCCTCTGATTTTTCTGCCAATGACCTTAAACCTGTATCCTCTGGTTATCGACTCTTCAGCCATTGGAAACAGTTTCTCTTTATTTACTCTATCTAAACCCTTCATGATTTTAGACATCTCTATCAAATCTCCTCTTAGCCTTCTCTGTTCTAAGGAGAACAATGATTCACGTTCCTGATATGTTGGCAGCGATTTAAATTTAATGCTGGCCAGCCAGGTTTCCCAGGGCTCGGGAAACCCAGCAGCTAAAGGGAGGCTGGAGCAGCCAGATCCAGCAGGTAAGTGCTTTTTATAGCACTGCTCGTTGGCCAGGAAGTGCAGGAGTGCTTACCCCACCCCCGCCCCCTGGCCCCTCAAGCAAATCTTCTACCGCAATCGTCTGACCTGCCCCCCCACGTTAAATTCTCAGGACCTCTGCATCCCTCCCCATAAATATCGGGTCCTATATAACTCTATGTAACTGCAAGAGTGATATAGATTCTGTAGCACAGTCTCTTTTAAGAACATTGTGGCAGAGCCACCAAGGAACTCTTATACGAATGCATATAATTGCCTTTAAATCTGTATTCTTTCGCTGTATGTAAATAGCGCGGTCTCTAAAGGGTTAAGACCGAACGCGATGATGTCATCACGTGGGTCACGTGACGTTCCCAACGGCGGGAAACGTGATGACGTCGGACTGAGGGGCCTCCCCTTCTCAGTCCTCGTGGAGTCAGCATTAAGCAAGCACCTGTTGATTTGTTCTCCTGCGTTTTTGTTTGTTACTTCCACCAGTTTGCATTAAACCTCGTTTTGGTTAGCTGATTGACTCGCTCTCAGTATTTTCGTCAGGAATTTACCAATTCCTACAGTGGTGACCCCAAATTGTTGTATCCGTGTGTTAATGGAGACACGGAATGCAGGAGCTGGTTTAACAGGTGTTTACTGAACAAAGTCTGGAGGTGAACTAAAAGATACAAGACACTATACAGGCTTATATAGCCCGAGTGGCCACTACCAGCATTACAGTACACAGGGGCTCTTAAAGGCACATACACCACAATTCCTCCCCTTTTAGACAACCAGTACATAACATTTTAAGTAATCATTAATTAACATGTTTACAAGAACCATAATCTACACATTTGCTGCAGTTAATCAATTATAAGTCAGTCTCTCTGGAGGCTTCCTGACTCGGTCCGGATAACGCCTCAGTGGTGTAGTAGTTTTCGGTGGTGTAGTAGGTTCTTTTGGCAAGGTCAATTCGGCTTGAATGTCAGTCAAATCAAATCAAAATCAAATCAACTTTTATTGTCATTGTTAGTGCACAAGTGCAGTACAACGAAATGTAGGCTTGCGGCTCCCGAGTCGGGTTCATCTGGTTCCAGTATCACCGGATCGGAGGTAGATACTATGGGTATCTCTGCTTCATCATTAGGCGTATAGAGTTGTGGTGTAGGTTGTCCCTTTTCGGATGACTCTATGATCTGGTCAGCATGGCGCCTTATTATGCTTTCTCCAATGTCCACGGTATACATCAGCGGTCCTAGTCATGTGCAAATAGTTCCAGGCTGCCATTTCTCGGTACGGTAGTCCCGGGCCAAAACTTGTTGACCTATCTGGAAGGTTCTAGTTGGCCTTTCATTCATGCCTTGAAATTGCCGGTTCTCTACGTCCCTTCTGATGTTTGGCTTGATCAAACCCAGCCGGCATCTTAGACTTCTATTGAAAAACATCATGGCGGGGGTTTGGTTTGTAACCACATGTGTTGCATTCCTGTATGCAAACAAAAAGTTATCTACCTTATGCTGTAGATTTATGTCTTCATTACCCATGGCCTTTATGGCCTTCTTGAAGGTCTGGACAAACCTTTCAGCCAATCCATTGGTGGCGGGATGGTATGGGGCGGACGTGTAGTGCTTAACCCCATTGTTTTTTAAGAACTTCCTGAATTCTTCGGACACAAATTGCGGTCCATTATCAGAACAGATCTGTTCAGGCAGCCCATTCCTGGCAAATATGGTCCTTAATACTGTGATGGTTTTTTCCGTGGTGGTGGAGGACATCTTTATTACCTCCGGCCACTTGGAGTGTGCATCCACCGCGATTAAGAACATTGAGTCCATAAATGGACCAGCAAAGTCGATGTGTACCCTTTGCCATGGAGATGAGGGCCACTCCCATGGATGTAGAGGGGCTTGTGGTGGGGCGTTTTGGACCTTCTGGCATCCTAGACAGCCCTTGGTCATTTCTTCGATGTCTCCATCGATACCTGGCCACCACACAAACGCTCTGGCTAGGTTCTTCATTTTCACTCCACCCAGATGCCCCTCGTGAAGCTCCTTTAGCACTTTATCCTGGAGTTTGGGTGGAATCACCACTCTGGATCCACACATCAAAGTTCCTCGGCACACTGACAGCTGTTCTCTTCTTTGCGAGAATGCTGGCAACAGTGGTTCGCCATGTGCTGGCCATCCCTTCACCGTTAAATCGTAGACTCGTGAGAGAGTCGGGTCATTTCTTGTTTCCTTTTCAATGGTAGAATTTGTTACTGGTAGACATTCCACTATGGTTGAGTGGAACATCTCCACTGGGTCCACTGTAGGTGCCTCTTCTACCGTTGGCAACGGTAGACGCGATAAACCGTCAGCATTTCCATGCTGTTTTGATCCTTTGTATTCTATGTCATATTGGTGTGCCCCTAGGGAAAGGGACCACCTCTGTAGCCTTTGCGCTGTCATAATGGGAACGCCCTTTTTAGGGTTGAATATGGAGACAAGGGGTTGATGGTCAGTCAACAAGGTAAATTTTTGTCCGTGTAGGTAATGGTTGAATTTCTTCACTCCCCATACCAGGCTGAGTGCTTCCCTGTCGATCTGGGCATAGTTACGCTCAGCTGAGTTCAATGAGCGTGATGCAAAAGCTATCGGCCGCTCAGAGCCATCAGGGAATCTATGCGATAATACCGCTCCTACGCTGTAAGGGGATGCATCGCACGCCATTCTGATTGGCAGTGATGGGTTGTAATGAGCCAAAACTTCCTTGGACGTGATCAAGCCTTTGCATTTATGGAAGGCACGTTTACCGTCTTCGCTCCATTTCCAATTTACTCCCGTTTGTAGCAGTTCGTTAAGAGGGTGCAGAACAGTTGACAAGTTCGGTAAAAATTTATGATAGTAATTTATCAATCCCAGGAACGACCTTAATTGTGAGACATTTTCAGGTGCTGGGGCTTTTATGACCGCTTCAATTATTTCAGGTGACTTATGTAACCCTTCTTCGTTAATTATGTGGCCACAATATGATATTTGTTTCTGGAAAAATTCGCACTTGGGGCGATTTGCTCGTAGGCCCCGTTCTCTCAGCCTAGTGAGCACCTGCTCCAAATTGGCAAGGTGCTCATTGTCGTTTTCTCCTGTTACAAGGATGTCGTCTAGGTAGCATTGAGTCCCCGGAATCCCTTGCAGGACTTGCTCCATAGCTCTTTGCCAGGTAGCTGGAGCTGATGCTACTCCGAAAACCAGTCGATTGTACTGGTACGGGCCTTTGTGTGTGTTTATCGTGAGATACTTTTTAGAGGCCTCCTCAACCTCCATCTGTAGATATGCCTGTGCCAAGCCAATTTTGGTGAAACGTTTCCCTCCGTATAGTGAGGCGAAAATATCTTCTATCCTCGGAAGAGGATACTGTACCATGTGAAGAACCGGGTTTACAGTCACCTTGAAGTCCCCACAGATGCGAATTTTTCTCTGTTCTTCAGCTTTATCATTATTTGATGTTTTCTTCATGACCGGGACAATGGGTGTTGCCCCCTCGCTCCAATCTATCTTGGATAACACGCCTGCCTTTTCCAAATTCTCCAGCTCTGCCTCGACTGCTGGACGAATTGCGTATGGCACCGGCCTTGCCTTAAAAAACTTGGGAATTGCCGCATCTTCCACTTTTATTGAGGCGGTGACGCCTTTCAAGGTTCCTAGTTCCTGTTGAAACACTTCTTTGGCGTTGGCCAAGATGTCTTTTAATCGTTCAGGTATGAGGTCATCATCATTTTTTTTCTTACTGGTCACCGTCAGTGCCTGAATGGAGTGCCAGTCTAAACGTATCTTCCTGATCCATTCACGTCCCAACAGCGGTGGACCACCATCTTGCAGAACGTATAAATACAACTTCTGTATTTCCTTGCCGTTGTATACAACAGGCACCCTTATTTTCCCTCTGGGATATACTTTCTGCCCCGTATATTTCTTCAAGATAATGGATGTGTCTTTCAAAGGTATATGTGGAAATAGCCGCTCGTAATTCCATCGACCTATGGCGGTCAGAGCTGATCCTGTATCTAGCTCCATTTTAACTGGGGACCCCGCTATCGTGAGGGTGATGGGCCTTCAATAACCACAAAACTAGAAGTTATAGACTTAAACAAGTTGGCTTTTAATCACTAAGATCAGAGCTAACATCTCAACACGCCGACTGGTTCACAGGAATGAGACATACAGATCCTGGGATCTTTATGTAAGAGAAGTCAGGGGCGGAGCCAAGAGCCAAGACCTGGAACCTCCCAGGTTAGTCGGGAAAGAGGAAGTGAATCTATACACAGTGGGGGAGGGTAATATACATGAGTGCAAAACGAATACAGGATCAAGACAAACAGATTTCATTACATTCACCCCTTCTATAGATTTAGTCCATCGGGGTGATGTTTCTTAAAAGTTGGTATAAGTGAGTCTGTCAGGAGGTTTTGCAGTTCTCAGTGATCGGCGCAAAGCCGGTTGGGGTGCCTCTAGGGGAGTGGATTCTGGTTCCTCCGCTGTCCGGGCCTCCGCAGCGTCTTCCAGGTTATCTGCAGTGTCCTCCAGGTTAAAGTTGGGTATTGATACCTCTGGGCGTCCTGTCTCTTTGTAGTGTAGGTCTTCATCGGGTAGTCTCCCATCGTTCTCTCCGCTCCCCGAGGGAGCGAGGTCTTTTATGGAAACAGTGTCCTCTCGCCCATCAGAGTATTCGATATAGGCGTACTGAGGGTTTGCATGGAGGAGCTGTACCTTTTCCACAAGGGGGTCCGTTTTATGGCCTCTCACGTGCTTCCGCAATAGTACTGTCCCCGGAGACGTCAGCCACGCGGGTAGAGATATGCCCGAGGTGGATTTCCGGGGGAAAACAAACATCTTTTCATGAGGGGTAGCGTTAGTGGCAGTACATAACAGAGACCTTATGGAGTGGAGCACATCTGGGTGGACTTCCTGCCAGCGGGAGGTCGGAAGGCCTTTTGACTTTACGGCTAACGTGACAGCCTTCCAAACAGTAGCATTCTCCCTTTCCACTTGCCCATTACCCCGGGGGTTGTAGCTAGTGGTTCTGCTAGTGGCTATCCCCTTCGAGAGCAAGAACTGGCGCAGCTCGTCACTCATGAATGACGTCCCCCTATCACTGTGTATGTAGTTCGGCATGCCAAACATGCAGAATAGATTACAGAGACACTTGATGACCGTGGCACTGGTCATGTCTGGGCAGGGAATGGCGAAGGGGAAGCGGGAATATTCATCAATGATATTGAGGAAGTATACGTTACGGTCGGCAGAGGGACGGGGTCCCTTGAAGTCCAGACTTAGGCGCTCGAATGGCCGTGTGGCTTTTATAAGGTGTGCACGGTCAGGCCTGTAGAAACGAGGCTTGCATTCCGCACAGATGCGGCAGGCTCTGGTCATTGCCCTGACCTCCTCGATGGAGTGGGGCAGATTGCGGGACTTTATAAAATGGTATAGTCAGGTGACCCCTGGGTGACAGAGGTCGTTGTGGAGACCCTGTAATTTGTCCGTATGAATGCTGGCACACATTCCCCGTGATAGGGCGTCTGGGGGTTCATTAAGGGCTCCCGGCCTGTACATAATATCATAGTCGAACGTGAATAGTTCGATCCTCCACCTGAGTATTTTGTCATTCTTGATTTTCCCCCTTTGTTATTAAACATGAAAGCCACCGACCGCTGGTCGGTGAGCAAGGTGAAACGTTTGCCGGCTAGGTAGTGTCTCCAGTGCCGCACTGCCTCCACTATAGCCTGTGCCTCCTTCTCGACAGAAGAGTGCCTGATTTCAGGTCCCTGAAGGGTTCGGGAGAAGAAGGCCACAGGTCTCCCAGCCTGATTGAGGGTCGCAGCTCAGGCAAAGTCTGACGCATCGCTTTCGACTTGAAAGGGAATGCATTCGTCCACTGCACACACTGCAGTCCTTTCAATGTCCTGTTTAATACTGGTGAAAGCCTCCCGAGCTTCAGCTGATAGTGGGAAGGACGTCGATTTAATGAGGGGTCGGGCCTTATCAGAGTAATTGGGCACCCATTGGGCATAATACGAAAAAAATCCCAGGCACCTTTTTAAAGCTTTGGGATTGTGTGGCAGGGGCAGTTCCTTTAGGGGGCGTAATCGGTCAGGGTCCGGTCCAATTACCCCATCTTCCACCACACAGCCGAGGATACAGAGACGGGTTGTGTTGAAGACACATTTGTCTTCGTTGTAGGTTAGATTCAGCTTTCGGGCAGTTTTTAAAAATCTCGCAAGATTTAGATCGTGGTCTTGCTGGTTGTGCCCGCAGATAGTGACATTGTCCAGATAGGGGTAGGTAGCTTGTAGTTTATTCTCATCAACCATGCGGTCCATCTCACGTTGGAAGACCGAGACCCCATTTGTTACCCCGAAGGGCACTCTGAGAAAATGGTAGAGGCGCCCGTTCGCCTCGAAGGCGGTGTATGGGCGGTCCTCCGTTCTAATGGGGAGTTGGTGATACGCGGATTTGAGGTCGATAGTCGAGAAGACTCGGTATTGCGCAATCTAGTTGACCATTTCTGATATGCGGGGTAAAGGGTAGGCGTCCAGCTGGGTATAAATATTAACAGTCTGGCTGCAGTCAATTACCATCCGTTTCTTTTCGCTATTTTTAACTATGACTACTTGGGCACGCCACGGGCTGGTACTGCATTCAATAATGCCTTCCCGCAGGAGTCTGTCCACTTCTGCCTGGATAAAGTGTCTGTCTTCCAGACTGTACCGTCTACTTTTGGTCGCTATGGGCCTACAGTTCGGAGCGAGATTAGCGAATAAAGAGGGCGGGCTGATTTTTAAGGTTGATAGGCCACAGACTGTGAGTGGCGGCTGGGACCCGCCATATGCTAGCGTGACACTTTCGTGGTGGCACTGGAAGTCCAGGCCCAAGATTACATTAACACAGAGTTCTGGCATCACGAGGAGTTTAAAATCCTTGTAGTCCATGCCTTTTACAGTCAGTGTTACCACACAGTAGCCCAAAATGTCCGAAGTGTGGGGCTTAGCAGCCATAGCAATTCTGCTCCGTGTAGGGGTTACCGTTAATGAGTGCCGCCGTACCAGGCTAGGGTGGATAAAACTCTCGGTACTCCCACAGTCAATTAAACATTTCGTTAAATTCCCGTTTACCTGTATGTCCATCATGGATTTTGTCAACGGGTGTGGCCTGGATTGATCCACCGTGATCGAAGCCACTGTTGTGCCCTGGGCGGCCGTTGAGTCGGGAAAAGATGGCGGATCCCAAGATGGCGGCCCGCACAGCACGCGCGAGGCGGTGACAGAGTTGGAAATTGGATTCCCCCTGCAGACTTTGCTAAAATGCCCCTTTTTCTTACATTTGAAGCATGTAGCGTCCTTCGCTGGGCATCGTTGCCTGGGGTGCTTGGCCTGGCCGCAGAAGTAGCATTTCGGGCCTCGAGACATTGCCTCTGTAGTAGGACTCCTGGGTGAACTTCTGTGTGGGGACTCCGGCGGCGTAGAGCTGGTCTGGGACCTGGATGGGGAAGATGGCTGATTCCACGATGGCGGCCCCCTCGGCGCGCACAAGGCGGAGAGGGCCGCATGGCCGGAAGAATAAGAGTCAGAGTTTCTCTGGGCCACGTCCAGTGATCGCGCAGTGGCCACTGCCTTTTTTAAGTCCAGGACCTCCTTCTCCAGCAGTCTCTGCCGGATATAATTCGATTTGAGGCCCGTGATGAAGGAATCGCGGACCAATTCGTCAGAGTACGCGTTGGCCGTCACGGCCTTGCAGTTACAGTCCCGGACCAGGTCCTTTAGGCCCTGTAAGAAATCGTCCATTGATTCCTCTGGTCGCTGCCTGCGTGTAGCCAGCAGATGTCTGGCGTACACTTCGTTTACCGGCCTCTGGTATTGGGCCTTCAGGATAGTGATGGCCTCCGTGTAAGAGGTGGCGTCCCGGATGAACGAATAAATCCGATGACTTACGCGAGTAGTCAGTAGACTCAGTTTATCTACCTCGCTAGCGGATGAGGCCCCCGCGAAGAGTTCGAAGCATTTGAGCCAGTGTCCAAATTGATTTGATGCTTCAGCAGAATGTGGATCTAAGTCCAGACGCTCTGGTTTTAGGAGTCGATCCATCCTAGTATTCTTTAGTGATTAAAATTGATGGGCCTTCAATAACCACAAAACTAGAAGTTATAGACTTAAACAAGTTGGCTTTTAATCACTAGGATCAGAGCTAACATCTCAAGATGCCGACTGGATCACAGGAATGAGTCATACAGATCCTGGGATCTTTATGTAAGAGAAGTCAGGGGCGGAGCCAAGAGCCAAGACCTGGAACCTCCCAGGTTAGTCGGGAAAGAGGAAGTGAAACTATACACAGTGGGGGAGGGTAATATACATGAGTGCAAAACGAATACAGGATCAAGACAAACAGATTTCATTACAGAGGGTAACCCAAATGGTCTGGTAATCTTCTTTGGCAATTACATTATGTAATTTGAGACAGCTTAGTCTCATGTTTCCGGAGTCGCTATCGCTCTTCTGGTCTTCGGAGCTACTGTCCGTCATCATTTGTACCTTTCTGTACTTTTCCTTATTGATTTATTTTTTGTCAGTGGATTTTTTGTTTCCAGATCGGCATACACGTGCAATGTGTCCCATCTTTCCGCATTGCCTGCATGCTTTGTCCTTGAACCAGTAGTCCCTCTGGTCATGGGTGGATCTGCTGCAGCGATAACATCTCTCGAAACCCTGTGTCATTTCATGGGTGCCGAAGTCCTGTGGCTTTTGCTGTATCTCTGCAGCTCCTCTTGCTGCTGCTTCGTATGATACAGCCACACTGAAAGCCTTGTCCAGTGTTAAATCTTTCTCAGAAAGTAGCCTTTTCTGTGTTCCTTCACTTAGGAGACCGCAGGCGAATTTGTCTCGAAGAGAATCTGCCAGTCGTGCCCCAAATTGGCAGTGCTTTGACAGCTTTCTTAATTCGGTGAGGTAATCAGCGTTACTTTCATTCTTGTGCTGATTCCTCCTGAAGAATTTGAATCGTTCCGCTATCAGCAGCGGTGTTGGGTTTAAGTGCTCCTGTAGGGTATCAACAATCTCTTTAAAATTCTTGTCCATCGGTTTGGCTGGAGTGATTATGTTTCGTAACAGCCCGTATGTCCTTGCGCCCATTAGATTTAGAAGTACTGATGCCTTTTTATCATCCTCTATTTCATTTGCTGTGCAATATACCTCCACTCTTCCCACATATGTGGTCCAATCCTCTACATCACTATCGAAAGCAGTAATATTGCCAGTCTTAGGCATCCTGAAAAAAAATGGCGCCTCCCGTGCTTTCCTTTCTTCCCTGCCGAGAAAAAATGGCGCCTCCCACGCTTTCCCGCCGCTGCCGCTGCTGACAACGCTGTTCTCCGCGGTTTTTATTTATACAGATATTTTTAATAGTTGGAGACTCGTTCCCGCCGGACTCTCTGGGACTTTTCCCTCCCCCTGCTTGGTCCGAACGCCGACCTGCTTTGCAGCGCTGGCTGTCTCCCGAGTGCTCCACCCTCTGTCTTTGTTTGCCTCCGCCTTCGCTGCTCGGCCCCGCTGCAGAGCCAGCCGATCGAGCCCCAGCCCGCCGCCCAGGAAGGATTATTGCAGTACCTGCCACCAACCCGGCTAGCTGGTGAAACCAGAATTTTTTTTTCTTCGTCCTTCGTCTGAGGAATTGATCTCCTTGAAGTGCTGCCGAATTGCAGGTAAGTCCGTATCCCATCCTCGTCGCCACTGTTGTATCCATGTGTTAATGGAGACACGGAATGCAGGAGCTGGTTTAACAGGTGTTTTACTGAACAAAGTCTGGAGGTGAACTAAAAGATACAAGACACTATACAGGCTTATATAGCCCGAGTGGCCACTACCGGCATTACGGTACACAGGGGCTCTTAAAGGCACATACACCACACAAATCTTTGCGGACGATCTTCGCGGAGGAAGCGAGACGCAGTGACATGATGGAAGCAAACGCAGTGGCTTTGAAGCTCCCTCAGTTTTGGGAACAACAGGCGGCCTCCTGGTTCGTGCAAGCAGAGTCTCAGTTCGAACTTCGGAACATAGTGCAGGATCAGACCCGTTACCTCTACGTGGTCTCTGCACTCGACAGCTCCACGGTTTCGAGGATCATCAGCCTGCTGGAAAACCCCCTGGCGGACAGCAAGTACGACACCCTTAAGGCGCGGCTTATCCAGGTATTCGGCCTCACAAAGTCAGAACGTGCACAGCGGTTACTCACGCTGCCCGGCTTAGGCGACTCCAAGCCGTTGGAGTTAATGAGCCAGACGCTCACACTCCTTGGTTCAGAACCGCAATGTTTCCTCTTTCGGGAATTGTTCCTGAGCCAATTGCCCGAGCAGGTGCAAGCGGCCCTCGCGAGGTCGGACACTGCAGATTGTGTGGCGCTGGCTGCCGAGGCCGACACAATTTACGCCGTCATGCAACAACACTGCACCGCCACGAGGCATCCCGCCCAGAAGGGCCCCGCCCTGACGCCTCCACCATCCGGTTGGTGTTATTACCACGCCCGTTTCGGCCCGAAGGCCAGATGCTGCCGCCCTCCCTGCGGGTTCAAGCCTAAAGCAACGAAGAAACACCAGCACCAACAGCGCGACGGGAAGACCGAACCTGAAGTTTGCCCCAAGGCCACGATGGCGATTGGCGATTCCGGGAAGCTATTATATATCACCGATTCCATCTCAGGCCGGCGGTTCTTATGCGACACGGGCGCGCAGTGTAGTATCCTTCCCGCCTTGGTCCTCGACATCCAGGCTGGGAGGCGCGGTTGTCCCCTCCAAGCTGCCAACGGCGGTGCTATTCGTACATTCGGGAAACGGCGGGCCCAGGTGTGTTTCGGCGGTCAGCTCTTCCAATGGGAGTTTATCACCGCCAAAATTTTGCAAGCGATCCTCGGTGCCGATTTTTTATGCGCCAACAGCTTGTCGGTCGATTTAAAAAAAATCGTCGGCTGATCAACGCCGCCACGTCCAACTCCATCCCGTGCTTTCGAGGTTCAGTCGCGTCGCACACGGTCTCCTGTGCTTCGCCAACGCCCAACGAATTCACCCACCATCTCGGTGAATTTCCAGAGTTAACCAGGCCCACCTTTTCTGCCACGACCGCCAAGCATAGGGTGGAGCACCACATTACAACGACCGGCTCCCCAGTCTATGCACAGGCTCGGCGACTAGAACCCAGCAAACTCGTGGCCGCTAAGGCGGAGTTCGCCGCAATGGAGCGGTTGGGGATTATTTGCCGGTCGAATAGTCCCTGGTCCTCGCCGCTCCATATCGTCCCTAAACTCAGCGGCGGATGGCGGCCCTGCGGTGACTACCGACGGCTTAATGATGTCACAACTCCGGATAGGTACCCCATACCACACATTCAGGATTTCTCCGCGCATTTGGCAGGGAATTCGATCTTTTCCAAGGTAGACCTCGTCCGTGGGTACCATTAAGTGCCTGTACACCCCCAGGACATCCCAAAGACAGCGGTTATTACCCCCTTCGGCCTATTTGAGTTCCCCCGAATGCCATTTGGGCTTAAAAATGCGGCACAGGCGTTCCAGCGCCTTATGGATTCGGTGCTGCGGGACCTTACGTTTTTATTTGTGTATCTCGATGATATCCTGATCGCCAGCGCCACTAAAGAAGAACACCTCAGTCATCTGCCCACCCTCTTTCGCCGCCTCCATCAGCATGGCCTGATAATCAACCCGGCCAAATGCCAGTTCGGGCTGCAGCAGATGGACTTTTTGGGCCACCGCATCACTTCGGATGGGGCACTGCCACTCCAGTCAAAGGTGGAGACGATCGCAGCATTTCCGCGGCCACAGTCCGTCAAGGCCCTCCAGGAGTTCCTGGGTATGGTAAATTTTTACCATCGTTTTGTTCCCAGGGCCGCGCAACTGATGCAACCGCTCTATGAGGCCCTCAGAGGAAAACCGGGAAAGAAACCCGTGGTTTGGACGCCTGAGATGGATTGCGCCTTCAGAGACACAAAGGCCGCTCTCGCAAACGCAACGATGTTGGCACACCCACTGCCTGGAGCCACCATCGCTCTTCCGACCGACACTTCTGATTACACCATCGGAGCTGTGCAGGAGCAGTGGGTCAACGGCGCGTGGCAGCCACTGGCGTTTTTTAGTCGCCAACTGCGCAGTAATGAGCGCAAATACAGCACGTTCGACAGGGAGTTGTTGGCGCTGTTTCTGGCTATCCGCCATTTTCGTTTTCTTTTGGAAGGGCGCCACTTCACTGTGTTTGTGGACCACAAACTGCTGACTTTTGCTATGGCCAAGACTACCGAACCGTGGTCGGCTCGGCAGCATCGACAACTCACCTTTATTTCAGAGTTTACCACCGACATCCGTCACGTGGCCAGCAAGGGCAGCGTGGTGGCCGATTGCCTCTCACGTGCATCCGTCCAGGCCGTCCAGCTGGGAATAGATTATTCACACATGGCTGCCGACCAAGCAGCCGACCCGGAAACTCAGGCATTTCGTACCGACTCCTCCTGCCTCCAGCCAACAGATGTGCATTTCCACGCGGCGGGTACCTCCTTGCTCTGCGACATCTCCTTGGGGGATCCCCGCCCGATCGTTCCGGTTTCCTGGCGTCGGAAAGTCTTTGACGCCATACACGGACTTTCACATCCCGGCATGAAGGCGTCTCAAAAGTTACTGGCATCCAAATTCGTCTGGAGAGGGATGCGCAAGGATGTCCGTGACTGGGCGAACACCTGCGTCGTTTGCCAAAGAGCCAAAGTGCAACGTCATGTTAAAGCCCCCTTGGCCACCTTCGAAGTACCGGAACGCCGTTTCGACCACGTCAATGTCAACCTCGTTGGGCCACTTCCGCCGTCACAAGGTTTCACTCACCTCCTGACCATGGTCGACCGCACTACAAGATGGCCAGAGGCGGTTCCTCTGACGTCCACTACCTCCGCGGATGTCACCAGGGCTTTTATTTCCTCATGGGTGGCACGGTTCGGCGTCCCATCAGATATTTCGTCTGACCGCGGTCCACAATTCTCGTCCGAACTTTGGAGCGCTGTAGCCTTAGGTTTGGGCACCAAGCTCCATCGCACCATGGCCTACCACCCGCAGGCCAACGGGTTATGTGAGCGCTTTCATCGGTCGTTGAAGGCGTCGCTGAGAGCCAGCCTCCAGGGCACTGCATGGGTAGACAAGCTGCCTTGGGTTATGCTTGGTTTGCGTATGGCACCAAAGGAAGACCTGCAGTCATCTGCCGCGGAACTGGTGTACGGCCAGCCACTTCGGGTGCCAGGCGAGTTCCTGCCGTCACCAACGAAGCCGTGGTCCGCAGCCGACCAACTGGAAGCTCACCGGGAAGCAGCTCAAGTGTTCCAGCCAATTCCAACGTCACATTACGGTTTTCCAGCCTCCCACATCCCAATGGAGCTAATGCGGGCCAAGTTTGTTTTTGTCCATCACGATGCCCATCGCAGTCCGCTCAGGCCTCCTTATACGGGCCCTTTCCGAGTATTGCAGGCGGGTGCCAAGAGCTTTTTGGTCGACATCGGTGGCAAGTCCGACCACATTTCAATCGATCGCCTCAAGCCTGCGCACCTGGACCTCGAACAACCAGTCGAAACTGCACAGCCACCGCGTCGTGGTCGACCGCCCGCTGCTACCACGCCTGACTGGATCGCTCCACCCACCCGTTCATCAACTGCCCAGCAAATTCCTCTCTGGGAATATAGGAGTCGTTCGAACAGGCTTGTCCGACCTCCTCTTCGTTTGACTTTTGTTATTAAAGACAATTCTGGGGGGGCGCATGTGGCAGAGCCACCAAGGAACTCTTATACGAATGTATATAATTGCCTTTAAATCTGTATTCTTTTGCTGTATGTAAATAGCGCGGTCTCTGAAGGGTTAAGACCGAACGCGATGACGTCATCACGTGGGTCACGTGACGTTCCCAATGGCGGGAAACGTCATGACGTCGGACTGAGGGGCCTCCCCTTCTCAGTCCTCGTGGAGCCAGCATTAAGCAAGCACTTGTTGATTTGTTCTCCTGCGTTTTTGTTTGTTACTTCCACCAGTTTGCATTAAACATCGTTTTGGTTAGCTGATTGACTCGCTCTCAGTATTTTCGTCAGGAATTTACCAATTCCTACAACATAAGTTTTAACCATTATTCTTACTTGCGTTCTATTGAGGCCAAGATGTTTAAAATGAGCACTACATTCTTTGAATTTGTGATTAAAGAGAACTGTGATGAACTCTCCCAGTGTGACATTACAGTACAAGCAGGCACTAGCTACAAAGCCAAAGTTGGTGAACATATAGTGACTTCTTCATTTAAAGGTTGTTTTTGTGCAAAGAAAAGAAGCAAATGTTTTGATTTTTTAAAAGCAAATATTACACATTTCTCTTTCCATTATTTACAAGGGACAAGTTATGTTATCTTGTACCATGTAGGGTTTTCAAACAGTATATAATCAATCTACTGACATGCATTATTACTTCTCCTCCCCCTGACTTGAGCAGGGGAGCTTTATTTTCAGGGAGGCATGCCACTTCTCAAAACTGCAACCACTCAATTTTGAGCTTTAGTGATGTACCTATTTCAGTATAAAGAATATAACACAAACAGGCCCTAATTCTTTATTTTTAAAAATCAGTTGACATGAAGCACTCCTAATCACGCCATCTATTAATACAAACCATTCAGCAAAAACATTATTATAACTGTTGGATGAAAATACAACGTGAAAGAGTAAAAGAAAATAAACAAAAATAAAGAAATGTCCAGTCCCTCATTTAAACAATAATTCTATTTTATGAAATTTTAGCATTTGAAACTTTGGAATTCTCTACCCCAGAGAGCTGTGGAAGTTCAGTTGTTGAATATATTCAAGACAGTGAACGCTAAATTTTTGAATACTAAGGGAATCGAGGGATATGGGGATAGTGCGGGAAGGTGGAGTTGAGGTTGAATATCAGCCATGATCTTATTGAATGACGGAGCAGGCTCGAAGGGCCAAATGGCCTACTCCTGCTTCTATTTCTTATGTTCTTATGAAATGACTATTCAATAAGGCAAAATAAATTTATTATTCCCAATTATCTTTCCCAGAATTCTAACTAAAGCTACACAAAGATAATGTTCTTTTGATTATTGGATTAATGAATCAAATATTTATATATTGTATCTATTTATAATGATACGCCGAGCTTGTATTTCCTGATCATCACACTTCATTACATTCTACTTTCTATGGCTGGCTCCTCCTATCCACTAGTTGCCCCTTCAGTCCTTTGAGGAGCTTACTGGGTTGGGCAGATGCGGCATTACTGAGTGGTACCGGCCTCATCAGTGTCTCCTCCAATCATGCCCCAGTTGCTCGGTATACCTTGTGGATGACCAATGATCTTTGTGAGAACAGAACCTTGCCAACCACTTGGAGAATGAGGCCTGCCTTCAAGGTTCTCTTGAGCTATTCTTCAAGCCACATGTAAATCCTCGCCTTAATTGGACTCCTAGTTCTAAATAACCAAAGTCATAGTTTTCATAACTAAAACTCCAACTGAGATTTGGACCTCTATCCTTAGTGACTTTGCTGCAGATGCATGTGCAGTTGCAAACTGGCTCTATTGATGGACTGCAGAATTCCCAATTGCTCTCTCATTACTCCACAGATGTCTAAGGAGGACCTTGCAGGTCCATGCACCACACAGGAAGCTCCAAACATTCTCTGAAGTGCTTCTGGTCATGAATAAGCTCCCCTCTATAGACAGCCTCTGTACAGTAATAATCCATGGGCTTTGCAGTAGAATCTGGGCATGACCTGCACTCAAGTTTTCTGTTCCTCTGCAACCGCCTCCACTTGCTCCACTTCACTTGTGCCACATGCTTCACCAGGTGCTCCCTCCTGACCTGTCCATCTCATTTCCCCAAGATTTATGTATCTGATATGATGCTTGGATGCTCAGGACTCTATGATAGACACCCACACTTCTTGCTCGTGTCTGGTGGCTTCGGAGGCCCCTACACAAAGAGAAAAGGAAAATGTGTTACAGTGGCACCCGCATAATTTGAAGAGCTGCCTATTGATAACGATTAAGAATTTGAAGGTTTATGGAGCACCACCATTCTGACTCTCTCTCTCTCTTTGTGCTCTTTGTGTACAACATTCTCCTTTAAAAACAAACAAAACTAGCAGCTTATGATGTATGGAAGGACATAGTGTGGCACCCCAGTGCGCAGCCTACATTCCACCTTGTATTAATGGATGATCAAACAACAATTCAAGTAATTTCACATAGCAATTTGACTTGATGGCAAAACATGCAAATTATACGTGACATAAGAATTTTTTTTAAGCGCCAGCCACAAAGTTCACCCGAAGTATTTTGGACATGGCAGTGTAGGTATGAAAAACTTTCCAAGTGGCATGCATACTGTGGACATAAACTTAATTTGAAATATTAAACTTTGGCAACCTTACCTTTGTGGATTGTTCGTCGAGGTGATAATTCTTCCTCACTCGATCCCATGACCTGTGGACATGGAAGACACCATCCATCCACTCTATCTGCCGCTTCCTGCTATGCTTGCTACACGTTGAGATGGATGGGGGAGTTCCTCTCAGCCCCAAATAAGGATGCTGTCCTCTGCTGCAGCTTTTGCAGCAGAACATCTGAACTATCGTCATTAACGGGTGCAGTTCTGCCCATGTTCTTTTGACAACCTTCCAAAGCAATCCGCTATGTTCAGTAGAGTAGCAGTCCTTTAAGAACTGTTGCTCTCAGGATTCACTGTACGTGGAATTAACTCAAATTATTCTAATAAGCAGGCCTAGCTCAATGTGATGAGGTCGGTGCATCTCTTATTGTTTTTGTTTCTTTGAGTATTTTTAGTAACATTTTTACTCAAAAGACTTCAGCCTCTCTGAATAGCCCAGGGTTGTCACTGTCAGATGAAGACAAGTAACAACTAACCTGTGCCTGGAATTCTCAGGATGCAGGAGTACGAGGGTGTACATTGTGGAGAATTTTCCAACATTATAAGTATGATTCTCTAAGTGTAACATTTCAAAAGTGCAACTTTTCTCAAGTTATAATAGTAATTTAGTGTTTGATTTGTTTTTACAAATAATTCCAAAGAAACTGTAACATGAACTTTAGAATCTTTTGAGGTAAGATTTGACAGGAAATATTTTTTACTTCAGAGGGAAGTGAAGAGGGGCTGGCTAAGAGCGAGACAAAGGCTTTACTAAGCACCTGCTTTTTTTATTATTGATACAGAGAATTCAAAAATAACCACATTCAATAAGGATTTATTTATGCATCTGTGTTATCTATTTATCTAGTTACTGCATGTAAAGAAAATACTATTATCCAGAAACCAAACAAAAATAACTTGTTTTACTGTCTCTTTTTACTGTTCCAAACATTTTTTCCAAATTATTTTACTTATGATATGTACTTCCACATCCTAATACCCCATCCCCCAGCCTTGGAACAGTGAATTATAGCGACCAATGCCACATATGTTCTGCTAGTATGCTTAAAAGTCTTGCATCCTGGTGAGGCTGTTGCATCATGCCTTTCAAAGATGTCACTTCAGGGCATCATACCTCAAGGCAATAATTAGCAATTGGCTGAAATGAGGATCTAGCTGTTCAATCAACAATCAAATATTCAACTGACTAAATGTGAATGAATCAAAAGTAGTTTTATTTAGTCATTAAGTATCAATGAGCAACCAGTAAGCATTTGATTTTTTTTTTAAAAGCTATCAATCCCAAACTGGCAAATAACAGGAAATAAACAATCAAAGTACCCACCCAACCAAAATGCTTCCCTTCTAGTCCCCCATTCTGAGTGTTTTGCAGCCCACCTGCTTGGCAGCCAGCCTGCAGTGAATGCTTCCCATCCCACCTGCTTCTCTGCCCAGTTCAAGTGCTTGCTGGCTTGCTTGCATGAATGCTTTCTGCACCACTAAGATGTGAAAGAGGAGAGGGAAAGGTGAAAGATTAATATGAAAAAGTATAGGGTGTTAAGAAGGAAAGCAGGAAGAGACATGAAGTGAAATGGTGAGGGAAAGTGAATTGAATGAAGAGGGCTAGAGAGGGTAAAACGTGAAGCAGGAGAATAAGAGTAATAAATGGGATAGCAGAGCAGTGGTGGTGACAGACTGAGTTACCAGAATCTATAGCGAGAGGGGCACAATTTTTTTTTGTGGGGGGGTTCAACCCAAAAGTGTTTGAGAGCAGCTAAATTAGATGGTTCTTGGTAATATTTGTTCTCAAGGATGGACATGTTACTTGAACGAGTTGTGAGCAATGATGCCCTTAAAACTATAAAAACAAAATATTTGGCTCTAGAGTTTCAGGATTTTGCAGAAACAAAGTTAAGTTTGCCCAACTCTCTGTCTTCCCAAGACTTGCCCACACTTTAATTATGCTATCTTACCTCTGGACACCACATCTAAAAATACAACTTCTTCAGCCTTCCCCACAGTTCCTTTTGCCTGCTGTCTGTCATTTCTGCTTCTCCCAACCGCCACCAGTTCTGCCATGGTTTGGTCTGGTCATTCCAGATCTGGCCATTCTCAGACCTGCAATTACATTCAGGACCTGAACCTACTTTCAGGGCCCTGTGTGCTTCTAGTCTCACACCTCAGTGCTTCCAGTCCCTATCTTTCCTCATGGAGCTCCCATTTCACCTTTCAGTGCACCTGGAACCTACATTGCTCTCTGCCTCTACAGCCCATCCCTCTTGAGTGCATCTACTGAGTCTATCAGCTCACCCTTTCCTTCCACATCCCAGCCATCACTATCGGTCCCAAATCACTGCTCCTTCCAGTGTCCTGTACTTCCAGGCTCTGCATGCTGCAACACCCTCCTTGACTGTCCACATACCCAAGTTTTTCCAAACCTCCAACCTCCTGAATCCTCCCAGTCTTCAAACTCCCTTTTCGAGTGCTCTCCCTTGCTCCAAGTACCAGTCCTCCACCTCTGCATCCAGTTTCGCTGACCTACCCCATGAGGGTACAGAAAAGATTGACCAAAATGATACTAGGGTTGAGAGGTTTA
Organism: Somniosus microcephalus; assembly: GCF_052327205.1. Lineage (NCBI taxonomy): Eukaryota > Metazoa > Chordata > Chondrichthyes > Squaliformes > Somniosidae > Somniosus > Somniosus microcephalus. The sequence goes on along the minus strand of NC_140996.1, from coordinate 180,073,212 downwards.
CGTTATGAGGAGGAACAAGAGAAACTGGGGCTTTGTTTAGTAGAACAGAGAAACTTAAAGGGAGATCTGTTAGCGGTGTTCAAAATTAGACAGCATTTTGATACGGTAAATCTCCCCATGATCTAGGAATCGTTCTAAAAAGTGTTCCCCACTCTGACCACATTCATTGCTTTTAGAGCAGTTTATCTTCGGATAGTATTATTGCCCTGTTGTTGTTGCATACCTCTCTGAACTGTCTGCAGATCTCCACCTCTAACTTATCTCCATTTTTTTGTGACTGTAACGCACACCAATAATTATATCAATTCTGTTTCAATTTCTTAACTCGATCAGATGAATTCAGTCTTAATGCAACCCTCCAAGGACATCCTTACGTTGTAGTCCTGTGATAGAATCCTTCACTAATACTGCACACATTTCCCTTTTTCCCTCCCTTATCCCTCCTGAAAATGTTAAATCCAGAAATATTAAGTTCCCAGTACTGTCCAAATTTAAGCTACATCTCCATTATAGCTACTGTATCTTATCACTCCTTAGTTACTAATGCTGTTAACTTTCCAATTTTCATTTAAATACTTGTGCATTCCCATACATACAACTCAATCATGATGCCATTTTCTGGTACATTTCCCCTTATTTTTTTACTTGGTTTTCTCCAATTTTTTGACATCCCTTGCCCCTTTTAAAACAGTATTTATATTTCTCATTATCTCATAGCTTGTTTCATTTCCTTTCTCTTCTGATGGTAGTTTTACACTATATATTTCAGCTTAGCCTTCTTCAAATCCAATAGCTTTATTAATCTTGCTCTCCCTCTCTAGTCTCAAACAGAATCTTTTACCCCTCCCTCTGCCATATTGTGTTTAGATTCACCACCATTACTCTATTTACCTTCTCTACAAGAACATTGGTGCCATTTTGGTTCAGGTGAACGCCGTTCCTTCATCCCTTGTTCGAGCAATCGCTCCAATGCCCCAAGAATATGAACTTTTCCATCTTGCATCAACCATGCAGCCATGCGTTGACCTTCCAAATCTTCCTCTCTTTAACCTGTACAGTGCGTGGCAGAGGATGCAATCTGGAGAATACCATGCTTGAGGTCTTGTTTTTCAATCTATTGCCTACCTCTTAAACTCTATCTCCAAGACCTGAAATGTACTTCTATCTACTGTATATCATGGCTCCAATGTGAACCATGACTTTTGGCTGCTGTCCCTCTGTTTCCAGAAGTTTTTCCATCCACATGCCTGCGCCATTGACTGATCAAAGGGAAGATGTGACCTACTCCTTGGACTTGGTTAATGCCTTCTGTGATCATTTACATTTTAACCTTCTCTCCCTCCCCTTGGGCAAGTACTAGGCTTATTGGTACATCTCCTGGATGTCCTGTCCAAGAAGAGGAAACAAACTGGAAAACACAAACCTGCAGCCCACCAGCACCACCCCATCATGTATATTTTGCTGTGTAACTAAACTATAAGTGCAAAAGCATTCACAAAAATTGTTAGATCCGTGTGTTAATGGAGACACGGAATGCAGGAGTTGATTTAACAAGTGTTTACTGAACAAAGTCTGGAGGTGAACTAACTACACAAGCCGCTACACAGGCTTATATACCCGAGTGGTCACTACTGGTACTACAGTATACAGGGGCTTCAAAAACATAGTTCCTCTTAAAGGTACATACACTACAATTCCTCCCCTTTTTAGATAAATAGTACATAACATTTTAAGTAATCATTAAATAACATTTTTACAAGAACAATAATATACACATTTGCTGAAGTTAATCAATTACAAATTCAGTCTCTCTGGAAGCTTCCTGACTCGGTCCGGATAACGCCTCGGTGGTGTAGTAGGTTCTTTTGGCAAGGTCGATTCGGCTTCAATGCCAGTGTCGGGTTCATCTGGTTCCAGTATCACCGGATCGGAGGTAGATACTATGGGTATCTCTGCTTCATCACTAGGCGTATAGAGTTGTGGTGTAGGTTGTCCTTTTTCGGATGACTCTATGATCTGGTCAGCATGGCGCCTTATTATGCTTTCTCCAATGTCCACGGTATACATCAGCGGTCCTAGTCGTGTGCAAATAGTTCCAGGCTCCCATTTCTCGGTACGGTAGTCCCGGGCCAAAACTGGTTGACCTATCTGGAAGGTTCTAGTTGGCCTTTCATTCATGCTTTCAAACTGCCGGTTCTCTACGTCCCTTCTGACGTTTGGCTTGACCAAATCCAGCCGGCATCTTAGGCTTCTATTGAAAAACATCATGGCGGGGGTTTGGTTTGTAACCACATGTGTTGCATTCCTGTATGCAAACAAGAAGTTATCTACCTTATGTTGTAGATTTATGTCTTCATTACCCATGGCCTTTATGGCCTTCTTGAAGGTCTGGACAAACCTTTCAGCCAATCCATTGGTGGCGGGATGGTATGGGGCGGACGTGTAGTGCTTAACCCCATTGTTTTTTAAGAACTTCCTGAATTCTTCGGATACAAATTGCGGTCCATTATCAGAACAGATCTGTTCAGGCAGCCCATTCCTGGCGAATATGGTCCTTAATACTGTGATGGTTTTTTCCATGGTGGTGGAGGACATCTTTATTACCTCCGGCCACTTGGAGTGTGCATCCACCGCGATTAAGAACATTGAGTCCATAAATGGACCAGCAAAGTCAATATGTACCCTTTGCCATGGAGATGAGGGCCACTCCCATGGATGTAGAGGGGCTTGTGGTGGGGCGTTTTGGACCTTCTGGCATCCTAGACAGCTCTTGGTCATTTCTTCGATGTCTCCATCGATACCTGGCCACCACACAAACGCTCTGGCTAGGTTCTTCATTTTCACTCCACCCAGATGCCCCTCGTGAAGCTCCTTTAGCACTCTATCCTGGAGTTTGGGTGGAATCACCACTCTGGATCCACACATCAAGGTTCCTCGGCACACTGACAGCTGTTCTCTTCTTTGCGAGAATGCTGGCAACAGTGGTTCGCCATGTGCTGGCCATCCCTTCACCGTTAAATCGTAGACTCGTGAGAGTCGGGTCATTTCGCGTTTCCTTTTCAATGGTAGAATTTGTCACCGGTAGACATTCCACTATGGTCGAGTGGAACATCTCCACTGGGTCCATTGTAGGCGCCTCTTCCACTGTTGGCAACGGTAGGCGCGATAACCCGTCAGCATTCCCATGCTGTTTTGTTCCTTTGTATTCTATGTCATATTGGTGTGCCCCTAGGAAAAGGGACCACCTCTGTAGCCTTTGCGCTGTCATAATGGGAACGCCCTTTTTAGGGTTGAATATGGAGACGAGGGGTTGATGGTCAGTCAACAAGGTAAATTTTTGTCCGTGTAGGTAATGGTTGAATTTCTTCACCCCCCACACCAGGCTGAGTGCCTCCCTGTCGATCTGGGCATAGTTATGCTCAGCTGAGTTCAATGAGCGTGACGCAAAAGCTATCGGCCGCTCCGAGCCATCAGGGAATCTATGCGATAATACCGCTCCCACGCCATAAGGGGATGCATCGCACGCCAGTCTGATTGGTAGTGATGGGTTGTAATGAGCCAAAACTTCCTTGGACGTGATCAAGCCTTTGCATTTATGGAAGGCACGTTTACCGTCTTCGTTCCATTTCCAATTTACTCCCGTTTGTAGCAGTTCGTTAAGAGGGTGCAGAACAGTTGACAAGTTCGGTAAAAATTTATGATAGTAATTTATCAATCCCAGGAACGACCTTAATTGTGAGACATTTTCAGGTGCTGGGGCTTTTATGACCGCTTCAATTATTTCAGGTGACTTATGTAACCCTTCTTCGTTAATTATGTGGCCACAATATGATATTTGTTTCTGGAAAAATTCGCACTTGGGGCGATTTGCTCATAGGCCCCGTTCTCTCAACCTCGTGAGCACCTGCTCCAAGTTGGCACGGTGCTCGTTGTCGTTTTCTCCTGTTACAAGGATGTCGTCTCGGTAGCATTGAGTCCCCGGAATCCCTTGCAGGACTTGCTCCATAGCTCTTTGCCAGATAGCCGGAGCTGATGCCACTCCGAAAACCAGTCGATTGTACTGGTACAGGCCTTTGTGTGTGTTTATCGTGAGATACTTTTTAGAGGCCTCCTCAACCTCCATCTGTCGATATGCCTGTGCTAAGTCAATTTTGGTGAAACGTTTCCCTCCGGATAGTGAGGCGAAAATATCTTCTATCCTCGGAAGAGGATACTGTACCGTGTGAAGAACCGGGTTTACAGTCACCTTGAAGTCCCCACAGATGCGAACTTTTCTCTGTTCTTCAGATTTATCATTATTCGACGTTTTCTTCATGACCGGGACGATGGGTGTTGCCCACTCGCTCCAATCTACCTTGGATAACACGCCTGCTTTTTCCAAATTCTCCAGCTCTGCCTCGACGGCTGGATGAATTGCGTATGGCACCGGCCTTGCCTTAAAAAACTTGGGAATTGCCGCATCTTCCACTTTTATTGAGGCGGTGGCGCCTTTCAGGGTTCCTAGTTCCTGTTGAAACACTTCTTTGGCGTTAGCCAAGATTTCTTTTAATCGTCCAGGTATGACGTCATCATCGTTTTTTTTCTTACTGGTCACCGTCAGTGCCTGAATGGAGTGCCAGTCTAAACATATCTTTCTGATCCATTCACGTCCCAACAACGGTGGACCATCATCTTGCAGAACGTATAAATACAACTTCTGTATTTCCTTGCCGTTGTATACAACAGGCACCCTTATTTTCCCTCTGGGGTATACTTTCTGCCCCGTATATGTCTTTAAGATAATGGATTTGTCTTTCAAAGGTATATGCGGAAATAGCCGCTCGTAATCCCGTCGACTCATGACGGTCAGAGCTGATCCTGTATCTAGCTCCATTTTGACTGGGGATCCCGCTATCGTGAGGGTAACCCAAATGGTCTGGTAATCTTCTTTGGCAATTACATTATGTAATTTGAGACAGCTTAGTCTCTTGTTTCCGGAGTCGCTATCGCTCTTCTGGTCTTCGGAGCTGCTGTCCGTCATCATTTGTACCTTTCTGTACTTTTCCTTATTGACCTTTTTACTGTCAGCAGATTTCTTTCCAGATCTGCATAGACGTGCAATGTGTCCCATCTTTCCGCATTGCCTGCATGCTTTGTCCTTGAACCAGCAGTCCTTCTGGTCATGGGTGGATCTGCCGCAGCGATAACATCTCTCGAAACCCCGTGTTATTTCATGGGTGCCGAAGTCCTGTGGCTTTTGCTGTATCTCTGCAGCTCCTCTTGCTGCTGCTTCGTATGATACAGCCACACTGAAAGCCTTGTCCAGTGTCAAATCTTTCTCAGAAAGTAGTCTTTTCTGTGTTCCTTCGCTTAGGAGACCGCAGACGAATTTGTCTTGTAGAGAATCTGCTAGTCCTGCCCCGAATTGGCAGTGCTTTGACAGCTTTCGTAATTCGGTGAGGTAATCAGCGTTACTTTCATTCTTGTGCTGATTCCTCCTGAAGAATTTGAATCGTTTCTTTATCAGCAGCGGTGTTGGGTTTAAGTGCTCCTGTAAGGTATCAACAATCTCCTTAAAATTCTTGTCCATCGGTTTGGCTGGAGTGATCAAGTTTCGTAACAGCCCGTATGTCCTTGCGCCCATCAGATTTAGAAGTACCGATGCCTTTTTATCAACCGCTACTTCATTCGCCTTGCAATATACCTCCACTCTTTCCACATATGTGGTCCAATCTTCTATATCACTATCGAAAGCAGTAATATTGCCAGTCTTCGGCATCTTGAAAATCTAAAATGGCGCTTCCCGCGCTTTTCCTCCATCCCCGATGGATCAAAATGGCGCCTCCCGCGCTTTTCTTTCTTCCCCACCGAGTTAAGATGGCGCCTCCCGCGCTTTCCCACCACTGCCGCTGCTGCCAACGCTGTTTTCCGCGGTTCCCGTTGCGACCTGCAGCTTTTCGCGGTATTTCTATTTTTTTTTTTTATATATCGCTTCAATAGTTTCCCCGTTACTTGGAGAACCGTTCCCGTCGTGGAGCGGACCCTCTGGGACTTTCCCCTCCCTCTGCTCGGTCCGAACGCCGACCTGCTTTGTAGCACCGGCCGCGCCCTGAATGCTCCACCCTCTCTCTCTCTTTGCTTCTGCTTCCCGACTCGCTGCCCGGCCCCGTTGCAGAGCCACCCGATCGAGCTCTAGCCCGCCGCAGCCCAGGAAGGATCAGTGCACTACCTGCCACCAGCCCGTTTAGCTGGTGAAACCACAGTTTTTTGTTTTTTTCTTGCTTCTGGCTTCGACCTTCGTCTGAGGAATCGATCCCCTTGAGGTGCTGCCGAATTGCAGTTAAGTTCGTTTCTAACTCGTCGCCACTGTTAGATCCGTGTGTTAATGGAGACACGGAATGCAGGAGTTGATTTAACAAGTGTTTACTGAACAAAGTCTGGAGGTGAACTAACTACACAAGACGCTACACAGGCTTATATACCCGAGTGGTCACTACTGGTACTCCAGTATACAGGGGCTTCAAAAACATAGTTCCTCTTAAAGGTACATACACTACAAAAATAACTTTTAAAATACTGAGCAATAATTAATTGGGAAATGTGTTAAATGAACTTGTTTATATTTTTTAACTGCAGCACTACCAAAGCAACCTGGTCTGCCTGAAGGAGAGATTACCAGTATTGAAATCCACAGGGCCAATCCCTATATGGAACTGGGCCTGAGCATCGTAGGTGGAAATGAAACTCCTTTGATAAATATTGTAATTCAGGAAGTTTATCGAGATGGTATTGTTGCAAAAGATGGAAGGCTTCTTTCTGGTGACCAAATATTGCAGGTAATGAACTAAAAATTGTTCGTAAATCTATTTTGACTTGTTATTTCAAAGTAAACAAGGCTCAGTATAAGATGTAGGTAAGCTTACATTCTTGCTGTGTTTTGTAAAGAAAACTTTCCCCACCCACACTGTGCTCACTAATTCCTGTCTAGGTAAGTGAAAATAATTCCTTTTAATGTTTCCTGGAATATTGGAACTATTGTAAATTTAATGTCATTTCTTTATCATTGTGGTGAGCTGCCATTTTGAATATCTGGACGTACCAGAAACTCACTCAGTTGGGAATTGCTTTGTCAGCAAATTGTTACTTGCAGAAGTAACTCAGATTAGATCCTTTCTGCTATTGGATGCCTTCAGGAGGTTAGAGACATCTGAATTATTAAACCTCCATACAAGCCAAGTACAGAATCAATCAATCTCTCTCTCTCTCTCACTCTATTTTTCTCCCTCACATATTTATGCATGTCTAAATCTACCTTATCAAAAAATATTATGGTGTCCATTAAATCAATTTTCCTGGAAACTAATCAAAATATGAGTTCACAAATCTGTGGAAATCTGATCAAAAGTTTTTTGTTCAGAAAATATTGGTAATATTGTTGACCAGGCTATAAGATTAAGGATATAACGTACAGCGCAACCTTGAATCTCCAGCAATGGTGCTTTTGATCTTTAAGCATTACAGTATGGTTGGATTGATGGTTTAGAACTATGCCTCTCAACTACAGTTAGTATATGTATACTATGTAATTGTGCATTTACTAAAGCATTTCTCATTTGACATGTAAAAGACTTGGACCCAAAGGTCAGTGTTAAAATGAGGAAACCAAGGGATATATTTTTAATGTGTCGCCCAGGCATAAAACTGCTGTTGTGGATCGGACGCCCGTTATTGGAAATACCTGATCTTCTGGGTGGTTTCTGTAACGGACAGCTGAAACTGCTGTGGATTTAGTTATTTTTTCTGTGCTACACAGAAATGTCCAAAAGTGGGAGTCGAGCTCTAGCAGGGGTAGGGGAAGAGTTAGGGGATGGAGATTTGCTAACTTTTTGTTGGTTATAGATGTCCTTGTATGACTTTAGTCATGCGATAAATGTCAGAGAATAGATGTCGTAATGTTCTGTTGTGATGATCACTATATATTTTATGCCCTGCAAACATAAAATACGGTGCTGCACTGTTTCCTATTTTATTCCAGGTGAATGGTGTTGATATCAGCAATGTACCTCACAACTATGCTAGGTGTGTGTTTTCACAGCCTTGTGCTGCTCTACATCTCACTGTTCTAAGGGAGAGACGATTTGGTGGTCGAACACATATCCCCCCTGATGGCAGCTGTATGCGAGAAGATGGCTTTCATGTGACTTTGCTTAAAAGGGACTCTAGTGAGCAGCTTGGTATTAAATTAGTTCGTAGAACAGATGAGGCAGGCATCTTCATCCTGGACCTTCTGGAAGGTGGTTTGGCTGCTCAGGATGGGAGACTGTGCAGCAATGATCGGGTGCTTGCAATAAATGGACATGACCTGAAACATGGAACACCTGAACTTGCTGCCCAAATTATCCAGGTAAAATTATTTTAGTGCATCAAATATTTTGGTATATAGTCAAACATTTGGCTTGAAATTGCTTTAATAAAGTCCATGCTGCAATGCTATTAGTAGCTTTGCTTTGAACAAATACAGTAATAAAACTAAGAGTATAATTATGTGTAATTAGGAGCTTTACAAAAATGTGGCTTAATTTCATATTGCACAGACAGTAATGACATCGTGGAGCAAAGCAAGATGCAGCTATTGTGGGGGGTTTTCTTCATTCTTGAACATATTTTGAGCTTGTCAAGCTGAGAGATGTAAGTGCTAGGGAATGGAACTCTGAATTTCAGGCACCAAGTGCTAGCCATCAGCCATTCCCAGGTCAGGATTAAGTGCACAAAATAACTCACAGAATAGATTTAGCACAACCAGATGCAGAGCAAACCTCCCTCCACTCTATCCCAACAATGTGCTTCAGCCCTAACCTCAGAAGTGCAGCCGCTCCTGCACCACTGTGATGTTTCTCACATCAGCCATTATTGCTTGGATCATTCTGGTGCAGATAATTTACATTTGCTTAGTCTGTACCAGCTGCTAGAGCCTCAACACCTGCAATAGAGCTTCTTTACTGCACTTCCTGATTGTACTACTTTTTCAGTTTCAAAGTGTGAAGATACCAAGAAGAATAAATACCTGGTAAACAAGCCAAAAGATATTAGAACTGCAATAAATGGACTTACCATATATGGGGAAACTTTGTGTTGTAGGCGAATATCCATTAGGAACTGAATTGGCACTGCCCAAATTCATTTCAAATAGGACCCTTACAGCCAGCAGACAGAAGGGACTTTCATTGCAATCTGGGCTGGTTTTGGTCGCATATTTAAGATAAAAGACAGTGTCTAACCCATTGCACCACAGCAATTCCCAGTTTTCCTTTTTTTATTCCTTCTGAAATGTTTTCATTTTAAGAGTTAATGAATAGGGTATAAAGTTACCTATAAGTAAAGGTTTTATTTTCATGTTTTTCAGACCAGTGGTGAGAGAGTTCATTTCATAATCTGTAGAACAGCAAAGCAGCAGCTTTCAAATATTATTCGAGAACTGGGATCTCATACAAGTCATCAGCATCCATCCCAGCATACACAGCTCCTGCTCCACAGCAGACCTAGTACTCACAAGGTGAGTGAGAAACTAATTCCGTAATGAATCTCACTAAAATGCATGGTTTACATTACTTCAGCCTGTTCGCTGTCAACTGATTAGCTGTACAGGTACACTATCCCTTATCCGAAAGCCTTGGGACCAGCTGAGTTTCGGTTTTCGGAATTTTTCGGATTTCAGAAGGTATTATTATAAGACTGGGAAATTTGTATTTACTATAAATTTTAAAAGTTCAGGCTACCTCTTGCGACTGTTCCGTGTCTCATTCCCCTTCCTGCTTCTCTGGAAAGCCGGATATCGGCTGACTCCTACTAAGCTGGCCCGCAAATCAGGTCGGGGGTCGGGTGGGGGGGGGGGGAAAAGAATATCGGACGGGCCGCGGTTCAGGTCGGGGGGGTCTGGGTGGGGGGGGTCGGGGGGAGAAAAGAATATCGGACGGGCCGCGGTTCAGGTCGGGGGCGGGGGTCGGGTCGGGTGGGGGGGGGAGAAAAGAATATCGGACGGGTCGGGGGTCGGGTCGGGAGAAAAGAATATCGGTCGGGTCGGGTGGGGGGGAGAAAAGAATATCGGACGGGCCGCGGTTCGGGTCGGGTCGGGGGGAGAAAAGAATATCGGACGGGCCGCTGCAGCTATCGGACGGGCCGCTGTATTGTTGGGTTCACTCTCCCGGTACCTCCTTCACACTGCCCGGCTCGGCCTGCAATCTCCTACCCAGGAGGGAACTCTGTGACCCTCTGCCCTGCTCAGCGTAAGTCGTGCACCACTCTGGTCATGTCGTGCGCACGACTTACGCTGAACGAAAAAACTTTCGGTTTTTAGAGGTTTTCGGTTTTCGGAAGTTCGGATAAAGGATAGTCTACCTGTATTATCAGAATGGTTCAGAAATATTCTCAATTAACTTCACATTAGTATGCTAGACTATCACTTGATATTAAATGTTCAATTAAAATTATTTACTTCAGATTATAATCAGCAATATAATTATTCTTTGTCCATTATGAATCATTTTCCAATTCCCAATGTGATACTTTTCATTGCTCATATCTAACTTAAGTAGTATGCATCTGCAATGATAGAATATCACTCCATTCTTGAATATTATTCATGCACTCTCTAATGCCAAACTTATAAATAATAGAATTTTTATTACATTTTTTTGGCCTCTTAAGTTTGCTAGGAATGATATAGCATGGGTTTACACCTGTGATTCTCTGGGCAGAGTGTTCTCAATCTTGACAGGAAGAGGGGCAAGCAGAGGCTACCCATATGAAGAAAAAATCAATTAATAATAACAACAACAATTTGCATTGATAAAGCACCTTTAACATAATAAAACATCCCAAGGCGCTTCACAGGAGCGTTATCAAACTAACTTTGACACCAAGCCATGTAATGAGATATTAGAATGGTGATGAGGTAAATTTTAAGGAGCATCTTAAAGGAGGAGAGAGAGGTAGAGAGGCGGAGGGGTTTAGTGAGGGAATTCCAGAGCTTGGGGCCTACGCAGCTGATGGCACATTCGCCAATGGTGCAGTGATGAAAATCAGCGATTTGCAAGCGGCCAGAGTTGGAGGAGTGCAGAGATCTTGGAGGGTTGTAGGGCTGGAGGAGGTTTCAGAGATAGGATGGGGCGAGGCCACGGAGGGATTTGAAAACAAGGATAAGAATTTTAAAATCGAGGAGTTGCCGGACCAGGAGCCAATGTAGGTTAGCGAGCACAGGGTGATGGGTGAATGGGACTTGGTGCAAGTTAGGATACGGGCTGCAGAGTTTTGGATGAGCTCCAGTTTACGGAGTGCGCAAGGTGGGAGGCAGGCCAGGAGAACATTGGAATAGTCAAGCCTGGAGGTAACAAAGGGATGGATGAGGGTTTCAGCAGCTGATGAGCTGAGGCAGGGGCGGAGACGGGTGATGTTACGGAGGTGGAAGTAGGCGGTCTTGGTGATGGAGTGGATAAGGGGTCGGATGTTCATCTCAGTCAAATAGGACGCCAAGATTGCGAACAGTCTGGTTCAGCCTCAGACAGTAGCCAGGGAGAGGGATGGAGTCGGTGGCTAGGGAACAGAGTTTGTGGCAGGGACCAACGACAATGGCCGCAATTTTATCGGCACTGAGAGGGCGGGTTTGGAGGTGGGTACGAGGTTAAAATCTTTTTGATTGACGGCGGGTTGTGATTCCCGCCGTCAACCCGCCTCCACGCCACTTTGCCAAATGCCGGCTCTGGGAGTCCCGATCAGTCCCGCCACCAGCTTGTTAACTGCCTGGATAAGCCTATTTTAACAGGGTATTTCGATTTTTGTACATTTTCAGCGTGTTCCGCATCATTCCCAAACCACGGCAGCTGATTGTGCCGGGTTCAGCAAGTGCCTGACTTCTTGACAGCTGCAGCTCCAGCATAAAAATGCAGGACGACTGAGCTTGTAAGTGGTGAAGCTGAGATCCCTCTCCACTGTGACCTTCTGGGAAAACCCTCTCCCCATACTGACTGAGCGCTTATAACTTCTAATCCTCAACTGACATATCTACCAGCGGAATGGGAACCATTTATACCCTGTCATCCTGGTCCTCCGATTCGGAGGAAGACCAGCCGCGGCAGCAGCAGAACCAGGCACAACAGCAGCAGCAACAACAACAGGAGCGCCAACCTCCTCCTCACCCACCTGATGCTGCACAGGGCGTCAGTGCAGGAGATACCCCCAACACAGGGTTTACAGGCCGAGGATGAGCTTCCTCAACATGACTGAGCAGCAGTGCCAAAAGAGTGCCCAGAGGAGCGGGTGGACACCCCTTACCAGTGGCTGTCAATGTCACCACAGCCCTCAATTTTTTTGCTTCAGGGTCCTTCCAGGGCTCATCAGCAGACGTCAGCGGCACCTCTCAGTCGGCCACACACACTTGCATCACGCAGGTAACCGATGGTCTCTTTGCAAAGGCGCACAATTACATCCACTTCTCCACGGATGAAGCAAGTGTAACTGCGCGTGCGGTTGGCTTTGCAAAGATGGCAGGCTTGCCAAGGGTACAGGGCGTCATAGACTGCACACATGCGGCCATCAGGGCACCCCATCACAACCCAGCTGTATTTGTGAACCGCAAGGGCTTCCACTCCCTTAACGTCTAGCTGGTGTGTAACCACAGGAAGAACATTATGCATGTTTGCGCAAAGTACCCTGGCAGTTGCCATGACTCGTTCATCCTGCGGCAGTCTATTGTGCCTCCGCTCTTCAATCCTCCAACCCAACTTTCCGGATGGCTACTTGGAGACAAGGGTTATCCCCTGAAGACGCGGCTAATGACGCCGTTGAGGAGGCCATCAAATGAAGCAGAGGAGCGCTACAATGCCAGCCACATTTCCACCAGAGCCATCATCGAGCAAACCATCGGCTTGCTCAAAATGCGATTCAGATGCCTTGACAGATCAGGTGGAGCCCTACAGTACTCAGCAGCCAGGGTCTCCAGAATCATTGTGGTCTGCTGTGCACTGCACAACATCGCACAGCAGTGTGGATTACCGCTGCCTAAGGAACAAGTGGCTCAGCGCATAGCCTCCTCAGATGAGGATGAGAAGGAGGAGGAGGAACAGGAGCAGGAGGAGGAAGACCTTGTGGAGGCGGATGCGCCAGTTCCAGCAGCACGTGAGCACATTGCTGCCCATGTTGCAAGGGATGCACTAACCTTTGCCAAATTTGCTTAAGTAGACGAACCAAACACATGTGGCTGGCACCTTCTTAACACACCATACACAATTTAGAAGAACCTGTGGGTTCCTATCACTCTCCCCACCATCATTACATATGAAAGGCACCCTGGCACCTCACTGTGACACTTCCATTTATGGGCACACAAATGCCAACTCTTTGAAAGTTTGCCATCCCATTTCTTTATTGAAATTGAAATGCCGATGATTATCTTAAAAATGTCTTGCATCAAATCACCCTTGTGACTATAGGTGCTTAATCTTTTTCTTACTCGTGCTTCTACGTAGTGCTTCCCCTGTGGCTTCAGCAGATGTGGAGGCACCTTGCTCACTTTCATGCTGCTCCTGCTTCGACATCTTTGGCGGGCGTCCTCTGGGTTTGCGAGCCTGGGAGGGCTGGGCAACAGTCTGCTCCTCCTGCAGCTGTGCAGGGGCTGAGACGCCCATCTCTGTTGGGTTGGGGCTCTGACCGAGGGCTCCGCAATGACATGGTTGTGTGAGCACTTGGAGAGCAGCCCACACTTCCTTCTTGCCTGCCACCAACATCCCTCTCATGGGTCAGCCGCACTTCAGTGCTAGCAAGTGGCTGGACAGCACCTTGCTGCATATCAGGGGGGCCATGAGGACTCGTATCTGCACTGGCAGTCCTCCTCAAAAGGACTTCCATGAAGCTTTGGTTTCTCTGCTCAATAGCTGCCCATCGCTCCTCCAGAGATGTCATTCGATTCTGAATATTCACCATGTTTTTCTGACTGGCGACTTATTTCCTCCATGACTGTAGCCATCCTTTCCACGGAGGTTGCCATCCTATCTGTGGTGGTGCGTTCAAGGCACTGCTCATGTTAGAGATGGATTCCTCTATCCTCTCCACACTTGCAGTTACCCTGGATGCAAAACCTGCCAGAGAGTCCTGCACTTGTTCCTGGAGTTCCAGCACCGCTGACTTTCTGGATGGCCCCAGAGGCACAGGGTCCGCATGCAGCTGAGCAGAGCTGGGAGCGCCCTGCGGCCTCCGACGAGGACTCTCCACTGCTGTCCCTGTCTCCATCATCTGCTGATGCTCACTTGTGAGCTGTGATACACCAGGTGACAACACTACTCTATCTCGCGAAGGACCCACCGAGGTGTGCGTATCTGCGCTGGTGCTGGGTGCACTTAATTCTGCTGACGCTGCGCCCTCAGAGGTTGCAGCTTCCTCTGAGGAGTCTTCCGGCTCTTCCTCCTGGACAGTGGGGAGGGGGGCTCTCGATGGTCCTGTGGGGGAGTAAAGGCATGAGTTAGACATGTGATATTAACGTAGCATGCACATCGAATTGTGCAGATGATCATAACTCAATCTGTATGAGCTTCAGATGCCATACCAGTCACTCATGCAATGTAAATGAGAGGGATGCAAATCTATTCTGTCTCCAGCTTGCTCTGCTGTGCCCGTCTGACCGCCCCCACTTCCAGATCCTCAGCACCTCCGATGATTTCGAGTGCAGCCTCCTCAGCGGTGGTCATATGGGCAATGGAAGGTGGCCCTCCTCCTGTCCTGGGCCTCTCCCTCTTATTGTGGGCTCTCTTTTCCTGCAATGAGGGACACAAGTGAAGTTTGAGTGAGAATGATGGAATGAGTGTAGAGAATCCATAGCATAGATGCTTAGAAGGAGACAAAGATGGAGTGAGATGCCAATACCAAGGGCACGCCCTGTGTGTTGTTAGTTGTTGGCATTGCATAACTGATAGCGAGTGTAAGGGGTGCATAGTAGAATAGTGAAGTGATTGTGTGCATAGAGAGAGAGGGATGCTTAAGGGATGTAAGGGTAAAGTGGGATGTGCAGGAGTAGGTTGACAATGCAGAGTGCTGGTGATGAGAGGAGATGGGGAGCAGATTGAAGGTAAGTGTGATGTTATACTCACTTTTCCTGAGCGTACCAGGTCATTAAACCTTTTTCTGCATTGGACCCAGGAGCGAACACAGACAGATCTGGAACTGACCTCCTCAGCAATTTGCAGCCAGGCTGCTTTGCTTTGCTTTGCTGAGGAGGCTTCCTCCATCCAGATGATGGGAAGAGTACCTCCTGGCGCCCGCTCACTTCTTCCAAAAGAGTATGGAGGGAGTCATCATCAAAGCGGGGAGAGACCTTGGCTGTTGCAGCAGTCATGTCTACAATTGCCAAAACAAGAACCAGCAGAAAAGGATGAAATTGAAACAATGCTGCATAGGCCCCTTAAATACAGCTGGCTGACAGACGTCAGCAGAGGAGAGCAGCAGACCCGAAACCACTAATTGGGCCAGGTAGTGCGCACGTAGAGATTCAATAGGGCACTTAACTGAAAATTGCGATTTCTGACCGGCTGAAAGCGGAGGCAGGACCGGAACCCGCCGACCACCTGACCTGCACCCAACCCACCTCCACTGATAAAATCACGGCCAATGGCTTCAGTCTTCCCAATATTTAGTTGGAGGTAGTTTGCTCATCTAGTATTGGATGTTGGACAAGCAGCATGGCAAATTAGAGGCAGTGGAGAGGTCAAGAGAGGTGGTAGTGAGGTGGAGCTGGATGTCGTCAGCATACCTGTGGAACCTGACATGTTTTCGGATAATGTTGCTGAGGGGCAGCATGTAGATGAGAAATAGGAGGGGTCCAAGGATAGATCATTGGGGGACACCAGAGGTAATGGTGCGGGAGAGGGAAGAGAAGCCATTGCAGGTGATTCTCTAGCTATGACTGGATAGATAGGAATGGAAGCAGGCGAGTGCAGTCCCACCCAACTGGATGACCAAGGAGAGGCATTGGAGGAGGATGGTGTGGTCAACCGTGTTAAAGACTGCAGACAGGTTGAGAAGGGTAAGGAGGGATAGTTTACCATGGTTACAGTCACATAAGATATCATCTTTGAGTGATCATCATTGAGGGTAAATGAATGAAGAAATCATGAAATAAGCTTCAATGCAAATTATTTCCAATATGTGTAAATGTATTCATGGAGACACTCTTATTACGTTAATATTTTAATACGTTGAATGAAAACAGAAGTTTTTCCCTATTTCCTCAGGACCTCTCTCAATGTGTTACTTGTCAAGAAAAGCAGATCACTGTAAAGAAAGAGCCTCATGAGTCTTTAGGAATGACTGTAGCAGGAGGACGGGGCAGCAAAAATGGTGAATTGCCAATCTTTGTCACCAGTGTACAGCCACATGGCTGCCTCTGCAGAGAAGGGAGGATCAAACGTGGTAAGACTACACACTGACCAGAGCCTCACAGGAACTCCTTTGGTGATTCAGCTGGATACCTTAATTTTAAAAAGTAATGGCCTGTAATTTCCGATAGGAGGCTTCCTGCGTGCGGATTCCCCTTTATCCACCCTGTTTGTTACACTCTCAAAGAACTCTAGCAAATTTGTCAAACACGATTTCCCTTTCATAAAACCATGTTGACTCTGCTTGATTGTCTTATGATTTTCTAAATGTCCTGCTATTACCTCCTTAATAATGGATTCCAGCATTTTCCCAATGACAGATGTTAGGCTAACTGGCCTATAGTTTCCTGCTTTCTGTCTCCCTCCTTTCTTGAATAGTGGCGTTACATTTGCGGTTTTCCAATCCGCTGGGACCTCTCCAGAATCCAGGAAATTTTGGTAGGTTGCAACCAACTCATCTATTATCTCTGCAGCCACTTCTTTTAAGACCCTAGGATGCAGGCCATCAGGTCATGGGGACTTGTTGGCCTTTAGCCCCATTAGTTTGCCTAGTACTTTTTCTCTAGTGATAGAGATTGTTTTAAGTTCCTTCCTCCCTATAGCCCCTTGATTATCTATTATTATTGGGATGTTTTTAGTGTCTTCTACTGTGAAGACCGATCCCAAATAATTGTTTAGAGTCTCTGTCATTTCCCTGTTTCCCATTACAGGAAACTCTTTTTTATCCGGCACCGACAGGACCGGCGTGGTGCCAGTTTATCAAAAAGTCCGGATTACAGAGAGGTATAGAAAAAGGTACGAGAGCCCCGTACACGGCCACAGATCCAGGCGTCCCTGTTACATAGCAACAGGTGCAGGAACCCCGGCCACAGATCCAGGCGTCCCTGTTGCATAGCAACAGGTGCAGGAACCTCGGTTACACGGCCACAGATCCAGGAACGGCCACTAATATGAAGTAAAACTTACCTGAACCTACTCCTGAATTTTGCCGGTTAGCAGAGATTTCCGGTTATTTAGGTGCCGGTAAATCGAGAGTTTCCTGTATTAATTCCCCAGTCTCACCCTCTAAGAGATCAACGTTTACTTTAGCTGGAGAGGTTAACTGTGCAAATGTAATACAGCTAAATGTTCATGTAAATGTTTATTTTTGATAATTATAAATTAAACTTATGGCATTTGATGATGAACTAGAGCACTTGCTACTACAGGTAGACTATCCCTTATCCGAAAACCTCGGGACCAGCCGTGTTTCGGTTTTCGGAAAATTTCGGATTTCAGAAGGTATTTTATAAGACTGGGAAATTTGTCGGGAGTGGGCGTCGGGGGCGGGGGGCGGCGTCGTCGGGGGGGCGGGGGGCGGGGTTGTGCGCACGACTTACGCTGAACGAAAAAACTTTCGGTTTTCAGAGGATTTCGGTTTTCGGAAGTGCGGATAAAGGATACACTATCCCTTATCCGAAAGGGTGGGGGTCGGGGGGGGGAGAAAAGAATATCGGACAGGCCGCTGCAGCTATCGGACGGGCCACTGTATTGTTGGGTTCACTCTCCCGGTATACCTCCTTCACACTGCCCGGCTCGGCCTGCAATCTCCTACCCAGGAGGGAACTCAGTGACCCTCTGCCCTGCTCAGCGTAAGCCGTGCGCCACTCTGGTCATGTCGTGCGCACGACTTACGCTGAACGAAAAAACTTTCGGTGTTTAGAGGGTTTCGGTTTTCAGAAGTTCGGATAAAGGATAGTCTACCTGTATCTACATTTAGTAGCATGTTGCCTGAATATAGACTTTGAAGTAGAGAAGAGTTGGCGCAACTGGGTGACACTGTATGTTAGCATGCTTAAAGCATGGTAGGATACACCTTTTCAACAACAATTCCCCATGCCCTATATTATTATTCCCTGTGCCTGTTTATTGAATGCCTGTTTATGATTGACATTCTAACTCTATTCCATTTGTTTATGCTAGCTTTTATGAGCTGGTGTATAGTCTGATAGATGAACAGTCATTTTGTAGCAGAGAATGCCATCACTTGGTGTGGCGATGAGAGCTGAGATAAGGTAGCAAAATCAGTTTTGCTGCTCTGAAATATGTCTCTCTTGAGTTATTAATATTGACTATATAAAAGTATCAACCCCCTCATTTCTTTGAAGGAACCAGTGCAATAAACCATCTATTTTTCTGCCTCAAGTAAAAAAAAAATTAAAAAGTATTCCCAATTTAATAGTCTTTTTTTGTTGATGGAAGTTCCAAAACGTCTGCTAGGATTACATGTTATTCAATGATCTCGTGAAAATGTCAGAACAGATGGTAAAGTAAAGAGAGGATATTTGTAATTTAATCTGTTGGGGAAATGCAAGCACCACAAGACTAAAATACATTGATTAATGGGAAGCTGAAAATAAGTCTGTGATTATTTAAACAGGAGATGTACTACTGAGCATCAATGGTATTGACCTGACCTGTCTGAGTCACAGTGAAGCAGTGGCCACACTGAAAGCTAGTGCTACCTCACCAGATGTTATACTGAAGGCACTGGAAGTACAAACAATAGAAGAGCAGGGCCAAGCAGCAGATGAGCAACTGAGCACAAACCATGATAATGAATATGATACCAGTTGGTCACCATCATGGGTCATGTGGCTAGGATTGCCAAGGTGAGTGACTTATGTACTCTGCCTTGTTAAACAGGTGGCATTATGACTCTTTTCAATATTAACTCAGAAGTGCCAAAGAAATTTTGCATCAATTTATTTCCTTCAACGAGTATTATGGCTTACCGAATAACGTGTGATTGCTTACATTTCTCTAGTTCTTCATTTTCAGCATTTTCTACATAGGGGAGTGCATGAAATTGGCACTGTCCATCATGGGGTGAGGACTTTTTTTGTTTTACCCATCAAGAAAAATGTTTGACATACTCAAGCGTAGGATTGCTGTTGCTGAATTAGTACATCTGATTCAAAAATTCCCATCAGTGCACTTTTCCAAAGGCTCTATGTTGATGCCAGTTGGGACTGGGGCCAGGAGCACTGACTGGTGCTAACACACCAAAGTGCTTTTTGGCCTTGCCTGGTGTTGAGCCTTTGGCATCAACTCCAGTGATGTTTGCTAAATGGGTTGGTACTTTAGCTTGTGGTATATCCTCAGTTCCGGCATATTCTACTTCTATTGAAGCTACATTCAAATTAATGTTGCACCAGTAGCAACTTTCCATGATCATCTCTTGCCAAGTTTCATTGAGGATCATTCCTATTCTCTTTATTAACTGGATGTGTAAACTCAATTCCATCCTTGTACTGGGTATATTAATTTTGGTTCTTTGTAAATAATGTATCCTGCACTGGAATTCCTAAGCTGTCGTGTTTCTCTCGTGGATAACTGCCTACTGGTGGCTTCTGATAGGTGGTGTAGTGAGCATCCAGCATTGATCATTAATCAAGCATTAATCATTAATTTGGCGTGATGGTCATTCGGTCAGGTCTTACTGTAAGTTGATGCCCACAGTGATATTGTAATTTATTCTTCAACAGGATATTGTTATCCCAGCTTCGAACTTCCTTCCTCACAAATCGAAACTGAATTACTGTTTTTACTGTGTTGATGATCATAAACTTTTGGCATTTTATGTAGATCATACCAAGTCTTTCTGCGAGTTTTGCCAACAGTTTTGAGGTCTGTAGTCCCAAAGACTTAGTCAGACTATCTCCAAACAGAGGAAGGTAAATGAATGGTGGAATCTATTCTTCACTGTTATTGCGTGGCAGGCAGAAGGCCTTTGTTAAGGGCACTCCTTAAGATTTGTTGTTATTTCAGCTGACTTAAAGTAGATCTCAGTTGAGAACAGCTGCAAAGCTGCCACATGGAGTAATCTGCACACCAGTAGAAAGAATTATGGCTTAGATCACTCAGCTATAGATGATTTACATTTTGATTAATTTGTTCCAGTTGCCAGAATCTTAACACCCACACAAAAGACTCCTTTCATCTCTTCCTGGTTGTGCTACTTTTTCTGTCTCCTAAAGTGTGAGGTAGATGCCAAGAATAAAGAATACCTAGTAATCAAATGAAAACATAATGGAGCTGCAATAAGCATTTATTGTAATGTTTCATTTCTTTTCAGCTCCCTTCATAGCAGTCATGATATTGTCCTACGGAGGAGTAACTCAGGAAGCTGGGGCTTTAGTATTGTCGGTGGTTATGAAGAAAATCATTGTAATCAGCCCTTTTTTATCAAAACAATTGTATTTGGGACACCAGCTTATTATGATGGAAGACTGAGGTAAGTAACCATTTATTTTGTCTTTATTCAGAACCATCTCGTTGGAGAAGCCTCCATTTTAAAATGAGAAATCCTATATGTTATTAGCTCCTTCATTGCTGAGGCTGAATGTAGTCTCAAATGTATGTTTATTTAACTTTACAATAGCTGTAATAATCGAGTAACAATATATAATGGATCTTTTTAGGTACCAAATTAGGCTTAAATGGCTCCCTGCCGAAGAATTGAGAATTCAGAGAATGAAGAAGACTGACTTTAACACAATTACATTTTTTAAATCTTGACTCTCCTCTCCCTGCACTTTTTCTTTAATATATATTTTGTTTATATGAAATAGTTGTCTCAAAATATGTGGATGAAAGCACTGTCGTGTTAAACAATCATTAGTTAGGGTTGATTCCTATAATGTTGCATACAACTAATGTGATATGTTGCATGAAAGTTAATTGTGGCCCAGATTTTCTGAAACGTTTTTAAAATTACATCATACACTTGATTCATTGTGCTAAATATTGAAAACTTGCACATACCTAGTAAATAATTAATGACATTTCAAATTCCTTAATCTGCAAAAACTAAACACTGTTGATCAAAGTCACATGGTAAAAATGGCTTAAGTTAGAATTGTTTCATTGTTGGAATCTATACCATTTTATTATAACTAATTTAATCAAAATATTTTTTGTGTCTGCAGGCTTATGTTTGAGTTTTCTAAAGTTCATAATTAATGTTTCTGATTGGTCCAATGTTTGTCAAGTGCTTGGTTCAAATGTTTGTCGAGTGTTTTTCTGTTTCTGATTGGGTTAAGAATTCGTGCTCTTTTTTTCTGTTTTGCTTATCTTAACAATCATATCCCATGAGAGTTAATTTTGCTAGCACAAAAAAAATCTGCAATGCAGCTGTAATGATAGTTCTTAGCTTGACCAGCTACCAGCATAGAACCATAGAAGTTTACAACACATAAGGCAGCCACTTAGCCCATCATGCCTGTGTGTTTCACTTTGCAGGACTAGAATGCTCTCTGCTCCCCCTACCTTGCCCCAAGCCTGTTCACTCTTCCTCCTACCATCTACACTCCCTCTCAGTCCGACCCTGGCTCTTTCTCAACATTCCGGGTGCAATGCCCCACCTGCAACATGTTTGCTCCCTTTGAGAGCCAATTTCAGCCGTTAGGCCTTGTCCTCTGCCTCCTTTCTTTCTGTGAAGTCTTTCTTAGCCTTAAGGTTCTGCGATTAGTCTGCCCAATTCTTTTGAGCGTCAGCCCTGTAAATAAATCCCAAATACAAGGAATAATCTTTCATATAGCCCATTTACAGACCCGTAGTTGTCACTCAAGGAAACTCCATAGTGATAAAGAAAACCTTTGGAGAAAATTCCGCAGCTATGATATTAAGATTTCACTGCAACAATGAATCATTTATACTTTTGTATAACGTTAAAAGCTGTTGCAGTTTCATATTCACTCCGGGTTACACAATGATGGAGTTTGCAGGCCCTGAGTCTTGCAAATGCTGCAAAATTAAAAAATAAGTAGTTGATTTCCCATGGCGTTGCACACAGTGAGTCATGGTCAAGTGTAGTCCAGGTGAAGCAGGGTTAGAGGGTGTGGGATAATTAGAACAGCAGCTGCAATTCAGTCACCATTTTAAAGACGAATGTTCTGTCCTTATTTTTAGATGACCATTATAAATTCCTATATCCACACTTATAATGTGAACTGCCCACGCAGTAATTACTCCCACTCACCGATGGTTACATTTGTAAGATTTGGATCACAGGTCACACACAGATACCCAAAGGGTCTTAGGAGTTTTAAGGTATTTTATTAAAGAACTACAGTTCAAAGCATAATCAGATATTACCTGTCGTTAAGATAAGTATAATAGACATACAACCCATGACAGTAGAGAGCGATCTACGACCCCCGAAGCAGAATGCCACGACCGGACGGACAGACGGTTAGATGCCCGATGAGACAGCATGGAGGTCTTGGGTCAGCGGATCTTTGCAGCCTGCAGCAGTAGTCACTTCCATTGGGTCAACCCTCGAGCTGTTGGAGGTGTTAGGCCGTCAGCCAGCACTGATCCACTAAACTTGACCAAGGTGTTAGGCATAAGCCAGCATTGATTTCCACCTCAAGGAAGCCTTCGCCCCTAGCTGTCTGACTATTTCCTTTTCTGTCCCCTATTTTATACTTTATTTTGATGAGATGGTGATTGCCTGGTGTCAATCATTTTTACCCATCTCATTGTTCAATTACAAGGGAGAGGGTATCTCTGACAGCCCCCTCCCTGCTTCATGAGGTCATTTCCCTCCTTATCTCTGTTCTAAAGGTCTTATGTTTCTTTAAGAACATTTTATGACTTTCTGGTTCTATGTTGTCTTGGAAGTGATGAGGGAGTCATAAAATACGTGTCCTGGCCTCGGCCATTTGTCTTTTGTACTTGTTATCTGACCTTGCTGATATTCCTGCCATCCATTCCCGACCGCATTTCTTCAGTTTATTTCTCTGTTCTTTAAGAATTAAAACCTCATTTTTGGATCTTAATAGCTATTTCTTACACATTGCAGCGGCTCCATTGGCGGGAGGGTGTAATTACACCATGACAAGTTTACTTAGGCAATTTCCATTATAAATGTGGATATAGGAATTTATAAAGGGAAAACTTGCCAGGAAGTCCATGCAGCTGTAAGATTTTTAATATATTATAGATATTACGTGAGTACGATAAAACAAGATCAGAGCGTAAACTTTCCTGTCCTTAACTGGCCTCGTGTACCAGCTCAAGGAGAATTATAAGCCATAAAAAGAGGCAGAAAACAAAAGTTAGACATGCATTTATATAGCACATTTCACAACCAATGAAGTACTTTTGACGTACAGTCACTGTTACAATGTAAGAAATGCAGCAGTCAATGTTGCGCACAGCAAACTCCCTTTTTGACTCATTTTTCATACTTTTCTTTGATTTTTCTCCTGGCACCTAGGTTTTTGTGCTAATTATTTTTTGCCTCACCATCATTACTGACATCAATAGGTCTCCCAATGGGAATACCCTTATTTGAGGACAATAAAGAATGCCAAGCAAGTCAGCCTGCATAATAGCTGCTCTGTCAACACCTATGCACCCACATCTGCATATACTGGTGCTTTATAGGGTCTGGGTCAGCAGAAAGCCTGAAATAGAGCTGTGTCATCTGTGAAAAGAGCCTGCTACTAGCTGCACCATAGGATTGATAGATCCAGCCAGATGCAGCCTCAAGCCTTCACATGGGGTTTCTTTTCCCTTCATTTTTGTCTGTCATTCTTAATCCCATGCCCCTTCAGCCTTGGCAAAGACTGTTGAAGAGTTGAGATAATTTTGAGCCTTTCTAAATGCTTTCAGAATATTTGTCCATCTTAAATTTTATGTACATGAAAATGTTCTGCTTCTCCTACTGGTGTGCTCCTAACACCTGCCCAAGTCTACATCTGGATCAGTGAATAGTTATGCAAATGAGCTGACCTGGAAGCATTTGAGTAATGTTAGTACCTTACCATTCCGGTGGAATTAGCGCCAATTCTTAACCATTTAGACCTGACTTACATCAGTGGACAAAAATTGGCACATAGATTTAATAAAAATATAGTAAAGAACAATAATTTAAAACAACTTGACAGTGGCAAGGTTCTTGTGGTCATGAAATATATAGTTTTAAACACAGGCTTCCCACGCTCCCCTACTAACCACTGCAAAAAATAATCATCTTTCACACGCCACCAGAAACCATTACATTAATACAGTAGGAAAATGATATAATGACCAATTAACTTATGTTCCAGTCCGAATCACTTGATATCAAATGTGAAATTTACAAATCGTTGATATAAAATTGATCAACCATTTTAAATTAGTTACTATATTAGTTAGTATAAGTGAAGCAAAAAAAATTGTCCAAAGCATGCAAGGAGAGCGAGAGAGATGCAGAAGAGAGAAGACAAAGAGAATGAGAGACTTCCAGAAGAGGGGGAGACAAGAACACAAATTAAAAATCCTGGCGGGAATCATGCGGGTGAGAGCTGAGGCGGTTGGAAAACTGTCCAACCCTCCACAGTGTGAGACCCAGGAGTCTTCCACCCGAACCTGGTGGGAAGTGCTAGCTGGTCGGCGGGCGGACGTGAGATTTCAGGTGGTAGAAGCCACCGCCGGGGACCCAAAGCGATGGTTAAAAGGGTGTCAGGAGGGCGTCGCAATTGCTGGAGGGGGAGAGAAGCCCAGGTCAAGGAATGTTCCAGGTTTCCTTGTGGAGCCCGAAGGCCTACAAGGTCCAATGAAACATTTTTAAAAAATTAAAAGTACTTACCTTTTTGGGCCTCTTCTGGCCCCAGATCCACTTGCTGGCAGGTTGGCCTGGCAGGGACATCATGATGGCTTCCACGCACAGGCCTCGGGTTAAGTATGCAGTCAGGCCCCAATGATGTAGTCGGAGCCCAATCTGATTACTTAAAGAAGGATCCCGCTGCCTTCCAGCAGGTGTGCTTCTCACCTGCTCAAGAGAGCAGGTGAAAATTGCATCACACAGGAAGGCAGAGAGATTGGAGAGGGTAAGTTACTGTGTCCATTTTAACTCACTGCCCACCCGGTTCCCGCAGGATGATAAAAATCGGCCTTAAAGAGTTGGGGACAAACATACATGCAGACAATGAGAGAATGTGTGTATTAGCCAAACAAAGAATGGAAGATGAGCAAAGATAAATTAAGGGAGAAGAAAATGTAGAGAATCGGAGACAAACAGCCATTTGTAGGAAGAGAGGAGGGATATTAGGGCAGCAGCATAATGAGCAGCTGCTGCTTACTAAAGGAGAAACTGCAATTTCTGGTGTTAAGAAGTTCTTTGCAAGCCTATTGTTTCTTGCTGAATTGTTGAAGGTAGCTGAAGAATCAATAACGCCCCAGGAAGGAAGGAGTACTACTCCCTTTTTAGATAGTGCCTTTACGTTTATGCTCAGAGAGGCGAGGCAAAGGGCAGTTTGCCATATTTGGTTTGATGGGGAACTATTCTCAGAAAGCAGCTAGAGAAGAGGTGGATAGGCAGGCCAATGTTATGTCAGCAGTCAGGACCCTGACATCCCAAATGCTTAAGAAATTTAACATTGAAGAAGTTTGCTGAAGTTGTCTCTTTCCACTATTCTGTTTTGGCATGGTAGCAGCAGATACTTTCACCTTAACCAGCTGTGTGCTCACATAGGATGCTAGGCCATCTTTAGGGAGCCCTCTGGCCTATGTAATACTATCTCAAAGCAGGACACACCTTTCACATTACAAAGAAACCCTTCAAGTCTCCACCAACACCCAAATGCATGCTGCATGTTCTTGCATTCTTGTTTTAGGATGGACAGTGACCAATTGCACGGCAGGGCTCATGAAATAATCAGCACTTTAATTTCCTTATGATTGCAGGAAAGAACACATACAACTGAAGGAAGAGACTGGCAGTGAGACGCCTAACCTCATACTCTTAATAACATTAGACATAATGGTTAGCTGCTCTGTAGAACCCATTGGAGAGGGTAATCTCCAGGCTAGTACTGATTATTGCTGCTCCTTTTCCCACCTATGAATTTCTCACATACTCTGAATTTCTCACATACTCTGCCATTCTGTCAGTTGAAAAGTTAACAGGCACCATATCATTATGGCTTGGCATGTTTTAGTTATTATAGTATTGTCCAATAGAAATCGCTGACTAGCCACAGGCATAGCGACACCATTTTATCCACATGCATTAATTTTAGTAGAAAACTTATTGAATTCTTTGAAGAAGCAACAGAAAGAGTAGACAAGAGTAATGTTGTAGATGTAATATATTTGGATTTTCAAAAGGCCTTCGATAAGGAACCGCATAGCAGACTCATGACTACGGTCAAAGCATGTGGAGTCGGGACTGGTACCAGAATGGATAGCAAGCTGGCTGCAAAACAGAAAACAGCGAGTAGGGGTTATGGGTAGCTACTCAAACTGGCAAAAGGTGGGAAATGGTATTCCACAGGGATTGGCGCTGGGACTACTGTTGTTCACAAGTTACATTAATGATTTGGACTCGGGAATCAGAAGAACAATTTCAAAATTGTGGACGGCACCAAATTGGGGAGTGCAGTTAACACAAAAGAAGATTGTGACAAAATACAAGAAGACATTAAAAAACTCGCAGAATGAATGTGTAATTGCCAAATTAATTTCAATATAGATAAGTGTAAGGTGGTGCATTTTGGTAGGAAGAACAAAGAGGCCACATACTGCTTAGATAATAAGAGTCTAAATAGGGTAGAGGAGCAAAGGGATCTAGAGATACAGATTAACAAATCACTAAAAGTAGCGACGCAGGTTAAAAAGGCCATTAAAAAAAAGCAAACAAGGCACTGGGGTTCATTTCTAGAGGGACAGAATTGAAAAGCAGAGAAGTTATGTATCAAACATTGGTTAGACCACACTTGGAGTACTGTGCACAGTTCTGGTCTCCATATTATAAAAAGGATACAAGAGGCATTAGCAAAGATGCACAAAAGATTCACAAGGATGATAACAGAACTGAGAGGATATACTTATCAGGAAAGGCTGAACAGGCTGGGGCTCTTTTCTCCAGAAAAGAGAAGACTGAGGGGTGACTTGCGAGAGGTTTTTAAAATTCCGATAAGGTAGACGTAGAGAAAATGTTTTCACTTGTGAGGGAGTCCAAAACTACAGGTCATAAATACAAGATAGTCACTATTAAATCCAGTAGGGAATTCAGGAGAACCTTCTTTACTCAGAGAATGGTCAGAATGTGGAACTCATTCCCACAAGGAGTGGTTGAGGCAAATAGCATAGATGCATTTAAGGGGAAGCTATATAAGCACATGGGGGAGAAAGGAATAAAAGGTTATGCTGGTAGGGTTAGATGAAAAGGGGTGGGAGGAGGCTTGTGTGTAGCATAAACGCCGGCATAGACCAGTTGAGCTGAATGGCCTGTTTCTGTGCTGTCGATTCGATGTAAAGTGCTGACGAGCCACAGGCGTGGCTACAGCAACACAGTTTTAGCCACATGCATTCATTTTAGTACAAAAAGCCTTACACACAATATAGGTAAATGTACTTCAAGTGTATATTAACTTAACAAACATCTGCCACCATTCAGTGCGAACTTTGCAGTCTTTTTCATGAAATTTTGGAATTCTGAAATGGATTGATCCGTCTGCACCGCATCTTAGTGCAGCTTTCTAGGTTTTTTCCCAGCAGTTGTGAGCTGTGCTTTGACTTCATTAGAGTGATTGCTGAGAATATTGACTCGCACAAAGAGACACCCCAGACCCTGCTTTTCATCCAGAATGCGATTGGATGCTGCTTGCCCTTTGCCATGACATGCCCTGCAAACAAGGCTACCTTTCTAATAATTGAATCTCCCACCATTACCACTCACCTATTCTCCTCTTTCTTTTTACCCCTATGGGTAACCACTTGCTCCATAGTGCTATGGCACTGCTTATGGTTACCTATCTCGTATCTCCGATCTTGTCTTCATCACCAGCATTCAGCACTGAATAACAATTGGACAGTTTCTGCTGCATAGGGGTTTCCTGCTCCTCTCTGCTTGCTTTCTTGCCCTACGAGTGGTCACCCATTTCTCCTACTCTTGAACCCTCTCTGCCTGTGGGTTGACCACTTCCTGGAACTTATGTTCCACAAACCTTTCCTCCTGTATGGTGCAGGGTGTGTTCAGATCATGATCAAGCTCAGCATTTTTCTTCTCAAGCAACACAACCTTCCAACATTTAATGCATGTGTACTCTTCCTGGATATTTGTGGATTGAGGAAAGACCACATCATGCATGCCACACGCATAATTGGCTTTGCAATTGCATTTGCGATTTTTTTTAAACTAACTCTTCTACGGTGTCTCCCGGTGTCCTGGCTAACATTTATTCCTCAACCAACATCCAACCAGACAAATTATCTGGTCATTATCACTTTGCTGTTTGTAGGACCTTGCTGTGCACAAATTGGTTGCCACATTATAATAGTGACTACCCTTCAAAAGTACTTCATCGACAGAGGATGCGTTTCTGGATAGTCACATGAAGGTCATCAATAATCCCCTAACTTTTGTGAAATGCTGTAGTAGGGGGACGGTAGCATAGTGGTTATGTCACTGGACTAGTGATCCGGAGACGTAAACTCAAATTACGACAGCTGGGAAATTTAAATTCAGTTAATTAAATAAATCTGGAATAAAAAGCTAGTATCAGTAATGGTGACCATAAAACGACTGGAGGTTGTGAAAGATGCTATATAAATGCAAGTCTTTCTTTCGAAAAGTAAGTATATTGATGATCTGGATGCCTCTATATACCTGTAGTATTCCATGGTTGAACATTCTGGCCTAGAAATTGGGTTGTGGTGCAAAAGTCGCCTGAGCGCAGGATTTAGCGCAGCGATCGGAGTAATACCGATCGCCAGAAATTCAGTTTCAGTGCCCCTCGAAGGACACGGGGCGAGGCTCGAGGCGCTCCGCGTCCCTCTTAGGGCGCTGAAACTGATTATCGCAGCGCAACGTGCCGCAGCGCCACACGCTGCGGCACGGCACGCTGCGGTACTGCAGGCCTTCCTCCCACTGTTAAGGGGGAGGTGCCTGCAACAGCGCGATCCCCGCTCGCGAGTGCCGGCAAATGAGCCCGGCACCAAGGAGAAGTGCCGGGCTCTCGGGAAACAGCCGGCAATGCCGCGGGGGGTGGGGGTTAGGAGGCTGGGGACGGAGGTGCTGGCAGGCGGCCGCCGAAAAAGCGGCCGCCCCGCACCTCCACCTTAACTTGCGCCACTGCCGGCACAGTAAGGCCCCGTGAACCGGGCGCGGGTAGCGAACGGCGCAACTGCGGCGTTCGCTACCAAATATCGCGAATGGGGCACTGCGCACACCGATGACTTAATCGGTGGCGGCGCAGCGCAACAGGCTAACGCCACCATTAGTGCCCCTCCTGAATATCGCGGGAGGCGCAGCCAGTGGCGCTACAGCCACTGCCTGCCTCTTTAGGCGCTAACGGGTGGCGCTACTCACCCAATTTCTCCCCCTCTATATTTTTGTATAAGTGAAGTATTTTTAGGTGAAACTTGAATTAAAATCTAACGCATATTTACTTTCTAATCTTTGCATACTGCGTCCAACAATTTCCATTATGTAGGGATTTAATTCACTGTAGCACAATGGAGGAGATTTTTAATTGTGTGCAAACGAGCTCATTCAGGGGTAGGCTCAAAAATAGTTCCTGTGGGTCTGCAGTCACATATAGGCCAGACCAGGTAAGGATAGCAAATTTCCTTCCCTAAAGGATATTAGTGAACCAGATGAGTTTTTACAACAATCCGGTAGTTTCATGGTCACCATTACTGATACTAGCTTTTTATTCCAGATTTATTTAATTAACTGAATTTAAATTCCCCAGTTGCCGTGGTGAGATTTGAGCTCACGTCTCCGGATCATTAGTCCATGCCTCTGGATTACTAGTCCAGTAACATAGCCACTGTGTTACCATACCCCTACTACTGCATTTCACAAAAGTTAGGGGATTATTGATGACGTTCATGTGACTATCCAGCAACGCATCCTCTGTGTAAGTAACTGAACATGCATTATGCAGCTAGGGTGTGTTGTAAGGATTTGGTTGTGAAGTACCATTAACAGTTCCAGATATAACTGGCATCCTGAATGTGTGCCATGCTACTGTATGCCCATGCAAGCAACGCATTGAACGGGCTGTAAGGTTGCATGATAGGAAGGGTGAGCAGCAAAAGAAAAGTTAGTTCTGAGCACACCGTTTGTGGCATGCATACTTGAAACAAATAGTTTGCTGTAGGAATCTACAAAGTAGCATTATCTTGGTACCTTTCCTCAACACTGCCATCTTTTTCCACAATTGCTGCTAGGTCCTCTGGGTATTCGAGAGAACAATCATCCTGTCAGCTATGTCCTGGCTTGTGTTTCTCCAGGGAGGGTGCCCCAGAGTTCTAACAAGGACAGTCCTCTTTTGCCTCATTGCATCATTATTTCATAGACTATCTGTTAATATCCTGCTGCACTTTCAGGAACCTTCCATTGGTGAGAAATAATGAGAGTCTTGAGATGCCCTTCCCATCAGTCCATATGAAACGGGAGCTTAAAGCAGATGATCCACTGAGTCTAATTTTAGTTTTTTCTTTTATATATTTTGTTTCTAGGTCATTAGGGGAAACCTTAAATGAGAGTCTGCTGCAGCTTGCTGACCACTGACTTTTGGAACTACTGAAATTGCTTTTTAACAAACTCTCGCCATCATACACAATTCAGATCTTCAATGAAATAAAAAAAACAAAATACTAGAAATACACAGCATCTCCATTGACAACTGACTACAAAGCTATTTTGTAGCTGCCAAACTGACAATGAGCCAAAACCCAAAATGTTAATTTGTCTTTTTCCTTTTCTGATACTGAAGGACCTGCTGCATATTTCAGCATTTTGTTCTTATTCAGATTTACAGCATTTGTAGTTTATTTTTGCCAGATCTTTACAGATTGTGCTTTTCAGTATTCAGTTGATCTAAAGTAAATGAAAGATGCTGAAGACTTAGCATCGTTATAATGTAAAATGCCTCCGTTAAATGTGTTTGCAACTTTTTGACTTGTTAGTTTGCCTGTAATTAAAACTCTGCATTCACTTTCCTTGTTTGTGCACTTTTTATGCAACTACGCAGATTTTTCTCCCACTCGCATCACTCAGTCAGTAATAATTGATAGGAGCTGTACATATGTCCCAGTGAGTCACGATGACTTTCTATTTTCTATCATCCATCCATTTCCTTTTAATATTGAAATCCAGGCACATAACAATTTTCAAATTGAACACCTACTTACTTCCATTTCTGCATACAAGATCTCATCTACTTCTATTACCTATCAGGAAAGATTGAACAGGCTTGGGCTGTTTTCTCTGGAAAAGAGAAGACTGAGGGGTGACCTGATAGAGGTCTTTAAGATTATGAAAGGGTTTGATAGGGCAGACTTAGAGAAAATGTTTCCACATGTGGGCGAGACCAAAACTAGGGGCCATAAATATAAGATCGTCACTAATAAGTCCAATAGAGAATTCAGGAGAAACTTTTCCCAGAGAGTGGTTACAATGTGGAACTCATTACCACAAGGAGTAGTTGAGGCGACTAGCATAGATGCATTTAAGGGGATGCTAGATAAACACATGAGGGAGAAAGGAATAGAAGGTTATGCTGATAGGATTGGATGAAGTAGGGTTGGAGGAGGCTTGTGTGGAACATAAACACTGATCTTGACCAGTTGGGCCAAATGGCCTATTTCTCTGCTGTAAAATTCTATGGGGGAAAAATTCAGTTGTTTGCGCCTCCCGTAAGCGCCTTAAGAGGGCACTAATGGGGCACAAAACAACTAGCGCCCGGTCGCGTCGATGTTTGCACCGTTCGCGAAATTAACTAGACATTTTGTGGCGGCGCTAAACACTGCCGCCACGATCTCTTGCGCCAGCCGATCGTGACGTCAGTCGAGTGCGTAGCGCCCCAGACCAGATATTGAGTGGCGCCCCCTGCCTTACCGCCTGTCGCTAGCAACGACAGGTTGAGGGGAGCGTTTTGCAGTAGAAAGGGACTGGGGGAGCGCTATTTAAAGGCGACCACTTTCTGCCTTTTTTTTGTTGGTGACATTTGTGCACCACGCATTATGAGAGAGAGAGAGATTTCTGGAGAGATTCAACGCTGTGTAAAGGAGTTTTACATACTGAGCAGCACTTTGCAGGTTCATTTTGATTTGCCCTTCCTTGTATCTATTTAGAAGAGACTGTGGGGGCTGCACTCTGAGCTCTTTCCCTGGGTCTCTCCATTGTTCTTTCCAGCAGATTTGATGTACAGGTCTCTCCAGGCCGAGATTCAAGGCTGCAATAAGCAGGATGTGGATGGAGAGCAAGATCAACCCTCCCCTTTAAGATAAAAACAGAAAATGCTGGAGAAACTCAGCAGGTCAAGCAGCATCTGTGAAGAGAGAAACAGAGTTAACGTTTCAGGTCGATGACCATTCGTCAGAACTCCCCTTTAAGAACTGGCCAGAGCCAGTGTGTCTGTGTTCCATTGCTGACTGACATCACATGAGCTTCGCCAGCGCTGTGATGTAGCGCCTCGCTCCTTGGCCTTTGCGCCTTAAGACAGATGTGAAGCGCCTGATTTAGCGCTCCAATCACCTCCAGGGGTGATAAAAGCCAAGTTTGCTGTCGGAGGCGATAATTAGCGCCAGGCGCTAAACTTTGTGCATGGCCGACAATGGCGCCCCAAACGGGGCGATACTGAATTTTTCCTCCTATGTATTCCCA
Organism: Somniosus microcephalus; assembly: GCF_052327205.1. Classification (NCBI taxonomy): domain Eukaryota; kingdom Metazoa; phylum Chordata; class Chondrichthyes; order Squaliformes; family Somniosidae; genus Somniosus; species Somniosus microcephalus. The sequence goes on along the minus strand of NC_140996.1, from coordinate 180,040,164 downwards.
AGCAATATGTTTCTTTCTAAATCTAAAGATTAATCTACCATTGCAGTTTGGTGGAAGAGGAAGAAGAAAAGAATAAGCACTTTAAACTCTGCTGCTACAGTATGTTAGGTACCTGCAGGAACTCAGGAAATCCTTCTTCTCACCATTCAAGCTCTCAGTTATTGTCCACTGTGCAGGCAAAAATCTGCCTGGAATGATTAATGACTGGAAGTTTTGGCAGTACATCAGTCCGGAAGCAGCCAGGCAGATGCCAGTAAACAATGAGAGTCCACAAATCAGAAAATCCACCTATATTTCAAAATTATCCATGTATAGTAAATAAGATAATACAATTATGTTAACATACTATTTTGTAGCTGGGTGCTATTGTGAATATTCTTACAACATTGTAAACTCTCATTTTTGATAAATGATTAGAAACAGAAAAGATAAAAACCTGTGAAATCTAAAGGATAATACCTTTTGTTTTCTTCTCCACAGGTGTGGTGATATGATTGTAGCAGTGAATGGACTCTCAACAGCAGGCATGAGCCATTCTGCTCTTGTCCCAATGCTGAAAGAGCAGCGAAACAAAGTAGCACTAACTGTCATATCGTGGCCTGGAAGCCTTATTTAAAATAAGCCAAACAATTAAGAATCATGCATTGTACAAGAACTTTGGATTCAAATAGTAAAGGATTCACTGAGTATTTTTATCGATCAGTGGCCAGCAGGATATAAAGCTATAATGTACTCTTTTGTAAAATTTTAAATTATTCGCATTTGCAACTCCATTATGTGATCAGCACATCTATTCAACTGTTGTTAAATCAGTAACCCTTATTCATGACTAGTGAAGGAAAACAAATTCAAGATTATCAGAAATTATGTAATCAGATATTATCATTACCCACAGATCTAAAAAGCCTTACCAGTCAGATAAATTTCAGACAGCCACAGCCAGTCCAAGCCTTAGTGACTTTTGAACTTCATATTACCATGAATGTAGCTTCAGTGTAAAATGACTTTTAAAAGCAGAATACAGCTACAGTGTTTAAATTCATTTCACTGAATCATCCTGCAAGCTGATGTTTGTATGTGCACTTACTTCCTACTACAGTACATTTTTGTTGAAGTGAAACTGTTAGCAACACTTGCATCACAGGGGACATGAACTTCCAAAGCTCTAACATATAATATTGGGTGTAGGACATGAGTGTATTTGAGATATTCAAATGTACACATGTACTATGCCCAGCTTTAATATAGCCACTTTTGAGGTTCAAGGCCCTAAACCTGCTGTCAAGCTGTTAAGAGTGCCTGTTTTTATCTTTTTTAAGAGTTCACTTTTTCTATTTTAAAGTAGCTTTTAAGTGTTTTGTTGTCTTAATACCTCATCACAATAGTTGGATTGAAGATATGAATTGTATGATTTATTGATATATTAAAAGGGAGATTTTACATTCAAAAGTTCTGATCTAAAATAGAATACTTCTCCAAGTTGATCAGTATTAGAAAACAGGTTTTCTTACTGTATATATGCTTTTATTTGATTAAATTTTACTATTTAAAATGTTGCAAATAAAGTAATCTTTCCATTGGGAAATAAAACAAAATGTTGGAAATGCATAGGTGGTAAGTCGGCATTGAAAAAGATAGGTTGACATTTTGGATAAGGCCCTTCATCAGAACCACTCTGTATAAGTTCTGAAGAAGGTTCCCACCCAAAAGCTGAGCTGCTTTCATTTTCAGATGCTTACTTGCTTGTGCAATTCCAGAAATTTCAGTTTTTATTTCAAATTTTCTACATTCACAGTTTTCTTTCTTCATCTCTAATCATTCAGTCATAAGATTAGCATAAAAGAAAATAAAAGCTATTGATGGATGAACCTTCATTACAGCTGCTTCTTTTAGCCTAATTGAACTTAAAGGATGATGTGAAAATAATGATTAAAAGCTTTAAATATATTTTATTATTTACATATTAGGACTTATACATTTAATTAGGAGCCACATTGATAAACAATCTTTCGGGATACATTAAGATTTACATAAATTCCAAATTCTGTGCTATTCTGTGAAAAAATACCAGAAAATAATGCAAGTACAAAGAGGGTTCGTCACTTCTGTAAAGAGAAAAAACAGGTTCATACTTCTGCTGCAGATGCATCATTAAAGTGGGAAATTGGAAGACGAGAGCACTTTAATAGTGCTGAATGAATCAAAGAGTGGGCAGTACAACAGGTAAAAGTCAGGTATCAGGAATGCTGACTCCTATTACCAGTTCATGGATTAGATGGCCAGCAAACCAGCTTTTTATTAAAACTGGAAACAGGCATTTGTCAGACAACGCTGTGATTATACATTGAAGCAAATGTACAGTGCCATCATATCTCATTTTCCTATCAATGCAAAAACATATCCCAATCCGACTCCTTGAAACTAAAGACAGGAGCTCTAGTGGGTAGTCTCAGACCACACGGGTTTTGCATTGGAACTAGTATAACAGTGAAGTCATGTTTAAAAAGCTGCTTAAGCAGCTTAGTAAACCACCTGGATACTTTGTAAACTTACTTTTGAATCATTTCAATGCTGGCAGAGAACTGAAGCTCCTGCCTACTCCTAACATGCCCAGGGAAACGAACACCGTGTAAGCATGCTTGTACATATGTACAGTGTACCTTTGATGCTGAGTTTATTGCAAAGTGCAGCCAGCAGTAAAGCTTGGGCCTGCCAACTGTGCATCACACTGTAGTGGTCTGAGACTAGTATCTATAGCAGTATTGTCCAACAGAAATCACTGACTAGCTACAGGCATGGCTGCAGCAGCACCGGTTTAGCCACATGCACTAATTTTAGTTAAAAAAAATGCCTTACACACAATACCGGTAAATGTATTTCACAATGCATATTTGCTTAACAAACATCTGCCACCAGTCACTACGAAACTTCAGTCTTTCTCTTTCACCGAATCTTGGAATGGATTTATATCAGTATATAAACCACACCTTAGTGCAGCTTCTAAGTTTTTGGCCAGCAGTGGCGAGCAGTATTTTGACTGAGAATGTTAACTTGAACAATGAGACGCCCAGACCTGCCCCTGCTCTCCATCCAGAACACAGTTGGATGCTGCTTGACCTTTTCCATGATGGGACCTGTAAGAAATGCTCATCATTAGTTGGGTTGCTTTCTTCTGGCCTGGAGCAGTTATTGGTCGAGCTGACTACAATGATAACTCCCCTCTCCATACAATGTTGCTGGTGTTTCCACGGTGCTGAAGCCCAGCGTTTTTACCAATGTTACACACCATTTTAGCAGGAAGCCAATAAGCAGTAACCAAGGAAGTGAAGCACACACAATGATCAAAAAACACTCGAATGCTATGCTTTTTGTCTTACAATTTAATCAACAAATGCACAAAAAGGTTAAAGTACACATATTTACACCATGTACATATGAGTATTGAGATCACATGCTCAATCATTTTTTATTCACTGACCAAAAATGCAATTAGGCACATCTGGATTTTCAATTAGCCACATGTAGCTAGTGACTAACATATTGGACAACACTGATCTATAGTATAACATCACTTTATAGATATGGTCAAAATCTTCATTGCACATAATTGAATGTTTTCAATTACCAATGTCTTTATGATTGTTAGATAAATCTGGGGAAAATACACTAGAAAGCTACTTAGCATCATTGTATCCAGGAAACAAGTTCCAATTACTGTAACTGTTAGATATATTCAGTGTTGTACAGATTAATATCTGTAATTGAAGCTAAGAAAGACATTGGCCTAAAAGTTCGGTTGTTTTGCGCCTCCCATTAGCGCCCTACGAGGGTAGCGGCGGCGGTAACCACAGCGCCTCGGCCGTGATCTTCGGTAACGTCCCCTGACTTACCGCCGGACGCTATGTCCGACGGGGTCAGGGCTGCCTGCAGTCGGGGCGGCGCAAATTAAAGGGGAGGCGCCGGGCGGTCATTTTTGTTGCTGGCCGTCTGCCAGCATCTGCCCCCTCTGCTGTCCCCGGCCTCCTCTGCAGCCCCACCCCCCCCCCCCACCCTACGGAGTGCTGGCTGCACTCCGTGAACCTGGCACGTCTCTTGAGTGCCAGGCTCTTTTGCCGGCACTCCGATCCCTGGTGGCCCAGCTGGGCCTTGGGTCGCACTGGGCTAGGCACCTCCCCTTTAAGAAGGGGAGGAAGGCCTGCAGTACCGCGGCGCGACGTGCCGCTCACTCACAGTGCCCCAAGAGGGAGGCGGGGTACTTCCAGTAGCACCCCGCTTCCCTCTTGGGGCGCTACCAGTGAATTTTGGCTGCGGGGGTGCTAATTTTTTCGGGGCGCTAAAAGTAGCGCCCCGGCGAAATTATTGCCATAAAGGGGGCGCAACTCAATTTTTCCCCCATTACACTTAATACTACCACATTCAAGTAATACTTTGTAATTAAATGGTACAGCATAATTGATTCCTTTTAGAATGCACCAGATTTTTCACATCATCCTTAAAGTTTTACAGAGCTTAATGAATAGATGAACTGAATCTTTGACAAAATAATTGTAACTTAAGCTGTCTGTTATTTATTGAGTTGCCAATGTACATTTAAAGCTTGACTTTAAAATGCATTTTTTAAATTTATATATCCATTATGTAGTAAGTACACAAAATCTCAATGTTTGTAGAGGGATGAAACCTAATTCAAAATGTCTGAATTATAAGAATGAATTAGAGTGATTGAGATGTTCTAATGCTGTGCCATAACCAATTTTAACCACTCCTACATGTTTTCACCCCAATAAAATATTTAAGAATAAACTATGCATCGACTTGTAATTTTATGTGTTAACAGACTATAGTTTGTAGAAATCTTAATTTTGATGTTCTCTAATTGTGTTGCATATCATCCAGATTCATTATTGGTGTATTGAAAAAGGTGTCCTGGAACAATGTATGAAAAGATTAGGGCTAGAAATTCGGTATGTTAGCGCCTGGGCGGGGCACTAAGGGGTTAGTGCCTGGAATGCAGTGACGCCTGCGAACTTCAGTGCCGGTTTAGCACTGGCACTAACTCTTACCGCCTGGGCCTCTAGCACTTCGCAGTTTGTGACATCATAAAGTGTTCATTGCCCCGGATGGAAAATTCACTCACAGCCCCTGCTTTATCACCTTGCGCCGACAACACCAGCTAGAGGGGGCATTGTGATCTCAGCTCGCCGCTTCGGGAGCGTTAATTAAAGGGAATGCTTTACAGCTAGTGCAACCTTTATTATTTGCACCAGTCTGGCGCCTGCGCAAAGTTTTTAATGTTTCATTGGCGCGAGATGTCCAAGCCCTCCACTTTGTGAGAGTGTTTGGGGCTGTAATGGCAGTCACCCAGGTCGCCTTGCAAAACAGAACGGACGACAACTAGCTTATGCAGCATCATTGGCCCTTCCCTTTAAGCGAGGAAAGCAGCCTCTGTGATGAAAGAATGCCGGTTACAATGCGCTCAAAATTGTTTAGTGCTCTGCCGATGCCACCCCGCTCTCAGACTTTAGCACCCTAAGAGAAGTGGTTAGCGCTTGATTTAGCACTCCACTTCCCTCTTGGAGCGCTAAAGCTGAATTTCGCAGGAGGCGGGAATGATTAGCGCCTAGCACAAATTTTTCAACTTTCAAAGTTTTAGCACCCCAAACAGGGCTATACCGAATTTCTCCCCCTAAGATTTTCACACATTCTGATTGGCTGGTCAGTAGGCATTAGCCCCAATAAAGTCTTGCAGTTTTGAAAAAGCTAGTCTCACGGCGCCATTGAAATTGAAAGTGGTGCTACGTGTGGAATGTAGCATCGCAAAATGGTCTGCCATGAAAGCTCCATTTTCAGCCAGAAATCCCTCGATTAACATAACTATTGTTTTCCTATTCTTTTAACAAACTGTTATTTTGCCAAATGGTCACTTGAACAATCATGATACAATAACACTGGCCAAGGAAAAAATGTACCTGTAACAAAATTCAATGGTAAATCCCAATCTATCTACAAATGGGTATCTGGGCTGGAGCAGCCAACCTTGACTAGGTGCTAGGAAGTGATGATCAAGTATTTTAAATAGCTCCAGAAAAGGCTGCAGTCTGTTCTATAGACACATGCAACCCAGTTAAATAATGTAAAGGTATATCAAAAAAAAATAAGCTGGCTAATATCTGATCAATGTGTATTTCTAATGCTATAAAGAGTTGAGACAGAATTGTACGTAGCTTTAATCTGAGCCTGATGTAGGTAAAAAAGTATGCCCTTTGTTCAAAGTAAGATATTGCTCAACCTATACTTAATGATTTTTCTATAGAAAATATTGGAAAATGTTAATACGATACTTGGGATATTTCATGCTACTCCGTATTTAAGGGATAATAAACACCATTTCTTATTTTCTGTGCAGTTGTGATGATTTGTTCTTGCAACAATCGCTCTGTATTTTTTCTTGCTATGCTGATGTTAAACCACTGCTCATATGAATCCTAATCCTGTAGGTATCACTTTTTTTGTCCTTGTACCTTAGAATCAAATTACTATTTAAGATGTTTCTGCTGCCACAGCATTCCTTTGTGCTTTTTGCTAATAGACTGATGATGGAAGAAGCATTGTGGAAAATATAAATGATTACCTACTATCTAGAAATAGCATGTTGGTCCATTGATCACTTTAAAATCATGGGTAAGAGAAGCGATTTTATTTTATTTGATATGACGATAGAGCATATTGCTTAAATCATAGTGTGAATTGAATTGCCTTTTGACTGAATAAAAGGCATAATTTCACACTCCCTCACTTTTCTATCCCAAAAGAAATTACTTCACCATTTGTGACATTATGGGCTCGATTTTGTCAATGGGGAGCTTTTGGAGGCGGGACTCCCACTTTTTGGGTTGTAGTCCCGCCTCCATCGACTTGTGGCCAACCCACACTATTTTCCCTTGATTGACCTTGTTAAGCCCGCCCAGCGGGCTCGGCAGGCCAATTAAGGGACACCTGGTTACTGGTGACGTCAGCGATTGACATTTCATCTGTCAAGAGCTTTTGACAGATGGAAAATCAGCATTTGACAGCTCTGTGAAGCTGTCAAACACGGACAATCTGTCTTCTAACTTGAGTCCTTCTACTCAGACTCAGTTAGAGAGCTCTCCAGACCAGAAAGCAGAGGCTGCAGCTTTTGACAGTTCAGCGGCCATTCTGCTTTCTGTGCCGGTGAGCTGAGGTTCTCCCGAGAACTGAAGGAAGGAAGCCTGCAGGAGAAAGTAAAGGTAAGTAAAACTTATTAAAACACTTTACACTTACCTCACACACTTACCTCTGCACACATGCACCCATCACTCACCTGCACAATGGACATCTCAACCCCTGCAGACCGACGGTCCGCCTCGCTAACTTGGTGTGGTTCGGAGCCGTCGGACAGCCCACACTTCAGGGCTAAAAATAGGGATTAGGCAAAAAACTGCCTGTTAACTACCTGTTAACAGGCAGTTAATTGGCACTAATTCCCTTCCCGCCTCAGGGAGGCGGCTCCCAGCACAGGTCAGGTACCCGCCTCCTGGGACATTGGCACGGAGGCGTTTGGGGGCGGGATGGGTTCCTGCCCCCCAATTCTGCAATTTTCCCACCACTCCCGCCTCCAAACCCGCCTCCTCGGGGCTTGGAAAATCGAGCCCTCAATGTCTGTTACAGTATACTCATGGCAAATTTAGACAAATTTAACTAAGTTTGACTGGCCTTTTAGTTGGTGCTCAAGCAGACCAGTGGCCTCTTCTATGTGACATCTGTTGGTAATAGACTACTATGTAATGTCAGTATCTAATTACATGTGTCCTGTTCTTCATACAACTAAGGCTCTATTGATTAATCATTTATTGTTTAGTGTATGCAACCAAGGATTTGGTCCAACTGAAGTAAATTGTAAACAACATTGTAACCTGTCTTATACAATTCAGCTATTTCTCAGGATGCTTGCGAACTGCATGCGCCCCTGGGATACGTGGGCCCTGCGCATTTCAACTGTGGAGAGGCCCAGGAGCGGAAGTGTCCGGACCGCGGGAACCCTCAGGTAAGTTCATAGATTTTTTTCCAATAGGAGGCATCCGCACGCAGGAAGCCTCCTATCGGAAATTACGGGCCATTATCTTATCAAGAAATGGCACCTCTAACAATGAACCAGTCCCTCAGCATTGCACTGAAGTGTCAGCTTAGATTTTGAGATCAAGTCCTGCAGTAGGGTTTGAACCCACAAACTTCTGACTCAGGTGAGAGTGCTGCCAGTGAGTAAACTGGCATTTACCTACTTTTGTATACGCATAAAAGGGTTATTTATAAACTATACCATCACTCCTAAAAGCAAAATGTCTATATTGACAGTTCAGCACCGCATGCTACTCCAAAAAGACAGCACAAATTCCAGTGAAGTTGGCTGTGAATAACCAAAAGAGAATTTGTAATGTTCCAATGATGGTCTGCAGCTAAATTGTGCATTACAGGGACAATTTTCTGACTTTGTGCTACTGACAAGAAGCCTTGCCTATTGGAAACACGTATCAGAAAATTCAGCATGGTTGCACATCATTTTTTATTGATTTAATTTGAAGAGTCATACAATCAGGTGCTACATGCGCCAATTTTCCAATGCATCCTCTCGGCAGACGAGGCTCCGAAACAAGAGCGTGAAGCCTGTAAATTGCCCCTTACATATCTGAAGTGAAAATACAGCTATAAATTGGACTGTATGATGCTGCAGCTTAATGAACTGACTATTAACTTCTAGAATTAGAAAGATGGAATAAAGGTTTTCTTTGTCTCCTGGTTATAATAGTCTCGCAAGTCTCTCTTGCAAACACTTTTGGTATTAAACTTACAGAATTTACTGTCCACCATTATTTGTGTGTGACAAAATTAAGCAGTTTCACTTAATATTATGATATGATTTGCTTTATTAATAATAATCTGTAATCATTCTATTTCGTCATGCATTTTACTACATGTTTGCGTTTTACTGGATTTCGGGTAGGGGGTGGGAGGATTGTGCGGAGGACCCCCAAATGTTCTTGGTGTCCAGGGTCCAAAAATTCTTAATCCAGCTCTGATGGTACTATTTCATAGTCTACACAAAAGGTGATCAAATGCACAGCATTCGCAATTCCTCAGTAGGCCAATCAATTAAACTAGGGTGGCCATCCTGGCTAATAGGCCTAGGATGAACAAATGACCCTAACTGGAACAATTTGAAATAGACTGTGAACTGGTTTATTCCACAAACTGGCCCATCTGAAGGGGGAGGGCGAACAGTCAGAGGTCGTGGTTCACATTGGTACCAACGACATAGGTAGAAAGAGGGATGAGGTCCTGCAACAAGAGTTTAGGGAGCTAGGTAGCAGATTAAAAAGCAAGACCTCAAAGGTTGTAATCTCTGGATTACTCCCAGTGCCACATGCTAGTGAGTATAGGAATAGGAGGATAGAACAGATGAATGTGTGGCTAAAGAGTTGGTGCAGGAGGGAGGGCTTTAGTTTCATGGATCACTGGGTGTGCTTCTGGGGAAGGTGGGACCTGTACAAGTCGGACGGGTTGCACCTGAACCGGAACAGGACCAACATCCTTGCGGGGAGGTTTGCTAGTACTGTTGGCGGGGGGGGGGTTAAACTAACTTGGCAGGGGGATAGGATACGGAGTGGAGCTATAGTAGGGGCTGATGCACAGCCAAATATAGAGGAAAAAACAAGTCAGTCTGGAAGGCAGAGCAAATATGTAATGGCACAAGGGAGTATGGCAAGGCTGGATGACATTTATTTTAATGCAAGGAGTCTTGCGAGTAAGGCAGATGAATTGAAGGTGTTGATGAACACATGGGAGTATGATATTGTTGCTATCACAGAGACATGGTTGAGGGAGGGGCAGGACTGGCAGCTCAATATTCCGGGGTATAGAATCTTCAGGCGAGACAGAAGGGGGTGTAAAAGAGGAGGGGGTTTCGCAATATTAATCAAGGAGTCAATTACTGCTGTAAGGAGGGATGATATCTTAGCAGGTTCCTCTAATGAGGCCATATGGGTAGAACATAAAAACAAAAAGGAGGCAAGCACTTTGCTGGGAGTGTACTATAGGCTCCCAAACAGTCAGGGGGTGATAGAGGAACAGATATGTAGGCAAATCTCAGAGAAGTGTAGAAATAATAGGGTAATAATAGTAGGGGATTTCAACTTACCCAATATTAACTGGGATAGTCAGAGTGTGAAAGGCTTAGAGGGTGCAGAATTCTTAAAGTGCATCCAGGAGAGCATTTTGAGCCAGCATGTAGAAAGTCCTACAAGAGAGGAGGCGGTACTGGACCTAATTCTAGGGAATGTAGCCGGGCAAGTGGTAGAAGTGTCAGTAGGAGAGCATTTTGGTGACAGTGACCATAATTCGGTGAGATTTAAGGTAGTCATGGAAAAGACAAAGATGGACTGTAAATAAAGGGTCTAAATTGGGGGACGGACGATTTTAATATGATAAGGCAGGATCTGGCCAAAGTGGATTGGGATCAGCTACTTATAGGAAAATCCACATCAGAGCAGTGGGAGTCTTTCAGAAAGGAAAGAGAGTGTACAACGCCAACATGTTCCCATAAAGGTCAAGGGTGGGACCAACAAGCCCAGGGAACCCTGGATGTCAAGGGATATAAAAGAATGGATTAGGAAAAAAAGGGAGGCTTTTGGCAGATACAAAGGACTAAAAACAGTGGAAGCCCTAGAGGAGTATAGAAAGTGCAGGAGGGTACTTAAAAAAGAAATTAGGAGAGCGAAGAGGGGGCATGAAAAAACACTGGTGGGCAAAATAAAGGAAAATCCCAAGGTGTTTTATAAGTATATTAAGGGCAAGAGGATAACCAGGGAAAGAGTAGGGCCCATTAGGGACCAAAGTGGCAATCTGTGTGTAGAGCCAGAAGATGTGGGTGAGGTTTTAAATGAATATTTTGCATCTGTGTTCACTATGGAGAAGGACGATGTAGGCATAGAAATCAGGCAGGGGAATTGTGATATACTTGAACAAATTAGTATTGAGAGGGAGGAGGTACTAGCGGTTTTAGCGGGCTTAAAAGTGGATAAATCCCCAGGCCCAGACGAGATGTATCCCAGGCTGCTGTGTGAGGCAAAGGAGGAGATTGCAGGGGCTCTGACACAAATTTCCAGAACCTCTCTGGCCACAGGGGAGATGCCAGAGGACAGCTAATGTAGTACCATTATTCAAGAAGGGTAGTAGGGATAAACTAGGGAATTACAGGCCAGTGAGCCTAACATCAGTGGTAGGGAAATTATTGGAAACATTCTGAGGGACAGAATTAGTCTCTACTTGGAGAGGCAAGCATTAATCCAGGACAGTCAGCATAGTTTTGTCAGGGGGAGATCATGTCTAACCAATTTGATTGAATTTTTTGAGGGGGCGACTAGGTGTGTGGATTAGGGTAGTGTAGTTGATGTAGTCTACATGGACTTCAGTCAGGCTTTTGACACAGTCCCACATGGGAGACTGGTCAAGAAGGTAAGAACCCATGGGATCCAGGGCAATTTGGCACATTGGATCCAAAATTGGCTTAGTGGCAGGAGGCAGAGGGTGATGGTCGAAGGTTGTTTTTGTGACTGGAAGCCTGTGTCCAGTGGTGTACCACAGGGATCGGTGCTGGGTCCTTTGCTGTTTGTAGTGTACATTAATGATTTAGATATGAATGTAGGAGGTATGATCAGTAAGTTCGCAGATGACATGAAAATTGGCGGAGTGGTAAATAGTGAGGAGGGACGCCTCAGACTACAGGACGATATAGACGGGTTGGTTAGATGGGCAGAAAAGTAGCAGATGGAATTTAACCTTGAAAAGTGTGAGGTGATGCATTTTGGGAAGACTAACAAGGCAAGGGAATACACAATGGTAGGACCCCAGGAAGCACAGAGGATCAGAGCAACCTTGGTGTGCATGTACATAGATCCCTGAAGGCAGCAGGACAGGTAGATAAGGTGGTTAAAAAGGCATATGGGATACTTGCCTTCATTAGCCGAGGTATAGAATATAAGAGCAGGGAGGTTATGATGGAGCTGTACAAAACGCGAGTGAGGCCACAGCTGGAATATTGTGTGCAGTTCTGGTCACCACACTATAGGAAGGATGTGATTGCATTGGAGAGGGTGCAGAAGATGTTACCTGGTCTGGAGCGCTTCAGCTATGAAGAGAGACTGGAGAGGCTGGGGTTGTTTTCCTTAGAGCAGAGAAGGCTGAGGGGGGACCTGATTGAGGTGTACAAAATTATGAGGGGCATAGATATGGTAGATAGAAAGGAACTTTCCTCCTTAGTAGAGGGGTTAATAACCAGGGGGCATAGTTTCAAGGTAAGGGACAGGAGGTTTAGAGGGGATTTGAGGAAAAAAAAATTCATCCAGAGGGTGGTTGGAATCTGGAACTCACTGCCTGAAAGGATGGTAGAGGCAGGAACCCTCACAACATTCAAGAAGCATTTAGATGAGTAGTTGAAACGCCATAGCATACAAGGCTACGGACCAAGTGCTGGAAAATGCGATAGAATAGATAGGGCTTGATGGCCAGCGCGGACATGATGGACCAAAGGGCCTCTTTCTGTGCTGTATAAATCTATGACTCTATGGGCTTGATTTTGCCAGGCCCGAGGAGGCGGGATTGGAGGTGTGTGAGTTGTTAAAATTGCCAAAAATGGCGAGTGGGCCCGATCCCACCTCCAAGCAATTTTCCCAAAAGCGTGTTTTCTGACCCCCTTTCCATCCTGCCTCCGAGAGGCGGGATAGGCCATTAACAGCTACTTAATAGCCTCTATAACCCCATTTTGAGAGGCCTTTCTGATTTTTAGTCATTTTCCCCCATCCCTCACGCCTCCTCTGGAACATGCCAGGTAATGCTGATGGCCTCACAAGTAGATTGCTTACGAACAGCTGCAGCTCCACCATTACAAAGGAGTTTTCACCAATGATCATTTGCAGGTGGCAGAACTTTGTTGTTTCAGGTCTTGGGGAACTTTTAGCAGGCATACTCAGTGTTGTGGAAGTTTGGAGCCTGACACCCATCTCCAGTGTGATCTCCTGGGAAACCCCTCTCCCCACCTTGATTAATCGCTTCCTCAACTGAGGCATATATCAGAAGCATGGTGACCATTTAATTCCTTTCCTCCTGGACATCAGATTCGGATGAAGACTAGCCGCGGCAGCAGCAAAACCATGAGCAACAGCAGCACCAACAGCAGGAGCGCCAAGCTGCTAGTCACCCACCTGAAGATGCACAGGCCAGATGTTGCCAGAGCGCGACCATATTGCTGCCCGGGATGCAAGGGATGCACTCATGTTGGTCACATTTGTTTAGCCTGTACAATCAAACACTTTTGCCTCGCACCTTCTTACCAGAGCATCGACAATGGACAAGAACCTGCGGATTCCTATCACTCTGACCACCATACTGACAATTGCAAGTCGCTCTAAGCCCTCAATGCGGAAGTCCCAATTGCGAAATGACGCAGGCCACAACTTCAACAGTTTGCCATCAGAATTTTTGATCACAACAAGCAACGTGGCATTTCAAAAATAATCACGACATAACACCCAAGTGACTACCCTTGTGACTACTTGTGCATTATCTTCCTCTTACGCATGCTCCTATGTGATGCTTCCCCTGTGGCTTCAGCAGATGTGGATGCCCATTGCTCACTTTCTTACTGCTCCTGTCTCGATAACTGTGGCGGCCGTCCTCTGGGGTTGCGAACCTGAGGGCTCGGCAACAGTCTGCTGCTCTTGTGGCTGTGCAGGTGATGAGATGCCTATCTCAGTTGGGTGAGGACTCTGGTGGGGCTCTGACTGAGGGCTTTGCAGTGGCATGGTCGTTTGAGCGCTTGGAGAGGAGCCTCCACTTCCTTCTTGTCTGCCACCAACATCCCGCTCATGGGTCAGCCCCACTTCAGAGCTAGCAAGTGGCTTGATAGCACCTTGCTGCACTTCAAGGGGGGGGGCCATGAGTACCCATTTCTGCACAGGAAGTCCTATTCCAGAGGACTTCCATGAAGGTCTGGTTTCTATGCTCAGTAGCTGACCATCGCTCCTCAAGAGATGCCAGTCTATTCTGAACAATTACCATGTTTTCTACACTCTGGCGACTTAGCTCCTCCATGGCCGTAGCCATCCTCTCCTCTAATATAGCCATCCTTTCCACGGAGGCTGCCACCCTTTCCGTGGTGATGCGTTCATGTGCCAATGGCTCCACAAAGGCTCTGCTCATGTTCGCGATGGACTCCTCCATTTGCTCGACACTCGCAGCGACCCTGGAGACAAAACCTGCCAGAGACTCCGGCACCTGTTCCTGGAGTTCCAGCACCGCTCTCATTCTGGATGGACCCGGAGGCACAGGGTCGACATGCTGCTGAGCCGAGCTGGCAGAGTCCTGCACCCTCCGACGAGGATTCTCCACTGCTGTCCCTGTCTCCACCATCTGCTGATGCTCACTTGTAAGTTGTGATACACCAGGTGCCAACACTACTCTATGTCCCAAAGGTCCCACCGAGCTGTGAGTGTCTGCACTGGTGCAGGGTGCACTGAATTCTGCTGAGGCTGCGCCCTCAGAGGTTGCAGCTTCCTCTGAGGAGTCTGGAAGCTCAAGCTCTTCCTCCTGAACAGTGGGGACGGGGGCTTTCGATGGTCCTGTGGGGGAGTAAAGGAGTTAGAGATGTGAGGTCAAGGTTACATGAACTTTGAATAGTGCAGATGATCATAAGTCAATCTGTTAGAGCATCAGATTCATTATCAGTGACTCATGCAATGTCAATGAGAGAGATGCCAAACTATTCTGTCACCAGCTTGCTGCGATGCGCCCATCTGTCCGTCCCCACTTGGGAATCCTCCTTGATCCTGGCAATTTCTAGGGCCGCCTCCTCCCAGGCAGTGAGCTGGGCTACTGAGGGTGGCCCTCCTCCTGTCATGGCTCTCTTTTCCTGCAATGAGGGACACAAGTGGAGTTTGAGTGAGAATGAAGGAGTGAGTGTAGATAATCCATAGCATAGATGCTTAGAAGGATACAAAGGACTCTCCCTGTGTGTTGAAAGTTGTTGTTGTCATGGCATCACAGTGATGGGGAGTGTGAGGGCTGCATGGTCACATAGTTAAGTGAATGTGACCATAGAGAGAGAGGGAATGGGTAAGGGTGCAGGCATGTATGTGTCAAGTGGCATGTGGAGGAAGAGGTTGGCAAAGCAGAGTGCTGGTGAGGAGAGGCGATGGGGATCAGATTGAGGGTGATGGGAAAGTCATACTCACTTTTCCTGTGCGGAGAAGGTCATGAAACCTCTTCCTGCATTGCAGCCCGGTTCTGCAGCTCAGCGAAATTGAGTTGACCTCCTGGGCCACTTGCAGCCACAGTTTTTGTGTGCTGGGGTGGCTTTTTTCTCCTTGAGGAAGGGAACAGCACCTCCTTATTACATCTGGCTCCATGCACCAGAGCTTGGAGGGAGGGCTGATCAAACCGAGCTGCACACTTTTATTGATCGTGGACATTGTCGGGAAATCAAAACCTTCATACAATTTGCAGAGCCTTTGCAGTCTCCAGAGGAAGCAAAGCTGCTTGCAGGTCTTAAATCCAGCTGCATTGATGACATCATCGGAGGCAACTTACTGTATGAAAAGACTCACTGGGCCAGGTGTTCCAACACGCAGGAAATCAATTGCCCAATTAGGGGAAAATCCCACTTTTTCAACACTTCAATTAGGAGTCCGGGTCGTGACACGATATCCACCTGACACGTCCCAGCCCGCCCACACTGACAAAATCCAGCCCTATGACTGTACCTGGCTTTAATGCACATGCTCAATGCCTGCAGTTTGTAGATTCTTTTAAACCTATGCAGATTAGCTTTGTTTTAAAACCCAACTCCATCCCAAATCTTTTCTGTGAAGAAAAAAAAGATCAAAAATCTCAAAACTTGACAATTTCCCTCTTGTACCATCTCAAATTAATTCTTAGCTGATGCAAAACTATAACACAGAATTTTTATTCAGACAGGCCATTAATGTGACTGGGGTGGATGGAAATGGAAATGTTTTGACACTGGAAATGAAGCACACTGGTGCTTCTAACTACTTCATGTTATGTCTAACTTCTGCATGTGAATTTGGAGGAAAAGTGATTACATGTATTGTAATTCTTCACAACAGTAAGTACAAAATTCACAAATTATTAAAAAAATTAACCTTAACCCTGTTAAATAAAAAAGAACTCTATACAGCAGCACAGCAAACACAACAAGTAGTGTTTTAAGCATAACCTTTCATTTTCCCTTTAGGTTGTCAGATGCATATTTATTTTTCCTATAAGAACAATTAAATCAATCGGGTATAAAAATTGCCATTTTCTTGAAGTCAGTGGGATGAAATCAAAAGCAAAATACTGCAGATGCTGGAAATCTGAAATAAAAACAAAAATGCTGGAAATGCTCAGCAGGTCAGTCAGTACTGGAGCTGCATCGTAACACTTGAACCAATTTAGCTTCAACCAATCTGAATTAAGTTTGGGTAAGGGCACTACCCCAATAGCTGAGTGTAGTGCTGAGCCATACAGACCAAGAGGGTCCTGGACTGCACTGTTCATTGACCAAAGGAATACCACAATTGACCTTTATGACCTAAAATTAGGGAGGGGAAAAATCAGCCAGAATTTTAGCTTGTAGCTGTACCCAACATTAAATTCAGAGGAAGAAACAGGGATTTACTGCAATTGCATTAATATTAATATTAAATCAAAAATAGTATTTCCTAATAAATTCATTTTCTCCCCGAAATAAACTGGTGACAAGGTTTGGAAGATATAGTGGTTTTGAACAGCTTCTTTAAAACATCCTTCTAAATATAATAAACAAGGGCCCATAATTTGCGGTCAGCGGCGAAGTGACGGTGATCACTGCTGACCTCAAAGAAAGCTGCCCACAGTGATCTCGCGATATCTGTGGCGAGAAGTTTAGCTTCCTCGACGTATATTTGATTGTAGCACTGTGAAAAGGAGATTTCTAGCATAGTGCAGCAGTGATGTCATCAAGCTGTCTAAGCAGCCAATCACATTGAAGAAGTCTCACAGACCGCAAAACAGGAAATAAAATAGCACTGATTATTTGCACTTTAAAAAATGTTAGAGAGTGAAATAAAGATTGGGACATACACATGCTGTTATGGTAGAAGCTGAAATATCATGAACAAACTTTAATTTTTTTTTTAATATTAATTTTTATCATAATGGAGAAATTTGACATTCCACAAATATAAAATTAGTTTTTCAGGGCCAGAACGGTTGCTTAGCAGTCGTCTTCTTACTTCTTAGGCAGTCCCTTGGAACCGAGGATGACTTGCTTCCACATTAAAAATGAGTTCTCAGGTGGCTGATGAGTCCAATGCGGGACCTACAGTCTCTGTCACAGGTGGGGCAGACGGTGGGTGAAGGGGCAGGTGGGGGGGGGTGCTTGGGTTGATGTGCGCTCGTGGCGCTGCCTGCGCTTGGCTTCCGCTTGCTCCCAGCGAAGAGACTCGAGGTGTTCGGCGCCTTCCCAGATGCTTCTCCTCCATTTTGTGCGGTCTTGGGCCAGGGATTCCCAGGTGTCGGTGGGGATGTTACACTTTTTCAATATGCTGTTAAAACTCCAGTTACACCTATTCCAGCAAGGCTTAACATTTAATGGGGTGTTTAACAGCAATATTAGTGCAGAAAAGCTTAAGTTTTCATCAGTTCCACTGATTTCACTGATTGTCGGCTATGGGGGTGGGGGGTTTCCACAGTGCAGCCTGTGTCGGAGCAGTGAATGACTGACCATAACTTCAGGAATTTCGCGTTTATCTGCGCATGCGCTACATCCTAATGTTATGGTCAGTTACAATGGGGTAATGACGGGGCACACTGACAGTTTGCCATCATTACCTACTGCAAAATCCGGGCCATTATATTTATAACTAAAGGATAACGAAATGATATCAGCCAGTACTTTTGATACAGTTGTGTTTCTGGTTTGTAGATACCTACGTTGTATTGAAACTTTTTTTCTCTACAAATATCAACATTACAGTATCCAAAGTGGGAACAAACCAGCTGCTTTACTGAAATGAATGCTGGGTACAAGGACCCCAGTCTGACCTGGAGACACTGAAATTGTCAGAATCTAACACGTTCACAGAGGGTTGTAGAATTAATTACCAGAGTTAGTGATTGAAGCAGAGACCATGTCAACATTTAAGAATAAGTGGTTGAAGGAAAGGTAAATAAAATGATTTGGGAACAGAGCAGGCACATGGAGTAGGGCTACTGCTCTTGTTGGGCCAAATGGCCCGTTTCCGTGTTGTAATTCTATGTAAATCACAGTGTTGCCCTCTCACTGTGTCGCACTGAAATGTCATACACCCTGCTGGCAGTGATGCCATTGCCAATCTCAAACTTTCTCTTATTTTCTTTCCCTAATGTTCTCTACTTCCTGCTTTTCCTGACCGTGTTTTCAACATCAACTCACCTTTTCTCCCCTTACCTTGTCATTAAAAAGTAATCAATGGAATCACTCGCCAACACCACTTCCCATGTATGTCATGTCTTCCTCCTCACTAAAAAAGCCAGCAATCTACATAAACAATCACCGTACAATTATCTTTATGAGCTACAACTCTCAGCCTGCCTTATAATTGTGCCTCCCCACTCTGATTGGTTAAAAGTAGGAAAACTCATCACTTCTGCATTATGCCCACATCTCTGAACTCTAAACTGTGCAGTTCAAACCACATAGATCGTTGGAGTTTTGATTTAAAAAATTGATTACCTACCACTAACTGCATATAAAAATCATATACTATTGCTATTCTGGTCAAGATCTGCTTTCCTCTTCTTTGAGAATGAATGAAGTGCTCTATTCTTAAATTAAAACTCTAATGTTTTAGGTGAATCTAACTGCAGAATTTAGAGTCCAGAGCCATGGGCATAATTGATTGGTTTAAAAAAAAGCGAAATTAATCAGAGTGAGGGCATCCAAATGTAGGGCAGGCTGGGAGTTGTAGTTCTGGAAGCAATCTCTGTATAGTTACCTGATGAGAAGGAAACACAATTCTGAATGGAATTTGCAGACTGGATAGTGAGAGCAAGTTAATAACTCTGGTTATTTTGGAATATGCCATTTAAACATACATATTATGAATTACAATACCCAAGCATCAGGGCAATTTAATTTCTTTTGTGGGGCATTTGCACTGGACATCTGTGATCACTAATCCGAGGAAAGCAAGATCAATATCCTTCAATGGGTCAATGGCAATATGAATGTTGCCCAAGTCTCAAACCTCAATCTAGGCACATCTGGGAGGACTTTGTGTTTAGGATAAAGACAAACTAAAGATGAAATCAGAAGTTTTAAAAAATGACATTCTTTCAATGCACATCCTTCTAAAGAGGACAATATTCTTCCAAAGAGGAGGGATGGTGGACTTAAACCCAATACTGGTTACATATTTTATTCCTTCCTTGATAATGAGAGCCTCTTTTCAAGCTTTGAGCTTATACTTAGAGAATATTTATCCCTGAATCTGATGGCATGGTATCTTTATAATTGGAGCATAATATGGAGCTAAGCTTCCCTATTTTCTTGTTTACCTGATCTTCCCCCGTACCAAAATTATCCCCCTTTTTTGGTGAATGCTACAGAACACTAGGGCCTAGAAATTCAGTTTTGCCAGTTTTGGGGCGCTAACGTTAGCGCCCGCCCGACTTTAGCGCCCGCCCCAAAGTTGCACCCCCTTCACCGAAATTCAGTTGCTTCGCCCTAAGAGGTTGCTGGAGCGCTAAAAGAGGCGTTACACGACTATCTTTAGGCGCTAAGCCGGCGGTGCAGAGGGATAGCGCCGAGGCGGGGCGCAGCGCGGGTGCGGTCATTTTTTGATTGACAGCAGACCCCGTGGCGCCGGCCAGCTCTTAAAGGGGGAAGGGATGATTTGGTCTGCTGCCACGCCCTGCACACTGCAGCTTTCAAACTAGGCCTCAACACTGCTGCTGAGCCCAAGGAGCCATGGCAACACATGAGAAGGCCCGTGAGCGTGCCCTGTGCTTCTCAGAGCGTGATCTGGATATCATGCTGACAGCATTGGAGAAGAGGCGCAGGATCTTGTTCCCAGACAATGGCAGGAATCCCACCCACCGCGTCGACACCAAAGCCTGGAGGGAGATTGCCACCAGGGTGTCGTCCTACGGCGATGCCCCCAGGGACAAGGTGCAATGTCGGAAGAAATACAATGACCTGACCAGGATTGTCAGGGTGAGTACCCTTTCCACTCTCCTCCTCATTCTTGCATGTACACCTGACATGATGGGCAAAGGGACCTGAAAGGCCTAATGGGCAGCCCTCAGCCAGCAGCTTTGGGACAGTCATGAGCATCAATTGCACATTCTGCACTTTACACACTGGCCAAGCTATTCCACCATGAGAGGCAGTGCACACTAGATCAGGGCTACACTCTGGCCAAGCAATTCCACCATGAGAGGCAGTGCACACTAGATCAGGGCTACACTCTGGCCAAGCTATTCCACCATGGGAGGCAGTGCACACTACGTCACGGCTACACACCGTACTTAGAGCCCGTCCTTTCTCTTGCAGGCTAAACTTGCGAATATCGCAAGCGCCGCAACATCACCGGGGGAGGCCGCACCAAGTTCCAGAAGCACACTCCCCTGGAGGAGCGTGTGAGTGGCCTCATGGGAGGCCGCGTGATTGTGCCCAGAGCGTGCGGAGAAGCCGACCCTCCGCTGCCCGGCAATGGTAAGGACCTCGCCTTTTGGCCCTCTCTCGTCGCACTTGTGCATCCGAGCTACCTCCTTTGCCACTGTGCCACCAATGCGCTGAATGCCACCAGTCATGACTCCCTCGCTGACGCCCTCTCCTCACTCTGAAGCAACTCTTGTGCCTTCCTGCTTTCAGCTGGTGACGAAGAGCTTCCTGAAGCTGCCAGTGACAGCCCCTCCGAACAGGAGGAGGAGGAGGAGGAGGAGGAAGAGCAACCCGGACCATCAGGGGAGGACTCAGGTCCCGCAGCAGAGGGCGAAGTGTTGGACACGTCTTCCCTGGACGAGAGCTTGGAGCAACTTTCGGAGGGGAGTGCAGCTGCTGGGACCAGTGGCGTCCAGCCACCCAGGAGGGCTGCGGGTGGGCCGCGGCCTTCCCCCCAGAGGGGGGAAGGATCGGAGGGGAGTGCAGTTGCTGCGGACATTCGGCGCCAGCAACGTGCCAAGGGTCGCCTAGCTCGGACCCCTGCTCCCCAGCGGGAGAGTCCCGCCTCCAGTCCGGCCACCTTCACCTCGGAGGAGGTGTGCCAGCTGGACCAAATGGCCGAGGATTCGGACCGCCGCCACACAGAGCTCATGCAGGTGGTGGGATGGATGCCTGAGGCCATCGAGTCGCTGGCGACCAGTGTGCGGGAGTTTGGGGTGTCAAATGCTGAGAGTGGCCGGATGATGATGGAGGTAGTGGAACGGATGCCTCCGGCGATGGAGTCGCTGGCTGATGCCGTCAATCAATGGCGGATGTGATGCGGGTGCAGACCAGGGCAACGGGGCACTCACTGCTGCCACACGCGCTGCCTCAGCCAGGCATCGCCAGGACACCCGCCGCGCTGCAGCAGCACAGCGATCCGCCCTTCGGCTGATTGGTGCGGATCATGCAGTGCGTGCCCGGGCGAGTGCCAGCGTGCGACATCACCAGCCAGCGCCTCCAATATGCCAGCTTGCCCACATTGCGCCATCCGTCGCCGCCACTCCCCCAGTGGAGCGTCAACGGCAAGCGGCTGGAGCTGATGGTGGGCATGCACATGTGCGCCAATCAACAGCCGGCCCCTCGAGGCCCAAAGCCCGTGTAGGCCGCCCCCCAAGGCCATCTGGCGGAAGGACATCTGACCCTCAGGCGCCTTCCCCCAGCCTCGCAGCAGCCACTGGGCAGAGCTTGCGGAGGAGCAGCAGGCCGGGCAGGGGCGCCAAAAGGTTGGACAAGGTCTCGCTCTCGCGGGCCACTAAGTAGAGGGTGTGGCCAGCTTTCATTTTATATGGCGGTGGACATCTTTATTTTGCCCATGGTTGTTTTGTTTATGGGTATGTTTTTTGCGTTAAGGCCGAGGTTGAGGCCTGGTTTGTTCAAATGTGGAGTTACTCCTCCCCAGGTTGTGGGAGTGAGTCGTTTGTTGCACTTTTTGTGGGGGCCGTTGATTGTTTTGGGGATTCATGTGGGAAGGGGTTTCATTTTTGTCAAATATAAATTTATCTTTATTCAGACAGTGTCCATGGTTGTTCTTGTTAGTCTTTGTTGCCTTCGCCGGCTGAGGGCTTGCGGAGCGGCTGCATTCATCTTGCTTCATGGCCACAAGGCATTCCCTGACAGGGGGCTTAGAAGTTACGTTCAATAAGCTGGCGACGGACGGCCCTTGGACCTTGTCGCTCCCTCCTGGGAACGTACTCCTCCTCCTCCTCCTCCTCCTCCTGCTCCTCCTGCTCCTCCTCCTGAGGTGGTGGTCCAACGTCAGGTGGCAGTGCCTGAATCCTGCGGAGAGCCAGGTTGTGTAGCATGCAGCAAACTACGACAAATTGGGAGACCCGGTGCGGCGAATACTGCAGAGATCCGCCGGAACGATCAAGGCAGCGGAACCGCTGCTTGAGGACCCCAATAGTTTGCTCGATGATGTTTCTGCTCCTTTGATGGCTCTCGTTGTATGCCTCTTCAGCAGCGGTCCTGGGCGCGCGGAGCGGGGTCATGAGCCAGGTACACAAAGGATAGCCTTTGTCCCCGAGTAGCCATCCTCTTGGGGGAGGCTGTGCCTCGAACATGTCATGCACAGTACTCTGCCGCAGGATAAAGGCATCGTGGCAGCTGCCTGGAAAGCAGGCACTGACAGCCAGGATGCGCTGCTTGTGGTCACACACCAGCTGCACATTGAGAGAATGGTAGCCCTTCCGGTTGCGATACTGCTCGCCATGATCCAGAGGTGCCCGCAAAGCCACATGCGTACAGTCAATGGCGCCCTGCACCAAGGGGAAGGCCGCGAGTCTAGCAAATCCCACTGCACGCTGATGCTGGCTCTCCAGGGCCATGGGGAAGGAGATGAATTGGCGTCTCCTTCTGAAAAGGGCATCGGTTACCTGGCGGATGCAACGATGCACGCCGAACTGGGATATGTTAGCTATGTCCCCAACAGCGGATTGGAAGGAGCCGGTGGCATAGAAGTTCAATGCCACTGTCACCTTCACTTCCACCGACAGAGACGTCCTGCACCTGAGTTTTGGACGCAGATCTCTGTGAAGCAGGTGGCAGATCTCTGCAACCACCTCCTTTCGGAATCTCAGCCTTCTTACACATCGCGCGCCACTCATGGTGAGGTAGGAGCGCTGCTGGCGGTATACCCTGACTGGGTAAGGCCTATGTTGCCGATGCCTGTTGCCCCCTCTGCCTCTAGCCAGGGCTGCCCCTCTGACCCCGCATCTGCGAGCCCTACGCACATGGCGCTGAAACTCCGCGTTGGCACCCCATGCAACCCCCATCAAATGCTGGCAAACAGTCAAATTTCCAACAGGGCACTTGCAGCGCTTTGGCCTGAGTCCAAAAATACCTGAGCTATTGCTGCACGAAACCAGTTAGCTCTCCTCCTTGTTGTGTGTCCAGAAATCCGTTGCACAAGAGTGTTTGCTGCAAAATGGCTGCCCTTTATACTGCAGGGTACGTGCCCTTTAATTTGCGCTCCCCGGGGCCCGCGTCGGCTGTGTTGCGTTCCATTTTACAAACGCTCTGGCCGCCAGCCGCACAATGGGGCGTCCGACTGAAGTTTGGAATCGGGGTGCGCAAAGGGCGTTGCACGAAGATGTGACGTCATTTTCGGCGCGCGCAGCCGGGCGGGCGCTAAACTTTGCGCCGGCGCTAAGGGTCAACTTAATTTGGGGCGCGGCGCAAACTGCGCTGCGCCCGGGCGCTACACGCATAGCGCCTGAAATTCACTTCTCTTAAGGCGCTAACTGCTGGCGCAACCAACTGAATTTCTAGGCCCTTGTATTTAAATCATATGAGGTAATGTCAGTGTACAGTTATTTTGCTAAGACATGGTGCTCTGGAGTATTAGATATGAGATATGATCTGCAGCGTTTAAGCCGAGTTAAGTCCAGATTTTGTGACTGGTTGATGAGCCGTCAGTCTGAGGCCACAAATTCCTACAAGAGACGATTCTGAATTACCCGGTCATGCAGCTCAATGTATGCTTCATGTTCCTTTAAGGATACTGTAGGGTTCTCAAAATTCCCACATTCCCCAAAGTTATGGATAAAGGGGCCCTGTATGGACAAGTTATTAAAAAAAAAGGGTACCCAAAATGGCTTCTGTAACCTCGTGACCAAAACCGACAGGATTTTAAAAGCAAGGCCCTGCAAAAGGGCAGGCACTTTTCAAAACCTGAAACGAAACCTAAAATGCATGAATCTGTGAAGAGACTTTGTGGAGCCAGACAGCTAAGCAAACACAGAATATGCATTCATTTGCCTTGGAACAGATCAGGTTAGAATGGGCCTAAATCGAGACCATTAGGTTTCTGCATATTTAATCGGTAACAGCTCACAGTGGCCATCAAGCCAGGATGAAGACAATTAAGTTTCATACATGACAAACAGCCAGGACATCAAGGCCATTAAGCACGGAGACAACCACTCCAGAAGCCATTAAAGTAAATGGCTGTAATCATTTTAAACGAGCCCACCAAAAGTTAGACAAAGGGCTGACCTGATTTGGCGCGCAGATAAGGAATGAAGAACGGGTATAATTGTAGGCCCATCAGTGGTGATCGCTGTCTTGGCTCTTGCTTTTAGCTCTGGCTCTTGCCTCTCATTCTCGTGCCCTGGCCTCGTGGCAGGCTCTCTTCTCGCTTCCCGCGCCGCTCAATACCGAGGATGCCCATTACACTGGGGCCAAACGCGAGAGGAGAACGGAACCCGATTCGAAAACACACAGGACACACAGGCCACAAACGGGCAGACAAGACGAGACAAGATGAAGAATACGGCAAACCGATAAGGGCAGAGAAGAGCAGCGGAAAGACGCGTTGGGGGACAAATGCCTAGTTATAAGCTGGCGTTTGAAGAATATGTTGGCGTTACATGTATGGACAGTAAAACCCCAGAATCATAGCCCAGTTTAAGAATAAGCTGGTGTTCGAAGGATGGGTAGCAAAATCAAGACAAACGGCCTAGTTATGAGCTGGCATTTGTTACATGGACAATAATAGACCAGTTTAAGAATAAGCTGGTGTTCGAAGCTTGGATAGGAAAATCATTAAATGGTAAAGACCACCAACCGACCCCCAACCGCAGCAATACCGTCGACGACTGCCCGAGGAAGAAGAAGAAGACCCATCGCGACTCGACGACGACGTTAGCTGAAGAAATGGAGGGTGCTTCGCACAAACAACTTCAGCGCCACGCCCTGTGACCACGTGGCGACGGGATACCCCAAAGGACAGAAAGAGTGGACCTCAAAACCCCAACAGTTAAAGCAACAGGTTTCGGATTGGTGAGCATGAATTCCTGGCCCCTCATAGCTTAATCTACTTAGGTATAGTGGGTGGGATAAGGATAAGGGGATTTTTAATGTATTTATTTCCCTCAATGTGCCGTGTGTTCCCCATTCCCATATAAGTGTAATTGTTTATGCCTGTATTCATATCAGTAATTCTCAATAAGATTGTGTTTTATTCTGCTTTTAATAAAATGTTGGTTTTCTTGCACCAAACCACTTGTCTACTCGATTTCTGTATCGTCGCCTGTACCTAAGTCCGGTGTCTAGAACCCAGGGGTGTGGGAGTGATTTGAACCGCTCAGAGACAGTCAGAGGTGAAGTTGACTGGGCACACGCTACCCCCTACAGAAATGGCGACCGCGGCAGGATTCCAAAACAGGGGTGCGATACAGTAGACAATGGTTCGGATGAGCAAACCATGATGGAGGAAAGGATTTCTGAATATGTGTTTAGTAAGGTGAATATCACAAAGAAGTGGATCACCACTCTGCTGAGGGCTGGGCGTCCGGTAGATGCAGCAGCTAAGTGGACAGAAGGGAGGGAGCACAAGAAATCCCCAGAGAAGACAGTCTGGCTGATGTGCTTCAAAAAGCAGGTCCAGCTTTTGGACAGGCTCGCTGCAGCACAGGCAACCGAGTTAAAGGAGTCAGCCCTGGAGGTCCAGGACAAGGCTCTAGCAGGGGAGAAGTTACTGGTAGCATTGCAGGCCCTGAATCAGGAAATGGTACATTTAATGGGAGAACATAAGGCCAAGTTGGAATACCTACAGTGCCAAGTCACCAAAGCCAAGGGTAATGAGTTGAGGTTGCGGGAAAAGAACGCCCGCCTAGCAAGACAAGTGAGAGAACAGGAGGAGAAAGTAAAAGAGGTAAAGGCAGCTTACAAGATAGCAAGCGAACAGGGGTTTGAAGATGCAGATCATGGCCCCTGCAAGGAACAGATAGAAAATCTGAGCCTGGCCCTGAGGAAGGCAAAGGGCATGGTGTGCCTCATAAGCCCGAAGGCAGGCCAGGCGGATTTTATGGGGAACGAGGGGAGGACAGTTCAGACATCACTGGTAGCGCCCAGGGACGACCCGGTTGAGGAACAGGAGGTCACACGACCACCACCCGTAGGTCCAGGTTTCAGCGAGGCCTGGCAGCAAGGGGGGGGGGGGTGGAGTCAGAGGTGGGAGCGGAGGTGGAACAGCCCCTGCCAGAGAGGCCGGAGCCGGGCCCGATGTGCCCAGCTCGGCATCGGAGGTTCGGCCCACCCGTTAATGGCAACGACGAGGGACCCCTCCAAAGCCAGTTCGTATTACCCTATAGCACCCAACAGCTTAGGGCTATGGTGAGCCATATCCCAAAGCTCTCTGAAAAAGGGGACCCCTCGATCCACTTCAGGGAAGTAGAGCAGGCAGCCAGCGTCAATGACTGCGATGGAGAGCAGGCTCCGCCAATCCCCCTCTGACGAGTGTAAGAAGGGGCAGTGCGGGTATGAGGAGCTCAGGGATGAAGTTCTGGAGGCCATGGGGATGAATGAGGGAACTCCTTTCTCCCGTGTGGAGAAGACCGTCCAGCTCACAGGGGAAACCCCGCAGGCTTTCGCGGACAGCTTATGGCCGGTTTATAGGAGCGCCTGTCCTGGGCCACCTAACCAGGCATTCCTGAACCAGGGTCAGTTGGCCCATTGGTTCCGTTGTCTGGTGCCAAACAGCTTGCCACAGGTCCGGGCCAAGGCAGAAGTCTGGTTCGACCCCAAGAATCCCCAGACCACCGAACTTACACTGATCCGACAGTTGACCCTAGCCTATAAGAACGGTAGGTGAACTGATGCACACCCACCTAAGGGGAAGGTGCATGAGGTAAAACCCGGACAGGGTAGGAAAGAGTGGCATCAGGAAGGGAATAACCCCCCCATCACAAAGATGAATTGTTACGGGTGTGGGAAGGAGGGACACTGGAGGAAGGAGTGCAAAAACCCTTGGAAAGACAACAAGGGAAAGAATTCCACAGCCCCAGCCCAAAAGGCAGAGGCAGGAATCCCTCCCGCCACGGTCGAGTCATTTTTGGACACCATGAGGTCCTTATTGACTGGCCAGAGGAGAGTAGCAGCTGCTACCGGTGCTCTGACCCCGTCGGCCCCATCCAACACATGGCCCTGACTAGAGCCAGCGCAGCCTGTTTACCTGTGTTCCCTTCGGTACGATGAATGGAAAAGACCCCTTGTGGAGATGGAGGTAGAAAAGGTGAAGGGGACCTATCTGTTGGACACAGGGGCATCATGCACCGTGGTCCATTCAGCTAACCCCACCACCTCGCCTCTATCTAACGGGGTCCCATACAGTCTGTCGGGATTCACAGGCAAGGAACAGGCCGGCTCGTTTTCCATCCCGCTCGCCATTCGTTTAGGACCACTCCGCTCTAAGTGGACCTGTGTCCTGATGAAGTGGGAAGTGGAGGGTGGAAGAGGGGTCCTGGGAGCCGACTTTATTGTAGGCCACGGGATCCTGGTCGATTTAAGAAATAATTGCCTATGGGGGGCAAGTACAGGAAAGAACGGTGAGGTAGTAGTCATCCCAGGGAAAGAAGGGAAGGGAACCCTATGCACCATGAAGCCCAAAGAGGGTTATAACCTCGAGCTCATGGTCAGTAACACCCCAAAAGAGTTCCAGGCATTTGTGCAAGCCCACCTAGCCACATCTACCACACAGAAACACGACTGCGGGAGGGTCAACGGGTTTGAGGTTAGCGTAGACGGGGACCCCAAGGCCCGACCACAGAAACAGTATAACTTCCCCAGGGAAGCGAAGCCAGACATGTCCTCTTTAGTACAGCAGGGAGTCCTGAGTCCGATAGTCACCCACGTAAACTCTCCACTGTGGCTGGTTAGAAAGCCGGACAATTCCTGGAGGGCCACGGTGGACTATCGGGTGCTCAACAGTAACATCCCAGCCTGTGCACCCACGGTAGCAGCAGTTGCCGACCTGATAGGAAGTATCCCAGCATCCGCGACCACTTTCACGGTGCTGGATATTTCCAACGGGTTTTGGTCCATCCCTTTAAGGAGGGAGGACCAGTACAAGTTTGCCTTTACGTTTAAAGGGCAACAGTACACCTGGTACAATATGTGGATGACCTGCTTCTCTTGGCCAATTCGAAAGAGGAGCATGGCCCACTACTGGCCGAACTGCTGGAGCTGCTCGGGCAAAAGGGTTTTAAAGTAAACCCCAAGAAAGCGCAGATCAGTCAGCAGGTGAAATTCCTGGGCCTGACCGTACGCGCTGGAGAAAGGGCAATAGATAAGGCTAGGAGAGAAGCGGTACAGGAGTTACCAGTCCACAACACAGTCACGGGTGTGAGGTCATTTCTAGGGCTAACCGGGTACTGCAGAGACTTCATTGAAGACTATGCAGCCACAGCAGCCCCTCTGCTCCGACTCCTACACAAGGGAGTGGAGTGGGTTTGGGATGAGGGTTGCCAGACAGCATTTGTCAGGCTCAAGAAGGACTTGCAGACCGCACCAGCTCTAGGGGCCATAGATGGGGGGAAAGAGTTTTTCCTGGAGGTAGCAGCCAGCGGGGACAGCCTGAGTGCCGTGCTGCTCCAAGAGCGGCATGGCAGGCTGAGGCCTCCAGGATACTCACGGATGTGGAGAGGAGCTACTCCAACTGTGAGAGGCACCTCTTGGCCACACATTGGGCTGTGAAAAGATCGCTGATCTTCACAGGCACCTCTCCCATCACCCTCCTCACCCATCACACACCCACCCAGATGCTCCTGGATAGGAGGATCAAGGATGGAACGGTGAGCAGTGCCCGCATTGCTCGCTGCACCCTGCTCCTCTCACAGATGGACCTAAAGGTGAAGGGTCTCTGTGAGCCAAAGCTCGCAGCCAACCTGGTATATCCTGGAACAGCCCGCAGGTGTTCCATAGAAGGGGTTTAGGAAGTGTACTTAGGTTTACGGGCCGCGATACATCCCACAGGCCGCGAGATCTATGTGGACGGCTCCAGCACAGTATCTGCTGGCGAGCGACTCATGGGGTGCGGAGTTTATGACCCAACGGCAAACATTGCCCTGGTGATTAAGCTCCCCAGCACCATGAGCGCCCAGCAGGCTGAACTGTCCGCGGTAGTGTACGTCGTTACACACCCCGAAATCTTCCCCACCCCATACACGATTTGCTCGGACAGCATGTTCACGTGCAATTCGTGTACGGAGTACCTGGCCATCTGGTCCAGCCGCGGATACACCTCCGCCGACGGGCGACCCCTCACAGTAAAACCCCTGCTGGAGAAGATCTTAGCAGCAGTGGGGGAGGAAGGGGAGGTTTTCATCCATAAGGTGAAAGCCCATTCCTCCACAGAACCCCGTAGTCAAGGCAACCAGCAGGCTGAAATGCTCGCTAAAGAGGGTGCCCGCACAGACACTTTCTGGGACCCATATGGGTCCAGACCTACAGCAGCAGTCAGAGGTAGGGTCAGGACACAAGGTAGTGCAAGGGTAGCTTTAGCCCCAGACGTTAAGATGGTCCAAGCCCAAGACCCCGTCCTCAAGGCAGTCCTCAGTGCAGTGACTGGAAAAAGGGTAGAGGGTCCTTACGGCACAACAACCCTCTCCGTGAAAGAAGGCATGCTGTTCCGGGGGGAACAATGGGTTGTGCCGCAGCAACACCGGAGGGAGTTCCTTCAACTGGCCCATAAGGGTCCAGGAGCAGGGCATCCCAGGCCTGAGACCACCTGGCAGCGGGTGGAACAAGCGGGATGGTGGCCAGGACTCAGGGAAGATGTCTGTGAGTTCTGCGCCGGTTGTCTGGTGTGTGCTGCTAACAACCCTGAACCCCACAAAAGGAAGGTAGCTATGGGACACATCACGAGAGTAGAGGGACCATGGCAGTCGATACAGGTCAACTACATCGGGCCCCTGCTCACCGCCCAGGGAGGCTATAAGTACTGCCTAGTCCTGGTAGATGTGTTCACGAAATGGGTAGAAGCCTTCCCCTGCAGAACAGCCACAGCTCTGGGTACAGCCAGGATCCTGGTCCGGGAAGTGTCCTCGCGGTGTGGGCTACCACAGTATGTGGAGTCCGACCAAGGGAGTCATTTTACCGGGCAGGAGAGAATGAATAGGACCCTAAAGGAAAGGTTGAGGAAGGAGACGGTGGACTCACCTCGAAAATGGTGGGCCGAGGTCCTACCGTTGGTCCTGATGGGGATCCGGGCCAGCCAGTCAAAAAGCACGGGGTACTCCCTGTACGAGCTGATGACTGGTAGGGTTATGCGGAAACCCACCCATGTACTAGCCTCGGTGCTCACGGAAGGTCAGCTCAGAGGTAAACCGGGACAGGTTCGCCCAAAACCTCTTCGAGCACCTTAAGCAGGTCCATGGGCAGGCGGCTGGGAACATGGGAAAGCAGTATCGGAGCAACCGATTACTGTTAGAATCCCGAAAACACCACGAGTGGAAGGTAGGGGATCAGGTCATGGTGAGGAATTTTGCTCGGATAGGGAGTCTGGAACCATTATACATGGGGCCCTACAGCATTGTAGACAAGGCGAGCCCCATGGTATACGCCGTTAAGATGCCTCGGCGCATCAAATGGTTCCATATTAATCAGTGCAAACTGTTTAAACCCGAAAAGAGAAAACAGCCAGTTGGGGTAGGGTCTGAGGATAAAAATCCTCAGCCTGCAGCGGGAGCGAGTTCACAGACTGCACAGGCAGGCACCGTGGCTTGCTTAAGGGGAAGGGCCATCCCGCCCACCGATTGGGACACTCCCCCACTCTTCTGGGCTCCAGATGAGGAGGGACCCGAGGGCGAAGACCCTGCCCCTAACCCAGGTTTAGAGGAGGAGGGATCTGAGGTCGAAGACTCCACCCCGGACCCAGATTTGGGCCCTGAGGGCGAGAACCCCCAGCCAGCGGCAGTGGTGAGCCCACAGACCGCACCGGAGGGGGCGGCGGTTTGGGTTAAAGGCCCACCGGCCAAGAAAACCCCACCCACCAAAGTCCTCAGAAGGTCCACACGGACGCCCCAGCCAAGGAAACCATGGTCACCAGCTCCCCATTTTAAAGGGACAGCCTCCCGAGTTAGGGGGAAGTCCAAGGACAGGGGTCCCCAGCCGGCAGCCACAGGCTGCGAGGGACCGAAAGTACATGACAGTGCGGCCACGCCGAAGGGAGCGGTGTGCCGCAGTCCAAACAGAGATTAGCCTGGCCGCCCAGAGACGGGTGGCGGATGTACATAGTTAGGTAATGTAAGTTTATATTGTTAAGTTTAGGTGTTTAGTTTAAGTACAGTAGTAGTAGTTTTAATACAGTAGTAGTATTTTTAAGAATGTTTGTATTTGGGTCGAGGTCGCAAGACTCGACTATGCTTCACCGAAGCTTGAGAACCTCCTCGGGACCTGGCTATATGCTCTTGTGTCTCTTTGCAGGAAAGGATTTGAGGATGAAGGGGGGTGTGCTCCTACTCGCCCTGATAGGGATGAGCGTTAGAAAGCGAGGTGATGTGGAGGACTCCCACATCTACGGGTGCTTGGGAGAAAAGGCTCCAGTGGTGACTGCTGGGAGCAGCGAACAAGGCGCGGAGGAGCCCGCCATCTATGCCCATGAGGGAAGATGGCCCGGTTGGTTGGGATCCAACTCCACCCGGTACTCCAGCCAGACCAGGTGCACCTATGGGGAGGCCTCCCTCCCCTGCCCCAGCGTACAGGTTGTGGCCTCACGGGTCGGGGTCACTGAGGGGAAACGCGTGTGCCTGACTTGCAAAGGACAGATTCCCCTGGGAAGGTGGTGGTGGCTCAGAAAGCTGAGCACGGACATGGGGGATCGCACAGCTGACTGGGAACGAATGGGGAGCGACACCCACCGGACGGTCACCGGGACCCAAGAAGGGACTAGCGTATGTTGGGATAAGTGGTGGGAGTCGGAACAGGGAATCTATGTCTGTATGTGGGGGTCAAAAAGGGCCTGCCCCACAGGCATATCCATCATCTTCTCCGCATCATGGCAGGATAAGGGGAAGGGGGTGGAATGGGATTCCCACCTACACACCTGCATAGTCCCACGTTACCCAGCCCCAGTTAAAGCCACTGAGCTAGTGAAGTGCACCCGGAAGCCCCTGCCCACCACCAAGGGACCAGGGAATGGGCTGGTACTAGTGCCTACAGATCAGATGCTATACCAGGGGGTACACTACGCTGTAGCCTCCGTGATTTTAAATCTCACCGAGGTACACTTACCGGAGTGGTGCCCCAAAGAGACAGAACAGCTATACCAGGCCCTGTTAAAGGACATGTTTAGGAAGTTTTACGAGTTCGATTTCGCTAATGTAGACAAAACCGAACTGTACACCACACACCGTGAGTACTTTGGTAATACGGGGAGACAAAGAAGGGGAGTATGGAATGATGTTTTTACTGCGTTTAACACAGGGTCCTCTGTCATCAACAGTCTGGATGACATAGAGTTGCAGACCCAGATAAATGGTTTAAAAACACAGTTAAGGAAGATATTAATGGATGAGAACAAGGTAGTAGGCTTACAGTTACATGAGGACCAGGCCATGACGGTCCATTTAAAAGAAATAATAGCGGAGCTGGAGAAGCACGCAAAGACTGTAAATGCCTTCATAAGAGAGGACAGAAATGCTTCAGACCAGGCTGCACAGAATGAGGTGTGCGTGCTGTACGGGGCATGGTTGCTGGGCGAGGGCCGCAGTAATCTGGAGGATTTAAAACAGGGTTTAGTCCCCTCCTGGATCAGCAACAAACACCTCGCAGCCCTCCACCCATTTGAGAATGCATTAAGTCCGTGTCAACTCCGGCTAGCTTCGGAGCCCTACCCGGTCCCAGTGGATTGTGGACAGTCCAACCACACCATCATGGGTATAGTAGGTGAGAATGCCGGTCATGGGTAGGACAGCCCGACCCGCACCGGTATACAGGGTACAGAACATTGGAGTCATTCAAGGGGGTGCACACATTTGTTTCACAGTGGTCCCACCTTATGTCATAAAGTGGGTGCACGCTATGACAGGTACTGACCTCTCGGGGTGCCGGAGCCGGGGAGCACACATAATACTGTGTCCCCAGCACTTGAACGCCTATTCAAAACCACAGTGCGGGTTTAAAGCTGTTGGCGCGAAACCTATAAATTGTACCATGGAGGCAATGGCACAAGGCCATGTTCCCCCACAGGTAGCATATATAGGAGGTGGGACATATTGTGTCACCACAGGTGCGCCCCACTACCAGCATGGACAGCATAGCTGGTGTCTGGTAAGTGACAGCAGTTTCTGCTTTAAACCCAAGGCAGAAGTTCAAGTGGCCCAGGAACGAATTGTCCCCATTCCTGAACCCTCCACTGTTCACCTCACTGTAAAGGAGAATTTTACCAACCTGCAAAAGTACGTAGCGCATTTTGGCTACGAAATTCCCCCTCTCCCAGAACACCTTACCAAGATACTCAAAGCCATAATAGTCTCGCAGAAGCATTTCTACACATTAGAGCAGAAGACGGTACAGAAAGGGACTAAGATATTGGACATTGTGATCCCACCCTGGTGGGACATTTTCAATAATATAGAGGTCCCTTCGTGGATTAGGCTGGCTTCCCACATTCTCGTGGTGTGCCAGCTGGGGATAGTATTGTACCTAGTATGCATTCAGTGCAAGGGAAAAGGTCAAATACTAGAATTCTGAAACCAGAGGACCTGGAAGGAACGTTATGTGAAAGTGGAGGGAGATACACCTGTTTGAATTTTCTTGTATTTCTGAGTAAAGATTGTTGTTGTTTTGTTGTTTTTAATAAAGATTTTCAACGTGTTGTTTTAATACAGATGTATGTGTACCAAGTGGTGCAGGGGTGTTGGATGCCCTCCATGCTTGGATATGTGTGTAAACGACTGTAATTATTCTATGTATGCTTACGTACACTACATTTTGCGGAATGGGAAATGCATGTGTCGTGGGTATCTTAGATAGGTAATTACAGGGGAAGATTGACTATGGAGGGTCGGTAATTTTGGTCACCTTATCAGGATGAAACTTAAAGCGAGTTTAGTATCAACAGGGGGGGGTGTAGGGTTCTCAAAATTCCCACATTCCCCAAAGTTATGGATAAAGGGGCCCTGTATGGACAAGTTATTAAGAAAAAAGGTACCCAAAATGGCTTCTGTAACCTCGTGACCAAAACCGACAGGATTTTAAAAGCAAGGCCCTGCAAAAGGGCAAGCACTTTTCAAAACCTGAAACGAAACCGAAAATGCATGAATCTGTGAAGAGACTTTGTGGAGCCAGACAGCTAAGCAAACACAGAATATGCATTCATTCGCCTTGGAACAGATCAGGTAAGAATAGGTCTAAATCGAGCCCATTAGGTTTCTGCATATTTAATCGGTAACAGCTCACAGTGGCCATCAAGCCAGGATGAAGACAATTAAGCGGCTGACCTGGGAGTGCAGTGAGCAGCGACGCCCGACCAGAGCGGACCTGCGTGAGGTAGAGGCAGCGCGGCAACTTTAAAAGGAGGGGCGAGGCCCGACCACAGCGGCTGACCTGGGAGTGCAGTGAGCAGCGACGCCCGACCAGAGCGGACCTGCGTGAGGTAGAGGCAGCGCGGCAACTTTAAAAGGAGGGACGAGGCGAGGCCCGACCACAGCGGCTGACCTGGGAGTGCAGTGAGCAGCGACGCCCGACCAGAGCGGACCTGCGTGAGGTAGAGGCAGCGCGGCAAATTTAAAAGGAGGGGCGAGGTGAGGCATACCAATTCAACAGCAGGGGAGAGAGGTAAAAAGTAATCGAAGTGTGACGTCACCAGGAAGGAGGTAAGGGATTGGTTGGTGAGTATTCTTTTTATTACAATCTTAAATTCTGCAGTTTTTTTCTAGGGTCTCTGTGCTGTAGTGGAGACAGTTGGGAAACCATTTAACTGGTGTAATTAGAGGGATTGATTTAATTTAAATCCAATTAATTAAAGGGGATACTAGCATCTATAATCGGGAAGAGGGTGTCCATAACTAACAATAAAAAAAAATTAAATTAATTACATAGAATGGAGCAGGTGATGTGTTACTGTTGCGAGATGTGGGAGCCGGTAGACCCCATTGAGGCTAACGGTGAGTACATCTGTGACAAGTGTCTGCTGCTACAGGATCTCCAGCTCCGTGTTGATGAGCTGGAGTCTGAGCTTCAGATACTGCGACACATCAGGGAGGGGGAGAAGTACCTGGACTCTGTGTATCAGGAGGTGGTCACACCTATGAAGTTAATTAATTCAGATGTAGCCCATGGCCAGGGTCAGGACGGTGTGACTACGAGTGAGGCAGGTACGGGGAACCAGGAGGTAGTGTTGGAGGAGCCGCAGCCCTTGCTCTTGACCAACAGGTTCGAGGTTCTTACTCCCTGTGGGGACGGGAGCAGGGGCTGCAGGGAGGATGAGCAACCTGGCCACAGCACCGTGGAACGGGGGGCCATTCAAGAGGGGGGAGTAAATAGAAATGTTGTAGTGGTAGGGGATAGTATTATTAGGGGGATAGATAGAGTTCTCTGCAGCCAAGAGCGAGAGTCCCGTAGGCTGTGTTGCCTACCCGGTGCCAGGGTTAAGGACATCTCCTCTGGGCTGGAAAGAAACTTGCAGTGGGAGGGGGTGGATCCAGTCGTCGTGGTCCATGTTGGTACAAACGACATAGATAGGACTAGGAAGCCGGTTCTGTTAAAGGAGTATGAGCAGCTAGGGGTCAAATTAAAAAACAGAACCTCAAGGGTAATAATCTCTGGATTATTACCTGAGCCACGAGCGAATTTGGCTAGGACAAATAAAATCAGAGAGTTAAATGCGTGGCTCAAAGACTGGTGTGGGAGAAATGGGTTTTGCTTCCTGGGACACTGGCACCAGTACTGGGGCAGGAGGGAGCTGTTCCGTTGGGACGGGCTTCACTTGGCCAGTGCTGGGACTAGGGTCCTGGTGGATCATATAACTAGGGCTGTAGAGAGGGCTTTAAACTAACTAGTGGGGGGGAGGTTCCTAGAGAACAAATAATAAAAATGACAACAGAGAAGGTTATAGACTTGGGTAGCAGTGGGGAAATGAAAAACCAGAGCGTGTCAGGAAGGGGCAGAAGGTATGGAGTAAAAGGTAAAGTAATAAAAAGGGCAAAAGCAGGAACTAAGTGTCAAAAAACACATTTGAAAGTTCTCTATCTGAATGCACGTAGCATTCGTAACAAAATAGATGAGCTAATGGCACAAATAGCTACATATGGGTATGATCTTGTGGCCATTACAGAAACATGGCTGCAGGGTGACAATGCCTGGGAATTAAACATACCAGGTTATTTAACGATCAGGAAGGACAGGCAGGAAGGAAGGGGAGGTGGGGTGGCTATGTTAATAAAGGAAGGAATCACTGTAATACAGAGAAATGATATTGGGTCAAAAGATCAGGATAATGAAACAGTTTGGGTGGAGATAAGGAATAATAAGGGGAAAAAAACACTAGTGGGCGTAGTCTATAGGCCTCCGAACAGTTGCAACTCGGTTGGACGGAGTATCAATCAGGAAATAGTTGAGGCTTGTAATAAGGGAACATCTATAATTATGGGGGATTTTAACTATCATATTAACTGGACAAATCAAATTGGGCAGGGCTGCCTTGAGGATGAGTTCATTGAGTGTATTAGGGATGGGTTTCTTGAGCAGTATGTAACTGAACCGACCAGGGGGCAAGCAACCTTAGATCTGGTCCTGTGTAACGAGACAGGATTAATTAAAAATGTCCTAGTAAAGGATCCCCTTGGAATGAGTGACCATAACATGGTTGAATTCCATGTTCAATTAGAGGGTGAGGAGGTTGTATCTCAAACAAGCGTGCTAAGCTTGAATAAAGGAGACTATGAAGGTATGAGAGCAGAATTGAGCAAAGTGGATTGGGAAAATAGATTAAAGGGTAAGACGATACATGATCAGTGGTGTACATTTAAGGAGTTATTTTACAACTTCCAAAAAAAGTATATTCCACTGAGAAGAAAAGGGTGTAAAAGAAAAGACAGCCATCCGTGGCTAAGTAAAGAAATTAAGGATAGTATTCGACTAAAAACAAGGGCATATAAGGTAGCGAAATCTAGTGGGAGGATAGAGGATTGGGAAAACTTTAAAAGACAGCAAAAAATAACAAAAAGATTGATTAGGAAAGGGAAGATAGATTATGAAAGTAAATTAGCAAAAAATATAAAAACAGATAGTAAGAGTTTTTATAGTTATATAAAAAGAAAAAGGGTGGCTAAAGTAAATGTTGGTCCCTTAGAGGATGAGACCGGGAAATTAATGGTGGGAAATATGGAGATGGCAAAAACACTGAATGAATATTTTGTATCAGTCTTTACAGTAGAGGACACCAAGAATATCCCAACACTGGACAAGCAGGGGGCTATAGGGGGGGAGGAGATAAACACGATCAAAATCACTAAGGAAGTGGTACTCGGTAAAATAATGGGACTCAAGGCGGATAAATCGCCTGGACCTGATGGCTTACATCCAAGGGTCTTGAGGGAAGTGGCGGTAGGGATTGTGGATGCATTGGTAATAATCTTCCAAAACTCCCTGGACTCAGCAAAGGTCCCAGCAGACTGGAAAACTGCTAATGTAACACCTTTACTTAAAAAGGGCAGTTGACAGAAGGCTGGAAACTATAGACCGGTTAGCCTAACATC
This sequence comes from Somniosus microcephalus, assembly GCF_052327205.1. Taxonomy (NCBI): domain Eukaryota; kingdom Metazoa; phylum Chordata; class Chondrichthyes; order Squaliformes; family Somniosidae; genus Somniosus; species Somniosus microcephalus. The sequence goes on along the minus strand of NC_140996.1, from coordinate 180,001,887 downwards.
TGTGGTAGGTAAAATTTTGGAGTCCATTATTAAGGAGACAGTAACAGGACATTTGGATAATCATAGTTTAATAAGACAAAGTCAGCATGGTTTTATGAAGGGGAAGTCATGTTTGACAAATTTGCTGGAGTTCTTTGAGGAAGTAACATACAGGGTGGATAAAGGTGAACCAGTGGACGTAGTGTATTTAGACTTCCAAAAGGCATTTGACAAGGTGCCACACAAAAGATTATTGCTTAAGATAAAAAATCACGGGATTGGGGGTAATATTCTGGCATGGATAGAGGATTGGCTATCTAACAGAAGGCAGAGAGTTGGGATAAATGGTTCATTCTCAGACTGGCAATCAGTAACCAGTGGTGTTCCGCAGGGGTCAGTGCTGGGTCCCCAACTCTTTACAATCTATATTAACGATTTGGAGGAGGGGACCGAGTGTAACATATCAAAGTTTGCAGATGATACTAAGATGGGAGGGAAAGTAGTGAGAGAGGAGGACATAAAAAACCTGCAAGGGGACATAGACAGGCTAAGTAAGTGGGCAGAGACTTGGCAGATGGAATACAATACTGGAAAGTGTGAGGTTATGCACTTTGGCAGGAAAAATCGTAGAGCAAGTTATTATCTTAATGGCAAGAAACTGGAAAGTACTGTAGTACAAAGGGATCTGGGGGTCCTGGTGCACGAAACTCAAAAGGTTAGCATGCAGGTGCAGCAAGTGATTAAGAAGGCCAATGGAATGTTGGCTTTCATTGCTAGGGGGATAGAATATAAAAATAGGGAGGTATTGCTTCAGTTGTACAAGGTATTGGTGAGACCGCACCTGGAATACTGCATACAGTTTTGGTGTCCATACTTAAGAAAAGACATACTTGATCTCGAGTCAGTACAAAGAAGGTTCACTCGGTTAATCCCGGGGATGAGGGGATGGACATATGAGGAGAGGTTGAGTAGATTGGGACTCTACTCATTGGAGTTCAGAAGAATGAGAGGCGATCTTATTGAAACATATAAGATTGTGAAGGGGTTGGATCGGGTGGATGCGGGGAGGATGTTCCAGATGATGGGTGAAACTAGAACTAGGGGGCATAGTCTTAGAATAAGGGGCTGCTCTTTCAAAACCGAGATGAGGAGGAACTACTTCACTCAGAGGGTGGTAGGTCCATGGAATATGCTGCCCCAAAAAGCTGTCGAAGCTACATCATTACATAAATTTAAAACAGAAATAGACAGTTTCCTAGAAGAAAAGGGAATTAAGGGTTACGGGGAGCGGGCAGGAATTTGGACATGAGTTTAGGTTCGGATCGGTCATGGCCCTGTGGGTAGCGGAGCGGGCCCAGGGGCCGTGTAGCCTGATCCTGCTCCTGTTTCGTGTGTCTAATTCTGTTAGATTCAGGAGATAGTCCTGTCATAGTGGATTGGCGGTTAGGATCAGATCAGCCATGATCTTATTGAATGGCGGAGCAGGCTCGAGGGGCCAATTGGCCTACTCCTGCTCCTATTTCTTATGTTCTTATGTTCTTATAAATGACAAACAGCCAGGACATCGAGGCCATTAAGCACGGAGACAACCACTCCAGAAGCCGTTAAAGTAAATGGCTGTAATCATTTTAAACGAGCCCGCCAAAAGTTAGACAAAGGACTGACCTGATTTGGCACGCAGGTAAGGAATGAAGAACGGGTATAATTGTAGGCCCATCAGTGGTGATCGCTCTCTTGGCTCTTGCTTTTAGCTCTGGCTCCTGCCTCTCATTCTCGTGCCCTGGCCTCGTGGCGGGCTCTCTTCTCGCTCCCCGCATCGCTCAACACCGAGGATGCCCATTACACCGGGACCAAACGATGGAGGAGAACGGAACCCGATTCGAAAACACACAGGCCACAAACGGGCAAACGAGACGAAATGAGACGAAAAATACGGTAAACCGATAAGGGCAGAGAAGAGCAGCGGAAAGACACGTTGGGGACAAACGCCTAGTTATAAGCTGGCGTTTGAAGAATAATTTGTTGTTACATGTATGGACAGTAAAACCCCAGAATCATAGCCCAGTTTAAGAATAAGCTGGCGTTCGAAGGATGGCTAGCAAAATCAAGACAAACGGCCGAGTTATGAGCTGGCGTTTGTTACATGGACAATAATAGCCCAGTTTAAGAATAAGCTGGTGTTCGAAGCTTGGATAGGAAAATCATTAAACGGTAAAGACCGCCAACCGACCCCCAGCAATACCGTCGACGACCGCCCGAGGAAGAAGACGACCCATCGCGACTCGACAACGACGTTAGCTGAGGAAGAGGGTGCTTCGCACAAACAACTTCAGCGCCGCGCCCTGTGACCACGTGGTGACGGGATACCCCAACGGACAGAAAGAGTGGACTTCAAAACCCCACCAGTTAAAGCAACAGGTTTCGATTGGTGAGCATGAATTCCTGGCCCCTCATAGCTTAATCTAGTTAGGTATAGGGGGTGGGATAAGGATAAGGGGATTTTTAATGTATTTATTTCCCTCGATGAGCCGTGTGTTCCCCATTCCCATATAAGTGTAATTGTTTATGCCTGTATTCATATCAGTAATTCTCAATAAGATTGTGTTTTATTCTGCTTTTAATAAAATTTGTTTTCTTGCACCAAACCACTTGTCTACTCGATTTTCTGTATCGCCGCCTGTACCTAAGTCCGGTGTCTAGAACCCAGGGGTGTGGGAGCGACTCGAACCGCTCAGAGATAGTCAGAGGTGAAGTTCACTGGGCACACGCCACCCCCTACAGATACCAATAAAAGCCCACTTGATTGCAGAACAGACCTGGATGTCAATCATCCCAACAAATGTGTAAATTAGTATTTTCAAGCTGATCAGGACAGTCAATAAATATTGTATCTAAGGAGAAATTATCTTCTATCTTCCATCTCCCTCAGTTGGACGTAAAAGATCCCAAGACGAGCAAGGGAGTTATCCCTGGTGTCCTGGCCAATATTTATCCCTGAATCATCATCACTAAAACAGGTTATCTAGTCAGTATCACATTGCTGTTTCTGGGAGCTTGCTATGCACAAATTGGCTGCTGTATTGCCTATATTACAACAGTGACTACACCTTAAAAGTACTTCATTGGTTGTAAAATGCTTTGGGACGTTCTGAGGTCAGAAAAGGCACAAAGAAACACAGAAACATAGAAGATAGGAGCAGGAGTAGGCCATTCGGCGCCTTGAGCCTGTTCCACCATTTAATGAGATCATGGCTGATCATCCAAATTCAGTACACTATCCCTGCTTTCTCCCCATATCCCTTTAGCCTTAAGAAATATATCTAACTCCTTCTTGAATATATTTAATGAATTGGCCTCAACTGCCTTCTGTGGTAGAGAATTCCACAGGTTCACCACTCTCTGGGTGAAAACATTCCTCCTCATCTCAGTCCCAAATGGCTTACCCCTTATCCATAGACTGTGACCCCTGGTTCTGGACTCCCCCACCATCGGGAACATCCTTCCTGCATCTAGTCTGTCTAGACCTGTTAGAATTTTATAAGTTTCAATGAGATCCCCTCTCATTCTTCTAAACTCTAGCGAATATAAGCCTAATCAACTCAATCTCTCTTCATACGTCATTCCTGCCATCCCAGGTGTCAGTCTGGTGAATCTTCGCTGCACTCCCTCCATGGCAAGAACATCCTTCTTCAGACAAGGTGACCAAACTGCACACAATACTCAAGGTGTGGTCTCACCAAGGCCCTGTACAATTGCAGCAAGACATCCTTGCTCCTGTGCTCGAATCCTCTCGCTATGAAGGCCAACATACCATTTGCCTTCTTAACCACCTGCTGCACCTGCATGCTTGCCTTCAGCGACTGGTGTACAAGGACACCCAGGTCTCGTTGCACTTCCCCTTTTCCCAATCTATTGCCGTTCAGATAATAATCGGTCTTCCTGTTTTTGCCACCAAAGTGGATAACCTCGTATTTATCCACATTATACTGCATCTGCCATGCATCTGCCCAATCACCCAACCTGTCCAAATCATACTGGAGTTTCTCTGCATCCTCCTCACAGCACACACGCCCACCCAGCTTTGTGTCGTCTGCAAACTTGGAGATATTACATCTAGTTCCCTCGTCTAGATCATCAATATATATTGTGAATAGCTGGGGTCCTAGCACCGATCCCTGCGGTATCCCACTAGTCACTGCCTGCCACTCGGAAATAGACCCGTTTATTCCAACTCTTTGCTTCCTGTCTGCCAACCAGTTCTCTAGCCAAGTCAGTACCTTACCCCTAATCCCATGTGCTTTAACTTTGCACGCCAACCTCTTAAGCGGGATCTTATCGAAAGCCTTCTGAAAGTCCAAATACACCACAACCACTGGTTCTCCCTTATCTATTCTACCAGTTACATCCTCAAAAAATTCCAGTAGATTAGTCAAGCATGATTTACCTTTTGTAAATCCATGTTGACTTTGTCCGATAGTGTCACTGTTTTCCAAGTGCTCTGCTATTACATCTTTTATAAGGGACTCTAGCCTTTTCCCCACTACCGATGTCAGGCTTGCCGGTCTATAATTCCCCGTTTTCTCTCTACCACCTTTTTTAAATAGTGGGGTTACATTAGCTACCCTCCAATCCATGGGAACTATTCCAGAGTCTATAGAATTTTGGAAGATGACCAACAATGCATCTACTATTTCTAGGGCCAGTTCCTTAAGTACCCTGGGATGTAGATTATCAGGCCCTGGGGATTTATCGGGCTTCAATCCCATCAATTTCCCTAACACCATTTCCCTACAAATACTGATTTCATTCAGTTCCTCCCTCTCATTAGACCCTATGTTTCCCAACATCTCTGGCAGGTTATTTGTGTCCTCCTTTGTGAAGACAGAACAAAAATATGTATTTTAATTGGTTGCCATTTCTTTGTTCCCCATTATAAATTCCCCTGATTCTGACTGCAAGGGACCTACGCTTGACTTCACCAATCTTTTTCTCTTCACATATCTATAGAAGCTTTTACAGTCAGTTTTTATGTTCCCTACAAGCTTACTCTCATATTCTATTTTACCCCTCTTAATTAATTCCTTTGTCCTCCTTTGCTGAATCCTAAACTGCCAGCAATCCTGTTTTGCTGTTTTTTCTGGCCAATTTATATGTCCTCTCCTTGGATCTTATGCTATCCCTAATTTCCCTTGTTAGCCACAGTTGAGTCACCTTTTTTGTTTTATTTTTATGCCAAACAGGGATGAACAAATGTTGTAGTTCATCCATGTGATCTTTAAATGTTTGCCATCGCCTATCCACCGTCAACCCTTTAAGTAACGTTCCCCAATCCATCCTAGCCAACTCGCACCTCAAACGCTCCCACTAGGACATCAGTCCTGGTCCCGCCCAGGTGCAAACCGTCTAGTTTGTACTGGTCCCACCTCCCCCAGAACTGGTTCCAATGTCCCAGGAATTTGAATCCCTCCCCTTTGCACCATTCCTCTAGCCATGTATTCATCTGAAATAGCCTTCTATTTCTACTCTGACTAGCACGTGGCACTGCTAGCAATCCTGAGATTACTACCTTTGAGGACCTATTTTTTAATTTACCTCCTAACTCCCTATATTCATCTTTTAGGACCTCATCCCGTTTTTTACCTACATGCACCATGACAACTGGTTGTTCATCCTCCCCCTGCAGAATGCCCTGCAGCTGCCCCGAGACATCCTTGATCCTTGCACCAGGGAGGCAACATACCATCCTGGAGTCTCGTTTGCGGCTGCAGAAACGCCTATCTATTCCCCTTACAATAGAATCCCCTATCACTATAGCTCTCCCAGTCTTTTTCCTCCCGTCCTGTGCAGAACCACCCATGGTGCCAGGAAGTTGGCTGCTGCTGCCTTCCCCCAATAAGCCATCTCCCTCAACAATATCCAAAGTGGTATATCTGTTTGAGAGGGGGATGGCCACAGGGGCCCACTGCACTACCTGCCTGCACTGACTACTCTGCCTGGTGGTCACCCATTCCCTTCCTGCCTGTGCAGCCTTTACCTGCGGTGTGACCAACTCCCTAAATGTGCTATCCACGATGTCCTCAGCATCACAAATGCTCCAGTATGTATCCATTTGCAGCTCCAGCACCGCAATGCGGTCTGTCGGTAGCTGCAGCTGGGTACACTTCCCGCACACATGGTCATCAGGGACACAGGAAGTGTCCCTGATTTTCCACATAGTGCAGGAGGAGCATGCCACGGGGCCGAGCTGTCCTGCCATGACTTACCCATTAATTAATTCAAATTAATTTAAATCAAATCAATACCTCTAGTTACACTACAATTAAATGATATACTCAAGGGCCCTTGGTTACTAGCACTCCCTGATACACAACACAGATCTTAGAAACTATAACCACAAAAATTAAGACCGTCTAAATTTTATAAACTATTAATCTTAAATGTCAAACTATAGAGTAGTATACTCACCTGGCCGTACTCACCCAATCAGCTGCTTCCTCTTGCCCGCTTCACTTTTTGAATCGAGACGTGGCTCCGGAACATCGCCGCCCGTCTGTGAGATTGGCAAGCCTCTGTAAAAAAAAAAAGCCTGCAAAAGTGAGTTTCAGTACTCACTGTACCGCCGCTCTCTGCTCCTCCTGACACTGGCCACTGTAAAAAAGCCCGCGAAAGTGAGTTTAAGTACTCACTGTACCGCCGCTCTCTGCTCCTCCTGAAACTGGCACTATATAAATGCAAGTCTAACTTTCTTTTTCTGCCCCTTTTTATGGCGCATAATTCTCCTTGAGTTAAGGACAGGAAAGTTTTCTTTCTTTCTATACCAACAAGGTGCTAGTTGGGAAAATAGCCCACCTAGAAGTAAAGGATTGAATTTTGTCAGCGGTATCTGATAGTTTGAATTATCAGCAGGTGAAATACAATAGCCCCGTTCCCAAAAATATCTTCTCCTTTAGAAATACTTTAGTGCAATGAATTGCAAAGGTACCTTGTTGCAATGCTCATGTTCCAAATACAGTGCAACCCCTCCATGCTTCTGTCAAAAGAGATCATACCTGGAGTTGCTTACAACCATGTTCAGTATCTGGACTAAGAAAAATCATTCTGGTAGTCGCTAGTAATGTTGAGGTTGCACACGGTGAAAGATTACAGTTTGGCCTAAATGTTATGGCTGTGTAATGTTATATGAATTTACAATTCATTAGAAGAAACAACTGCCAGTTGCAATCAGATACAGCCACCAGTGTCTGACACCAAATCTTAAATTTGAAAAATTTGAACTGGGGTTCCCAGTGCCACCACTATTGGTCATTGATGAAGCAGCTGAAGATGGTTGGGCCTAGGACACTGCCCTGAGGAACTCCTGCAGTGATATCCTGGGGCTGTGATGATTTACCTCCAACCACCACAACCATCTTCCTTTGTTCCTCGGAGTCCACATCACGGAAGACCTCTCCTGGTCCCTCAATACCTCCTCTCTGGTGAAGAAGGCCCAGCAGCGCCTATATTTCCTAAGGAGGCTGAAGGGATGTAACCTGTTACCCCTGATCCTCTCTAACTTTTACCGCTGCACAATAGAGAGCATCCTGACGAACTGTATCACAGTATGGTATGGCAGCTGTAGCTACTATGACTGGAAAGCCCTGCAGCGGGTAGTCAAAACTGCCCAACGCATTACCGGCACCCGGCTACCGACCATAGAGCACATATACCAGAAACGCTGTTTACGGAGGTCACGGTCCATCATCAAAGACCCTACCCACCCCAGCCACAGTCTGTTCGCCCTCCTGCCATCTGGGAGACGCTACTGATGCATTCACACCCGTACGACCAGATTTAGGAACAGCTTCTTTCCCAGGGCTGTCATCCTACTGAACTCCACAAATAAACTCTAAAGTCTGCACATCTGCCAATGCACTTTATTATGGTTATGTTTATGTTAATGTATTACAAGCCAAATGTATGTTGAATGTTTAAATGTCTTAATCTAAATGTACACTCTCGGGAGCCGCAAGCCTACATTTCGTTGTACTGCACTTGTGCACTAACAATGACAATAAAAGTTGATTATGATTATTATTATTATTATTGTGCTAGGTATGACTCCAGCCAGTGGAGAGTTCTCCCCCCGATTCCCATTGACTTCAGTTTTACTAGGGCTCCTTTATGCCACTATCGGTCAAAGGCTGCCTTGATGTCAAGGGCAGTCACTCTCACCTCACCTCTGGAATTCAGCTCCTTTGTCCATGTTTGGACCAAGGCTGTAATAAGGTCTGGAGCCGAGTGGTCTTGGCGGAACCCAAACTGGGCATCAGTGAGCAGGTTATTGGTGAGTAAGTGCTGCTTGATAGCACCATCGACGACACCTTCCATCGCTTTGCTGATGATTGCGAGTAGACTGATGGGGCGGTAATTGGCCGAATTAGATTTGTCCTGCTTTTTATGGATAGGACATACCTGGGCAGTTTTCCACATTGTCGGATAGATGCCAGTGTTTTAGCTGTACTGGAATAGCTTGGCGAGATGCACGGCTAGTTCTGGAGCACAAGTCTTCAGCATGAAAGCCAGGATGTTGTCGGGACCCATAGCCTTTGCTGTATCCAGTGTGCTCAGCCATTATGGGTGCACTGATGGGAAAAGAACCAATCCTGGATGCATATAAACGGCCACATATATTGCATTGAAATCCGGATGAAGCAGATAAATGAGTTGCCTTGCTTGCCAGACGCTTCACAGCCAGATCTCACAACCTCAAATTCATTCAATCCAACCCGCCAGACATGCTGCCATTGTGGCCTGTTGGCAGCTGTGTCTTCCCAAGTGTTGGGCGAACTTTACTGCATCTTTCTGAAACTTTCCCAGGTGCAGGCCACTTTAGCATTATCTGTAGTAGCGAAAGTGAAGACTGCCTTTTTTGCCACTGGATCAGCCTCAGGTGACCTATATTACATTAGTCAGATAGCAGCCCACCACTGTATAAAGTACTGCCCTGTGACCTCACGTTCATAATCCAGAATTATAATAGCTTGCTTCGTGCTGCATCACGTTGCTATGCAGAAAGGGTGACTACTTCCAGAAGCTGAAGAGCTCTCCATCCCACATCCTGAGGAAGTTTTACAAGAGCTAGGGGAGGTGGAGCAAGAGATCCATCAATACACAGAGAGAGGAAAGAGGCAGCAGCTTATTGCCAATTGCTTTTAACAACAAAAAATTGTAGAGAAATAAAAATCCTTTCCTGATGGCTGGTTACCTCCACACCTCCAACTACCTCATTAAGACCTGCACTCCCAAAGGCATCTGTACCATACCTCGTTAATAGGCTTTTGGGAGTACGTAAGATGCCATAACAGAGTTAGTGAGGATGGTGCAGGAGTTGTGAAGCTCGAAAGTGCCCTGCTGCTCCTCTGATCAGTTCTCCTCTTCTTCCAAACCATCTCCTAGGATATTAAAATCATAAAAACATTCTTACCTGTGTGAACAATCACCTGGCCTTGAAGAAATAGTGGCATGTATCAATGCCCATTTATATACTTTGATATTCCACATAACACTAAACCTAACTCTGCTCTCCCTTGCCCTGCCTTCACCAGCTTGCTCTTAGCAATATACCTCCTACTTCCCCGTCTCCCTCAGCCTCTTCTGTGTGCCTTAGCCGCAAAACTTCTTCCTCATGTGCACTCAAACTTTGGAATGTGAGAGGTACTCCTCTAGTTGTGTTTCTTTATCACTGGTTATGAGCAACTTTTTCTTTTACAAGGATAGAACACAGTGTTAAAGGAATCTAAGTGGGAATACATTTCTCTTTATTCAGGTGTCTGCAGCTCACGTGATTAATGTTTAAAGATGCTGGTTCCCTATCAGCACCTCTCCTTTAAGACTAGCACACGCCTCTTATGGCAAGCAGCGTGAGTATACGCAGTGGTATAGCGTTAACAAGATGCATTATTGGTTTGAAAAGTTGCTTGTGAATTGGGCAGGTTTCCTTTCACCCAGATAATGACACAGAACTAGGTAATGAGGGGAGTAATGCCTCTATTATTCTTATAGCATTAGCATATTGCCTTCACTTACATTATACCTCTTGTGTGGACAGGATATGCTCTCACTGCAGTCAGGGAGTGGTGGAGACAGAGATGCACTTCCTCACAGCTTGTGGAAAATATCAGGGCATCAGGGAGAATTTCTACCAAAAATTCTCACAAATATGCCCTGATTTCAGAAATCTGAATGACAACCAAAAACTCCCATTCCTACTGGGAGAGGAGAGAAGCTGTATAACACTGGCGGCACACTATGTTACAGCTTGCCATGAACAGAGGGACAACCAGTAAACTAAGAAAAGAATATATATAAACAATGCGAATGTATATTTATACACTCAGGGATATACCTGTTTATACAATGTATGAATAGAACTGCGTTTATGTGCTAAACCATAAATGTATTTTGATGCTTTGGCAACATAAGATGTAACTTATCATGCCAATAAAGCGATTTGAATTGTGAAAAAATTGTGAATTGTGAATTGTGTGGCGGTGCATGGAATCATGGAGATTGCACTGACTGCCTCTCCCACCTCTCTCCATAATTTTGTGTCACCATTTTATGCAGTTTCCTGTTCTAAGCTCCCAGGATTAAATCCCTTCTAGTCTTCACTTCAGTGAAATGAATACCCATGGATGCATCAGTAAACCTGAGGTCCATTCCTGATACTGACCATGCACCCCCCTCCAATGCTGTTTTTCCTTCTGTTATTCTTCCACTTATGGCTCCTCCTTTCAGAAAAAGATGTGTATCCCTTTAATCAACTGCAGCATTTTAAGCCCTGCAGTGTAACTTGACTTCCCTCCTTCCCAGCAGTAAGCCAACGACCAGCAGTTTTACTGCTCTAAACTATAATTAGAGCCACCCCAGGGAAAAGTTGCAAGTAAGCAGAAGGGTCACTTGGGTAGGAGGAAGTCCCACACCCAATGCTAACCCACCAATTGGAGGAAAATCCAGTCCAAGATGTCTACAAAATAATAATCAACAGTAGATAACTGGAAAACAGCGTTCTCTGTGTACATGATAAGGGAATGCAACATCAAATATTATAATATGACAAGTCATCAACCACAAATAAAAAGCCGAAAAATAAGCTACCCTTGCTTAAGGCCCCAGAGATCATTATTCAAAAAGAACCCAGCCTGAAATATCTATAATGAAAAGATCTTACATATATATTTGTAACAGCTATATTCATTTATTATTTGTGCAGCATCATTATCCCTCTGCCGGTTTGCTGTTGGAATTAGCTGACCTGATCCACTTGCCTCTGCAGCTCACTCCCACACTGTAAAATATTTACCTGTCAAACAAAATTTTAGCTACTTCTGTAAGGAAAGTAACTTGCTGTTGAAAATTTAAAATAATCTAATGTAATCATCAGTAAGAACTGTGATTTTAAGTATTTTCTTCAATAATTCAACTCAGATTTAAATTTCTGATGTTTATTTATGTTTTGATGAAGGGTTATATCTTAAACGTTATCCCAACTTTCTCTGCCAGATGCTGACCAACATGCTTTGTATTTTTTTTAATTTTCATCATAGTTTTCCAATATGTTATCTTTCTTGTTATCTTTATTTATGTAATTGTTGCTTTCCAAAAAGAAACAATATGAAGAAAAGTTCAACTAACCACAAAATAACAAACTGCAAATATTTCCCACCCTCTATACCGTCTCCGAACACAAAAGCCACCAGCAGTCCTCATTGTAACACCCCGGGCAGTACTCCCACTACATGTTCACTATGTACAGAATGTTAATAGCTAGCAGTGGATGAATAGGCTTTGTGGTGTACTTGAAACATATAAAAATGGCCCAAGCATTAAAAAAGATAAAAGGGAAAAGGGCAGTAATGAATTTTGTGGAAAATGAACATTAATGGTACTAGCATTACTCATGTTCCACATAACAAATTATTGGAAATTTGACAAGCACACCAAATTATCTACTCATCTACTGCTGTAAGCCCTTTGGAGCCATCCAAAGCCAGCCGAAGCAAGACAATTTAAGCTAATTTTACTATTTATAACAATAGAGTAGACCATTAAGACAAATTAATGTCATTATCAAGTTTCTATGAAAATGACAAATACCACCATTTCAAGCAGCTTTAGAGGCTGTTGACTATAATGAAATTGCCTGTACAGGTACTGAAAAGAAACACTCCAAGTAATTATTTTCTAGTAGCTTGTTTGTCTCCTGTCCATTCATTTGCCTACACTACAATTAGTTCTACACACAATATGTGGACACTAACAGTCAACATTATGCAGCATTAGTCCTAATTGGGCAATTACAGTGCAGTTTTCCTCCTTTATAGCCACTGAAGAGAGATCCATGTACACATTCTGAAGGGCATGTACGGGGCTAGCTGCTGTAACTTGAAAATGACCAATTTCTGTTCTGCTATTTTATCTGTGCTTCCCATCCATGTAACAAAGCTCTTATCACAACAGTCTATATGTACCGATTCATTCATGATTATTAATATTCAGTCTTAGCTTTTCTTCTAATTACTGTAATATTCAAGGTATAGTGATTATGCAAATATTCAACTGCAATGGGGCAGGTTGTGAAACTTTGCACATTTAATAGGCTAGAAGAATGAGATGTTGCATTTGAAATGACTGCTTGATATTAAAACCTAGCATCAAAAATTTAGGATTTTTTAAATGACCACTTGGGTCCACATTGCAATGACTTAACTGGAATACTGAATACATCAGATGGCTTTCAACATATGACAAAACATATCTATAATAATGTATTTGAACATTAATAACTGTTTTTATATCTTCTAGGTTTTATTTTGATTCAGATTTGGACTGTTGGCTTTCTAATTACTTAAAAAATATCCAACCCTTATCAATGGCAAATTTGTAGCAGCTTCAACTTACCGTGTCCATCAATAGAAGATTAGTTTAAACTAAGCAAAAGCAAGAAACAGGCTCTGGTATCATTATACAGAGGACTAATATATACATAAGATTTCTCACCACATTGACAAGATTTACATGAATCTGGTCTGGAGAAGGAATGCATAAAATTGAACAGGTTGCAATTTAACAACTTACTTTGCCCACTCTGAACATTTAACAGAGTCCTCATCTGAGATAGTAATATAGACGCTACATCACAAAGGATGGAGGAAATTGTGAAAAATAATTGAGAATGTTTTGTTACTTGACTGCAACTAAAGATTACTAACTAAATTAATTTACTTTGATACCATATACTACAGCCATTATATCATTCGAAACTAGCCAGTATGGTTTATAGAATAATTTTTATACAGAACTAAATCTTACTGGGTACACTTGTCAGCTGTCACCTAAAGGACTCGGAAAATAGTATTACTACAATTACTGCCATTCCATCTATTCTGTTGGCGATGACAGGCTCAAAAGCTTCAATGGAGCTGCCACCAATTTCTTTTATTTAATTAATTGACAGGCAACACATTGTTAACACTGGTATGCGCCTCATATTCAAAATGTGAAAGAAGTAGGTATCGGTTCTTGTCTTTACAACTATCTAGCGATACTTTTCTAAAAAAGCACAGTGAAAGTACTACATAAAGGAGTGATTGAAATTCAGAGCGGAATCCAGAAAGCTTGGGATGTAGTGTTTGCAGTGCATCACTGACAGCTTCATTTATTTGCAAGTAAACACCAGCATTAACTAATCTCTCACAATCAGCATCATTGTACATTGACTAATTAAACTCTCTTTCACAGCATTTACTCTATCAAGTGCCTCTGAGTGTATCATGCATTAGGGTAAGCCATGGTATCTGCATTTAAGATAATGGATATATTTTTATTAAAGTGAAATTTGGCCCATTAATCACTGCTGTCAATATTCTAGCTGAACAGCCTTATTAGCACACAGAACAGTCTGTAGGTAGCACTCGGTGTCACTATTCTCCATATAATGTTTTAGTTGAATGGAAGCTTTATTATCTCATTGATGTGTTTTTGCACACTATAATAATTACTTCATGGCACAAAATTATATTCAAAATGACATTTTAAAAATGATTATCAATTTTGTAGAAGGAAATGTACACATTCTGTGAAATCATTGTGGTTCATTTCAGCAAAAACAAGACAAAGGCAGAAAAATCTAACCCTACCTATATTACAAATGCAAAACAGTGTTATATTCATGAAACAAGAAACATGTTTCTTATTACACTGAGCATAGACGATTAACAAAATAGTACAAGAACTAAATAAAATATTTAGGCAAAACAAAGGTAAATTTTGAAAAAGAAACTGGTAAATTTGAAAAATTAAAACTACATTTTCTGCCAAATTAGCATTCAGTGTTTACTTCAAAAATAATTTCAAATTTGAAAGGAATTAAGTAGAAACTAGCATTCATTTTTAATATTTATTGCTTCCATGTGCAGAGATTATTAATTTACTATTTACAAGCAGAAAAATAAACAGACTACAGTGTAAAGCTTTTAAAGGTTCTGCATGAACTGTAGATTTCAGGCTAATATTCAATATCTATCATTAGCAAGTACTTTAGTATGGATGACTGGTAGCTCATTTTCAGGTAACTGGTGAAATCTCACATGGGTGTGATAATCTAATCACAGCGATATGTAAAATGGAAGATAAAGGATTTTTTTTCTGCTTGAAATATTCAGCCATTATTCATGCATCAGCCATTTAATGCAGGTCTCATGATAGACCCAGTGCATCAACAGCATAATTATAGAACCAACTGGCTAAGCATTAGGAAGCATTCTTTTCTAACATGAATGGGCTTTCTTTCTGTCCCATAGTTGAACTTTTAAAATCCACTGAACCATGCATGTGGCTCCACCTGTTTGAAAGAAACCCACGGTTTTAATGAAAGCTGTCTTTTCTAATTGGTTGTATAAACATTCAGTGTATTAACAGCGACTTCCATCTTTTGTCAGTTTCCCTCTCTTCCACCCCCCGCCACCCCCCAAGTCCAGCCATTCCACAGCTCTTTTGAAGGCACCTGTCTGTCTTTCAGTCACATGAATTGCTTGCTGCGGCTGGCTTTATGGAAGAGCTGCATTGGAACCACAGCTTATTAGTCTCTGATTTACTTACAAGTTTAAAATAATCGTAGAATCTTTTAATTAAAATTAACTTCCTAGCTCCACCAATGGCTCAGCAAGACTACCCAGTGAGTAGCTGAGCCATACAGATAAGCCCCAGGTTGATCCCTGATCTGTGCTGAGTTAGCTGGTCCCAGCAGTGTAGAGGTGTTACAATTAGCTAAAGCATCCTTGGTTATGGAGAGAAAAATCAGCACGGGTTCCTGTCCCAGATTGTTATTGAGCGACCCCTTCTGGAAATCTGCATATCAGGACTTTGGTTAAGGACGCAATCAGGCTTGGCTGTGATGGCCTCTCCCACGGTCAAATAGTCTGCCGACACTTACTCCTAAAGCTCACAAATAAATGATGGCCACTTGGGTGTTGTACTGGAGGGGGATGGCATCTGTGGAACTGTAACCCTGTAAGGAGTCTACATCTTTGAGGGAGGAAAGGGAGAAAATTGGTGAGAATTTTGTTGTAATGAATTCTCCCCACATTCAATAATTTTTCACTGCTCGCTGTTTAGTAATTTCCTACATATTTGTGGAGCACAAATTGTACAAGGGGTAAGGATATTGAAGAATGCTCTGTGATATCAAAACAGGATCATATGATGTAGAGTCAGGTGTTTTGTTTGTTAAGTACACATTTGAGGAAGATTGAGAAAATGCTGAAATTAAAATTCTCTTTTGGGAAATAATCAGAGCTGGTTAGTATAACTAATTCAAACATAATGACTGCATTTCATT
Organism: Somniosus microcephalus; assembly: GCF_052327205.1. NCBI lineage: Eukaryota > Metazoa > Chordata > Chondrichthyes > Squaliformes > Somniosidae > Somniosus > Somniosus microcephalus. The sequence continues at coordinate 179,986,031 of NC_140996.1, read as the reverse complement.
AATCTTGACAGATATTTGCATTCACAGCTAGAATCACTCCGAAAGCTGGTTACTAAGCAGTGAAATCATTAAAAAATATTTAGTCTTTTCATGAGCAACAGATGAATGTGTTATTACAGGAGTGGGATATTGTGTAGCATCAGTGATGAACCTAATCTGTGTGAATAATTAAGGAAATCCTACAGCGGTACCAGAAACATCATTCTGAAAACCAGATGGTTATTATGATAAGGTATTAGTGCACTGTGCCATGACTGGTTCAAATCCATTTCCTACTTGCATTAGACATTGCGATTTTTATGTTTCCCACATGTGTCATAATATCAGCATATGTGCCTCATGCTGAGATATATGTATGTGATAGTCCTTACACATGCCAATCAGAGTTAAGTGTATAAATGCCAATCCTAAGGAGAACAGTTATGAATTTCACCATTGGCCATATTCTCAAGCAGTGATGAAACAATTCACCTTTAGTCCTTGTTCAATGCTTGAGGTTGCCATTCTGTTACACATTCACCTGGCTTCCTCTAGACAATACACATTCACCTGGCTTCCTCTAGACAATTAACAGCCAATTTTAACCGGTTTGAATCTCTCCAATGAGGTGTCCACCCCTCCCACAGTATGTAACAGCACACAAATGACATTCTCTGTGACTGTGACCATGGTGTATTATTCCTCCTTGTCCTTTCCAACCTCTCTACAGCCTTCAACACAATTGATCATACTGTCATCCTCAGACGCCTCAGTGGGACTGCCCTCACTTGGTTCTAATATTACCTATCCAAGCATCTCTAGCAATGGCTTCTCTTCCTACCCCTGCGTCACCACCTCTGGAGTTCCCCAGGGATCTATCCTTGGGCCCACTCTTTCCCATCTTCTGTAACATAGCCTGCCTCCATTCCTACCGTAACCCATGTGCCACTGAAACCCTCATTAATATCTTTATCACCTCTAGACTTGATTATTCCAAATCTCTCCTGGCTGCCCTCCCATCTTCTACCTTCCGTAATCTCCAGCTCATCCAAAATTCTGCCTGCATCCTATCTCACATCAAGTCATGTTTACGCATCATCCCTTCTTTGTTACATGGCCTTGCCTATTCCTAACCTCCTTCAGCCCAGCCCCCCCAAACTCTCCATTACTCTGACCCTGGTCTTTTGTGCATTCCCCCATTCCCTTTTCCCCAATATTTGATGGCTGTGGTTTTACCCATCTAAGTTGCACTCTTTGCAGCTCCCTCCATAAAGCCCTCTGCTTCTCCATCTCCCTCTCTTAAAGATCCACCTTAAAACTTACCTCTTTGATCAAGGTTTTGGTTATCTATCCTAATTTTCCTTCTTTGCGTTGGTGACCATCTTGTTTAGGCCGAAGTGCCTTGGGACATTAAAAGAGGTAGAAGTATGCAAATTGTTGTTATTCTATATTTTAGTTTATTTTCCTAGTTGAGTTCCTAGCTCAAGAGTATCTTCACTGCTCCTGCTATCTAGGTACATTTTGGTAATGTGTTCAGGATAATGAACAGGTTTGACCTTTCTGTAATTTTTGGGGGGATATACAGTGTCCTGTGTCTTCAGAAGATCTTTTTCACATCTTCAAATAGCAGCAGAACAAATTTTCAAAGTTTCAAACAAATTTATTGAATCAAATCAAATCAAATCAAATCAACTTTTATTGTCATTGTTAGTGCACAAGTGCAGTACAACGAAATATAGGCTTGCGGCTCCCGAGAGTGTACATTTGGATTAAGACATTTAAACATTCAACATACATTTGGCTTGTAGTATATTAACATAAATATGACCATAATAAAGTGCATTGGCAGATGTGCAGGCTTTAGAGTTTATTTGTGGAGTTCAGTGGGATGACAGCCCTGGGAAAGAAGCTGTTCCTAAATCTGGTCGTACGGGTGCGAATGCATCTGTAGCATCTCCCAGATGGTAGGAGGGCAAACAGACTGTGGCTGGGGTGAGTAGGGTCTTTGATGATGGACCGTGACCTCCGTAGACAGCGTTTCTGGTATATGTGCTCTATGGTCGGTAGCCGGGTGCCGGTAATGCGTTGGGCAGTTTTGACTACCCGCTGCAGGGCTTTCCGGTCATAGTAGCTACAGCTGCCGTACCATACTGTGATACAGTTTGTCAGGATGCTCTCTATAGTGCAGCGGTAAAAGTTAGAGAGGATCAGGGGTGACAGATTACATCCCTTCAGCCTCCTTAAGAAATATAGGCGCTGCTGGGCCTTCTTCACCAGAGAGGAGGTGTTGAGGGACCAGGAGAGGTCTTCCGTGATGTGGACTCCGAGGAACTTAAAGCTGTCCACCCTTTCCACCACAGCCCCATTGATGTGGATGGGGGTGTGATTTCCGCCTTTGGACTTCCTGAAGTCATGTATTATCCCTGAAAGGAAGATAATGTTTGTAATATCTATGCTAAGCTGTTATTTTATCATTAATAATCTTTATATATAATTACTATTTTCTTCTAATAGTCTTAACCACTGTAGCTAACTGGCCTGACCCCTCTCTCTCCTGGCTAAAAGCAATCAATTGGTCCAGACAGCGGGCGGTCGAGGGGGTCGTCCAGCCGGATTGCCTGCCTCTCTTCCGCGGCCATGTTCGCGCCCGGGTGGCCCTGGAGATGGAGCACGCGGTGTCCGCCGGTGCGCTTGAGTATTTCCGCGACCGGTGGGCGCCGCGGGGACTGGAGTGCATCATCAACTCGGAAAACCAAATTTTAATTTGATTTGTTAAGATTTAGTTGAACTTTTGTTTATTTACAGTCTAATTGGTTTTTTTTTGGGGTTCAAACAAAAAGAGGACCCCTCTCCCTGAAACTTCTAAACCGATTCGATGATTTGAACAAATCACACTCATGAATGGTCCCTCAGCCGTTATGGACTTGAATAAGTCAGTAAGCTTAAAAATCACTGTCAATCATACACATGTTGAGCAAATCAAACAGTGTGACCGGGAAGGGTGTGTCGGAGCCTGGTAGCGGGTGACGAACCCGGTAAGGCAGTGAATGAGGAGGCCCTGCCGATTTTAAAAATAGTGCTTCATTTACATAACACTTTGCTGAATCCCGCCCGACACCCAGCTAGATTTACTGCGTGGACGGGAGTGGCAAACCAATGGCAGGAGGCCGCAGCTGTCAGTGGAAGGAGGGCTTTGCAGGGGATCAGGGATTTCAGCGAGATTGGAGGAGAGGCCGGGGCTGGGAGGTCTAAGGAGCCCTACATGCAGAATTCTGCCGAAGCATCCTTCGCACCCAAAGGAAAACGCCAACAAATGCATGCAGAGCCGAACTAGGCAGATACCCACTGATAATAAACATCCAAAAACGAGCACTAAACTTCCTAAATCACCTCAAATCTAGCTCCCCAGACACCCTTCATTTCAAAGCCTTTCAGACCCAAGAGCTAAACCCAGAAAAGAGTCCCCTGAGTCAGCTGCTACGGAAACTAAGTACTCAGCCGGACCCTGACCAGCCCCAGACCAACACAGCCGCCCAAACACCAATCCGAGTGAACCAAATCATTAAAAAATGCAAAGAAACCTACCTGGAACATTGGAACAAAATAACCGAAAGCCAAAGCAGATTAGAATGTTACCGGGCCCTAAAAAGAGAATATAAACTGGCAGACTACCTCACGACCATCAGAGACACAAAACAGAGACAGACCCTCACCAGGTACAGACTAAGCGACCACCAACTGGAAATTGAAAAAGGCAGATACAAGAAATCCTGGCAGCCTAGAGAGAATAGAATATGCGATCAATGTCTGGCTGGCGAGGTTGAAACAGAAATGCATTTCCTCCTAAAATGCGAAAAATTCAACACATCAAGAAACATATTATTCAACAAGCTAAGCCAAACAACCCCAGATTTCAAGGAATTGGATGATCTGTCAAAATTGAGATTAGTCCTAGGAGAAGGAGACAGACCATACCTTGGGGCCAAATATGTAACAACATGTCACAACCTGAGGACTGTTTAAAATTAAGACTGTTTAAAATTAATATTGAACGTACCAAATGAAGTACAAAGACTGTTTAAAATTAATATTGTTTAAAAGTAATATTGTATGTACCCAACAAATGTCAAATCGATTGACACCTACAGAATGTTGGAAAACTGTACCTTTTTGCTATGTAAGCTTTGGCAATATGGTTCTCTGTAAACTTTCATGCCAATAAAGCATTTTAATTGGAATTGGAAATTGGATACTTGAGGAGCCTGGGGGGAGCACTCCTGCTCCTCCTGGCCCACAAGTTCTAAAAGGAGCAGATCTTACCTAATCAAGTTGGTTGCTCCTGTCTTGGATCTGCTGCTGGGCAGCCGACAGTGCGGGACACCCCCTGACATTCAGTTAATTCTACATAATGGCGCTAATGAGGTCATCGGGCCAGGATGTTTGAACGTTAACTCGGCCCGAGTCTGCCTTTTGCAGGTGCCTCAGCGATGGCCTGATTTGGGGGAGTAAAAATGTAAATGGTCAGGAAGGCAGCGGGCTGAAACCAGGAAATGTTTATATTTTAACTACTCGAACGGACCATTCCCGCTGGGCATATGGTGGGGGGTGCGGTTAAAACTATTAGTTTAAATGTGGCTTGGCTCCTCCCTCCAGCCTGCAGCTTCAACGACAACTAAGGTTTGAAAAATGGCTATCAAGTTAGGTGACATGATTTTAAATGCAGCTTGTTGTTAAGCTCTTTAGTAATGTGACTGAAATAAATGAGCTACTAACAAGCTAAAAATGGAAAAAAAATACATAGGGGCTAATTTTAACCAATTCAAATGGAGGGAGTAAAAAGAAATGTTGTAGTGGTAGGGGATAGTATCATTAGGGGGATAGATAGGGTTCTCTGCAGTCAAGAGCGGGAGTCCCGAAGGCTGTGTTGCCTGCCCGGTCCAGGGTTAAGGACATCTCTTCTGGGCTGGAAAGAAACTTGGAGTGGGAGGGGGAGGATCCAGTTGTCGTGGTCCATGTTGGTACAAACGACGTAGATAGGACAAGGAAGACGGTTCTGTTAAAGGAGTATGAACAGTTAGGGTCAAATTAAAAAACAGAACCTCAAGGGTAATAATCTTTGGGTTATTACCTGAGCCACGAGCGAATTTGGCTAGGATAAATAAAATTAAAGAGTTAAATGCGTGGCTCAAAGACTGGTGTGGGAGAAATGGGTTTTGCTTCTTGGGACACTGGCACCAGTACTGGGACAGGAGGGAGCTGTTCCGTTGGGACGGACTCCACTAGGCCAGTGCTGGGACTAGAATCCTGGTGAATCATATAACTAGGGCTGTAGAGAGGGCTTTAAACTAATTAGTGGGGGGGAGGTTTCTAGAGAGCAAATAATAGAAATGACAACGGAGAAGGTCATAGACTTAGGTAGCAGTGGTGGAATTAAAAAACAGAACATGTCAGGAAGGGACAGAAGGTATGGAGTAAAAAGTAAAGTACTAAAAGGGGAAAAAACAGGAACTAAGTGTTACAAAACATATTTGAAAGTTCTTTATCTGAATGCACGTAGCATTCATAACAAAATGAATGAGTTAACGGCACAAATAACAACATATGGGTATGATCTTGTGGCCATTACAGAAACATGGCTGCAGGGTGACCATGACTGGGAATTAAACATACCAGGTTATTTAACAATCAGGAAGGACAGGCAGGAAGGGAGGGGAGGTGGGGTGGCTATGTTAATAAAGGAAGGAATCACTATAATACAGAGAAATGATATTGGGTCAAAGGAGCAGGATAGTGAAACAGTTTGGGTGGAGATAAGGAATAATAAGGGGAAAAAAACACTCGTGGGTGTAGTCTATAGGCCTCCGAACAGTTGCAACTCTGTTGGACGGAGTATTAATCAGGAAATAGTTGAGGCTTGTAATAAGGGAACAGCTATAATTATGGGGGATTTTAATTATCATATTAACTGGACAAATCAAATTGGGCAGAGCAGCCTTGAGGATGAGTTCATTGAGTGTATTAGGGATGGGTTTCTTGAGCAGTATGTAACTGAACCAACAAGGGGGCAAGCAACCTTAGATTTGGTCCTGTGTAATGAGACAGGATTAATTAAAAATGTCCTAGTAAAGGATCCCCTTGGAATGAGTGACCATAACATGGTTGAATTCCATATTCAATTAGAGGGTGAGAAGGTTGGACCTCAAACAAGCGTGCTGAGCTTGAATAAAGGAGACTATGAAGGTATGAGAGCGGAATTGATTAGAGTGGACTGGGAAAATAGATTAAAGGGTAAGACGGTACATGATCAGTGGTATACATTTAAGGAGTTATTTTACAACTTCCAAAAAATATATATTCCACTGAGGAAAAAAGGGTGTAAAAGAAAAGATAGCCATCCGTGGCTAAGTAAAGTAATTAAGGATAGTATCCGACTAAAAACAAGGGCATATAAGGTAGCCAAATCTAGTGGGAGGATAGAAGATTGGGAAGTCTTTAAAAGACAGCAAAAAATAACTAAAAGATTGATTAAGAAAGGGAAGATAGATTATGAAAGTAAATCAGCAAAAAATATAAAAACAGACAGCAAAAGTTTCTATAGTTATATAAAAAGAAAAAGGGTGGCTAAAGTAAATGTTGGTCCCTTAGAGGATGAGACCGGGAAATTAATGATGGGAAACATGGAGATGGCAAAAACGCTGAACAATTATTTTGTATCAGTCTTTACGGTAGAGGACACTAAGAATATCCCAACACTGGACAAACAAGGGGCTCTGGGGGGGAGGAACTAAATACGATTAAAATCACTAAGGAAGTGGTACTTGGTAAAATAATGGGACTCAAGGCGGATAAATCCCCTGGACCTGATGGCTTGCATCCTATGGTCTTGAGGGAAGTGACGGTAGGGATTGTGGATGCATTGGTAATAATTTTCCAAAACTCCCTGGACTCAGCAAAGGTCCCAGCAGATTGGAAAACTGCTAATGTAACACCCTTATTTAAAAAGGGTAGTAGGCAGAAGGCTGGAAACTATAGACCTGTTAGCCTAACATCTGTGGTTGGTAAAATGTTAGAGTCCATTATTAAGGAGACAGTAATGGGACATTTGGATAAACATAATTTAATAGGACAAACTCAGCATGGTTTCATGAAGGGGAAGTCATGTTTGACAAATTTGCTTGAGTTTTTTGAGGAAGTAACATACAGGGTGGATAAAGGGGAACCAGTGGACATAATGTATTTAGACTTCCAAAAGGCATTTGACAAGGTGCCACACAAAAGATTATTGCTCAAGATAAAAAATCACTGGATTGGGGGTAATATTCTGGCGTGGATGGAGGATTGGCTCTCTAACAGAAAGCAGAGAGTTGGGATAAATGGTTCGTTCTCAGACTGGCAACCAGTAACTAGTGGTGTTCCGCAGGGGTCAGTGCTGGGTCCCCAACTCTTTACAATCTATATTAACGATTTGGAGGAGGGGACCGAGTGTAACATATCAAAGTTTGCAGATGATACAAAGATGGGACGGAAAGTAGTGAGTGAGGAGGACATAAAAAACCTGCAAAGGGACATAGACAGGCTAAGTAAGTGGGCAGAGATTTGGCAGATGGAATACAATACTGGAAAGTGTGAGGTTATGCACTTTGGCAGGAAAAATCATAGAGCAAGTTATTATCTTAATGGCAAGAAACTGGAAAGTACTGTAGTACAAAGGGATCTGGGGGTCCTGGTGCACGAAACTCAAAAAGTTAGTATGCAGGTGCAGCAAGTAAGCAAGAAGGCCAATGGAATGTTGGCTTTTATTGCTAGGGGGATAGAATATAAAAACAGGGAGGTATTGCTTCAGTTGTACAAGGTATTGGTGAGACCGCACCTGGAATACTGCATACAGTTTTGGTGTCCATACTTAAGAAAAGACATACTTGCTCTCGAGTCAGTACAAAGAAGGTTCACTCGGTTAATCCCGGGGATGAGGGGGTGGTCATATGAGGAGAGGTTGAGTAGATTGGGACTCTACTCATTGGAGTTCAGAAGAATGAGAGGCGATCTTATTGAAACATATAAGATTGTGAAGGGGCTTGATCGGGTGGATGCGGTGAGGATGTTCCCAATGATGGGTGAAACTAGAACTAGGGGGCATAATCTTAGAATAAGGGGCTGCTCTTTCTAAACTGAGATGAGGAGAAACTTCTTCACTCAGAGGGTGGTAGGTTTGTGGAATTTGCTGCCCCAGAAAGCTGTGGAAGCTACATCATTAAATAAATTTAAAACAGAAATAGATAGTTTCCTAGAAGTAAAGGGAATTAAGGGTTACGGGGAGCGGGCAGGAAATTGGACATGAGCCTAGGTTCGGAATGGTCATGGCCCTGTGGGTAGTGGAGTGGGCCCAGGGGCCGTGTAGCCTGGTTCTGCTCCTACTGTGTTCTAATTCTGTGTTAGATTTCAGGAGATGGTTTTATTCCTGTTCCTGGCTGGGGTGGAGATCGCCTTTACAGAAGGTAAGTACTGTAGAAAATATAGGGACAGAGATCTCCTGGACGAGTTTCGATCGCCTAGATGGGTCGGAGAGGAATTTCCCAGATTTTTTTCTCCCAAATTGGCCATTGGGTCTTTTATCTGGTTTTTCGCCTCTCCCGGGAGATCACATGGGCTCGGGTGGATGGAGAGTGATAGAAGATTTGAGGTTAGGATCAGATCAGCCATGATCTTATTGAATGGTGGAGCAGGCTCGAGGGGCCGATTGGCCGACTCCTGCTCCTATTTCTTATGTTCTTATGTTCTAACCCTAACGGGATCCGATCAGCCGTCCTTTGTTACGCCCTGCCCGATTTTACTTTCTATTGACGGGCGGATCAGGTTAAAACTTCTGTTTTGATGAAGGGTCCCAGATCTGAAACATTAACTCTGTTTCTCTCTCCACAGATGCTGCCTGGCCTGCGAGTATTTCCAGCATTTTCTGTTATTTCAGGTTAAAACTACTCCCTTCATTTTTATTGTAGGCTGTACATCTCACTGACAGCACTCACAACCCTGGTTTTGGTCTCTCATTGCTAATATTTTCAAGCCTAACCTGTACTCTCATTGTCAGCACGCATCCCTGGTCTTTACCTCTCATTCCTAACCTCACTGTTGGCCTTATCTCTCGTTGTCAGTTCTCTCACTCCAAATCTCTACCTCTCTTTGTCAGCACTCTACTCCTGGCCTGTACTTCTCATTTCCAACACTTTCACTTGTGGTCTCTTTCTCTCATTCAGCATGTTTATATTTGGCTTGCACCACTCATTGCCAGCATTCCCACTTCTGAACTGTACCTCTCATTGCCAGCATTCCCACTTCTGAACTGCACCACTCATTGCCAGCATTCCCACTTCTGAACTGTACCACTCATTGCCAGCATTCCCACTTCTGAACTGTACATCTCATTGCCAGCATTCCCACTTCTGAACTGTACCACTCATTGCCAGCATTCCCACTTCTGAACTGTACATCTCATTGCCAGCATTCCCACTTCTGAACTGTACCACTCATTGCCAGCATTCCCACTTCTGAACTGCACCACTCATTGCCAGCATTCCCACTTCTGAACTGTACCACTCTCTCATTGCCAGCATTCCCACTTCTGAACTATACCACTCATTGCCAGCATTCCCACTTCTGAACTGTACCTCTCATTGCCAGCATTCCCACTTCTGAACTGTACCTCTCATTGCCAGCATTCCCACTTCTGAACTGTACCACTCATTGCCAGCATTCCCACTTCTGAACTGTACCTCTCATTGCCAGCATTCCCACTTCTGAACTGTACCACTCATTGCCAGCATTCCCACTTCTGAACTGTACCTCTCATTGCCAGCATTCCCACTTCTGAACTGTACCTCTCATTGCCAGCATTCCCACTTCTGAACTGTACCACTCATTGCCAGCATTCCCACTTCTGAACTGTACCTCTCATTGCCAGCATTCCCACTTCTGAACTGTACCACTCATTGCCAGCATTCCCACTTCTGAACTGTACCTCTCATTGCCAGCATTCCCACTTCTGAACTGTACCTCTCATTGCCAGCATTCCCACTTCTGAACTGTACCACTCATTGCCAGCATTCCCACTTCTGAACTGTACCACTCATTGCCAGCATTCCCACTTCTGAACTGTACCTCTCATTGCCAGCATTCCCACTTCTGAACTGTACCTCTCATTGCCAGCATTCCCACTTCTGAACTATACCACTCATTGCCAGCATTCCCACTTCTGAACTGTACCTCTCATTGCCAGCATTCCCACTTCTGAACTGTACCTCTCATTGCCAGCATTCCCACTTCTGAACTGTACCACTCATTGCCAGCATTCCCACTTCTGAACTGTACCACTCATTGCCAGCATTCCCACTTCTGAACTGTACCACTCATTGCCAGCACTCTTACTCCTGGCTTATCTCTCATTGTCAACACTCTCGATGCGAACATTCTCATTCCCTGGTAGGAAAGTATTCAGTGGGTGTGTTATTTAGTTGATTGTAAATCAGAAAAAAGATTCCAAGATAAACTCTGGCCAGGGAATTTGCACCTGAACTCGGTTCAGGTATTTCAGAAAGGTTCAGGTAGCATGGTGAGAGAAAATGCAATAAAAAATCAGGTTCCCCTGTGTCATACAATAAGCTGAAACAAAGAAAACAAATGGGGAATGGTTTGTTGTTTTTAAATATATATATATATATAATAAATATGGATGAGGCCATAACAATCCAAAGTTCTGTTTCACTAATGTTGTAATGTATTCATTGGCTACTGTTTATCATTGTTTCTTATTTTAGGACTTTAAATGGGGCTGTTCTGCCTGATGTTTCAATGTGTTGCGTCACTTTAAAAAAATGTTTAAACAGTTTATGTGCATGAGACAAAGGGATATTTTATAACATAACTACTGATAATAGAGCATATGGCAAAAAGAGGCAATTTTGCTGAGAAATAAGAGGTCACTGCAATTTTCTATTTACTATATAGTGGATTTTGATATAAAGTGGAAGAAAATTAAACATCCTGAACAGGAGGGACAGGTGAAATTCCCTGTTGTTGATATTTTCCTGATGTAGATGAGCACACATGGTAATATGCAAACTATTTTTACAAATATTTTATGCCCATCAACATTTAGAATTCCTCTCTTCTGTAAATGAGTGTTGAGAATTTAAGCCAAAATGATTATATCATCAGCATGAACATTGATGCACTTACAACCTCATCTAGCGGCCAGATGTTGTATCAGAATTACAGCAGCAATCAAAATCAACCATGGCATTTTGCCAGCAGGGCTATAGCTGTACTATGGTAATAGGAAAATTGCTTGTTCAGAGACACTAGTGTCTGTATAATAATTCCCTATCAGCATGAAAACACAACCTAAATGGTCTCTCTCTAGGAGTTGAAGGCCAGCATGTCACATCATTTGCAGCTTCTAACAACAGCCAGAATACACTAATTATAAAATGTTTGCCATAGTGCAGTTCCCTTCTGCCAAAGTCTTTTTGATCGAAATGTATGCAACTTCTGTCGATGGGGCAGCAGGGAGTGATGATGGGGAGCAGAGAATGATAATATAATCATTATGGCTCTCTGGAAGAACATGCTCAGAAAATTGGATGAACTGTTGGAAAAAAATTTACACACACTAAAGGTTGTCCTTTAATATGTCGCTAAGAAAGGAAAACAAATACTGTTCTTTGGCCAAAATTAATCACATTTAAATATAAAGGGCAAGTAACAGCAGATACTACTCTGGGAGTGGCATAACTGCCAAACAAGGAGGCCTTTCAACCATTAGAATTGCTACTTCTGTAAACTATCTTGCTGATTTAATTTCAGTATTTTTATGGTCTTGCATAATATAGTCATTCTACTGGGCTATTAGAACTGGTTTTATTACTGTAATAACTATGCATATTAGTTATGTATTGTTCTATCCTTCCAAATAAAAATAAACAGCTCTAAAAAAAAAAAAAATGAGTCCCTTTCTCTCTTTTTTCCCTCTTTCTCACCTTCTCCCTCAATTTAGCTGGAATGCCTGTTCTTTAGTTTTTCTTTTTAAGGTCTCATGAAGATTGTCTCTGGGCGCGATCTTGCCAGCCTGGGGAGGCGGGTTTGGAGGCAGGACTGCCGGGAAAATGGCAGAATCTGGGGGCGGGTGCCCAACCTGCCTCCGTGCCATCTTCCTGGGAGGCAGGTAGCCGACCCGCGCCAGGTCCCATCTCCTGGAGGTGGGAAGGGGATTACAGCCACTTAACTGCCTGTTAACAGGTAGTTAACAGGCAAGTAAGAGGATTATCCCCATTTTACCCACACAAGTGCGGGCTTCCCGAAGGCTGCGAACTCCACGAGGGTCACCAAGGCGAGCAGTGGGTCTGGGGGTGAGAGGGGTGAAAAAGTGCGCTGTGAAGGTAAGTGATGGGTGCAAGTGTGGAGAGGTAAGTATGTGAGGTGAGTGGAAAGTGATAGAAAATGTTTACTTACCTTTGTTCCTTCCTGCAGGCTTCAAACGTTGGGGATGCGGAGAGTCTTGCATCTGACTGGCAAAGATGACAGATGGCTGCTGCATTCTCCAATGCAACAACCATCTAATTTCTGCTCACAAAAGAGGTTTGATGAGTCTTGAATGCAAGAACTCATCAAACAACAGAGAATGTCAGTGTTTGACAGCTTCACAGCTGTCAAACAATGACAATTCATCTGTCAAAAATTTTTGACAGATGAAACGTCATACGCTGACGTTCTCTGAAACCAGCTTCCCCTTAATTGGCCTGCTAAGCCCGCTGGGTGGGCTTTAACAAGGTCAATCAAGGGTAAATAGCGTGGGTTGGCCAGAAGTCGATGGAGGCGGCACTAAAACCCGACAAGTGGGTGTCCTGCCTCCAAAAGCTCCCCATTGGCAAAACCCAGCCCTCTGTCTGTGCCATATCATAAAGCATTTATTTGGTTCGGAGGATCCAACAGCCAGTCTGAAATCTACAATGAAGATGTCGTGACTCCGGCTTCACGGCGGCTGAAGGCTGTGGGCAGAAACAAAAATAAGTGAACATTTTCTAACACTTTACACTCACCTTACATACTTACCACTCCACACTTGCACCCACCTCTCTCCTCTACATTGCACTTTCAGACCTCTCCGACCCCTGCAGACCTCCTACTTGTCCCCTACACCCTGGCGGGGCTCCCCAAGGTCGGGAAGCCTGCACTTCGGATGGAAAAATGGGGCTAATCCTATTTTCTGCCTGTTAACTACCTGTTAACAGGCAGTTAATAGGATTTAATCCCTTTCCTGCCTCCTGGCAAGAGGGCACGGAGGTGGGATGGGGGCGGCTTTGCCACCCGCCCCCAAATTCAGCAACTTTACCGGCAGTCCTGCCTCCATACCCGCTTCCTCAGGGCTGACAAAATCCAGCCCATTGGTTCAAATCCGTGTCATTTTCCTTCAGCTTCCGTTCAGCTTTACTGGATGTTGACTGTAAGTTAAACAGTGACTGGTCATGTACCTGTGACTCATAATGAAGTTGAGGAACTGTGCAGAATGAGTTCAGAGGCTCAGGTAGGCGGTTTCAGTGGCATGGGCTATCTCTAAAAGGTTATAACCTTAGCACATGCAGCAATTAAAAAACTGAGGAGTTTATAGTCAGATCAGTGAAACTCCAGGCCAATGATTGCTAATGTATGAAGATGTGATTAGTTGAACAAGATATGTATGGCAAGTAATTTTTCTGCTGAAGTTGTTTAATATATTAACTTACGTATCAACGGGGTACAACTGAAAATGAATTTGATCCTGGTGGTTGTTGGGAGAATAAGTGGACCTGGAGAAATTGAACTTATAACTATGTGCAAATTAAAGGTTTCCCATAGTTTGCTCCACCAAACCTAGCTCAGAAAGTGAAGGCTAATTCTGCTTTTAAAATTCAACTCAGAATAGTTTGAGGTGATAACAATATCACAGAAATCACAGAAACCCCACAGTGCAGATAGAGGCCATTTCGGCCCATCGAGCCGGCACCGACACATATCCCACCCGATCCCCGTAACCCCTACACCAACACATATCCCACCCTATCCCCGTAACCCCACGTATTTAATCCCCCTAACACTAAGGGTCAATTTATCATAGCCAATCATCCTAACCTGCACATCTTTGGACTGTGGGAGGAAACCGGAGCACCCGGAGGAAACCCACGCAAACACGGGGAGAATGTGCAAACTCCACACAGACAGTCACGCGAGGCCGGATTCGAACCCGGGTCCCTGGCGCTGTGAGGCACTAACCACTACGCCTGTTCTGTAGTGTGCAAATCTTTATTGCTAGGTGCTGCGAGGAGATAGCTGAAGCATCACTTGAGGTTCTGGCATCAACACTAGCAATTCTTGTGATACTATTCTGATCACAGTGTCTTATAAATGATCAACAGTCCGGGCCCCAGCGACATCTTTGTTCTCTTTAGAGAAGGCTGACTTTGACACGTCCACTGGTTTGTATGGTTTTGGACTGTACTGAATCCAGAAGCAACAAGTAATTTTTCTGTGCACCTTGCTAAACTGGACCAAACATAATGGGGCTGATAGTGCAATGCTGTGCACTGACAGTACCAGTGCTGATCTTGGAAGGAACATAGGAACAGGAGGAGGCCATTCAGCTTCTTGCATCTGTTCCACAAACTGGGTGCACATGGTTGAGCATACAGGCTTTAGACTTGCTGGCCTAGAAATTCAGTATAGCCACTTTTGGGGCAGTAAAGTCGGGCGGGCGCTAAAGTTAGCGCCCGCCGGAAAGTGGAGGCCACTTCGCCGAAATTCAGTAGCTTTGGCCAAGGAGTTTGGGCGAGCGCTGAAACTGGCATTGCACTCCTATCTTTAGGCGCTAAGCCGGTGGTGCGGACTGATAACGCCGAGGCCGGGCGCAGCGCAGGTGCGGTCATGTTTTGATTGACAGCAGACACCCTGACGCCGGCCAGCTCTTAAAGGGGGAAGGGTCGACTTTGTCTGCAGCCACGCCCTGGATAGTGGAGCCCTGCAGCTAGGCCTGAACACTGCTGGTGGACCCAAATAGCGCCTGAAGCCATGCAGAAGGCCCGTGAACGAGCGCAGCGCTTCTCAGAGCATGCTTTGAGGGTGCTGCTTAGGGGGTTGGAAAAGAACAGAGAGATCTTGTGCCCGGACAGTGGCAAGAAGGCTCCCAGGAGGCAGTACAGGAGAGCCTGGAGGGAAATCACCCAGAGGGTGTCAGCCAACAGCGATGTCCCCAGGACTGGTGACCAATGCTGCAAGAAGTACAACGACCTCAGTCGGTTGGTCAGGGTGAGTACCCTTTCCAGTGTCCTACTCATCCTTGCATGTGCACCTCACATTATGGGCAAAGGGACCTCAAAGGCCTAATGGCCAGCCCTCCTCCCGCAGCTATGGCACTGGCATGATCATCAATAGCACTCTCTGCACTTAACACACTGGCCAAGCTATTCGACCATGGGAGGCAGTGCACACAACAACAGGGCACCACACTGTACTTAGAGGCCGTCCTTTCTCTTGCAGGCCAAGCTGGCGTGGAATTTGAAGAGCCAGACTGTCACCGGGGGAGGCCGTGCCCAGTTCCAGGAGCTCAGTCAGCTGGAGGAGAGCGTGGCTCAACTCATGCGTGGCCGGGTGACTGGCCCCGTTGCTATTGGAGATGCCGACCCTGTGCTGGGACCCAATGGTAAGGACATGACCGTTTGGACCTCTCTGGTTCCCCTTGCGCTTCAGATCTACATCCTTTGCCACTGTCCCACCAATGCGCATAATGGCACCACTCATGCCTCCCTCGCTGACGCCCTGTCCTCACTCTAAAGCTACTCTTGTGCCTTCCTGCTTTCAGCTGGTGAGGAGGAGGTCCCTGAAGCTGAGAGTGCCAGTCCCTCGGAAGAGGAGGACGACGAGGACCAAGAGGAAGGCGGCACATCGGGGGAACCCTCATCCGCGCCAGGGGATGGCAATGGAGGGGACACGTCTTGCCTGGAGGAGAGCCAGGGGGAAGTGTTGTAGGGGGGTGTAGCTCCTATGCCCAGTGGCGTCCAGCCAGGCGGGAAGGGTCGGGCAGCACGGCTGCCTTCTCCCCAGAGGGGGGAAGTGTTGCAGGGGAGGGCAGTTCCTGGGCCCAGTGGCGTCCAGGCATGCGGGAAGGGTCAGGCAGCACGGCTGCCTTCTCCCCAGAGGGGGGAAGTGTTGCAGGGGAGGGCAGTTGCTGGGCCCAGTGGCGTCCAGGCACGCGGGAAGGGTCGGGCAGCTCGGCGGCCTTCTCCCCAGAGGGAGAGTCCGCCCTCCAGTCCGGAGACGGTCCTCGCCCAGGAGGTGCGCCTCCTTGATGAAATGTCCGCGGCCTCGGAGCGGCGCCACAACGAGTTCATGGGGGTTGTGGGACAGTTGCCTCAGGCCATTGAGCCCCTGGCTCATAGTGTGGCCAATTTCGGGGACTCACAGGCCAGGGGTGTCGAGCAACTCGCGGCAGCACAGGCCAGGGGTGTCGACCAACTCGCGGCAGCACAGGACGCGAGTCGCGAGTTCATGAGTGGTGCCGTTCAGACACTGGCTGATCTGATGCGGGCACAGACCAGGGCAGTTCGCGCACTCACTTCTGCCACACTCGCTGTGTCACGGAAGCATCGCCAGGGCACCCGCCACCCTGCTGCAGCACAGCGGTCTGGCCTTCACCAGATTGCTGCGCTTGCTGCAGTGCCAGCCCGGCCGAGTGCCAGTGTCTCTGGCGACCAGCGAGCGCCTGGCATCAGCCAGCTTGCCCCCATTGCTGCAGCCACCACTGCCACTCCCCCAGCCAAGGTGCGACGAGCTGCTGGAGAGACTGATGCTGGCCAGCCACAGCTGCAGCAGTCAGCAGCCGGCCCCTCCAGGGCCGGACCTCGTCCAGGCCGACCCCCAAGGGCATCTGCCGTCACGCATTGTGCCCCTCAGGAGCCTTCCCCCAGCCTTGCAACACCCACAGGGCCCAGGTTGAGGCGGAGCAACAGGTCGGGCAGGGGCCGGAGAAGCCTGCACAAGGTCTCGCCCTCTCGGCACACCAAGTAGAGTGTGTTGCCAACTGTTTTTTTTATATGGGGGTGTTTGTGTTCTGGAGGGGGGCGGCTTATTTTGGTAAGGCCGAAGATGAAGGTAAATGTTTTTTTATATGGGGGTGTTTGTGTTCTGGAGGGGGGGGGCTTATTTTGGTAAGGCCGAGGATGAAGGCCAATTGGATGGACGATTTTTGTTATTCCTCCCCAGGTTGTGGGAGTGAGATATGTTTTTGACTGTCTCTTGGGGGTCTTGTCTGTTTTTCTGTTTCATGTGGGAAGGGCCCTGAGTTTGTTAAATAAAGCTTTTTATTTATTCAGCTTGTCTAGGTGTCATGTTTCAAGTGGTTGTTGCGTTAACCGGCTGAGGGCTTGCGGAGCAGCTGCATTCAGGTGCGTTCATTGCCACAAGCCATTCCCTGACAGGGGGCCTAGAAGTGTCGTTCAATAAGCCGCCGGCGGACGGCCCTTGGACCTTGTGGCTCCCTCCTGGGCTGGTACTCCTCCTCCTCCTCCTCCTCCTCATGGTCCTCCTGCTCGTCCTCCTGAGGTGGTGGTCCAACGCGAGGTGGCAGTGCCTGAGTCCTGCGGATAGCCAGGTTGTGCAGCATGCAGCAAACGACGACGAACTGGGAGACTCTATCCGGCGAATACTGTAGAGATCCGCCGGAACGATCCAGGCAGCGGAACCGTTGCTTGAGGACACCAATCGTTTGCTCTATGATGTTCCTTGTGGCTTGATGGCTTTCGTTGTATGCCTCCTCCGCAGGGGTCCTGGGCGTGTGGAGCGGGGTCATGAGCCATGTACACAAAGGGTAGCCCTTGTCCCCAATAAGCCATCCCCTTGGTGGAGGCTGTGCCTCGAACATGTCAGCCACAGTAGTCTGGCGCAGGATAAATGCATCGTGGCTGCTTCCTAGAAAGCGGGCATTGACAGCTAGGATGCGCTGCCTGTGGTCACACACCAGCTGTACATTGAGGGAATGGTAGACCTACCGGTTGCGGTAATCCTCGGCATTGTCGATAGGTGCCCGCATAGCCACATGCGTGCAGTCAATGGCGCCCTGCACCATGGGGAAGTCGGCGATCCTGGCAAATCCGACTGCACGCTGCTCCTGCCTCTCTAGGGTCATGGGGAAGGAGATGAATTGGTGTCTCCTTGTGAAAAGGGCATCGGTGACCTGCCGGATGCAGCGATGCACGGCGAACTGGGAGATGTTCGCTATGTCCCCAGCAGCGGCTTGGAAGGAGCCGCTTGCATAAAAGTTCAGAGCCACCGTGACCTTCACTTCCACCGACAGAGACGTCCTGCACATCAGCTGTGGACGCAGATCTCTGTGAAGCAGCTGGCAGATCTCTGCAACCACCTCCCTTCTGAAGCGCAGCCTCTTAACACAATGCGCGGCAGTCATGGTGAGATAGGACACCTGCTGCCGGTATTCCCTGAGTGGGTAAGGCCTACGTTGCCAACGCCTGATGGCCCCTCTGCGTCTAGGCATGGCTGGCCCTCTCACAGTGTCTGCGAGCCCTTCGCACATAATGCTGGAACTGAGGGTTGGAACCCCATGCAGCCCCCATAATAAACTTGCAAACAGTGAAATCACAATGAGTCAAATTTCAAAGCTCTGGCCAGAAGCCAAAAATACCTCTCCTATGTTGTCCCAAATCAGTAAGGTCTGTTCCTTGGTCTCTGTCCAGAAATCCAAAGCACTAAAGTCATTGCAGCAAAATGGCTGGCCTTTATAGTTCAGTGTAAGTGCCCTTTAATTAGCGCTCCCCGAGGCCCGCAGGGCCTCTGCTGCGTTCCACTTCACAGTTCTTAACAGCGCCACGGCCACAGTGGGCGGGCGCCACTGAATTTCCGGTTTGGGGCGCACAAAGAGCGTTGCACGACGAAATGACGTCATAAGCTGCGCGCGCAGCTGAGCGGGCGCAAACACTTTGCGCCGGCGCTAAATGTCAACTGAAGTTGGGCGTAGGCGCAGATCGGCCTGCGCCCGGGCGCTAAGTGCCGAGCGCTGGAAATCTACCCCTCTTATGGCGTTAACGGCTGGCGAACGCAACTGAATTTCTAGGCCGCTGTTTCTAAGCGTAGCATGCGGTATAATATACCAGGCAAGCACTGGGAAACAAGACCTGATCTGCGCACCCTTCATTAAGCTTGCCAAAATTATTTAAACTAACTTGCTCCTGTAATCAGGGAATCTGCTTTTGTCTTTCAATATCCATGTGAAATCCCTTCCTAAACCTCTCCACCTCCTTCTCCTCCTTTAAGGCCCTCCTGAAGCACACTTCTTTGATCAAGCCCCTCCACAGATGATATGGATGAGATGTCCTTGCACTGCAGTTTGGAAATGCATGTTAGTAGGAGGCTTATATAATAGCAAAATACTGCAGATGCTGGAAATCTGAAATAACAACAGAAAATGCTGGAAATACTCAGCAGGCCAGACAGCATCCGTGGAGAGAGAAACAGAGTTAACGTTTCAGGTCTGGGACCCTTCATCAGAACTGGAAAAAGCTGGAGATGTAACAGATATTAAGCAGGTGCAGAGACGGGGGGTGCGGGCGTTAGGAGGGGAGGAAGGAATTGAAAGAACATCCTGTACTTTTGTAAAAGGCAGGAAAGATAAAATGTTGCAAATAGAAGTGGCAAAAATCATACTGCATGAAAAATGGGGGCAGGGATAATTATCTGAAATTGTTGAACTCGATGTTGAGTCCGGCAGACTGTAAAGTGCCTGATCGAAAGATGAGGTGCCGTTCCTCGAGCTTACGTTGAGCTTTATTGGAACAATATAATAGGCCGAGGACAGAGAGATCAGAGCGGGAGTGAAGCGGTGAATTAAAGTGACAGGCGACCGGAAGCTCAGGGTCACCCATACGGACTGAACAGAGGTGTTCCGCAAAGCGGTCGCCTAATCTGCGTTTGGTCTCCCCAATGTAGAGGAGACCGCATCGTGAGCAACGAATACAGTATACTAGATTGCAAGAAGAACAAGTAAATCGCTGTTTCACCTGGAAGGGGTGTTTGGGGCCCTGGACAGTGGGAAGGGAGGAGGTAAAAGGGCATGTGTTGCATCTCCTGCACTTGCATGGGAAGGCTGTTGGGGGTGATTGCGGAGTGGACCAGGGTGTCGCGGAGGGAGCGGTCCCTTTGGAATGCTGAAAGGGAAGGTGAGGGGATGATGTGTTTGGTGGTGGGATCACGTTGGAGATGGCGGAAATGGCAGAGGATGATCCGCTGAATGTGGAGGCTGGTGGGGTGAAAGGTGAGGACAAGGGGAACCCTATCGTGGTTCTGGGAGGGAGGGGAAGGGGTGAGAGCAGAAGTGCGGGAAATAGAACGGACACGGTCGAGCGCCGTGTCAACCACAGTAGAGGGGAATCCTCGGTTGAGGAAAAAGGAAGACATGTCGGAAGCACTGGTATGGAAGGTGGCATCGTCAGAACAGACGCGGCAGAGATGGAGAAACTGGGAGAATGGAATAGAGTCCTTACAGGAACCGGGGTGGGAGGAAGTGTAGTCCAGGTAGCTGTGGGAGTCGGTGGGCTTGTAGTGGATGTTTGTCGAAAGCCGATCACCAGAAATGGAGACGGAGAAGTCAAGGAAGGGAAGGGAAGAGTCGGAGATGGACCATGTGAAGGTGAGGGAAGGGTGGAAATTGGAAGTAAAGTGAATGTTCTTATCTAGTTCGGGGCGAGAGCAGGAAACGGCACCAATACAGTCATCGATGTACCGGAAAAAGAGGTGAGGGAGGGGACCTGAGTAGGACTGGAACAAAGAATGTTCCACATATCCCATGAACAGGCAGGCATAGCAAGGGCCCATGCGGGTTCCCATAGCAACACCTTTAATTTGGAGGAAGTGAGTGGAGTCAAAGGAGAAGTTGTTCAATGTGAGAACAAGTTCAGCCAGGCGGAGGAGGGTAGTGGTGGATGGGGACTGGTTGGGCCTCTGTTCAAGGAAGAAATGGAGCGCCCAAAGGCCGTCCTGGTGGGGGATGGAGGTGTAGAGGGATTGGACGTCCATAGTGAAAAGGAGATGGTTGGGGCCAGGAAACTGTTCAAGTGACGAAGGGCGTCGGAAGAGTCGCGAATGTAGGTGGGAAGAGACTGGACAAGGGGAGAAAAAATAGAGTCGAGATAGGAAGAGATAAGTTCCGTGGGGCAAGAACAGGCTGAAACGATGGGTCTACCAGGATAGTCCTGTTTGTGGATTTTGGGAAGGAGGTAGAAGCGGGCTGTGCGGGGTTGGGGGACTATGAGGTTGGCGGCCATGGAGGGAAGATCTCCAGAGGAGATGAGGTCAGTGACACACTTGGAAACAATGGCTTGATGTTTGCTAGTGGGGCCATGGTCCAGGCAGAGGTAGGAGGAGGTGTTGGAGAGTTGACTTTCAGCTTCTGCATGGTAGAGGTTGGTTCGCCAAACAACAACAGCACCACCCTTATCAGCAGGTTTAATGATAATGTTAGGGTTGGATTGGAGAGAACGGAGTGCTGCAAGTTCAGAGGGAGGTAGGTTGGAGTGAGAGAGGGGAGCAGAGAAATGGAGACGGCCGATGTCACGTCGGCAGTTCGCAATTAAAAGATCTAGAGAGGGTAAGAGGCCAGAGGGAGGGGTCCAAGTAGAACAAGAATTTAGAAAGCGGGAGAAAGGATCAGCCGTGCGGGGGGAAGACTCCTGGCCAGAGAAGTGGGCACGGAGACGAAGGCGATGGAAAAAGAGCTCAGCATCGTGCCGAGCTCGAAATTCATTCAGATGGGAGCATAAGGGGATGAAGCTCAGGCCTTTGCTGAGGACTGATCGTTCAGGGTCAGAGAGGGGAAGGTCAGAGGGGATAGTGAAAACACGGCAGGGGTTGAGATTAGAAGAAGGGATGGGATCAGAGGAAAGTAATGGGGAAGAAGGTTCTGGGGGGGGCGTTGGTGTCCACGAGTTGATGAAGCTTGCGATCCTTGACATCAGAAAGGAAGAAAAAAAGTTTTTTGTTGAAGCGTCGGATGAGTCGAAGGATGAAATGGAACTGTGGGCCCGGACAGTTTTGAAATAGAGTGCGTCTGTGCTGCTGAAGAGAGAGGTCGAGGTTGTTCATGTGGCGACGCATGGCGTTGAGCGTGGATCTCAAGATGCGGCGAGAGCAGTAGTTCGAGGAACGATGAATAACGAGGAGATATTTGTAATCCTGGGTGGATCCGAAACATGAAGGGTGGAAGTTCAGTTGGAATCCACGTGGAATAACTCTGAACCGGAGACAGTTACTGAGGAAAGAGATGTGGCTGTGAAACCGAGTCTTGGCAGATACCTGATCAAACACGAGAAGGGAAACTGAAAGCAATGAAGGTGAACAAGGTTGAATAGACAAACGGAAATCCCGTCGGAGAGAAGAGCAGAACTTCTTCAAGGTGGGCATTCCTAGAAGAGAGGTGGCAGTGAACCAAACACTAATACAATAGCAAAATACTGCGGATGCTGGAAATCTGAAATAACAACAGAAAATGCTGGAAATACTCAGCAGGCCAGACAGCATCCATGGAGAGAGAAACAGAGTTAACGTTTCAGGTCTGGGGCCCTTCATCAGAACTGGAAAAAGCTGGAGATGTAACAGATATTAAGCAGGTGCAGAGACGGGGGGGGGGGGGGGGGTTGGGGGCGTTAGGAGGGGAGGAAGGAATTGAAAGAACATCCTGTACTTTTGTAAGAGGCAGGAAAGATAAAATGTTGCAAATGGGAGTGGCAAAAATCATACTGCATGAAAAATGGGGGCAGGGATAATTATCTGAAATTGTTGAACTCGATGTTGAGTCCGGCAGGCTGTAAAGTGCCTGATCGAAAGATGAGGTGCTGTTCCTCGAGCTTACGTTGAGCTTCACTTCCTCCCACCCCGCTTCCTGTAAGGACTCTATTCCATTCTCCCAGTTTCTCCGTCTCCGCCACGTCTGTTCTGACGATGCCACCTTCCATACCAGTGCTTCCGACATGTCTTCCTTTTTCCTCAACCGAGGATTCCCCTCTACTGTGGTTGACATGGCCCTTGACCGTGTCCGTTCTATTTTCCCGCACTTCTGCTCTCACCCCTGCCCCTCCCTCCCAGAAACCACGATAGGGTTCCCCTTGTCCTCACCTTTCACCCCCACCAGCCTCCACATTCAACGGATCATCCTCCGCCATTTCCGCCACCTCCAACGTGATCCCACCACCAAAACACATCTTCCCTTCACCTCCCCTTTCAGCATTCTGAAGAGACCGCTCCCTCCGCGACACCCTGGTCCACTCCTCAATCACCCCCAACAGCCCTTCTCCTTCACCTGGCACCTTCCCGTGCAAGCGCAGGAGATGCAACACATGCCCTTTTACCTCCTCCCTTCCCACTGTCCAGGGCCCCAAACACCCCTTCCAGGTGAAACAGCGATTTACTTGTACTTCTTGCAATTTAATATACTGTATTCGCTGCTCACGATGCGGTCTCCTCTACATTGGGGAGACCAAACGCAGATTGGGCGACCGCTTTGCGGAACACCTCCGTTCAGTCCGTAAGGGTGACCCCGAGCTTCCGGTCGCCTGTCACTTTAATTCACCGCTTCACTCCCGCTCTGATCTCTCTGTCCTCGGCCTATTACATTGTTCTAATGAAGCTCAACGTAAGCTCGAGGAACGGCACCTCATCTTTCGATTGGGCACTTTACAGCCTGCCGGACTCAACATCGAGTTCAACAATTTCAGATAATTATCCCTGCCCCCATTTTTCATGCAGTATGATTTTTGCCATTCCCATTTGCAACATTTTATCTTTCCTGCCTCTTACAAAAGTACAGGATGTTCTTTCAATTCCTTCCTCCCCTCCTAACACCCCCCCCCCCCCTGTCTCTGCACCTGCTTAATATCTGTTACATCTCCAGCTTTTTCCAGTTCTGATGAAGGGTCCCAGACCTGAAACGTTAACTCTGTTTCTCTCTCCACGGATGCTGCCTGGCCTGCTGAGTATTTCCAGCATTCCAATTACTATAATTTGACAAAGCATACTGTAAAGGGAAACTTCAAATTATGGAGAATAGTGATATCTTTAACTTTATTGCTATGGAGAATTATTTTCAAAACCGATCCAGTTGGTGGATTTTTTGAATATAAATTTCAATCACAAATAGAACTTTTTTTTAACATTTAGTTGGTATTTCTCCATATAACTGGTCTAAACACTCATAATGTATCTTTTATTTTGAGAACATAGGAAAGCGATGAACAACACATACACACAACACAACATAAATCATGTTGAAACAAATCATTGAACTGCTTTCATAAAACGTCATTCTGACAATAAAGGTTGTATTTTATAATGGCACTACCTCTTTAAGGATATACCAGCTGCATTGCTTTTTCAAACACCAGATTTTTTAAAGCATTTTTCATATTGACCAAAACTTCTGCAATCACAGTTTGGAAAACTTCCCTTGGTGGCATATTAATTCAATTAAAAAATGAAATAATATGGGTCTGTAAAACCAGCTATGTCTTTGTAAAAGCAGGTATCTCTGATACCAACAGAATCTAAACCAAACTGACCCTTTGCCTGACTATTAACCTCTCTATTATTTTACTTCCTCTGGCTGCAGTCGGCAGAGGGTTAATCTGTCGGCAAAGCCCTCTCTATTTCTCACAATGTGCAAGCAAATCATCTTCAATTAAGCCAGAACTGGAATAGACTAAAAGGTCAGCACCTATGGAGGAGCAGCAGGTGAAAATTAACTCTCTGGACCTAATGAGGGCAAATCTCCAATAGCCTTTACCCTTCAACTTAAATGCCAGGGATTAAACCATTCAAGAAAATGAAGTTCAGGGTTTCTTTGTGAAAGAATGCTTTAGACAAATCAGCTATTGCTGTTCAACTGACTATAAAATCACTGGATTTACTGTTGCAAATAGAGTCTTGAGGCTCACTTCAGTGAGCTTTTGGATTTCTATCTGGATGGGCTTGTTAACAAAGTTAGCTTAAAATCTCATAATACTTCCACATTGTCATTTTTGAAGATGTTTTCTGTTTGACTCTACTCTTTTTAAGACTATATAACTAAGGCTTCTAATTTTCAAGTTTTATTATGTCTGAATTCAAAAAACTCAGGTAAATTCAGCTGCTTTTTCAGGTCAAAAGAAAAGAGAATGTAAGCAGAAAACCTCAGGTTTCATCAGGAAAATAAATTTAGAAGGGCCACTTAAAATACTTTAAATAACAAACATAACTGTCTTCACAAAGTATGATGCTCAAAGGAGCTGACATGCAACATTTTCTTCCACATGGAATTTCATTCAGCAGTCTACATGTAACACAAGCAACTGATGGTGAATTTTAAATCAGTGCTGCCGAACAGTACAAAAGGATGAAGCACTCCGTACACCAACTGAGAAAGTGGATGTGTGTGATACACCAGAACTGCAGTGTACAAATGATTATGTTTCCATATTTTATGGGGTTTAATCTTAATTTTGGAATTCATCTTTGAGGAGGGCCATTTGTCAGATTTAATTGGGGTATTAAACCATAACTTACTACTTTTAAATTTGCATCCTTTAAAAATGAAATGAATCATCTACCTTTCATTCCTACACATGCAATTGTTATGCTGCTTTATTTTAGTAAGGATTAAACGGTTTTGTATAGCAGTAAATGCAGTCATACAGACTTAAATTAAAATGTGAGTAACATATTTCATCTGTTTCAAAAACAGTGCATTCAAATATCAGAATGCAAGCAGGATAGTCGCCATTCCTGTTACGGATTTAGACTTACAAAATAGTTCCGTTACCTCCTCAAATAATTCCGGTCAATTAATATGGTTTCTAAATACAGGCTAACTACTCCTGCAGCCTCTCCGTTCCACGGATAAGCATTAATGGCAGCTCATTTAATGCTTTCAGAATAATTTTGAGTTTTTTTCCATGAAGGATATTAAACTACTGGGCTTCAATTCCCATGTTTACAACTCACTCATTGGTTGGTGATCAGGATATAATGCACTATTCTCCACTTCTCCTGCTTAACTACAGCTTAATTTATTTCCTCTCATTTCCCTGAGGATTCTAAACTGTATCCCATTTAGCTCAGTTGCCATAGATATTTTGTTTGAGTTTCTTCATAATGCATATTTTACTGACGTCTACCTGTGTTATAGATTCTTAAATCAAAATAATTGGAATTAGATTTTACCCATATTCTTCACTTGAAAAAATGTATGAAAAGGATGGTGAAAGATCTACCAGCTACTGAAGCACACCCCACCCAGACATGTTAAACCATGTACACTATTTGCAAACTCCTGGGAAAGGTAAAACAAAAATCTGCAGCCATAAACTCTGGAAAATTCCTCTCTAACTTGCTAAGTAATCAAACGAATTTCCAGGATACCACAATCTCTATAACTGCTCATACTCCACCTAACTAGCAACTTACCCTTTATAACTGGAAATATCTTCTTTACTTAAGAACTTCACAACTTCCTTTTTTAAAGCACGGTAGATGGAATCCATACCCACTGCATGTTCCAGTAGTCTGTTCCAGAAGGTTATGACCAATGTTCCCTCTAATTTTTATTTTAGGCGCACGGTCCCTTTAAATTTGCTGTGCGGCAGCATATGCGCGGTATCGTTTCTAGCGGAATAGCTGGTGTGCGGGAACTCCCAATCGCTGCATGGCTGCGCAGCTTAGGGGGACTCTGCAAAAACTGATGTGACGAATCTAACATATCAACCATTTTCTAATTCACTGGAAATTCTCTTCTCAACTTGTACTATAAAGGACTTAACTGGCCTTGAACACATTGAATCACTTTATACATAGCTAGAATATTTCTTTGGTCCCTTTTCTTGTTGCTGTCTACAATCTGCATTTACATTACCTCTTCTAATAGAATCATAAGGCAGAATTTTAAGGTGGAGGCATGTGTGGGTTAAGATGCTGCTGGGGGGTTAAAACCAGCAAAAATGTAAGCACGTCAGAAGCCAGGTCCAACCCGCCAACTTCTGCGTTTAACTTGAGTGCGTTAGGCTGCTTGCACGCAACCCCCTCGGAAGAGGCAAGTTAGAGTCAAAGGGCTCGATTTTGCCATTGGGGTCGGGCTGGGGCGTGTCAGGTGGTTTTCGTGTCAGGACCCCGACTCCGATGTGAAGTGGGAAAAAAGTGCGATTTTCCTCTAATTGGGCACTTGATTTCCAGCGTGTGGGAAGCCCTGGCCCAATTAGTCTTTCCATCCTGAAAGTTGCCTCCGATGACATCATCAGTGCTGCTGGATTTAAGGCCTGCAAGCAGCCTTGCTTCTTCTGGAGACTGGAAATGCTTTGGACATTGTATGAAGGACTTCATTTACCGACCATGTCCACCAGCAAGCAAAAGTTTGTACCTCGCTTTGATGAGCCCTCCCTCCAAGCTCTGGTGCAGGGAGCAAAATCTAATAAGGAGGTGCTCTTCCCTTCCTTAGGGAGAAAAAAGCCACCACAACAGACTAAAGCTGTGTGGCTGCAAGTGGCCCAGGAGGTCAATGCCATCTCTATGTGCTGCAGAACCTGGCTGCAGTGCAGGAAGAGGTTTCATGACCTTCGCACAGGAAATGTGAGAATAGAAACATAGAAGATAGGAGCAGGAGTAGGCCATTCGGCCCCTCGAGACTGCTCCGCAATTCAATGAGTAAATGGCTGATCATCCAAATTCAGTACCCTATCCCTGCCTTCTCCCCATACCCTTGATCCCTTTAGCCTTAAGAAATATATCTAACTCCTTCTTGAATATATTTAATGAATTGGCCTCCACCGCCCTCTGTGGCAGAGAATTCCACAGGTTCACCACTCTCTGGCTGAAGAAATTCCTCCTCATCTCTGTCCTAAATGGCTTACCCCTTATTCTTAGACTGTGACCCCTGGTTCTGGACTCCCCGGCCATCAGAAACATCCTTCCTGCATCTAGTCTGTCTAGTCCTGTTAGAATTTTTAAAGTTTCAATGAGATCCCCTCTCATTCTTCGAAACTCCAGCGAGTATAAGCCCAATTGACCCAATCTCTCCTCATACGTCATTCCTGCCATCCCAGGGATCAGCCTGGTGAATCTTTGCTGCACACCCTCCAAGGCAAGAACATCCTTCCTCAGATAAGGTGACCAAAACTGCACACAATACTCAAGGTGTGGTCTCACCAAGGCCCTGTACAACTGCAGCAAGACATCCTTGTTGCTGTACTTGAACCCTCTCGCTATGAAGGCCAACATACCACTTGCCTTCTTAACCGCCTGCTGCACCTGCATGCTTACCTTTAGCGACTGGTGCACAAGGACACCCTGATCTCGTTGCACTTCCCCTTCTCCCAATCAATTGCCATTCAGATAATAATCTGCCTTCTTGTTTTTGCCACCAAAGTGGATAACCTCGCATTTATCCACATTATACTGCATCTGCCATGCTTCTGCCCAATCACCCAACCTGTCCAAATCATACTGGAGTTTCTCGGCATCCTCCTCACAGCACACACGCCCACCCAGCTTTGTGTCGTCTGCAAACTTGGGGATGTTACGTCTAGTTCCCTCGTCTAGATCATTAATATATATTGTGAATAGCTGGGGTCCAAGGACCGATCCGTGCGGTACCCCACTGGTCACTGCCTGCCACTCAGAAAAAGACCCGTTTATTCCAACACTTTGCTTCCTGTCTGCCAACCAGTTCTCTATCCAAGTCAGTGCCTAGAAACATAGAAACATAGAAGATAGGAGCAGGAGTAGGCCATTCGGCCCTTCAAGCCTGCTCCACCATTCAATGAGATCATAGCTGATCATCCAAATTCAGTACCCTGTCCCTGCCTTCTCCCCATATCTCTTTATCCCTTTAGCCTTAAGAAATATATCCAACTCTTTCTTGAATATATTTAATGAACTGGCCTCCACCGCCCTCTGTGGCAGAGAATTCCACAGATTCACCACTCTCTGGGTGAAGAAATTCCTCCTCATTTCAGTCCTAAATGACTTACCCCTTATCCTTAGACTATGACCCCTGGTTCTGGACTCACCGGCCATCTGAAACATCCTTCCTGCATCTAGTCTGTCCAGGCCTGACAGAATTTTATAGGTTTCAATGAGATCCCCTCTCAATCTTCGAAACTCCAGTGAGTATAAGCCCAATCGACACAATCTCTCCTCATACGTCATTCCTGCCATCCCAGGTATCAGCCTGGTGAATCTTTGCTGCACTCCTTCCATGGCAAGAACATCCTTCCTCAGGTAAGGCGACCAAAACTGCACACAATACTCAAGGTGCGGTCTCACCAAGGCCCTGTACAACTGCAGCAAGACATCCTTGTTCCTGTACTCGAACCGTCTTGCTACGAAGACCAACATACCATTTGCCTTCTTAACCACCTGCTGCACCTGCATGCTTACCTTCAGCGACTGGTGCACAAGAACACCCAGGTCTCTTTGCACTTCCCCTTCTCCCAATCTATTGCCATTCAAATAATAATCTGCCTTCCTGTTTTTGCCACCAAAGTGGATAACCTCACATTTATCCACGTTATAGTGCATTTGCCATGTTTCTGCCCAATCGCCCAACCTGTCCAAATCGTACTGGAGTTTCACGACATCCTCCTCACAGCATACCCTCCCACCCAGCTTTGTGTCGTCTGCAAATTTGGAGATATTGCATCCAATTCCCTCGTCCAGATCATTAATATATATTGTGAACAGCTGGGGTCCTAGGACTGATCCTTGCGGTACCCCACTAGTCACTGCCTGCCACTCAGAAAACGACCCGTTTATTCCAACTCTTTGCTTTCTGTCCACCAACCAGTTCTCTATCCAAGTCAATACCTTGACCCCAATCCCATGTGCCTTAATTTTGCACGCTAATCTCTTATGTGGGACCTTATCGAAAGCCTTCTGAAAGTCCAAATACACCACATCCACTGGTTCTCCCTTATCTATTTTACCAGTTACATCCTCAAAAAATTCCAGTAGATTAGTCAAGCATGATTCACCTTTTGTAAATCCATGTTGACTTTGTCCGATCCTGTCACTGCTTTCCAAGTGCTCTGCTATTACATCTTTTATAATGGACTCTAGCATTTTCCCCACTATCGATGTCAGGCTTATCGGTCTATAATTCCCCGCTTTTTCTCTACCACCTTTTTTGAATAGTGGGGTAACATTAGCTACCCTCCAATCCATGGGTACTGTTCCAGAGTCTATCGAGTTCTGGAAGACGACCAGCAATGCATCTACTATTTCTAGGGCCACTTCCTTAAGTACCCTGGGATGTAGATTATCAGGCCCTGGGGATTTATCGGCCTTCAGTCCCATCAATTTTCCTAACACCATTTCCCTACAAATACTGATTTCTTTCAGTTCCTCCCTCTCATTAGACCCTATGTTCCCCGGCATCTCTGGGAGGTTATTTGTGTCCTCCTTTTTGAAGACAGAACCAAAGTATGTATTTAGTTGGTCTGCCATTTCCTTGTTTCCCATTATAAATTCCCCTGATTCTGACTGTAA
Organism: Somniosus microcephalus; assembly: GCF_052327205.1. Taxonomy (NCBI): domain Eukaryota; kingdom Metazoa; phylum Chordata; class Chondrichthyes; order Squaliformes; family Somniosidae; genus Somniosus; species Somniosus microcephalus. The sequence goes on along the minus strand of NC_140996.1, from coordinate 179,955,464 downwards.
GGGACCTACGCTTGACTTCACCAATCTTTTTCTTTTCACATATGTATAAAAGCTTTTACAGTCAGTTTTTATGTTCTCTGCTAGCTTACTCTCATATTCTATTTTCCCTTTCTTAATTTATCCCTTTGTCCTCCTTTGTTGACTCCTAAACTGCTCCCAATCCTCAGGATTATTGCTTTTTCTAGCCAATTTATATGTCCTCTCCTTGGACCTTATGCTATCCCTAATTTCCCTTGTTAGCCACGGTTGAGTCACCTTTTTTGTTTTATTTTTATGCCAAACTGGGATGAACAAATTCTGCAGCTCATCCATTCGGTCTTTGAATGTTTGCCATTGCCTATCCACCGTCAACCCTTTGAGTGACATTCCCCAATCAATCCTACCCAACTCGCTCCTCAGACCATCGTAGTTTCCTTTATTTAAAAATTGAGGACCCTTGTCTCTGAGTCAACTATTTCATTCTCCATCTTAATGAAGAATTCGATCATATTATGATCGCTCCGACCCAAGGGGCCTCGTACAACAAGATTGCTAATTAATCCTTTCTCGTTACATAATACCCAGTCTAAGATGGCCTGATCTCTGGTTGGTTCCTCGACATATTGGTCCAGGAAACCATCCCGTAAACACTCCAGGAATTCCTCCTCCACAGTATTGTTACTAATTTGGTTGGCCCAATCTATATGTAGATTAAAGTCACCCATGATGACTGCTGTGCCCTTATTGCAAACTTCTTTAATTTCCCATTTAATGCCATCCCCAACCTCCGCCTTATTGTTTGGAGGTCTATATACCACTCCCACTAATGTTGTTTTCCCCTTAGTATTTCTCAATTCTACCCATACAGATTCCACATCATCAGAGCTAATATCCTTCATTGCAATTGTATTAATCCCTTCTTTAACCAGTAATGCTACCCCACCTCCCTTTCCTTTTTGCCTATCTTTCCTGAATATCGAATACCCCTGGATGTTGAGTTCCCAGTCTTGGCCATCCTTGAGCCATGTTTCCGTAATCCCAACCAAATCATACTCGTTTACCTCTATTTGCGCAGTCAATTCATCCACCTTATTACAAATGCTCCTCGCATTAAGACACAAAGCCTTCAGGCTTGTTTTTTTAACGCTCTTAGACCTATTAGAATTATTATTTACTGTGGCCACGTTTGATTTCAACCGTTGATTTCTCTGACTGCCACTTTTGTTTTTCTCCTTCCTATCTTTTGCTTTTATCCCTGTTTTCCTTTCCTCTGTCTCTCTGCTCAGGTTCCCAACCCCCTGCCATTTTAGTTTAAACCCCCCCGAACAGTGCTAGCAAACCTCCCGCAAGGATATTTGTCCCGCTCTGGTTCAGGTGCAACCCGTCCGACTTGTACAAGTTCCACCTTCCCCAGAAGCAGGCCCAGTGATCCAGGAAACTAAAGCCCTCCCTCCTGCACCAACTCATTAGCCACGCATTCATCTGTTCTATCCTCCTATTCCTATACACAATAGCACGTTTGCACCGGGAGTAATCCAGAGATTACAACCTTTGAGGACCTACTCTTTAATCTGCTACCTAGCTCCCTAAATTCTTGCTGCAGGACCTCATCCCTCTTCCTACCTATGTTGTTGGTCCCAATGTGAACCACGACCTCTGCCTGTTCACCCTCCCCCTTCAGAATGCCCTGCAGCCGTTCAGTGACATCCTTGACCCTGGCACCAGGGAGGCAACAAACCATCCTGGAGTCACGTCTACGGCCACAGAAATGCCTATCTGTTCCCCTTATGATAGAATCCCCTAGCACTATTGCTCTCCCACTCTTTTTCCTCCCTTCCTGAGCAGCAGAAGCACCACTGGTGCCAGGAAGTTGGCTGCTGCCGGCGTCCCCTGGTGAGTCATCCCCCTCAACAGTATCCGAACTGGTATACCTGTTTGAAATGGGGATGGCCACAGGGGTCCCCTGCACTACCTGCCTGCTTCTATTGCTCCGCCTGTTGGTCACCCATTTCCCTTCTGCTTGTGCAGCCCTACCCAGCGGTGTGACCAACTCATCAAACGTGTAATCCACGACCCTCTCAGCATCGTGAATGCTCCACAGCCCATCCATCCGCAGCTCCAGTGCCTCCATATGGCCCATTAGTAGCTGCAGCTGGATGCATTTCTGGCACACGTGGTCGTCAGGGACACTGGCAGCATCCCTGAATTCCCACATAGAGCAAGAGGAGCATAACACGGGGCTGGGCTCTCCTGGCATGACTTACCCCTTTAATTAATTTAAATTAATTCAATACCACCAGTTAAAGATATACTCTAGGGCGCTTATTTACAAACTGTCCCCACTACACCACAGAGACCCAAGTGATTCCCAATCTCTCTCAGTGATTCCCAATCTCTCTCAGTGATTCCCATTCTCTCTCTCTCAATGATTCCCAGTCTCTCACAGTGATTCCCCATCTCTCTTTCTCAGTGATTCCCAGTCTGTCTTTCAGTGATTCCCAGTATTTCTCATTTATTCCCAGTGTCTCTCAGTGATTCCCTGTATTATTCAGTGATTCCCATTCTCTCTCTCCCAGTGATTCCCTGTCTCTCTCGCTCAGTGATTCCCAGTCTCTCTCTTGCACTGATTCCCAGTTTCTCTCTCAGTGATTCCCAGCCTCTCTCTCAGTGATTCCCAGCCTCTGTTTCAGTGTTTCCCATTCTCTCTGTAATTCCCAGTATTTCTCAGTGATTCCCATTCTTTCTCTGTGATTCCCTGTCTCTCTTTCAGTGATTCCCAGTCTCTCGCTCAGTGATTCCCAGTCTCTGTTTCAGTGATTCCCAGTCTCTCTGTGATTCCAATTAATTCTCAGTGATTCCCCATCTCTCTCTCGGTCATTCCCTGTCACTCTCTCTCTCTCGCTCAGTGATTGCCATCGCTTTCTCAGTGATTCCCAATTTCTCTCAGTGATTCCCATTCTCTCCCTCAATGATTCCCAATCTCTCTCAGTGATTCCCATTCTCTCTCTCTGTCATTCCCTATCACTCTCTCTCTCGCTCAGTGATTGCCATCGCTTTCTCAGTGATTCCCAATCTCTCTCAGTGATTCCAATTCTCTCTCTCAATGATTCCCAGTCTCTATCAGTGAATCCCAGTATTTCTCAGTGATGCCCCAACGCTCTCTCTTTGTGATTCCCAGTGTCTCTCTCTCAGTGATTCCAAGATTCTCTCTCAGTGATTCCCAGTCTCTCTCAGTTATTCCCGGTGTCTCTCAGTGATACCCACTATTTCTGTGATTCCCCTTCTCTCTCTCTCAGTGATTCCCAGTCTCTCTTTCAGTGATTCCCAGTCTCTCTGTGATTTCCATTATTTCTCAGTGATTCCCAGTCTCTCTTTCAGTGATTCCCAGTCTCTCTGTGATTCCCATTAATTCTCAGTGATTCCCCATCTCACTCTCTGTCATTCCCTGTCACTCTCTCTCTCTCACTCAGTGATTGCCATCCTGTGATTCCCAATCTCCCTCAATGACTCCCAGTCTCTCTCTCTCTTGCACTGATTCCCAGTCTCTCTTTCTCACTGATTCCCAGTCTATATCTCTCAGCGATGCCCAGTCTCACATTCAGTGATTCCCAATCTCTCACTCTCCCAGTGATTCCCAGTCTCTGTTTCAGTGTTTCCCAGTCTCTCTGTGATTCCCAGTATTTCTCAGTGATTCCCCATCTCTCTCTGTGATTCCCAGTATTTCTCAGTGATTCCCCATCTCTCTCTGTGATTCCCAGTATTTCTCAGTGATTCCCCATCTCTCTCTGCGATTCCCAGTATTTCTCAGTGATTCCCCATCTCTCTCTGTGATTCCCAGTATTTCTCAGTGATTCCCCATCTCTCTCTGTGATTCCCAGTATTTCTCAGTGATTCCCCATCGCTCTCTATGATTCCCAGTCTCTCACAGTGATTTCCTGTCTCTCTTTCTCAGTGATTCCCAGTCTCTCTTTAACTGATTCCCAGTCTCTCAATGATTCCCAGTATTTCTCCGTGATTCCCAGTATTTCTCAGTGATTCCCCATTTCTCTCTGTGATTCCCAGTATCTCAGTGATTCCCCATCTCTCTCTGTCATTCCCTGACACACACTCTCTCTCTCTCGCTCAGTGATTGCCACCCCTTTCTCAGTGATTCCAAATCTCTTACAGTGATTCCCATTCTCTCTCTCTCAATGATTCTCAGTCTCTCTCTCACAGTGATTCTCTGTCTCTCTTTCTCAGTGATTCCCAGTCTCTCTGTCAGTGATTCCCAGTATTTCTCAGTGATTCCCATTCTCTCTCTCTTTGTGATTCCCAGTCTCTCTCTCTCAGTGATGCCCAGTCTCGCACTCAGTGATTCCCAATCTCTCTCTCCCAGTGATTCCCAGTCTCTATCAGTGATTCCCAGTATTTCTCAGTGATGCCCCATCTCTCTCTTTGTGATTCTCTCTCTCTCTCTCTCTCTCAGTGATTCCAAGATTCTCTCTCAGCAATTCCCAGTCTCTCTCAGTTATTCCAAGTGTCTCTCAGTGATTCCCAGTATTTCTCAGTGATTCCCCATCTCTCTCTCTCAGTGATTCCCAGTCTCTCTCTCTCTCTCTGTGTGTGATTCCCTGACTCTCTCTCTCTCAGTGATTCCCAGTATTTCTCAGTGATTCCCAGTTTCTCTCTCAGTGATTCCCAATTCCTCTCTTAGTGATTCCCAGTATCTTTCTCAGTGATTCCCAGTCTCTGTTTCAGTGTTTCCCAGTCTCTCTGTGATTCCCAGTAGTTCTCAGTGATTCCCAGCCTCTCTCTGTGATTCCCAGTCTTTCGCTCAGTGATTCCCTGTCTCTCTTTCAATGATTCCTGTAGTGTATGTACCTTTAAGAGAGAACGACTTTTACAGCTCCTGTATACTGTAGTACCGGCAGTGACCACACCTGTATATAAGCCTTGGGCATGCCTCTGTACTGTCAGTCTTTAGACTACCCTCCTCCAGTAAACACCTGTTGATTGTTAAGTTACAGCCTCCGTGTAGTTATTGGAAAACATCATACTTTAAGAATCACGGATTCAACAGTGGCGACGAGGTCGATTCGAATCTACCTGCAACTCTGCATTTCCCTTCAAGGATTCGCTCCGGGAGGGCGGTGGAATAAAGTCGAGGCCAGAAGCACGGGCGTCGACCACGAGCAACCGCCCAGTCATCCGGCAGAGAGTGAACATCGCAGGGAAGGCTGTTGAGAGCCGGGCTTGGTTCCCCAGCCACGACGATCCAGCAACAGATTGGCAACAGGCACAGCGCAGACCCTTCCCGGACAGCGGCGGCTGGAGCCGACCGACGGCAGAGAAAAAGCCGAGCAGCGTCGACGGGGTAAGAGAGGGTGAAGCGCACAGGGTGCAGCCGGGGGTTGAAAACCGAGCGTCGTCGAGGAAAAACAAAACAGAGAGAGAGAGGGTAAAGCAGCAGCCGGGTTCAGGACCGAGCGACGGCAACGGGAAAGGCGCACAGGAGAACGCGCAGAGCACAGCCAGGGCTCAAGGGCTGAACCGCGTCTGCGGGGAGAAGAAATGAGAGCGCGGGAGATGCCATTGAGCCGCGGAAAAGAAGGGAGAGCGCGGGAAACGCCATTTTAGAAGCCGCAGCGGAGAAGAAGGGCGAGCGCGGGAAGGAAGTAAAGCGCGGGAGACGCCATTTTGTGCCAGCGGAGAAGAAGGGAGAGCGTGGGAGATGACATTTTAGACAGTTAAATCACACCCAGGGATGCCGAAGAGTGGCAGTATCACTGCGTTCGACAATGAAGTCGAAGATTGGGTGACATATGTGGAACGCATTGAGGTGTACTGCAGGGTGAATGAAGTGCCAGATGCTAGGAAAGCACTGGTTTTGTTAAATTCCATGGGTGCAAAAACTTATGGCTTACTGAGAAACCTAATAACCCCAGAGAAGCCCGTGGATAAGAATTTCGAAAGCATAGTAGAAATCCTACAGGACCACTTAAACCCCACACTGCTCCTGATAGCAGAAAGATTTAAGTTCCACAAAAGGAACCGGCATAAAGACGAAAGTAATGCTGAGTACTTAACGGAACTGCGCAAGCTATCGAAACACTGCCAGTTTGGAGTGGGACTAGCAGATACGTTAAGGGACAAGTTTGTGTGTGGGCTTCAAAGTGAAGGAACCCAGAAACGGCTTCTATCAGAAAAGGACCTTACGCTGGACAAGGCTTTCAGCATGGCAGTATCACACGAAGCAGCCGCACGGGGCGCTGCAGAGATACAACGGAGAACGCAAGAATATGGCACCAATGAAATGTCATACGGAGCAGGGAAGTGTTATCGCTGTGGCAGAACAACACACGACCAGAAGGATTGTTGGTTCAAGGACCAAGTTTGCAGACAGTGTGGAAAAGCAGGACACATAGCAAGAGTCTGCAGGTCTGGGAAGAAAACCAACAGCAATAAATCTCCACAGGAGAAGTACAAAAAGGTACATAAGGTGATTGACAGTAGTTCAGACGAACAGAAAAGTGATACGGACTCCGGAAGCAAGGCGCTGGGTTGTCTGGAACTACATAAGGTAACCAAAATGGAGGATCACCAGACTATCTGGGTCACACTCAAGATAGACGGAGTCCAAGTGAAAATGGAATTGGACACAGGATCAGCCCTAACAGTCATAAACCAAAGGGACTACAAGCGACTATTTTCACATATACCCTTGAAAGCTACAGAGATTGTCTTGAAGACGTACACGGGGCAAAAAGTCTACCCCAAAGGAAAAATAAGGGTGAAAGTGATATACAAAGGCCAGGAAATACCTAAAATGGACCTATATGTATTGCCAGATGGAGGACCACCACTACTAGGACGTGAATGGATCCGGAAGATACAATTAGATTGGCATTCCATACAGGCACTGAAGGTTGAGGCCAAAAAGGATGACGACATCACACCTGGACGACTGTCAATAATGCTAACTGACACACAAGAAGTGTTCCAGGAGGGACTCGGAACACTAAAAGGCATAACAGCAACGATTAAAATAGAGGAAAATGCAAGCCCAAAGTTTTTTAAGGCCAGACCGGTGCCTTATGCGATCCGACCAGCCGTCGAAGCAGAGCTGTAGGGGTTGGAACATTCAGGAGTACTGTCCAAAGTAGACTGGAGCAAGTGGGCTACACCCATCATTCCTGTAATGAAGAGGTCGTTGAGTAATACGCCTGGGGAACCAAAGAAGGTCCGCATCTGTGGGGATTTTAAGGTGACAGTGAACCCAGTCCTTCACACGGTACAATATCCGCTTCCACGGATTGAGGATATTTTCACCTCGCTATCTGGAGGTAAACGCTTCACCAAAATTGATCTGGCCCAGGCATACTTGCAAATGGAGGTAGAAGAAGCCTCAAAACAATACCTCACGATCAACACTCATAAAGGTCTCTACCAATACAACCGGCTGGTGTTCGGGGTAGCATCGGCTCCGGCTATTTGGCTAAGGGCAATGGATCAAGTCCTGCAAGGGATTCCAGGGACCCAGTGTTATTTGGACAATATCCTGGTCACGGGCGAAAATGACAGTGATCACCTCGCCAACCTGGAGAAGGTGCTCACTAGATTAAAGGAATATGGGCTACGAGCTAATCGCCACAAGTGCGAGTTTTTCCAGAAGCAGGTCTCGTATTTGTAGTGTATGTAACCGTTCTACCTTTAAGAGAACTATTGTATGTAACCGTCCACCTTTAAGAGAACTATTTTAGGTGTTGCACTACTTTATCTTGGCTGCTGTATACTGTAATACCGGGAGTGTCCACACCGGTATATAAGTGCTGTGTAAGGATTTATTGGGCAGATTCGCCCTGACCTTCGAATAGTAAAGTCCTGTTAAAGTTACTCTTGTAGTCTGTGTATTAATTCACCATATAACCCACAGACTTTACAGTGGCGACGAGGATGGGATCTTACCCTGCGGCAGCGACACACCCGAAGCAGTTAACGAGCGTCGAGAAGAGGCACCCGCCCTCGTCGTTCTGCTGAGAGAAGACTCGAGTCTGCAGAGCAAGGAAGAAGGAAGGATTCAGACACGAAGCCTTCCATCAGCAACAGGCTGTTATTGTCCCTTCTGCCACGCCGGTGAGTGAGCCGATCAGCCAAGAGAAGCAAGTCGGCCACGTTGACTGTGAGTAGGGGGAAAATAAAAAGAAACGGAGGATAAGGGCGGTGAAGTCGACCACGGTCGGGGGAAAGGAGCCGGACAGAAGTCGGGCCCAGAGGCGCTGAGACTGGGGCAGCGTACGGCATGGAAGCCGCGGTACAAGCGGGAACGCAGCCGGTGTGAGAGACCGGGCTACAAGCGGGAACGCAGCCGGTGTGAGAGACCGGGCTACAAGCGGGCTGGGAGACGCAACAGCGTCGTGAGACATCTAGACCGCGACCGGCAAAAAAGGCCGGGCAGCTACCGAGGCCACGAGGCGCTGCGACCGGGATCGTAAGGCGCGGGAAGATATAAAAATAAATAAAACCGCGGAGAACTCAGCCGCAGCCGGGGGAGGAAAGGACCGGACTGCAAGAGGGCTGGGAGGCGCGATTGGAAGCCGCTGAGGGAGAGACAGAGCCCGAGTGAAGGGGGAACGGGATCGAGCGAGGGAGACCGAGCGAGATTCCGCCCAGCGGCTGGAACTGTTCGCCGCCAACGGGTTGTCCCCAGCGCCGGTTGCCGGCCGAGAAAAGGGAACAAGGAACGCACTGAAGCCGGCGCGCAGGCTGCGAACTCCGAAAGCCAGCGGTCGTCGCCCGAAGGAAAGCTTACCCCTCCCGTCAGGGGAAGAAACGCGGGAAGCCGCCAGTAGGCGGGGAAGAAGACAGAAGCGGGAAACCGTCATTTTGAAAGTGGGCGGGGAAGAAGACAAGCGCAGGAAACCGCCATTTTTGAAAAAAAAAAAGTAACGAACAAATTCGTTGTGGTTTCTCAAAAAGATAGTGAAGATGCCTAAGCATGGTAACATCAACAACTTCGATTCCGAGGTGGAAGATTGGGCCACGTACGTAGAACGCATCGAGATATATTGTGAGGCCAATAAAATAGCAGATGATGATAAAGCTCTCACCTTATTAAACGCAATGGGGGCGAAGACATATGGGCTATTGAAGCATCTTCTATCACCAGCTAAACCGGCGGATCAGACTTTCGCTGATATTGTTGCTGTCCTGAAGGATCATTTGAACCCCACACCGCTGATGTTGGCGGAACGATTCAAATTTTATGCAAGAACGCAACGGAAAGAGGAAAGCAACGCGGAATACTTGGTCGAACTGCGTAGACTAGCGAAATACTGCCAGTTTGGGGAAAATCTGACAGAGGCATTGAGAGACAAGTTCGTGTGCGGGTTGTCGAAGGAAGGAACACAAAAGCGACTGCTCGAAGAGAACGATCTTACACTTGACAAGGCTGTCCTTATTGCAGCATCACACGAAGCAGCCGCGAGAGGCACTGCGGAAATGCAGCGGAAGGCAGCGGTACTCAGCGTGGATCAAATGACTTCGGGTACAACAAAATGTTATCGTTGTGGGAAGACAACACACGACCAGAACCAATGCTGGTTTAAAAACCAGGAATGTAGAAAATGTGGCAAGCTTGGTCACATAGCTAAAGTATGCCGGTCAGGAAAGAAGACCAACAACAGAAAAAAGTCACCGCAGGAAAAGTACAGCAAGGTACACAAGGTGGCTGAGAAGAGTTCAGATGAACAGAATTCGGATTCAGACCCGAACGGCCAGGAACTGGGTAGTCTGAGAATTCACAATGTGAGTAAGGAAGCTGACCTACAAACTATCTGGGTCACACTAAAAGTAGCCGGAGTCCAAGTGAAAATGGAATTGGACACAGGATCAGCCCTATCAGTCATAAATCGAAGGGATTACAACCGGCTATTCTCACATATACCCTTGAGAGATACCAAGATCGTATTGCAGACATACACGGGGCATAAAGTATACCCCATGGGAAAGATACAAGTCAAGGTGAGAGACAGGGGCAAAGAACACCAAGGAATGGACTTATATGTACTACCTGAGGGAGGTCCACCACTTCTGGGACGGGAGTGGATCAGGGAAATAAACATGGAATGGCACTACCTAAAAGCAATAACGAGTGAGAACTCAGTGAAGACAATCAGCTCAGACTCTGAAACGGATGACGACAAGACCAGCCCAGGTGCGAAAGACAAGTCTAAAATGGACTTGCTGACTAAGGTTGGAAAAACGAAGGAGTGCATAAATACTGATGCTTCAAAGGAGAACAAAGTTTCAGAACAGAATTCCACTGAACAACAACAACATAGTTTGGCAGAGAATTCTGAGTCTGTCCAGTTTACAGACATGCACAAGTCTGAGGAACACCGGGCTCGAACTCAACTCCATTTCAAATTACAACAGCAATTAGAACAATTGAGTTGCCGTCTCGAGCAAGAGATAAAAGCAATGAAAACGTTCTTTGACACAGAGTGGGAGAATCTGGAAAGACAACAGAAACAGCTGAGGGAGAAAAGGGAGCAGGAGCACACAAACCGTCTGCGCAAGGAGGCCAAACGAATCGAAGCTGATTCGGTTTCTGAAGGTGCGTGCTCTAATCTGGTGGAGCAAGATGTTCAGCAACTGAAGGCGCTTGTTAGAAGATTGCAGGCAGAAAAGGCTGAGTTGGTCGCCATGAATTCCGAGCTCCTACTGAGGTTGGGTGCAGCACCACCGGACGATTCATTTGTGGAAATTCGAATGGTGGAGGCTGCGGATGATGGTGAAGTAGAAACAGCAAAGGAGCCCCAGGGCAAGGTTATAAACAGCCCTGCAGCTACTGGGAAACGGATGAGGTCAGAAGAGTTAATGGTCAGCCAACTCCTTCATATGCTGAGGGACAAGACGCTGAAATGGGAACAATTTGAACACGAGCTTCAATCTTCAAAGGAAAGGGGTTCGGAGCTCTCAAAAGTTATTGAAATAGCTGAGGTTGCAACACAGACTGAGAAGATGGCAGCAGAGCAACCCTTGGATGCCAAAAGTACGCTGACTCACGTCAATGTCGAACAACAAAATGCTGAAACAGCTGCTCCAGTAGAGGGATTGAATAGTACGATCAATCAATCTCCGAAGGAAGTTGAAGCATTGAAATCACGAATGAGGTCATTAATAAAAGACTTGCAGGAAGCCCAGAAAAAGCTGGAGGAAGCTGAACACATGAAGAAGTCTCTTCAGGAGAGATGTCGGGACTTGGAACAAAAGCTGGCTAACGTCCAGCTGGGCATGGAGGAAATAAAAGACCCTCTCGCTGGCCTAGCTCAGGACGACACCGATTATTACCATGTCCTGTTGAACGACACCGAATATAACGATGACCTGTTCTGCCCAGCTTGTGGGGAATTCTTCCGAAGTGCACAAACCCTGAAGAATCACAAAAAGTCTAAGAAACACCGGGAGATGGTGGCGCTGCTAAGGCAACAGGAGAAAGAGGAGGAGGAACTGTGCATGCGGCTGGCAGCGGAGCACAGAGAGTCTCCAAGAAGCAGGAAAGGAAAAGACGAAACAGAAGAAGATGTCCCATCTGAACCATTATCACCTCTACCAGATCACGCACGTGGTCCCTCCGAACGGAGCCAAATCAGTTTGGAAGTAGAAAAACTTCCCAAGGTACTCAAGCTTTTAGAAGTCATCAATGCTGGTTCAGAAGTGACGGAAGTTCAAACTGTTAAGTCCAGTGAAGGACTATTGGATGAGTCACTCCAGCAACGTGAACCGACTACACCACAGGAAACTGCTACACCACCGAGGCATTGTCCGGACCGAGTCAAGAAGCACAGGAGGCGCCTCCACAGAGACTGAATCTGTGAACTGTTTTCCGCAGAGACTGAACCTGTGAACTGTTTTCCGCAGAGACTACATCTGTGAACTGTTTTCCGCAGAGACTACATCTGTGAACTGTTTTTAAATGAAGTTGGATAGATGTTATGATGTTATGTTTAATGGGGAATAAGTATGTTGTAAGCTAAAAAGGGAGGATTGTAGTGTATGTAACCGTTCTACCTTTAAGAGAACTATTGTATGTAACCGTCCACCTTTAAGAGAACTATTTTAGGTGTTGCACTACTTTATCTTGGCTGCTGTATACTGTAATGCCGGGAGTGTCCACACCAGTATATAAGTGCTGTGTAAGGATTTATTGGGCAGATTCGCCCTGACCTTCGAATAGTAAAGTCCTGTTAAAGTTACTCTTGTAGTCTGTGTATTAATTCACCATATAACCCACAGACTTTACAGTATTGTGGCCACGTTATTGATGAATAGGGGTTACATAAGTCCCCTGAAAAGATTGAGGCAGTAGTCAATTCTCCAGCACCGGAAAATGTGTCACAACTGAGGTCGTTCCTCGGGCTGGTAAACTACTACCATAAGTTCTTACCAAATTTGTCTACAGTATTACACCCACTGAACACCCTACTGCAAACGGGGGTACCATGGAAGTGGAATGACGAATGTAAACGAGCTTTCCAGAAGTGCAAAGAATTGATCACATCAAAAGAGGTGTTGGCCCATTTCAACCCAGCACTACCAATTCGGTTGGCATGTGATGCATCACCCTATGGTATTGGAGCAGTGCTGTCGCACAAATTCCCAGACGGGTTGGAGAGGCCAGTAGCCTTTGCGTCTCGGTCACCAACCTCAGCCGAGCGCAACTACGCCCAGATTGACAGGGAGGCCCTCAGCCTATTATGGGGAGTAAAAAAATTCAACCACTATCTGCATGGGCAGAAGTTCACCTTGCTGACTGACCACCAACCACTTGTCTCCATCTTCAATCCAAAGAAGGTCGTTCCGGTGATGACTGCACAACGGTTACAAAGATGGTCCCTTTTTCTAGGGGCGAGCCAATATGAAATAGAATGTAAAGGCACGAAACAGCATGGAAACGCTGATGGGCTATCACGCCTGCCACTGCCTACTGTGGAGGAAGCACCAGCAGTGGACCCTATCGAGATATTTTATTCATCAATAATTGAACGATTGCCAGTAACTAACGCGGATATAGAGAAGGAGGCCCGCAATGATCCGACACTGTCTCGGGTATGTGATTTGACGGTGAGGGGATGGCCAACACATGGCGACTCACTGTTGCCAGCATTCTCATCCAGAAGAGAATAGCTGTCAGTATGCCAGGGGACAGTGATGTGTGGATCCCGAGTGGTAATTCCACCCAAGTTAAGGGAGAGAGTGCTCAATGAGCTTCATGAAGGTCATCTGGGAGGGGTGAAAATGAAAAGCCTTGCTAGGGCTTATGTGTGGTGGCTGGGGATCGATCAACAAATCGAGGACCTAACCAAGAGCTGCTCAGGATGCCAGAAGGTCCAAAATGCATCACCACATGCCCCTCTACACCCATGGGAGTGGCCCTCCTCTCCATGGCAATGGGTGCATATTGATTTTGCTGGTCCATTCATGGACTCAATGTTCTTCACAGCAGTGGATGCTCACTCGAAATGGCCTGAGGTGATAAAAATGTCCTCAATCACTACAGAGAAAACGATTGCAGTCCTACGGACCATATTTGCCAGGAACAGCTTGCCAGGGCAGATTTGCTCTGATAATGGACCACAGTTTGTGTCCGAAGAGTTTCGGAAATTTATGAGAAGGAATGGGGTAAGGCATTACACATCCGCCCCGTATCATCCAGCCACAAATGGATTGTCTGAGAGGTTCGTACAAACCTTTAAAAAGGCGATAAAGGCCATGTGCGATGATGAAATTCCACTACAGCATAAGGTGGACAATTTCCTGTTAGCCTACAGAAATGTGACACATGCAGTTACCAACCAGACACCGGCCATGATGTTCTTTAACCGAAGGTTGAGATCTCGTCTGGATTTGCTCAGACCAAATGTGCGAAGGAATGTTGAGGATAAACAATTCCAGCACATCAATGAGAAGCCGACAAGGAGCTTCAATGTAGGACAACCAGTCTTGGCCTGTGACTTCCGAACAGAGAAATGGCAACCCGGAACGATATGCACACGGCAGGGGCCATTAATGAACACAGTGGACGTCGGGGAGAACATTGTGAGATGCCACGTCGACCAGATCTTAGCGTCACAGGAACGAGTCAACCCCATGTCTCGCGTCCCTGGGGATGAACCCAACATACCGGTAGCATCTACCTCAGAAACAGTAGCAGTGGAAACTGATGAAATAACCGACGAAAAGGGGCCAGAATCGCCTCCGCACCAAGAACAAGAACCTCAGGAAAGGCGCTATCCAGAAAGGATCAGGAAGCCGCCCCAAAGACTGAATCTATAAATGGACTATTTCAGTTTAATGTGCATGTTAAAGTGTTAATTGTTATTTGAACATTATGGGTACTGCTAATCTAAAAGGGGAGCAATTGTAGTGTATGTACCTTTAAGAGAGAACTACTTTTACAGCTCCTGTATACTGTAGTACCGGCAGTGACCACACCTGTATATAAGCCTTGAGCATGCCTCTGTACTGTCAGTCTTTAGACTACCCTCCTCCAGTAAACACCTGTTGATTGTTAAGTTACAGCCTCCGTGTAGTTATTGGAAAACATCATACTTTAAGAATCACGGATTCAACAATTCCCAGTCTATCTCTTAGTGGTTCCCAGTCTCTGTTTCAGTGTTTCCCATTCTCTCTGTGATTCCCAGTATTTCTCAGTGATTCCCAGTCTCTCTCTGTGATTCCCAATCTCTCTCTCAGTGATTCCCAGTCTCTCTGTAATTCCCATTAATTCTCAGTGTTTCCCCAACTCTCTCTCTGTGTCATTCCCTGTCACTCTCTCTCTCTCGCTCAGTGATTGCCATCCCTTTCTCAGTGATTCCCAATCTCTCTCAGTGATTAAAATTCGCTCTCTCTCACTGATTCCCAGTCTCTCTCAGTGATTCCCAGTATTTCTCAGTGATTCCCCATTTCTCTCTCAGTGATTCCCAGTCTCTATTTCAGTGACTCCCTACCTCTGTTTCAGTGATTCCCAGTCTCTCTCTCAGTGATTCCCAGTCTCTGTTTCAGTGTTTCCCAGTCTCTCTCTCAGTGATTCCCAGTCTCTCTCTGTGATTCCCAGTCTCTCTCTCAGTGATTCCCAGTCTCTCTGTGATTCCCATTAATTCTCAGTGATTCCCCATCTCTCTCCCTGTGTCATTCCCTGTCACTCTCTCTCTCTCGCTCAGTGATTGCCATCCCTTTCTCAGTGATTCCCAATCTCTCTCAGTGATTAAAATTCTCTATCTCCCACTGATTCCCAGTCTCTCTCAGTGATTCCCAGTATTTCTCAGTTATTCCCCATCTCTCTTTCTCCCAGTGATTCGCTGTCTCTCTCTCTCTCTCTCGCACTGATTCCCTGTCTTTCTCTCTCAGTGATTCCCAGTCTCTCTTTCAGTGATTCCCAGTCTCTCTCTCAGTGATTCCCAGTCTCTGTTTCAGTGTTTCCCAGTCTCTCAGTGATTCCCAGCATTTCTCAGTGATTCCCCTTTTCTCTCTCAGTGATTCCCAGTCTCTATTTCAGTGATTCCCAGTCTCTCTGTGATTCCCAGTATTTCTCAGGTGATTCCCCTTTTCTCTCTCAGTGATTCCAAGTCTCTCTTTAAGTGATTACCAGTCGCTCTGTGATTCCCAGTATTTCTCAGTGATTACCCTTTTCTCTCTCAGTGATTCCAAGTCTCTCTTTAAGTGATTACCAGTCGCTCTGTGATTCCCAGTATTTCTCAGTGATTACCCTCTCTCTCTCTGTCATTCCCTGTCACTCTCTCTCTCTCGCTCAGTGATTCCCAATCTCTCTCAGTGATTCCCATTCTCTCTCTCTCAATGATTCCCAGTCTCTCACAGTGATTCCCAATCTCTCTCTCAGTGATTCCCAGTCTCTCTTTCAGCGATTCCCAGTATTTCTCATTTATTCCCAGTGTCTCTCAGTGATTCCCAGTATTACTCAGTGATTCCCATTTTCTCTCTCTCAGTGATTCCCAGCCTTTCTCCCAGTGATTCCCTGTCTCTCTCTCTCTCAGTGATTCCCAGCCTCTGTTTCAGTGTTTCCCATTCTCTCTGTAATTCCCAGTATTTCTCAGTGATTCCCATTCTCTCTCTGTCATTCCCTGTCTCTCTCTCAGTGATTCCCAGTCTCTCTCTCAGTGATTCCCAGTCTCTGTTTCAGTGATTCCCAGTCTCTCTGTGATTCCAATTAATACTCAGTGATTCCCCATCTCTCTCTCGGTCATTCCCTTGATGTGCCTCAATAATTCCGAGACTCGAAGGTAGCAGAACAAAACAAGGCTTTTATTAACTTAGAACGAAACACGTAAGCGAGAGAGATGTCGTCCTTCTGGAGATTGGGGCTAGACTGAAGCTAGCTTACAAACGGGGCCAGGTATGGGCGGAGCCCTACACACAGCACATTCCAGCACATTCCAGTATACAATACAGCACATTCCAGTACACAATGCAATGAGGTCTGGGGGAAGGGAAATGACACTGAAACCGATCTCAGTCACAGGCAGTGATGAATGGAAATATTTCATCACATTCACCCCTTCTATAGATTTAGTCTGTTCGGGGGTTTGATCGTCCTCTGCGACCGACGTGGCTGTTGCGGTGCCGCGGGTGTCGGCTGGGTGTCCCCGGTAGCCTCCTGGGTCTCTGCCGGGGGTGCCGCCAGGGTTGTTGAAGGGGTAGTTGGTGGGGGTGCCGTTGGTCGGTGTTCTTCCGGGGGTGATGAAAGAGTAGTGGGTGGGTAAGAGTTGCTGTGATCGTCGTTGCCGCTATTGCCGTGGTTGTTGTCGATGCCGGCTGGGGCGACGTCTTTTATGGACACGGTGTCCTCCCTTCCGTCGGCGTGCCGGACATATGCGTATTGGGGGTTGGCGTGGAGTAGGTGTACTGGCTCCACGAGAGGGTCCGTCTTGTGGCCCCTCACATGCCTTCGCACGAGTACCAGACCTGGGGTGGAGAGCCATGACGGCATGGATACGCCTGAGGTGGATTTCCGGGGAAAGACAAACATTCGTTCATGAGGCGTGGTATTAGTGGCCGTACACAATAGCGACCGTATCGAATGGAGCATATCCGAGAGGACTTCCTGCCAGCGGGAGATAGGGAGGCCCTTGGTCCTTAGAGCTAGAGTGACTGCTTTCCATACTGTCCCGTTCTCCCGCTCCACTTGGCCGTTACCCCGGGGGTTGTAGCTGGTGGTACGGCTCGTGGCGATCCCCCTGGACAGCATGTACTGGCGTAGCTCTTCACTCATGAAGGACGCCCCCCTATCCGTATGGATGTAGCTCAGCATACCGAACAGGCAGAACAGGCTGTTGAGGCATTTAATGACCGTGGCGCTGGTCATGTCTGGGCAGGGGAAGGCGAATGGGAACCGGGAGTATTCGTCCACAATGTTCAGGAAGTAAACATTGCGGTCGACGGACGGGAGGGGGCCCTTGAAATCTAAGCTGAGCCGCTCAAAGGGCCGTGTAGCTTTGATTAAGTGGGCTCTATCTGGGCGGTAGAACCGAGGCTTGCACTCAGCGCAAGTGCGGCAGTTCCTGGTCAGGGACCGAACTTCCTCAATCGAGTAGGGTAAGTTACGGGACTTTATGAAGTGGAACAGCCGCGTGACCCCTGGGTGGCAGAGGTCGTTGTGGAGGGTCTGTAGCCGATCCCCGGTGGCGCTGGCACACATCCCTCGTGAGAGGGCGTCGGGGGATTCGTTAAGGGCCCCTGGCTGGTAAATGATGTCATACTCGAAGGTGGAGAGCTCGATCCGCCACCTAAGAATCTTATCATTTTTAATCTTCCCCCTCTGTTTATTATTGAACATAAACGCTACCGACCACTGGTCGGTAAGTAGGGTGAAGCGTTTGCCGGCTAGGTAGTGGCGCCAGTGGCGCACTGCCTCCACGATGACTTGGGCCTCCTTTTCCACGGAGGAGTGTCTGATCTCGGGCCCTTGGAGGGTCCTCGAGAAGAAAGCTACGGGCCGCCCCGCCTGGTTGAGGGTGGCTGCCAAGGCGAAGTCAGACGCATCACTTTCCACTTGAAATGGAGTGTTCTCGTCCACTGCCTGTAGCGTGGCCCGCTCAATATCCTGCTTAATGCTTTTGAAGGCGGCGTGGGCCTCAGCAGAGAGCGGGAATGAGGATGCTTTCAAGAGGGGGCGGGCTTTGTCGGAGTAGTTGGGGACCCATTGGGAATAATAAGAAAATAACCCCAGGCATCTTTTCAGGGCTTTGGGAGTGTTGGGCAGGGGCAGCTCCCGTAGGGGGCGCAATCGGTCGGGGTCTGGTCCGATTTCCCCATTCTCCACCACGCTGCCTAGTATGCAGAGGCGCGTGGTGTTGTAAACGCACTTGTCCTCGTTGTAGGTGAGGTTGAGTTTTTGTGCGGTTCTCAGGAACCTCGCGATGTTCGAGTCGTGATCCTGCTGGTTGTGACCGCAGATGGTGACGTTGTCGAGGTAGGGGAAGGTTGCCTGCAAGTGGTGGTCATCGACCATGCGGTCCATCTCCCTCTGGAAGACCGAGACCCCATTCGTCACCCCAAAGGGGACTCTGAGGAATTGGTAGAGGCGTCCGTTTGCCTCGAAGGCGGTGTACGAACGGTCCTCTGGTCTGATAGGGAGCTGGTGGTACGCTGACTTGAGGTCGATGGTGGAGAACACCCGGTATTGGGCGATTTGGTTCACCATTTCTGATATGCGGGGTAGCGGGTAGGCGTCTAGTAGGGTGTACCTGTTGATCGTTTGACTATAGTCGATCACCATCCGTTTCTTCTCGCTACCCCTTACCACTACCACTTGGGCGCGCCACGGGCTGTTGCTGCGTTCAATAATGCGCTCTTTCAGGAGCCTGTCTACCTCGGTCGCGATAAACCGCCTGTCCTCCCAGCTGTACCTCCTGCTTTTGGCCGCTATTGGCCGGCAGTTAGGGGTAAGGTTTGCGAATAGCGAAGGCGGCTTTACCTTCAGGGTAGCCAGACCGCACACTGTGAGGGGCGGCTGGGACCCACCGTACTTGAGCGTGATGCTTTGGTGGTTGCACTGGAAATCCAGGCCCAAGATCACGCTCGCACATAGGTTCTTCATGATTAATACTTTAAAATTATCATATACAGTTCCGTTAACGCACAATTGTACCGTGCAGTAACCCAGAATGGTCGATGTCTGGGTTTTGTCAGCCATAGAGATGGTACCCTGAGTAGGGACCACCTTTAGGGAGAGTTGTTGTGCCAGTTCTGGGTGGATAAAGCTCTCCGTGCTTCCACTGTCAATTAAGCATTTAACCCGGCACCCGTTTACCTCAATGTCCACCATTGATCTGGATAGCGGGTGCGGCCTGGTCTGGTCCACTGTGACCGATGCCACTGTAGGGCCCTGATCGATACAAGATGGCGTCCACGCTGTCTGCTCACAAGATGGCGGACCCCACGAGGTCGGGCAAGATGGCGTCCAAGATGGCCGCTCCCACGGCGCACACGCGGCGGTGGCAGGTTTTCCGGCGGTTGGTTTTCCGGCGGGGTTCCCTCTGCACACCTTCCCGAAGTGCCCCTTCTTACCGCACTTAAAGCAGGTGGTGCCTTTCGCCGGGCACAGGTTTCTGGTGTGCTTTGGCTGCCCGCAGAAGTAGCAGTTGGGTCCCTGACGCGTCGCGGCTGTCGTAGGGCTTCTGGGGGGAGAGCGGGGCCCAGCCGGTGTCGGGCTGTCGGGCGGGGAAGATGCCTTCCAAGATGGCGGCGCCCTCGGTGCACACGTGGCGGCGTGGACGGCGCGGGCTGAAGAGTAGGCGTCCGAGTTTCTCTGGGCCACATCCAGGGATCGCGCGGTGTCCGCAGCCTGTTTCAGGTCCAACCCCGTTTTTTCCAGCAGTCTTTGCCGAATGTAAGTGGAGCTGAGGCCTGTGATGAAGGCATCGCGAACAAGCTCGTCAGTGTACACCGCGGCTTTTACATCTCGGCACTTGCAGTCTTTGCCAAGCATTTTCAGGGTGCTTAGGAACTCCTCCACCGATTCCCCAGGTCGCTGTGCGCGGGTGGCGAGCAGGTGCCTAGCATACACCTCATTCGTAGGCTGCTGGTAATGCGCCTTTAAGATGTCGCAGGCGGCCAGGTACGTCTCGGCGTCTTGGATGAGGGGGTAAACCCGGTGGCTTACCCAATTCCGCAGAATTCCGAGTCTCATCCTTGCAGCGTCCGTAGCGTCTTTGACGGCTGCGGAATTGTCCAGGAAGAATTCCATACAGTCAAACCAGTGTCCGAAGCGTGCTGATGCGTCCGGAGCATGTTGATCCAAATCCAAACGTTCGGGTTTCAGGAGTTGATCCATAGTGTTGAAAAAATAAGTTAATAAAATTGATGTGCCTCAATAATTCCGAGACTCGAAGGTAGCAGAACAAAACAAGGCTTTTATTAACTTAGAATGAAACACGTAAGCGAGAGAGATGTCGTCCTTCTGGAGATTGGGGCTAGACTGAAGCTAGCTTACAAACGGGGCCAGGTATGGGCGGAGCCCTACACACAGCACATTCCAGCACATTCCAGTATACAATACAGCACATTCCAGTACACAATGCAATGAGGTCTGGGGGAAGGGAAATGACACTGAAACCGATCTCAGTCACAGGCAGTGATGAATGGAAATATTTCATCACATCCCTGTCACTCTCTCCCTCGCTCAGTGATTGCCATCCCCTTCTCAGTGATTCCCAATCTCTCTCAGTGATTCCCATTCTCTCTCTCAATGATTCCCAATCTCTCTCAGTGATTCCCATTCTCTCTCTCAATGATTTCCAGTCTCTATCAGCGAATCCCAATATTTCTCAGTGATGCCCCATCTCTCTCTCTTTGTGATTCCCAGTCTCTCTCTCTCAGTGATTCCAAGATTCTCTCTCAGCGATTCCCAGCCTCTCTCAGTTATTCCGAGTGTCGCTCAGTGATTCCCACTATTTCTCAGTGATTCCCCATCTCTCTCTCTCAGTGATTCCCAGTCTTTCTCCCAGTGATTCCCAGTCTATCTCTCTCTCTCGCACTTATTCCCAGTCTCTCTTTCTCAGTGATTCCCAGTCTGTCTTTCAGTGATTCCCAGTCTCTCGCAGCGATTCCCAGTCTCTATTTCAGTGTTTCCCAGTCTCTCTGTGATTTCCATTATTTCTCAGTGATTCCCAGTCTCTCTTTCAGTGATTCCCAGTCTCTCTGTGATTCCCAGTATTTCTCAGTGATTCCCAGTCTCTCTCTCTCACTGATACCCAGTCTCTCTCAGTGATTCCCAGTATTTCTCAGTGATTCCCCATTACTCTCTCAGTGATTCCCAGCCTCTATTTCAGTGATTCCCTGCCTCTGTTTCAGTGATTCCCAGTCTCTGTCATTCCCAGTATTACTCAGTGATTCCCCATCTCTCTCTCTCTCTATCATTCCCTGTCACTCTCTCTCGCTCAGTGATTGCCATCCCTTTCTCAGTAATTCCCAATCTCTCTCAGTGATTCCCATTCTCTCTTTCTCAGTGATTCTCAGTCTCTCTCTCAGTGATTCCCGGTCTCGCACTCAGTGATTCCCAATCTCTCTCTCAGTGATTCCCAGTCTCTCTCAGTGATTCCCAGTCTCTCTCAGTGATCCCCAGTCGCTCAGTAATTCCCAGTCTCTCTCTCAGAAATTTCCAGTCTCTCTCAATGATTCCCAGTCTCTCTCAGTGATTCCCAGTGCTTCCCAGTCTCTCTCTCTGATTGATTCCAGGACTCTCTCCCAGTGATTCCCTCTCTCTCTCTCTCTCTGTGATTCCCAGTCTCTCTCCCAGTGCTTCCCAGTCTCTCACTGTGTGATTCCCTCTCTGTGTCTCCCTCTCTCCCTCTCTGTGATTCAATGTCTCTCTCAGTGATTCCCAGTACCTCCCAATGCTTCCCAGTCTCTCTCTCTCTGTGATTCCCAGTATCTCTTTCTCAGTGATTCCCAGTCTCTCAGTGATTCCCAGTATTTCTTTCTCAGTAATTACCTGTCTCTGCAGGAGGTTCCCTGACTTGCTCTCTCTCTCGCACTGAATCCCAGTCTCCCTCTCAGTGATTCCCAATATCTCTCTGTGATTCCCAATATCTCCCAGTGCTTCCCAGTCTCTCTCTCCCAGTGATTCCCATCTCTCTTTCTCAGTGATTCCCAGTCTCTTTCTCTGTGATTCCCAGTCACTGTTTCAGTGATTCCCATTCTCTCTCTCACTATGATACCCAGTCTCTCTCAGTGATTCCCAGTCTCTCTCTAAGTGATCCCAGTCTCTCAGTGATTCCCATTCTCTCTTTCTCAGTGATTCCCAGTCTCTCTTTCAGTGATTCCCAGTCTCTCTCTCTCTCTCACTGATTCTGAGTCTCTCTTTCTCAGTGGTTCCCAGTCTCGCACTCAGTGATTCCCAATCTCTCTCTCAGTGATTCCCAGTCTCTCTCAGTGATTCCCAGTCTCTCTCAGTGATTCCCAGTCTCTCTCAGTGATTCCCGGTCTCTTGCTCAGTGATCCCCAGTCGCTCAGTGATTCCCAGTCTCTCTCTCAGAAATTTCCAGTCTCTCTCAGTGATTCCCAGTCTCTCTCAGTGATTCCCAGTGCTTCCCAGTCTCTCTCTCTGCTTGATTCCAGGACTCTCTCCCAGTGATTCCCCCCCTCTCTCTCTCTCTCTCTCTCTCTCTCTGTGATTCCTAGTCTCTCTCTCTCAGTGATTCCAAGTCTCTCTCAGTGATTTCCAGTCTCTCTCAGTGATTCCCAGTGCTTCCCAGTCTCTCTCTCTGATTGATTCCAGGACTCTCTCCCAGTGATTCCCCCTCTCTCTCTCTCTCTCTCTCTCTTTCTCTCTGTGATTCCTAGTCTCTCTCTCTCAGTGATTCCAAGTCTCTCTCAGTGATTCCCAGTCTCTCTCAGTGATTCCCAGTGCTTCCCAGTCTCTCTCTCTGATTGATTCCAGGACTCTCTCCCAGTGATTCCCCCTCTCTCTCTCTCTCTCTCTCGCTCTCTCTCTCTGTGATTCCAAGTCTCTCTCAGTGATTTCCAGTCTCTCTCAGTGATTCCCAGTCTCTCTCAGTGATTTCCAGTGCTTCCCAGTCTCTCTCTCTGATTGATTCCAGGACTCTCTCCCAGTGATTCCCCCTCTCTCTCTCTCTCTCTCTCTCTCTTTCTCTCTGTGATTCCTAGTCTCTCTCTCTCAGTGATTCCAAGTCTCTCTCAGTGATTCCCAGTCTCTCTCAGTGATTCCCAGTGCTTCCCAGTCTCTCTCTCTGATTGATTCCAGGACTCTCTCCCAGTGATTCCCCCCCTCTCTCTCTCTCTCTCTCTCTTTCTCTCTGTGATTCCTAGTCTCTCTCTCTCAGTGATTCCAAGTCTCTCTCAGTGATTCCCAGTCTCTCTCAGTGATTCCCAGTGCTTCCCAGTCTCTCTCTCTGATTGATTCCAGGACTCTCTCCCAGTGATTCCCCCTCTCTCTCTCTCTCTCTCTCTCTTTCTCTCTGTGATTCCTAGTCTCTCTCTCTCAGTGACTCCAAGTCTCTCTCAGTGATTCCCAGTCTCTCCCCCAGTGCTTCCCAGTCTCTCACTGTGTGATTCCCTCTCTGTGTCTCCCTCTCTCCCTCTCTGTGATTCAATGTCTCTCTCAGTGATTCCCAGTACCTCCCAATGCTTCCCAGTCTCTCTCTCTCTGTGATTCCCAGTCTCTCAGTGATTCCCAGTATTTCTCTCTCAGTAATTACCTGTCTCTGCAGGAGGTTCCCTGACTTGCTCTCTCTCTCGCACTGAATCCCAGTCTCCCTCTCAGTGATTCCCAATATCTCTCTGTGATTCCCAATATCTCCCAGTGCTTCCCAGTCTCTCTCTCCCAGTGATTCCCATCTCTCTTTCTCAGTGATTCCCAGTCTCTTTCTCAGTGATTCCCAGTCGCTGTTTCAGTGTTTCCCAGTCTCTCTGTGATTTCCAGTATTTCTCAGTGATTCCCATTCCCTCTCTCACTATGATTTCCACTCTCTCTGTGATTTCCTGTCTCTCTTTCTCAGTGATTCCCAGTCTCTCTGTGATTCCCATTAATTCTCAGTGATTCCCCATCTCTCTCTCTGTCATTCCCTGTCACTCTCTCTCTCTCGCTCAGTGATTGCCATCCCTTTCTCAGTGATTCCCACTCTCCCTCAGTGATTCCCAGTCTCTCTCTCTCTCTCTCTCTCGCACTGATTCCCAGTCTCTCTTTCTCAGTGATTCTCAGTCTATGTCTCTCAGCGATGCCCAGTCTCGCACTCAGTGATTCCCAATCTCTCTCTCTCCCAGTGATTCCAAGTCTCTATCAGTGATTCCCAGTATTTCTCAGTGATGCCCCATCTCTCTCTTTGTGATTCTCTCTCTCTCTCTCTCAGTGATTCCAAGATTCTCTCTCAGCAATTCCCAGTCTTTCTCAGTTATTCCAAGTGTCTCTCAGTGATTCCCAGTATTTCTCAGTGATTCCCCATCTCTCTCTCTCAGTGATTCCCAGTCTCTCTCTCTCTGTGTGATTCCCTGACTCTCTCTCTCTCTCTCTCAGTGATTCCCAGTATTTCTCAGTGAATCCCAGTTTCTCTCTCAGTGATTCCAATTTCTCTCTTAGTGATTCCCAGTATCTTTCCCAGTGATTCCCAGCCTCTCTCTCAGTGATTCCCAGTCTCTCACTCAGTGATTCCCTGTCTCTCTTTCAGTGATTCCCAGTCTCTCTCTCAGTGATTCCCAGTCTCCGTTTCAGTGTTTCCCAGTTTCTCTGTGATTCCCAGTATTTCTCAGTGATTCCCAGTCTCTCTCTGTGATTCCCAGTCTCTCTCTCAGTGATTCCCAGTCTCTCTGTGATTCCCATTAATTCTCAGTGATTCCCCATCTCTCTCCCTGTGTCATTCCCTGTCACTCTCTCTCTCACTCAGTGATTGCCATCCCTTTCTCAGTGATTCCCAATCTCTCTCAGTGATTAAAATTCTCTCTCTCTCACTGATTCCCAGTCTCTCTCACTGATTCCCAGTATTTCTCAGTTATTCCCCATCTCTCTTTCTCCCAGTGATTCGCTGTCTCTCTCTCTCTCTCTCTCGCACTGATTCCCTGTCTCTCTTTCAGTGATTCCCCGTCTCTCTTTCAGTGATTCCCAGTCTCTCTCTCAGTGATTCCCAGTCTCTGTTTCAGTGTTTCCCAGTCGCTCTGTGATTCCCAGTATTTCTCAGTGATTCCCCATCTCTCTCTCTGCCATTCCCTGTCACTCTCTCTCTCTCTGGCTCAGTGATTGCCATCCCTTTCTCAGTGATTCCCAATCTCACTCAGTGATTCCCATTCTCTCTCTCTCAATGATTCCCAGTCTCTCACAGTGATTCCCCATCTCTCTTTCTCAGTGATTCCCAGTCTGTCTTTCAGTGATTCCCAGTATTTCTAATTTATTCCCAGTGTCTCTCTGTGATTCCCAGCCTCTGTTTCAGTGATTCCCAGTCTCTCTGTGATTCCCATGAATATCAGTGATTCCCCATCTCTCTCTCTGTCATTCCCTGTCACTCTCTCTCTCGCTCAGTGATTGCCATCCCTTTCTCAGTGATTCCCAATCTCTCTCAGTGATTCCCAATCTCTCTCAGTGATTCCCAGTCTCTCACTCAGTGATTCCCAGTCTCTGTTTCAGTGATTCCCAGTCTCTCTGTGATTCCCAGTATTTAGCAGTGATTCCCCATCTCTCTCTCTGTCATTCCCTGTCACTCTCTCTCTCTCGCTCAGTGATTGCCATCCCTTTCTCAGTGATTCCCAATCTCTCTCAGTGATTCCCATTCTCTCTCTCTCAATGATTCCCAGTCTCTCACAGTGATTCTCTGTCTCTCTTTCGCAGTAATTCCCAGTCTCTCTTTCAGTGATCCCCAGTATTTCTCAGTTATTCCCAGTGTCTCTGGGGCGATTCGCTCGTAGGCCCCGTTCTTTCAGCCTAGTGAGCACCTGCTCCAAATTGGCAAGGTGCTCATTGTCGTTTTCTCCTGTTATAAGGATGTCGTCTAGGTAGCATTGAGTCCCCGGAATCCCTTGCAGGACTTGCTCCATAGCTCTTTGCCAGATAGCTGGAGCTGATGCTACTCCAAAAACCAGTCGATTGTACTGGTACAGGCCTTTGTGTGTGTTTATCGTGAGATACTTTTTAGAGGCCTCCTCAACCTCCATCTGCAGATATGCCTGTGCCAAGTCAATTTTGGTGAAACGTTTCCCTCCGGATAGTGAGGCAAAAATATCTTCTATCCTCGGAAGAGGATACTGTACTGTGTGAAGAACCGGGTTTACAGTCACCTTGAAGTCACCACAGATGCAAACTTTTCTCTGTTCTTCAGATTTATCTTTATTCAATGCTTTTTTCATGACTGGAACGATGGGTGTTGCCCATTCACTCCAATCTATTTTGGATAATACGCCTGCTTTTTCCAAATTCTCCAGCTCTGCCTCGACTGCTGGACGTATTGCATATGGCACCGGTCTTGCCTTAAAAAATTTGGGAATTGCTGCATCTTCCACTTTTACTGAGGCGGTGATGCCTTTCAAGGTTCCTAGTTTCTCTTGAAACACTTCTTTGGCGTTGGCCAAGATGTCTTTTAATCGTTCAGGTATGATGTCATCATTGTTTTTTTCCTTACTGGTCTCCGTCAGTGCCTGAATGGAGTGCCAGTCTAAACGTATCTTCCTGATCCATTCACGTCCCAACAACGGTGGACCACCATCTTGTAGAATGTATAAATACAACTCTTGTATTTCTTTGCCGTTGTATACAACAGGCACCCTTATTTTTCCTTTGGGGTATACTTTCTGCCCCGTATATGTTTTTAAGATAATGGATGTGTCTTTTAGAGGTATATGCGAAAATAGCCTCTCGTAATCCCGTCGATTTATTACGGTTAGAGCTGATCCTGTATCTAGCTCCATTTTAACTGGGGACCCTGCTATTGTGAGGGTAATTCAAATGGTTTGGTAATCATCTTTGGCAAGTACATTAAGTAATTTGAGACAGCTTAGTCTCTTGTTTTCGAAGTCGCTATTGCTCTTCTGGTCTTCGGAGCTACTGTCCGTCATCATTTGTACCTTCCTGTACTTTTCTTTATTGATTTTTTTTTCCTGTCAGTGGATTTATTTTGTCCAGATCGGCATACCCGTGCAATGTGTCCAATCTTCCCGCATTGCCTGCATGCTTTGTCCTTGAACCAGCAGTCCCTCTGGTTATGGGTAGATCTGCCGCAGCGATAACATCTTTCGAAACCCTGTGTCATTTCATGGGTGCCGAAGTCCTGTGTCTTTTGTTGTATCTCTGCAGCTCCTTTTGCTGCTGCTTCGTATGATACAGCCATACTGAAAGCTTTGTCCAATGTTAAATCTTTTTCAGAAAGCAGTCTTTGTTGTGTTCCTTCACTTAAGAGACCACAAACGAATTTGTCTCAAAGATAATCTGATAGTCCTGCCCCGAATTGGCAGTACTTTGATAGCTTTCTTAATTCGGTTAGGTAATCAGCGTTACTTTCATTCTTGTGTTGATTTCTCTTGAAGAACTTGAATCGTTCCGCTATCAGCAGTGGTGTTGGGTTTAAGTGCTCCTGCAGGGTATCAACAATTTCTTTAAAATTCTTGTCCTTTGGTTTGGCTGGAGTGATTAAATTTCGTAACAGCCCGTATGTCTTTGCGCCCATTAAGTTCAGAAGTACTGAAGCTTTTTTTTCATCTTCTATTCCATTTGCAGTGCAATATACCTCTACTCTTTCCACGTATGTGGTCCAATCCTCTATTTCGCTATCAAAAGCATCAATATTACCAGATTTAGGCATTTCAGAAAAGATATGGCGCTTCCCGCGCTTTTTTTCTTTTCTGTAGCAAAGATATGGCGCTTCCCGTGCTTTCCCGCCGCTGCTGCCGATAACAACGCTGTTTACTGCGGTTTCTGTTCTCTTTTTTTAATTTTTTTATTTACTGTTGGAGACTTGTTCCCGCCGGAGGTCTGAACGCTGACCTGCTTGCCGCGCCGGCCGTCTCCAGAGTGCTCCCTCCCAGTCCGTTATTGCTTGCCTCCGATTTCGCTGCCTGTCTCAGCTGTAGAGCCAGCCGCTGGAGCCCCAGCCTGATGCCCAGGAAGGATTAGCGCAGTACCTGCCACCAGCTTGGCCAGCTGGTGAAACCACAGCTTCTCTCACTTCCTTGAGTCTTCTGGACGCCCGAGGAATCGATGTCCTTGAGGTGCTGCCGAATTGCAGGTAAGTCCATTTCCACTTCGTCGCCACTGTAGTGTCTGTGTGTTGATAAAGACACTGAAGACAGGAGTTGGTTCAGAGGTATTTACTAGGCAAAGTCTGGGGGGGGGTTCGAACGGATATACACAATACACAGGCTTATGTAGCCCGAGTGGCAATTACCGGCATTACAGCACACCTGGGGCTCTTAAAGGCACATACACCACACCAGTGTTTCTCAGTGATTCCCATTCTCTCTCTCTCTCAGTGATTCCCATTCTTTCTCCCAGTGATTCCCTGTCTCTCTCTCTCAGTGATTCCCAGTCTCTCACTCGCACTGATTCCCAGTTTCTCTCTCAGTGATTCCCAGTCTCTCTCTCAGTGATTCCCAGCCTCTGTTTCAGTGTTTCCCAGTCTCTCTGTAATTCCCAGTATTTCTCAGTGATTCCCATTCTCTCTCTGTGATTCCCTATCTCTCTTTCAGTGATTCCCAGTCTCTCTCTCAGTGATTCCCAGTCTCTGTTTCAGTGATTCCCAGTCTCTCTGTAATTCCAATTAATTCTCAGCGATTCCCCATCTCTCTCTCTGTCATTCCCTGTCACTCTCTCTCTCTCGCTCAGTGATTGCCATCCCTTTCTCAATGATTCCCAATCTCTCTCAGTGATTCCCAGTCTTTCTCTCTGTCATTCCCTGTCACTCTCTCTCTCGCTCAGTGATTGCCATTGCTTTCTCAGTGATTCCCAATCACTCTCAGTGATTCCCATTCTCTCTCTCAATGATTCCCAGTCTCTATCAGTGATTCCCAGTATTTCTCAGTGATGCCCCATCTCTCTCTCTTTGTGATTCCCTGTCTCTCTCTCTCTCTCAGTTTTTTTCAGTTCAAATGCTTTATTGGCATGAAAGTTTACAGAGAACCATATTGCCAAAGCTTACATAGCAAAAAGGTACAGTTTTCCAACATTCTGTAGGTGTCAATCGATTTGACATTTGTTGGGTATATACAATATTACTTTTAAACAATATTAATTTTAAACAGTCTTTCTACTTCATTTGGTACGTTCAATATTAATTTTAAACAGTCTTACTTTTAAACAGTCCTCAGGTTGTGACATGTTGTTACATATTTAGCCCCAAGGTATGGTCTGTCTCCTTCTCCTAGGACTAATCTCAATTTTGACAGATCATCCAATTCCTTGAAATCTGGGGTTGTTTGGCTTAGCTTGTTGAATAATATGTTTCTTGATGTGTTGAATTTTTCGCATTTTAGGAGGAAATGCATTTCTGTTTCAACCTCGCCAGCCAGACATTGATCGCATATTCTATTCTCTCTAGGCTGCCAGGATTTCTTGTATCTGCCTTTTTCAATTTCCAGTTGGTGGTCGCTTAGTCTGTACCTGGTGAGGGTCTGTCTCTGTTTTGTGTCTCTGATGGTCGTGAGGTAGTCTGCCAGTTTATATTCTCTTTTTAGGGCCCGGTAACATTCTAATCTGCTTTGGCTTTCGGTTATTTTGTTCCAATGTTCCAGGTAGGTTTCTTTGCATTTTTTAATGATTTGGTTCACTCGGATTGGTGTTTGGACGGCTGTGTTGGTCTGGGGCTGGTCAGGGTCCGGCTGAGTACTTAGTTTCAGTAGCAGCTGACTCAGGGGACTCTTTTCTGGGTTTAGCTCTTGGGTCTGAAAGGCTTTGAAATGAAGGGTGTCTGGGGAGCTAGATTTGAGGTGATTTAGGAAGTTTAGTGCTCGTTTTTGGATGTTTATTATCAGTGGGTATCTGCCTAGTTCGGCTCTGCATGCATTTGTTGGTGTTTTTCTTTGGGTGCGAAGGATGCTTCGGCAGAATTCTGCATGTAGGGCTTCTATTGTGTGTTTTTCCCATTTAGTGTAGCTTTGGTGATTTAGCGGGCCCCATACTTCACTACCGTACAGTGCAATGGGCAGGATTATGCTGTCAAAAATTTTGAGCCAGATTTTGATTGGGATTCGGATGTTGTAGAATTTTCTTTTTATTGCATATAGGGCTCTTCGGGCTTTTTCTTTTAGTGCATTCACTGCTATGCTGAAGCTCCCTGATGCTGTAATAGTTAGACCAAGGTAGGTGTAGCTCATAGTGTGTCCTATAGTGGTATCACTGAGGGTAAACTGGTATTTGTTTTCCTGACATCTGGGTCTTTTCTGAAAAATCATGATGTTGGTTTTCTTTAGATTTACTGTTAGAGCCCAATTTTGGCAGTATTTGTCGAGTAGGTCTAGTTGTTGCTGTAATCCCTGTTCTGTGGGAGACAGCAGAACCAGGTCGTCCGCATAGAACAGGGACTTCACTTCTCCATCCAGGAGACGGAGACCTGGTGACTCGCTTTGCTCCAGCATGTCTGCTAATTCATTTATGTATATGTTGAACAGGGTCGGGCTCAAATTGCAGCCCTGCCGGACGCCTCTTCTCTGGGTGAAGAAATCGGTGCGTTTGTCTCCAATTTTGACCCCGCATTTGTTTTTCAGATACATTGATTTAATAAGGTCATAGACTTTGCCCCCTATTCCACACTGAAGAAGTTTATAATAGAGCCCTTCGTGCCATATAGAGTCAAAGGCTTTCTTGAAGTCGATGAAACAGGCGAATATTTTCCCATTTTTTGTTTGGTGTTTATGTTTTTCAATGAGGGTGTGAAGGGTATAGATATGGTCGGCGGTGCGGTGTTTTGGAAGAAAGCCTATTTGGTTTTTTCTGAGGATATTATGTTTGTTAAGAAAATCAAGTAATCTACTATTTAGAATACTGCAGAATAACTTCCCTAGACAACTGTTGACACAGATGCCGCGGTAGTTATTTGGGTCTGATTTGTTTCCACTTTTATATATGGGGGAGATTAGTCCTTGGCACCAGATATCGGGAAAACAGCCTGAGCGTAATATGATGTTGAATAGTTTGAGTATCGCACCCTGCATCTCCATATTGCTGAACTTTAGCATTTCATTTTTGATGTTGTCTGGGCCACAGGCTTTCTTTAGGTGGAGAGATTTTGTTTTTGTGGCCAGTTCTTTCCATGTGATTGGGGAGTCTAGAGGGTTTTGGTTGTCTTTAATTGTTGCTTCTAATGTGTGGAGTTTTTCTGTGACCTGATGTTGACTTGGGTTTGTTTTGTTTTTTGGGATGTCTTTGTAGAGGTTTTCAAAATGTGTTCTCCAGATGTCGCCATCTTGGATTGGTAATGCTTGCAATTGTGTTGTACTCAGGTTATTCCACATTTCCCAGAATTGTTTTGGATTGGTGGAGTTTTCAATTTCTTCGAGTATTTTGTGGGTATAGTTTTGTGTTTTGTTCCTAATGGTGTGTTTATATCTTTTGAGGGTTTCATTGTATCTAGTACGTAGGTCCGGATTGTTTGGTTGCCGATGCTTTTGGTTTGATATTTTTCTCAGGTCTTTTCTGGCATTTTTGCATTCGTGGTCAAACCATTTCATATTTTTATTTTGTCTTTTGTGATGCTTCCTCTTCTGTTTCACGAGGTCGGCTTTTACAGCTGCCTCATGGAAGATCATATTTATATCCTCTATGGCCGTGTTTACACCATCTCTGGTGATCTCATATAGATTTTCTTTAAATTTTGAAATTTTACTTGTGAGATCAGGTGAATTTAGTGCTGTGATGAATTTATCTCCACTGTCTGGGGCCCATCTGTATGTCTGGTTTATTTTATGTAGCTTACTGTGTTCCTTTTTTGTGTCTGTAGTTTGGGCAGAAAGTTTAAGGTACACATTTATTTGGTTATGGTCTGAGAGGGGGGATTGCTGCCTGACAGTGAATGCGTTGATATCGCAGGGGTCCAGGTCAGTGATTGTATAGTCCACCACACTAGACCCAAGAGTTGAGGAGTATGTGAGTCTCCCTAGGGAGTCCCCTCTGAACCTACCATTAACTATGTACAGGCCTAAGGCTCGGCAGAGTTGCACTACCTCCCTACCGCTTTTATTTATTTCACGATCAAGGTTGTTCCGATTTGCGATGGCTGGTGTGACATCTAAAGGGGTCTGGCCAAACACATGGTTGTTTCCCTGTGGGTCTATGAAGTCAGGTTCACAACCGGTCCTTGCATTTAGGTCCCCACATATTATCACCTTTCCTTGGGCCTGGAAATGGCTGATTTCCATGTGGAGAGTATCAAATAACTCCTCTTCGAAATATGGCGAATCTATTGGAGGTATGTAGATCGCACATAAGTAAACATCTTTTTTTGCTATTCCTATATTTTTATCTAGTTTTAGCCATACGTGTGATTTCCCCTGTTTTACCGGTGAGATGTGTTTGTCCAGTTCTCCCTTATACCACACCAATATTCCCCCGGAGGTTCTGCCCTTGCGTGTTTTAGTGTTCTTTACTGAGGGCACAATGATTTCATGGTACATTGGAGGACAGTGGGTCGGCATGTCCTTTTGGCACCATGTTTCTGTTAACACAATTATATCAATGTCTTTTATAGCTTTTAGGAATTCAGGGTCTGTACTCTTCATCCCAAAAGTTGAGGAGCGGAGGCCCTGGATATTCCAGCAGCTTATGTGGAAAGAACGCATTTATATAGTTCAATAAAACGAAATAAAATGGACCTATTTTGTGGGATGAGTGTGGAAACACTATTTTCTATAATGCTAAGTGATGATTTAGTATAAATTTCATGAGGCATGCACATATATCTATCTAATAATAGTAATAATACTGATAAGATAACAATAATGATAATGATAAATAACAATATTAATAATTTCTCCGGCTTTCTATCAGGCTGTTCAGCATCGTCATGATCTTTCTCAGTTCTTGGTCTACAGTCTGTGGTCTAGAGGGGGGTCTTGGGTCAGGTATAAAAGCACGGTTCTGTTGTCGGTTTTGTAAAGGGGTGTGGGGGACATTGGTGGTCCTGTTTGGGCTCCCAATGGTAGGGGGGGTGGGAGGGCTGCGTCTTTTGGCAGTGTTTATGAGGTTTCTTGCGAAGACCCACATCCGCTGTTTGAGTAGATGTATTTCGTCATAGAGGTCCCTTGTGTTGATGTTTGGATGATGGGCCAGGGAGACGTTGGGGAGGACAGAACATCTCGTGTCGATCTCCCTGTTGGTGTTGTGGATTATATAGGCTGGGGTGTCCTTTCTGGGCAGTAGTGTGGAGATCACGATCCGCGCCTCGGGGAATTCCCTGCTGGCCTTTTCTGCCATCCTGCTCACCGCCCAAGCCGTGCCTTCCTGTAGGGTGCGTAGGTCGTTCGTGCCTGTGTGGATCACAATCCATTTGGGGCTTCCAAGGGATTCTTTGTTCAGGATCTTCATTGCTTGGCCTGTGTTGCTGCACCATTTTTTCAGGACTTGATGGTCTGGGAACAGCCTCTGGGGGTCCAGAAACTTTCCGTTGGAGTCGGTCAGCAGGACCGCCTGAGGGGCTGGTTTTTCAGACTGGGTAACAGTAGTCTGGGTAGGACTCGCCTGGTGGCTGGTTGTTGGCTGGGTTTCTGGGATATGTTGTGTGGCAGGAGCGGGGTTTGGGGTTTTCGGTGTGTCCTCGTTTGGGGGGGTATCTGTCGGTTTTTGTGTTCCTGTGTGTGAGGACTGGGTAGCAGTAGTCTGGGCATGACTCGACTGAGGGCTGGTTGGAGCAGGGTTTGTGGCTTTCGGTGTGTCTTCGTGTGGGGTGGCATCCGGCGGGTTCTGTGTCCTTGTGTGTGTTGTTTTTGTGTCCTCAGGTTTTTGGACCTTAAGAGGTTTGTGTTGCCTGCTGAGCCTTTCTACGGTCTCCTTCATTTTGTTTAGTTGAGTACGGAGTTCTTTGATCTCATTTCTTTGCTCCTCTGTGGTCTTTCTCAGCTTGTGGATGGTGGACTCGTGTTCCGTTTTTAGCTGTTTGAATTCCTCCTTCAAATTCTTGGCCAGTGTTTCTCTGTATTCGTTGAAATCAAGTTCTAGTTTGGCCAGATTCTCTTTCATCATTTTGTTTTCGTTGAGAGGTGTGGGGGGGGTGGAGATGTACAGGGAGGTGTTTTCCTCTGCTGGTCTCTCTTCTTCTTCCTCCACTTGGCTCTCCTCGTCCTCTGTTCGACTCTCTTTTGCTTCCTGTCCATTGGTCCTCTTTGTGTCTGTCTTAGTTTTCAACTGGGGGAATTCCTTTTCGAAGGTGTCCAGATTTTCCACATTCCCCTGTATCATGATCTTTCTATTTTTGTTGTAGTAGCTTATGGTTAGCAGGGGGTCATCTTTATCTAGGTTTCCATCTTTACATATTTTCAGTCTGCCTCCACTGCCAATACCTTCACTGGAGACGTATGTGTAGTGTTTTTGTAAAGTCTCCTTCCAGGAGGTGACGTATTCGGTGTAGAATATGAGGTTGTTCTTCAGCTTAGTCCCTTTGTGTGTGGTATAGTCCACGTAGAGGATTTCTGGGTTATTTTTTAGTGTTGTGTACTTGTATTTTTCCTTTGCTTTATTTTTTGTGCATTGCTCAGGATATATCATTTCCCTGCTCATTGTAGTCGTTTGTTTTTTTGTCTCAGATAGATAACTTTTTTTTTTCTCTTTTTTGTGTCGTGTTCCACCTTAGCCCACTTTTAGGTCCAAAATTGGGAGTTTTTCAGGGGTTCATCTTTGATATAGCTGCTCTTAAAGGTTTATCTTTCTCTTTTTCTCACAGGCTCTTGGTTCGGGTAGTTTATCGTTTCTCTCGGGTTTCTATTCCTTTTCCTCGCGGGTTTGTTGTTCTTTTTTCAGGTTTTTTTTTTTTTTCCAGCTAAATTTAAATAAAATTAAACTTTTTCCAAACTAACTTTAACTAAAATGAAACTTAGGTAGAGTTAGGTAAAACTTATTTCTCCGGCTTTTTCTCTCCAGCTGGTGTTTCCTCTCCTCTCTCTCTCTCTCATGCTCTCTCGCTCCGTCTCTCTCTCTCTAGGTGCAGTTACCTCTCTTTGCTCCTTTTCTCCTTTCAGCCGTTTCCCTTCGTTCAAATTTCGCGCGCTCAGCTCTCAGCTCTCAGCGCTCTCTCCGGGCTTCTGCCCTGGCCCCAGCCCCTCGGCTCGGCTGTGCTGTCCCGGCCCGGTGTTTGTCCGAGTTTCTCCGACCCCGGAGTTTCTCGGGTTTCAGGCCCCGGGCTTGCTCGCTCTCCAGGCCCGACCCGATCCGGCACCCCTATCTCTACACTCGCCTCTTTGACTGGCTCGGGCCGCTCCTCCCGGTCTGGGTCGACTCCTGTTGCTGCTCGCTCTCCTTCTCTCCGGTGCCTCGCTCGGCCCGGTTCCTCGGGCCTTTCTCCGGCTTCAGGCTCCGTGCTCCGGTTGCTGCTCGGGCTCTGCTCTCTCTCTCTCCCTGTTTTGGAGTTCTCTCTCTCTGTTCCCGGTTTCTCTCTCTCTGTTCCCGGGTTTTCCTGCGCTGTTCTGGCTCCGATCCCCCTCTCAGCAATTCCCAGACTCTCTCAGTTATTCCCAGTGTGTATCAGTGATTCCCACTATTTCTCAGTGATTCACCCTCTCTCTCTCTCAGTGATTCCCAGTCTTTCTCCCAGTGATTCCCAGTCTATCTCTCTCTCTCTCGCACTTATTCCCAGTCTCTCTTTCTCAGTGATTCCCAGTACCTCTCAGTGCTTCCGAGTCTCTCTCTCAGTGGTTCCCATCTCTCTTTCTCAGTGATTCCCAGTCTCTCTTTCAGTGCTTCCCAGTCTCTCTCTCAATGATTCCCAGTCTCTGTTGCAGTGTTTCCCAATCTCTCTGTGATTTCCAGTATTTCTCAGTGATTCCCAGTCTCTCTTTCAGTGATTCCCAGTCTCTCTGTGATTCCCAGTATTTCTCAGTGAATGCCGATTTCTCTCTCAGTGATTCCCAGTCTCTGTTTCTGTGTTTCCCGGTCTCTCTGTGATTCCCAGTATTTCGCAGTGATTCCCAATCTCTCAGTGATTCCCAATCTCTCTCTCTCTCAGTGATTCCTAGTCTCTCTCAGTGATTCCCAGTATTTCTCAGTGATGCCCCATCTTTCTCTCTCAGTGATTCCCAGTCTTTCTCCCAGTGATTCCCAGTCTCTCTTTCTCAGTGATTCCCATCTCTCTTTCTCAGTGATTCCCAGTGTTGTGTTTTGAGTTTTGCGTCAATTAAGTTTGTCCCAGTTCCCGGGTGTTACCTGAAGGGGGTGCTGGGGGGCTCGGTTTTACTTTGGCTTTCACTTTCAGTTTCGGGTTCTGCCTTGCAGACAATGTGCTGTAATGTCCACCCACTTATTCAGTAAATAGTAAAAGGTTCATTCCGTCTCCTCTATTCATTACTGTTCGGTCAAGATGCAATACTGGCAACGAGGCAGCTGTTGAACTCTCTAGAAGGACGGAGATAGACATGCGAACCTACAGCCGTGATATTGGAAATTGCGACGAGCAGGCCACTCAGCTAGCAACATCAACGGCATTTTGATAGTTGGCTAGCTGCGACGTAGATGGCGGACAGAGTATTGTGCGGGCCAGGCAACTACCGTGAGTGTAGCTACCGTAACTCTGGCCGGAGGAGAAAAAGAATTTTTTTAAAAAGAAAAAAGTCCGTGGATCTTAAAGGGACAGTGCACATTAAAACTATGACGACCTTGGGACGTATTGAAGAGTTCTCTGGGGATAAGGACAGTTCATGGGAGGAATACGCAGAAAGACTGGGGTGTTTCTTTGAGGCCAATAATATTGACAAAGAAGAGAAGCGCTCAGTGTTGCTAAGTGTATGCGGAGCTGCTACTTACTCCGTCCTGCGTTCATTGGTGGCTCCTCGTAAACCTAGTGAGGTGGATTATGCTGATTTGATTGAGAAGCTGCAGAAACATTTTAACCCAAAACCCTCAGAGATTGTGCAGCGTTTCCATTTTCACAATTGTAAACAACAGCCTGGGCAATCTATTTCAAGTTACATTGCTGAGTTGAGGAAACGCTCATTACATTGTAATTTTGGTGACCATTTAGGCAATATGCTCCGTGATCGGATTGTGTGTGGAGTGCTGGACTCGGCATTGCAGAGACAGCTGTTAGCGGAGAAGGCCCTGATGTTCCGACTGGCCGAGGAGAAGGCTTTAGCAGCAGAGGCTGCATCGATGAACACACGTATGCTCCGTACAGAGGCAGCACCATCTCAAGCCGCCGAGGAGGTGCACAAGACCACACATGCAGCTGCTGCTGCGAGAGACATGGAGGCAACTAAAGAGACACGAAGAAAATGTTTCCACTGTGGGGCTCTCCATGGTTCCACTACGCAAATTTGTGTCAGCGGTATGTCATTTCTGTAAGAAAAGAGGACACATAGCTTGTGTCTGCATGAAGAAAGCTCAGGCTGCTGCAGCAGAGCCAACACAAGCATCGCAGACACACACCCTGATACTGGAGGACAACGATGAGTACACAGTGTATACCACGGAAGCTGAGCAGCTACCCCACAGACGGTGGGGATACACGGCAAATGTGATCATGAATGGGGCACCACTCTGCATGGAGGTGGATTCAGGCTCAGCGTGTTCGTTGATAAGTGAAGAGACTTACAAGAGGCTGTGGCCAAGTGACCCCCGGCGATGGCTCAGGTCAGTGGCGTGCTACGGCAGTGGTCCCAAGCTCAACTCCAGGTGCTGGGTATGATTCATGTGGAAGTTAAGTATCAGGCAGTCAAGGACACACTTCCACTTTATGTGGTGGCGGGCAGGGCACAAGCCTGCTGGGCAGAGATTGGTTTGAGCCCCTCGGTATTGAAGTGACAGGAGTACACACGGTACAGCGACAGCCCATAATGCCTATGTTGGAGAACTATGAAGAGGTTTTTGGTGAGTTCGGGGCCTGTCGGGGACCGCCAGTCTCAATCGAAGTGGACTCAGGGGTAGCGCCTAAGTTCTTCAAGGCGCGACCAGTCCCTTTTGTCTTGCGCAAGAAGGTGGATGAGGCCCTGGATAAGCTGGTGAACCAAGGGGTTCTCTTGCCAGTGAAGAACTCCCGTTGGGCCACCCCTATCGTGCCCATTGCAAAGAAGGATGGGGGCCTGCGAATCTGTGGAGATTACAGATGTATGGTTAATACTGCTGTGTTACCAGATGTGTATCCCTTACCAACAGTTACAGAGCTGTTTTCAACACTGGCTGGAGGCACTCTGTTCACCAAGCTGAATCTCAAGCAAGCATACCAGCAACTGGTCCTGGATGAAGAGTCAGCCGAGCTGTTGACAATCAACACCCACAGAGGACTTTTCCAAGCCACAAGGCTGCAGTTTGAGGTGTCTACGGCTGTGGCAATCTTTCAGAGGTTCATGGACACCCTGTTGGCTGGTGTTCCGGGAGCTCAGCCTTACTTGGATGACATACTGATTACAGGCAAGACACAGGAAGCCCATGATGAGCGGCTGCAGGAAGTACTACACCGGCTGGCTGAGGTAGGACTACGCCTTCAGAAGGAGAAATGTGTGTTCGCTGCCAATGGGGTGGAGTTCTTGGGATTCCAAGTGGATAAAGACGGTGTGCATCCGACTACGGAGAAGGTGGAGGCTATCAGGAGCGCTCCCACCCCCAAGAACAAGACCGAACTGCAGGCATTCCTTGGACTGTTAAACTTCTACAGTTGTTTTCTCAAGGGCAAAGCCACAATCTTAGAGCCACTGCACAGGCTGTTAGACCAAGCAACAGTGTGGAACTGGACCTCAGCTTATGAAACAGCCTACAGACAGGCAAAGGAACTGCTACAAGCAGATAAGGTTCTGGCACACTATGATGAAAACAAGCCATTGGTGTTGGTGTGTGATGCCTCACCATACGGGCTGGGAGCTCTGTTGGGTCACATAGAGCCAGATGGCCGGGAAGCGCCTATCAGTTTTGCCTCAAGAACACTCTCAACAACAGAACGTAATTACGCCCAGATTGACAAGGAGGTCCTAGCCATCATATTTGGGGTAAAGAAGTTCAGCCAGTACCTGTTAGGGAGACAGTTCGTCATCTACACAGACCACAAGCCACTCTTGGGGCTCCTGCATCACTCCAAGCCCATGCCCCAGATCATATCACCGTGTATGCTTCGGTGGAGTCTGATGTTGGGGGCCTACAGTTATGAACTTTGCTACAGGCCTGGGAAGATGCTGGCTAATGCTGATGCTCTGAGTCGCTTGCCTTTGAACCGGCTGATGGCTGAGATGCCACCACCCCTGGAGGTGCTGCTACTGGAGAAGGTTCCGGAGGCCCCACTCCATGCCCAGCGGATTGACAGCCTCACACAGAAAGATCCAGTCTTATCACGGGTGCTACGCTGGCTGTTGCATGGCTGGCCCGCCGAGGTCCAGGAGGAGCATTTCAAGCCCTTCGTTCAGAGGCGCCATGAAATGTCTGCACACAAGAACTGCGTGCTCTGGGGAAGCCGTGTGGTGGTTCCTGCCGCCGCAAGAGAGGAGGTGCTGAAAATGCTGCATGACTCACACCCTGGGATTGTGCACATGAAGGCGTTGGCGAGAAGCTACGTCTGGTGGCCGGGGTTGGACCGAGACGTGGAGGAGGTGGTAAAGAGCTGTGAGACATGTCAGCTGACTCGCCATAGCCCATCCAAGGCTCCCCTTCACCCCTGGGAGTGGACCACTCGTAAATGGTCAAGACTCCACATTGACTTTGCAGGGCCATTTCAGGGGAAGGTCTTTTTGATAGTGGTGGATTCTCATTCGAAATGGCTGGAGGTGGCTATCATGAGCTCCATGACATCCAGTGCAGTGATCAATGCGTTTCGTTTGCTGTTTGCCACACATGGGGTCCCCGACGTGCTGGTTTCGGACAATGGAGCAGCCTTCATGTCAGCGGAGTTCAAGGCTTTTGCAGGCAGAAACTGGATCCGCCACGTGACCACAGCGCCCTATCACCCCTCCTCTAACGGGCAGG
Organism: Somniosus microcephalus; assembly: GCF_052327205.1. Classification (NCBI taxonomy): domain Eukaryota; kingdom Metazoa; phylum Chordata; class Chondrichthyes; order Squaliformes; family Somniosidae; genus Somniosus; species Somniosus microcephalus. The sequence continues at coordinate 179,915,413 of NC_140996.1, read as the reverse complement.
CAGAGAGGATGGTACAAGCCATAAAAGAGGCACTGGTGAGGATATCGGTGGGGGACTGGCAAACCAGATTGGCCAGGTTCCTGTTATCACAGCATACCACACCAAACTCAGCAACAGGGAAGAGTCTTGCCAAGATGCTGATGGGTCACCGGCTGGCGACTGCACTGGACCGGCTACACCCAGACTACAGGGATGAGATGCACACAAAGCAAGAGGAGCTGGCTAAGAAGCACCAGGGCACCGCCAGGCAGTTCGAGCCGTCAGAGACTGTGTTTGCCTGTTGCTATGCAGGAGGAGACAAATGGATGCCTGCCGTGGTGGAGCAGGCCACGGGTCCACTGTCGTACAGCGTCCGTACACCTGATGGCCAGCTACACAGATGCCACGTAGACCAGCTATGGGGTCGTACTCCGGTGAGAGTAACAGAGACATCACAGGCTAGGCCATTGTCACCGCCACCTCTGCCAGGCAGTGACGGCCTGCTTCCTGCAACAACGACGGAAGCCACATCGACAGAAGGTGTCACGGAGTCATCAGCCACGGAGGAAGGTTTTCCTGCGGCTAGCAGTGGCACCCTGACTATGCCTGTCCAGCGGCGCTCAAGTCGGGTTAGATTCCGTCCCAGACGCCTGGAGGACTAAGGGGTTTTATCTGGGGGAAAGGCGTGTTGTGTTTTGAGTTTTGCTTCAATGAAGTTTCTCCCAGTTCCCGGGTGTTACCTGAAGGGGGTGCTGGGGGGCTCGGTTTTACTTTGTCTTTCACTTTCAGTTTCCGGTTCTGCCTTGCAGACAATGTGCTGAAATGTCCACCCATTTACTCAGTAAATAGTAAAAGGTTCATTCCGTCTCCTCTATTCATTACTGTTTGGTCAAGATGCAATACCCAGTCTCTCTTTCAGTGATTCCCAGTCTCTCTCTGATTCCCAGTATTTCTCAGTGATTCCCAGTCTCTCTCTCAGTGATTCCCAGTCTCTCTTTCAGTGTTTCCCAGTCTCTCTCTGATTCCCAGTATTTCTCAGTGATTCCCAGTCTCTCTCTATGATTCCCTGTATTTCTCAGTGAATACCTATTTCTCTCTCAGTGATTCCCAGTCTCTGTTTAAGTGTTTCCCAGTCTCTCTCTGTGATTGCCAGTATTGCTCAGTGATTCCCATTCTCTCTCAGTGATTCCCAGTCTCTCTCAGTGATTTACTGTCTCTCTTTCTCAGTGATTCCCAGTCTCTCTTTAAGTGATTCCCAGTCTCTCAGTGATTCCCAGTATTTCTCAGTGATTCCCCATTTCTCTCAGTGATTCCCAGTCTCTACTTCAGTGATTCCCAGTCTCTCTGTGATTCCCAGTATTTCTCAGTGATTCCCCATCTCTCTCTCTGTCATTCCCTGTCACTCTCTCTCTCTCACTCAGTGATTGCCATCCCTTTCTCAGTGATTCCCAGACCCTCTCAGTGATTCCCATACTCTCTCTCTCAATGATTCCCAGTCTCTCACAGTGATTCTCTGTCTCTCTTTCTCAGTGATTCCCAGTCTCTCTTTCAGTGATTCCTTGTCTCATTCTCTCTTGCACTGATTCCCAGTCCCTCTCTCTCTCTCTCTTGCACTGATTCCCAGTCTCTCTTTCTCACTGATTCCCAGTCCCTCTTTTTCAGTGATTCCCAGTCTATATCTCTCATTGATGCCCAGTCTTGCACTCAGTGATTCCCAATCTCTCTTTCTCCCAGTGATTCCCATTCTCTATCAGTGATTCCCAGTCTCTCTTTCTCAGTTATTCCCAGTCACTCTCAGTGATTCCCAGTATCTCTCTGTTATTCCCAGTATCTCCCAGTGCTTCCCAGTCCCTCTCTCAGTGATTCCCATCTCTCTTTCACAATGATTCCCAGTCCCTCTCTCAGTTATTCCCAGTCTCTATTTCAGTGATTCCCAGTCTCTCTGTGATTCCCAGTATTTCTCAGTGATTCCCCATCTCTCTCTCTGTCATTCCCTGTCACTCTCTCTCTCTCTCGCTCAGTGATTGCCATCCCTTTCTCAGTGATTCCCAATCTCTCTCTCTGTCATTCCCTGTCACTCTCTCTCTCTCACTCAGTGATTGCCATCCCTTTCTCAGTGATTCCCAATCTCTCTCAGTGATTCCCATTCTCTCTCTCAATGATTCCCAGTCTCTCACAGTGATTTCCTTTCTCTCTTTCTCAGTGATTCCCAGTCTCTATTTCAGTGATTCCCAGTCTCTCTGTGATTCCCAGTATTTTGCAGTGATTCCCCATCTCTCCCTCTGCCATTCCCTGTCACTCTCAAATTCAAATTCAAATGCTTTATTGGCATGAAAGTTTACAGAGAACCATATTGCCAAAGCTTACATTGCAAAAAGGTACAGTTTTCTAACATTCTGTAGGTGTCAATCGATTTGACATTTGTTGGGTACATACAATATTACTTTTAAACAATATTAATTTTAAACAGTCTTTGTACTTCATTTGGTACGTTCAATATTAATTTTAAACAGTCTTAATTTTAAACAGTCCTCAGGTTGTGACATGTTGTTACATATTTGGCCCCAAGGTATGGTCTGTCTCCTTCTCCTAGGACTAATCTCAATTTTGACAGATCATCCAATTCCTTGAAATCTCTCTCGCTCAGTGATTGCCATCCCTTTCTCAGTGATTCCCAATCTCTCTCAGTGATTCCCATTCTCTCTCTCAATGATTCCCAGTCTCTCTCAGTGATTCCCATTCTCTCTCTCAATGATTCCCAGTCTCTCACAGTGATTCCCATTCTCTCTCTCAATGATTCCCAGTCTCTCACAGTGATTCCCATTCTCTCTCTCAATGATTCCCAATCTCTCTCAGTGATTCCCATTCTCTCTCTCAATGATTCCCAGTCTCTCACAGTGATTCTCTGTCTCTCTCTCTCAGCGATTCCCAATCTCTCTCTCTGTGATTCCCTGTCTCTCTCTCTCTCTCTCTCTCTCTCAGTGATTCTAAGATTCTCTCTCAGTGATTCCCAGTCTCTCTCAGTTATTCCCAGTGTCTCTCTGTGATTCCCACTATTTCTCAGTGATTCCCCATCTCTCTCTCTCTCAGTGATTCCCAGTCTTTCTCCCAGTGATTCCCAGTCTCTCTCTCTCTCTCGCACTTATTCCCAGTCTTTCTCAGTGATGCCCAGTATCTCCCAGTGCTTCCCTGTCTCTCTCTCTCTCAGTGGTTCCCATCTCTCTTTCTCAGTGGTTCCCTGTCTTTCTCTCAGTGATTCCGAGTATTTCTCAGTGATTCTGAGTATTTCTCAGTGATTCCGAGTATTTCTCAGTGAATACCGATTTCTCTCTCTGTGATTCCCAGTCTCTCACAGTGATTCCCAGTCTCTCTTTCTCAGTGATGCCCAGTTTCGCACTCAGTGATTCCCAGTCTCTCTCTCAGTGATTCCCAGTCTCTCTCTCAGTGATTCCTAGTCTCTCTGTGATTCCCAGTATTTCTCAGTGATTCCCCACCTCTCTCTCTGTCATTCCCTGTCACTCTCTCCCTTTCTCAGTGATTCCCAATCTCTCTCTCTCAGTGCTTCTGAGTCTCTCTCTCTCAGTGATTCCCAATCTCCCTCTCAGTGATTCCCAGTCTTTGTTTCAGTGTTTCCCAGTCTCTCTGTGATTCCCAGTATTTCTCAGTGATTCCCATTCTCTCTCTCTCTGTGATTCCCAGTCTCTCTCAGTGATTTCCTGTCTCTCTTTCTCAGTGATTCCCAGTCTCTCTTTAAGTGATTCCCAGACTCTCTTTAAGTGATTCCCAGACTCTCAGTGATTCCCAGTATTTCTCAGTGATTCCCCATTTCTGTCTCAGTGATTCCCAGTCTCTATTTCAGTGATTCCCAGTCTCTGTTTCAATGATTCCGAGTCTCTCTGTGATTCCCAGTATGTCTCAGTGATTCCCTGTCTCTGTTTCAGTGATTCCCAGTCTCTCTGTGATTCCCAGTATTCCTCAGTGATTCCCCATCTCTCTCTCTGTCATTCCCTGTCACTCTCTCTCTCGCTCAGTGATTGCCATCCCTTTCTCAGTGATTCCCAATCTCTCTCAGTGATTCCCATTCTCACTCTCAATGATTCCCCGTCTCTATCAGTGATTCCCAGTATTTCTCAGTGATGCCCCATCTCTCTCTCTTTGTGATTCTCTCTCTCTCTCTCTCTCTCTCAGTGATTCCAGGATTCTCTCTCAGCGATTCCCAGACTCTCTCAGTTATTCCCAGTGTGTATCAGTGATTCCCACTAGCTCTCAGTGATTCACCCTCTCTCTCTCTCAGTGATTCCCAGTCTTTCTCCCAGTGATTCCCAGTCTATCTCTCTCTCGCACTTATTCCCAGTCTCTCTTTCTCATTGATTCCCAATACCTCCCAGTGCTTCCGAGTCTCTCTCTCTCAGTGGTTCCCATCTCTCTTTCTCAGTGATTCCCAGTCTCTCTTTCAGTGCTTCCCAGTCTCTCTCTCAGTGATTCCCAGTCTCTCTGTGATTCCCAGTATTTCTCAGTGAATACCGATTTCTCTCCCAGTGATTCCCAGTCTCTGTTTCTGTGTTTCCCGGTCTCTGTGTGATTCCCAGTATTTTGCAGTGATTCCCAATCTCTCTCTCTCAGTGATTCCCAATCTCTCTCTTTCAGTGATTCCCAATCTCTCAGTGATTCCCAATCTCTCTCTTTCAGTGATTCCCAATCTCTCAGTGATTCCCAGCCTCTCTCTCAGTGACTCCCAATCTCTCTCTTTCAGTGATTCCCAATCTCTCAGTGATTCCCAGCCTCTCTCTCAGTGACTCCCAACCTCTCTCTCTCAGTGATTCCCAATCTCTCTCTCTCAGTGACTCCCAATCTCTCTCTTTCAGTGATTCCCAATCTCTCAGTGATTCCCAGTCTCTCTCTCTCAGTGATTCCCAATCTCTCTCTTTCAGTGATTCCCAATCTCTCAGTGATTCCCAGTCTCTCTCTCTCAGTGATTCCCAGTCTCTCTCTCTCAGTGACTCCCAATCTCTCTCTTTCAGTGATTCCCAATCTCTCAGTGATTCCCAGCCTCTCTCTCAGTGATTCCCAATCTCTCTCTCTCAGTGACTCCCAATCTCTCTCTTTCCGTGATTCCCAATCTCTCAGTGATTCCCAGTCTCTCTCTCTTAGTGATTCCCAATCTCTCAGTGATTCCCAGCCTCTCTCTCAGTGATTCCCAATCTCTCTCTCTCAATGATTCCCAGTCTCTCTTTCAGTGTTTCCCAGTCTCTCAGTGATTCTCAGTCTCTGTTTAAGTGTTTCCCAGTCTCGCTCTGTGATTCCCAGTATTGCTCAGTGATTCCCATTCTCTCTCGGTGATTCCCAGTCTCTGTTTCAGTGTTTCCCAGTCTCTCAGTGATTCTCAGTCTCTGTTTAAGTGTTTCCCAGTCTCGCTCTGTGATTCCCAGTATTGCTCAGTGATTCCCATTCTCTCTCGGTGATTCCCAGTCTCTGTTTCAGTGTTTCCCAGTCTCTCTATGATGCCCAGTCTCTCTCAGTGATTTCCTGTCTCTCTTGCTCAGTGATTCCCAGTCTCTCTTTAAGTGATTCCCAGTCTCTCAGTGATTCCCAGTATTTCTCAGTGATTCCCCATTTCCCTCTCAGTGATTCCCAGTCTCTCTTTCAGTGATTCCCAGTCTCTCTTGCTCAGTGATTCCCAGTCTCTATTTCAGTGATTCCCAGTCTCTCTGTGATTCCCAGTATTTCTCAGTGATTCCCAATCTCTCTCTCTCAGTGACTCCCAATCTCTCTCTTTCAGTGATTCCCAATCTCTCAGTGATTCCCAATCTCTCTCTCTCAGTGACTCCCAATCTCTCTCTTTCAGTGATTCCCAATCTCTCAGTGATTCCCAGTCTCTCTCTCTCAGTGATTCCCAATCTCTCAGTGATTCCCAGTCTCTCTCTCTCAGTGACTCCCAATCTCTCTCTTTCAGTGATTCCCAATCTCTCAGTGATTCCCAGTCTCTCTCTTTCAGTGATTCCCAATCTCTCAGTGATTCCCAGCCTCTCTCTCAGTGATTCCCAATCTCTCTCTCTCAGTGACTCCCAATCTCTCTCTTTCAGTGATTCCCAATCTCTCAGTGACTCCCAATCTCTCTCTTTCAGTGATTCCCAATCTCTCTCTCTCATTGATTCCCAGTCTCTCTTTCAGTGTTTCCCAGTCTCTCAGTGATTCCCAGTCTCTGTTTAAGTGTTTCCCAGTCTCGCTCTGTGATTCCCAGTATTGCTCAGTGATTCCCATTCTCTCTCGGTGATTCCCAGTCTCTGTTTCAGTGTTTCCCAGTCTCTCTATGATTCCCAGTCTCTCTCAGTGATTTCCTGTCTCTCTTGCTCAGTGATTCCCAGTCTCTCTTTAAGTGATTCCCAGTCTCTCAGTGATTCCCAGTATTTCTCAGTGATTCCCCATTTCCCTCTCAGTGATTCCCAGTCTCTATTTCAGTGATTCCCAGTCTCTCTGTGATTCCCAGTATTTCTCAGTGATTCCCAGTCTCTCTCTCTCAATGATTCCCAGTCCCTCTTTCTCAGTGATTCCCAGTCTCTCTTTCTCAGTTATTCCCAGTCACTCTCAGTGATTCCCTGTATCTCTCTGTGATTCCCAGTATCTCCCAGTGCTTCCCAGTCCCTCTCTCAGTGATTCCCATCTCTCTTTCACAATGATTCCCAATCTCTCTCAGTGATTCCCAGTCTCTGTTTCAGTGATTCCCAGTCCCTCTGTGATTCCCAGTATTTCTCAGTAATTCCCCATCTCTCTCTCTCTGTCATTCCCTGTCTCTCTCTCTCTCTCTCTCTCTCACTCAGTGTTTACCATCCCTTTCTCCACGATTCCCATTCTCTCTCTCTCAGTGATTCCCAGTATCTCACAGTGATTTCCTTTCTCTCTTTCTCAGTGATTCCCAGTCTCTCTTTAAGTGATTCCCAGTCTCTCAGTGATTCCCAGTATTTCTCAGTGATTCCCCATTTCTCTCTCAGTGATTCCCAGTCTCTGTTTCAGTGATTCCCAGACTCTCTGTGATTCCAATTAATTCTCAGTGATTCCCCATCTCTCTCTCTGTCATTCTCTGTCACTCTCTCTCTCTCACTCAGTGATTGCCATCCCTTTCTCAGTGATTCCCAGTCTCTCTCAGTGATTCCCATTCTCTCTCTCAATGATTCCCAGTCTCTCACAGTGATTCTCTGTCTCTCTCTCTCAGCGATTCCCAATCTCTCTCTCTGTGATTCCCTGTCTCTCAAATCAAATCAAATCAAATCAACTTTTATTGTCATTGTTAGTGCACAAGTGCAGTCCAATGAAATGTAGGCTTGCGGCTCCCGAGAGTGTACATTTAGATTAAGACATTTAAACATTCAACATACATTTGGCTTGTAATACATTAACATAAATATAACCGTAATAAAGTGCATTGGCAGATGTGCAGGCTTTAGAGTTTATTTGTGGAGTTCAGTAGGATGACAGCCTGGGAAAAAAGCTGTTTCTAAATCTGGTCGTACGGGTGCGAATGCATCTGTAGCGTCTCCCAGATGGCAGGAGGGCGAACAGACTGTGGCTGGGGTGGGTAGGGTCTTTGATGATGGACCGTGACCTCCGTAAACAGCGTTTCTGGTATATGTGCTCTATGGTCGGTAGCCGGGTGCCGGTAATGCGTTGGGCAGTTTTGACTACCCGCTGCAGGGCTTTCCGGTCATAGTAGCTACAGCTGCCATACCATACTGTGATACAGTTCGTCAGGATGCTCTCTATTGTGCAGTGGTAAAAGTTAGAGAGGATCAGGGGTGACAGGTTACATCCCTTCAGCCTCCTTAGGAAATATAGGCGCTGCTGGGCCTTCTTCACCAGAGAGGAGGTGTTGAGGGACCAGGAGAGGTCTTCCGTGATGTGGACTCTGAGGAACATAAAGCTGTCCACCCTTTCCACCACAGCCCCATTGATGGGGATGGGGGCGTGACTTCCGCCTTTAGCCTTCCTGAAGTCCACAATGATTTCTTTGATTTCTCTCTCTCTCTCTCTCTCAGTGATTCTAAGATTCTCTCTCAGTGATTCCCAGTCTCTCTCAGTTATTCCCAGTGTCTCTCTGTGATTCCCACTATTTCTCAGTGATTCCCCATCTCTCTCTCTCTCTCAGTGATTCCCAGTCTTTCTCCCAATGATTCCCAGTCTCTCTCTCTCTCTCTCTCTCGCACTTATTCCCAGTCTTTCTCAGTGATGCCCAGTATCTCCCAGTGCTTCCCCGTCTCTCTCTCTCTGTGGTTCCCATCTCTCTTTCTCAGTGGTTCCCTGTCTTTCTCTCAGTGATTCCGAGTATTTCGCAGTGATTCCGAGTATTTCTCAGTGAATACCGATTTCTCTCTCTGTGATTCCCAGTCTTTCACAGTGATTCCCAGTCTCTCTTTCTCAGTGATGCCCAGTTTCACACTCAGTGATTCCCAGTCTCTCTCTCAGTGATTCCCAGTCTCTCTCTCAGTGATTCCCAATTCTCTCTCTCTCTCTGTCTGTGATTCCGAGGCTCTCTCTCTCAGTGATTCCCAGTCTCTCTGTGATTCCCAGTATTTCTCAGTGATTCCCCATCTCTCTCTCTGTCATTCCCTGTCACTCTCTCTCCCTCTCGCTCAGTGATTGCCATCCCTTTCTCAGTGATTCCCAATCTCTCTCTCCCAGTGCTTCCGAGTCTCTCTCGCTCAGTGATTCCCATCCCTCTTTCTCAGTGATTCCCAGTCTCTCTCTCAGTGATTCCCAGTCTCTGTTTCAGTGTTTCCCAGTCTCTCTGTGATTCCCAGTATTTCTCAGTGATTCCCATTCTCTCTCTCTCAGTGATTCCCAGTCTCTCTCAGTGATTTCCTGTCTCTCTTTCAGTGATTCCCAGTCTCTCTTTCAGTGATTCCCAGTCTCTCTCTCTCTCGCACTGATTCCCAGTTTCTCTCTCAGTGATTCCCAGTCTCTCTTTCAGTGTTTTCCAGTCTCTCTGTGATTCTCAGCATCTCCCAGTGCTTCCAAGTCTCTCTCTCTCAGTGATTCCTATCTCTCTTTCCCAGTGATTCCCAGTCTCTCTTTCAGTGATTCCCAGTCTCTCGCTCAGTGATTCCCAGCCTCTGTTTCAGTGCTTTCCAGTCTCTCTGTGATTCTCAGCATCTCCCAGTGCTTCCGAGTCTCTCTCTCTCAGTGATTCCCATCTCTCTTTCCCAGTGATTCCCAGTCTCTCTTTCAGTGATTCCCAGTCTCTCTCTCAGTGATTCCCAGTCTCTGTTTCAGTGTTTCCCAGTCTCTCTGTGATTCCCAGTATTTCTCAGTGATTCCCAGTCTCTCTCTCAGTGATTCCCTGTCTCTCTTTCTCAGTGATTCCCAGTCACTCTTTCAGTGATTCCCAGTCTCTCTGTGATTCCCAGTATTTCTCAGTGATTCCCCATCTCTCTCTCTGTCATTCCCTGTCACTCTCTCTCTCTCTCTCTCGCTCAGTGATTGCCATCCCTTTCTCAGTGATTCCCAATCTATCTCTCTCAATGATTCCCAGTCTCTTTCAGTGATTCCCAGTCTCTCTCTCGGTGATTCCCATTCTCTCTCTCTCAATGATGCCCAGTCTCTCTTTCAGTGATTCCCAGTCTCTCTCTCAGTGATTCCCAGTCTCTGTTTCAGTGTTTCCCAGTCTCTCTGTGACTCTCAGTATTTCTCAGTGATTCCCATTCTCTCTCTCAGTGATTCCCAGTCTCTCTTTAAGTGATTCCCAGTGTCTCTCTCAGTGATTCCCAGTATTTCTCAGTGAATATCCATTTCTCTCTCAGTGATTCCCAGTCTCTCATTCAGTGATTCCCTGTCTCTCTGTGATTCCCAGTCTCTCTCAGTTATTCCCAGTATCTCATTCTCAGTGATTACATGTTTCTGTAAGAGATTCTCTGTCTCTCGCTCTCTCTCTCGCACTGACTCCCAGTCTCTCGCAGTGTATCCCAATCACTCTCTCAATGATTTCCAGTCTCTCTGTGATTCCCAGTCTCTCTCTCTCAGTTGATTCCCAGTAGAGTATTTCTCAATGATTCCCCATCTCTCTCTCTCAGTGACTCTCAGTCTCTCTCCCTCTCTGTGATTCCCAAACTCTATCTCAGTGATTCCCAGTATCTCCAAGTGCTTTCCAGTCTCTCTCTCTCTCTCTCTGTGATTCCCAGTTTCTCTCAGTCACTCCCAAAGTATCCTTCGGTGGTTCGCAGTCTATCTCAGTGATTCCCAATCTCTCTCTTCGTATTTCACTGTCTCCCACAGTGATTCCCAATCTCTCTTTCTCAGTGATTCCCAAAGACTCTCTTAACTTTTTCACAGTCTCCCACAGTTATTCCAGGGTTTTCTTTCTCAGTGATTCCCAGTCTCTCTCTTTCTCTCTCTCGCAGTGATTCCCAGTATCTCCCAGTGCTTCCCAGTCTCTTACAGTGAATCCCAATCACTCTCTCAGTGATTCCCAGTCACTCTCAGTGATTCCTAGTTTCTCTCTCTAAGTATTTCACAGTCTCTCTCTTTCTCTCTGTGATTCCCTGTCTCTCCCAGTGCTTCCCAGTCTCTCTCTCTCAGTGATTCCAAGTTTCTCTCTGTGACTTCCATTATCTCTCTCTCAATGATTCCCAGTCTCTCTTTGATAGTGATTCCCAAACTCTCTCTCAGTGATTCCCAGTATTTCCCAGTGCTTCCTAGTCTCTCTCTCTGTGATTCCAAGTCTCTCTCTCAGTAATTCTCAGTCTTTCACTCTCAGTGATTCCCAGTCTCTCTCAGTGATTCCCAGTCCCTCTCAGTGATTCCCAGACTCGATCTTTCAATGGTCCACAGTCTATCTCAGTGATTCCCAGTCTGTCTCTCAGTTATTCCCAGTCTCTCTCTCGGTGATTCCCAGTCTCTCTCTCAGTGATTCCCACTCTCTTTCTCGGTGATTCCCAGTATCTCCCAGTGCTTCCCAGTCATCTCTCTCAGTGATTCCCTGTCTCTCTCTCTCCCTCTCTGTGATTCCCAGTCCCTATATGATTCCCAGTATCTCTCACTGCTTCTCAGTCTCTCTCTCACAGCGATTCCCAATCCCTCTCACAGTGATTCCCATCTCTCTCTCTCAGTGATTCCCTGTCTGTCTCTCTCTCCCTGTCAGTGATTCCCAGTCTCTCTCTGTGACTCCCAGTATCTCCCAGTGATTCCCAGTATCTCTTTCTCAATGATTCGCAGTCTCTCACAGCGATTCCCAATCCCTCTCACAGTGATTCCCATCTCTCTCTCTCAGTGATTCCCTGTCTGTCTCTCTCTCTCCCTGTCAGTGATTCCCAGTCTCTCTCTGTGACTCCCAGTATCTCCCAGTGATTCCCAGTCTCTCTTTCTCAGTGATTCCCAGTCTCTCACAGTGATTCCCAATCACTCTCTCAGTGATTTCCAATCTCTCTGTGATTTCCAAACTCTCTCTCAGTGATTCCCAGTATCTCCCAGTGCTTCCCAGTCTCTCTCTCTCAGTGATTCCAAGTTTCTCTCTGTGATTCCCAGTCTCTCTCAGTGATTCCCAATCGCTCTCTCAGTGATTCCCAGTCACTCTCAGTGATTCCTAGTATCTCTCTCTAAGTATTTCACAGTCTCTCTCTTTCTCTCTGTGATTCCCTGGCTCTCCCAGTGCTCCCCAGTCTCTCTCTCTCTGTGATTCCAAGTTTCTCTCTCAGTGATTTCCATTATCTCTCTCTCTCTATGATTCCCAGTCTCTCGCAGTAATTCCCAGTCTCTCTTTCACTGTGATTCCCAGTCTCTCTCTTTCTCTGTAATTTACAGTCTCTCTCTCTCTCAGTGATTCCAAGTCTCTCGTTCAGTGATTCCCAGTCACTCTCTGTGATTCCCAGCATTTCTCAGTGATTCCCCATCTCTCTCAGTGATTCCCAGTCACTCTTTGTGATTCCCAATCTCTTTCTCAGTGATTCCTAGTATCTCCCAGTGCTTCCCAGTCTCTCTCTCCCTCTCTCTGATTCCCTGACTGTCTGTCTCTCTCTCTCCCTCTCAGTAATTCCAAGTCCCTCTTTCTCAATGATTCACAAGCTCTCTCTCAGTGATTCCCAGTTTCTCTCAGTGATTCCCAGTATTTCTCAGTGATTCCTCATCTCTCTCGTTCAGTGATTCCCAGTCTCTCGTTCAGTGATTTCCAGTCACTCTCTGTGATTCCCAGTATTTCTCATTGATTCCCCATCTCTCTCAGTGATTCCCAGTCTCCCTTTGTGATTCCTGTAATGTATGTAATGTATATACCTTAAGGGAGAGAACTACTTTTTACAGCTCCTGTATACTGTAGTACCGGCAGTGACCACACCTGTATATAAACCCTGAGTAGTGATCTGTACAGTTAGTTCTAGAGTAACCCTCATTCAGTAAACACCTGTTGATCATTCCCTGCAGTCTGTTGTCTGATTATTAAAGGACACAACATTAAGATACACGGATATAACATTGGCGACGACGCAGATTCGAACCTACCTGCAACTCTGCATCACCTCCCAGGGATTCGCTCCTGGAGAACAGTGGAAGGAGGTCGAGTCCAGAAGCACGGGCGTCGACCACGGGCAACCGCCCAGTCATCCAGCGGAGATTTGAGCATCGCAGGGGAGGCTGTCAAGAGCCAGGCTTGGCTTTCCAGTCACGGTGGTCCAGCGAAACGGGCTGGCAACAGGTACTGCGCAGACCCTTCCCGGACAGCGGCGGCTAGAGCCGACCGAGCGGCACAGAAAAAGGCCAAGCAGCATCGACGGGGGAGAGAGAGAGGGCAGAGCGCACAGGGCGCAGCTGGTGTTCAGGACCGAGCGGCATCAACGGGGAGAGAGATGAGAGAGAGCAGAGCGCAGCCGGTGTTCAAGGGCCGAGCAGCATCAACGGGGGAGAGAGGCGCGCAGGAAAACGTGAGGCGCAGCCATTGCCACGAGGACCGCAGAGAGCGGCATTGGCAGCAGCGCAGGAGCAGTGCACGAAACCCACAGGGCGTCGCCATTTGCCATGAGGACCATCGAGAGCGGCGTTGGCAGCAGCGCGGGAGACGCCATTTTAAGTCGCAGCGGGGAAGAAAGGAAAGCGCGGGAGACGCCATTTTAAGCTGCAGCGGGGAAGAAAGGAAAGCACGGGCGACGCCATTTTAAGCCAGTCTAACCACACCCAAAAATGCCGAAGAGTGGCAGTATCACAGCGTTCGACAATGAAGTCGAAGATTGGACGACATATGTCGAACGCATAGAAGTATACTGCAAGGCGAATGAAGTGCCAGATGACAAGGAAGCGCTGGTATTGTTGAATTCAATGGGTGCAAAAACGTATGGCTTACTACGAAACCTAGTAACCCCAGAGAAGCCAGTAGAAAAGGATTTTGAAAACATAGTGTCAATCCTACAGGACCACTTAAACCCCACACTGCTGCTGATAGCAGAAAGATTTAAGTTTCACAAAAGGAACCAGCATAAAGATGAAAGTAATGCTGAGTGTTTAACAGAACTGCGCAAGCTATCGAAACACTGCCAGTTTGGAACGGGACTAGCAGATACTTTAAGGGACAAGTTTCTGTGTGGGCTTCAAAGTGAAGGAACCCAGAAAAGGCTTCTATCAGAAAAGGATCTTACGCTGGACAAGGCTTTCAGCCTTGCAGTATCACATGAAGCAGCCGCACGGGGCGCTGCAGAGATACAACGGAGACCGCAAGAATATGGCACAAATGAAATGTCATACGGAACAGTGAAGTGCTATCGCTGCGGCAGAACAACACACGACCATAATGATTGCTGGTTCAAGGACAAAGTGTGCAGACAGTGTGGAAAAGTAGGACACATAGCAAGAGTATGCAGGCCGGGAAAGAAAACCAGCAGCAAGAAATCTCCACAGGAGAAGTACAAGAAGGTACATAAGGTGACGGAGAGTAGTTCAGGTGAACAGAAGAGTGATACAGACTCCGGAAGCAAGGAGCTGGGTTGTCTGAAACTACATAATGTGATCAAAACGGAGGATCACCAAACTATCTGGGTCCCGCTCAAGATAGCAGGAGTCCAAGTGAAAATGGAATTGGACACAGGATCAGCCCTAACAGTCATAAACCGAAGGAACTACAAGCGGCTATTCTCACATATACCCTTGAGAGATACAAAGATTGTCTTAAAGACGTACACGGGGCAAAAAGTCTACCCCAAAGGAAAAATAAGGGTGAACGTTATATATAACGACAAGGAAACACCAAAAATGGACCTATATGTATTGCCAGATGGAGGACCACCACTACTAGGACGTGAATGGATCCGGAAGATACAGCTAGATTGGCATTCCATACAAGCACTGACTGTAGATGCCAAAAAGGATGACGACGTCACACCTGGACGACTGTCAAAAATGCTAACTGACGCACAAGAAGTGTTCCAGCAGGGACTTGGAACACTAAAAGGCATAACAGCGATGATCAAAATAGAGGAAAATGCAAGCCCAAAGTTTTTTAAGGCCAGACCGATACCTTATGCGATCCAACCAGCCGTCGAAGCAGAGCTGGAAGGTTTGGAACGTTCAGGAGTACTGTCCAAAGTGGACTGGAGCGAGTGGGCTACACCCATCGTTCCTGTAATGAAGAGGTAATTGAGTAATACGCCTGGGGAACCAAAGAAGGTTCGCATCTGTGGGGACTTTAAGGTGACAGTGAACCCAGTCCTTCACACTGTACAATATCCGCTTCCGCGGATTGAAGATATTTTCGCCTCGCTATCTGGAGGGAAACGCTTCACTAAGATTGATCTAGCCCAGGCGTACCTGCAAATGGAGGTAGAAGAAGCCTCGAAACAGTACCTCGCGATCAACACTCATAAAGGTCTCTACCAATACAACCGGCTGGTGTTCGAGGTAGCATCATTTGGCAAAGGGCAATGGAACAAGTCCTGCAAGGGATTCCAGGGACCCAGTGTTATTTGGACAACATCCTGGTCACGGGCGAAAATGACAGTGATCACCTCGCCAACCTGGAGCAGGTGCTCACTAGATTGAAGGAATATGGGCTCCGAGCTAATCGACAGAAATGCGAGTTTTTCCAGAAGCAGATCTCGTATTGTGGCCACGTTATTGATAAACAGGGGTTACATAAGTCCCCTGAAAAGATTGAGGCAGTAGTCAAGGCTCCAGCACCGGAAAATGTGTCACAACTGAGGTCGTTCCTCGGGCTGGTGAACTACTACCATAAGTTCTTGCCGAATTTGTCTACCGTACTACACCCACTGAACACCCTACTGCAAACGGGGGTACCATGGAAGTGGAGTGACGAATGTAAACGAGCTTTCCAGAAGAGCAAAGCATTGATCACATCAAAAGAGGTGTTGGCTCATTCAACCCAGCACTACCAATTCGGTTGGCGTGTGATGCATCACCCGATGGCATTGGAGCGGTGCTGTCACACAAATTCCCGGACGGCTCGGAGAGGCCAGTAGCCTTTGCGTCTCGGTCACTAACCTCAGCTGAGCGTAACTACACCCAGATTGACAGGGAGGCCCTCAGCCTAGTGTGGGGAGTGAAAAAGTTCAATCACTATCTGCACGGGCAGACGTTCACCTTGCTGACTGACCACCAACCACTTGTCTCCATCTTTAATCCAAAGAAGGGCGTTCCGGTGATGACTGCGCAACGGCTACAAAGATGGGCTCTTTTTCTAGGGGCGCACCAATATGAAATTGAGTATAAGGGCACGAAACAGCATGGAAACGCTGATGGGCTATCATGCCTGTCACTGCCTACTGCGGAGGAAGCACCAGCAGTGGATCCTGTCGAAATATTTCATTCGACTATAATTGAATGCTTGCCAGTAACTAACGCTGGTATAGAGAAGGAGACCCGAAATGACCCGACACTGTCTCGGGTATATGATTTGACGGTGAAGGGATGGCCAGCACATGGCGACTCACTGTTGCTAGCATTCTCATCCAGAAGAGAACAGCTGTCAGTATGCCAGGGGACCTTGATGTGTGGATCCCGAGTGGTAATTCCACCCAAGTTAAGGGAGAGAGTGCTCAATGAGCTTCACGAAGGTCATCTGGGCGGGGTGAAAATGAAAAGCCTTGCTAGGGCTTATGTGTGGTGGCCGGGGATCGATCAGCAAATCGAGGACCTGACAAAGAGCTGCTCAGGATGCCAGAAGGTTCAAAATGCACCACCACATGCCCCTCTACACCCATGGGAGTGGCCCTCATCTCCATGGCAACGGGTGCATATTGATTTTGCTGGTCCATTCATGGTCTCAATGTTTTTAATAGCCATGGATGTGCACTCGAAATGGCCTGAGGTGATCAAAATGTCCTCCACCACCACAGAGAAAACTATTGCAGTTCTACGGACCATTTTTGCCAGGAATGGCTTGCCAGAGCAGATTTGCTCTGATAACGGACCACAGTTTGTGTCCGAAGAGTTTCGAAGATTTATGAAAAGGAATGGGGTAAGGCATTACACGTCCGCCCCGTATCATCCAGCCACAAATGGATTGGCTGAGAGGTTCGTACAAACCTTTAAAAAAGCAGTAAAGGCCATGTGCGATGACGACATTCCACTGCAGCATAAGGTGGACAATTTCCTGTTAGCCTACAGAAATGCGACACATGCAGTCACCAACCAGGCCCCGGCCATGATGTTCTTTAGCCGAAGGTTGAGATCTCGTCTGGATTTGCTCAGACCAAATGTACGAAGAGATGTTGAGAGTAAGCAATTCCAGCACATCAATGAGAAGCCGACAAGGAGCTTCAATGTAGGGCAACCAGTCTTGGCCCGCGACTACTGAACAGAGAAATGGCAACCAGGAACGATATGCAGATGGCAGGGGCCACTAATGTACACAGTGGATGTTGGGGAGAACATTGTGAGACGCCATGTTGACCAAATCCTAGAGTCACAGGAACGAGTCAATCCCATGTCTCGGCCATACGTACCTGGTGAGGAACTTGATGTACAGGCCGCATCTACCTCAGAAACAATAGCATTGGAAGCTGATGAATCAACTGATGACCGGGTGCTAGAATCGCCTCCGCACCAAGAGCGAGACACTCGGGAAAGGCGTTATCCAGAAAGAATCAGGAAGCCTCCCCAGAGACTGAATATATGAATGGACTATTTTCATATAACATTGTATAATAAAAATGATAATTGTTGAATGAGTATTATGGTACTGTTAATCTAAAAGGGGAGGAATTGTAATGTATGTAATGTATATATACCTTAAGGGAGAGAACTACTTTTTACAGCTCCTGTATACTGTAGTACTGGCAGTGACCACACCTGTATATAAACCCTGAGTAGTGATCTGTACAGTTAGATCTAGAGTAACCCTCAATCAGTAAACACCTGTTGAATCGTTCCCTGCAGTCTGTTGTCTGATTATTGAAGGACACAACATTAAGATACACGGATATAACAATTCCCAATCTCTTTCTCAGTGATTCCCAGTATCTCCCAGTGCTTCCCAGTCTCTCTCTCTCAGTGATTCCAAGTCTCTCTCTCAGTAATTCCAAGTCCCTCTTTCTCAATGATTCCCAATCTCTTTCTCAGTGATTCCCAGAATCTCTCAGTGCTTCCCAGTCTCTCTCTCTGTGATTCCCATCTCTCTCAGTAATTCCCAGTCTCTCTCTCTGTGATATCCAAGCACTCTCTCAGAAATTTCCAGTCTCTGTGATTCCCAGTCTCTCTTTCTCAGTGATTCCCAGTCTCTCTCAGTGATTCGCAATATCTCATTCTCAGTGATTACCTGTTTCTGCAAGAGATTCCCTGTCTCTCTCTCTCCCTCTCTGTAATTCCCAGTCCCTCTGTGATTCCCAGTATCTCTCAGTGCTTCTCAGTCTTCTCTCACAGTGACTCCCAGTCTCTTTCTCAGTGACTCTCAGTCTCTCCCAGTGCTTCCCAGTCTCTCTCTGTGTGATTCCCAATCTCTTTCTCAGTGATTCCTAGTATCTCCCAGTGCTTCCCACTCTCTCTCACTCTCAGTGATTCCAAGTCTCTCAGTAATTCCAAGTCCCTCTTTCTCACAGTGATTTCCAGTTTCTCTCAGTGATTTCCAGTATTTCTCTGTGATTCCCCACCTCTCTCTCTCAGTGATTCCCAGCCTCTCATTCAGTGATTCCCAGTCACTCTCTGTGATTCCCAGTATTTCTCAATGATTCCCCATCTCTCTCAGTGATTCCCAGTCTCTCTTTGTGATCCCCAATCTCTTTCTCAGTGATTCCCAGTATCTCCCAGTGCTTCCCAGTCTCTCTCTCTCTGATTCCCTCTCTGTCTGTCTCTCTCTCTGCCTCTCTGTGATTCCCAGTATCTCCCAGTGCTTCCCACTCTCTCTCTCTCAGTGATTCCCAGTCTCTCTCAGTAATTCCAAGTCCCTCTTTCTCAATGATTCACAAGCTCTCTCTCAGTGATTCCCAGTTTCTCGCAGTGATTCCCAATCTCTTTCTCAGTGATTCCCAGAAGCTCACAGTGCTTCCAAGTCTCTCTCTCTCAGTGATTCCCAATCTCTTGTTCAGTGATTCCCAGTCACTCTCTGTGATTCCCAGTATTTCTCAGTGATTCCCCATCTCTCTCAGTGATTCCCAGCCTCTCTCTGTGATTCCCAGTCTCTTTCTCAGTGATTCCCTGTATCTCCCAGTGCTTCCCAGTCTCTCACTTTCTCTGATTCCCTGTCTGTCTCTCTCTCGCTCTCTGTGATTCCCAGTCTCTCTGTGTCAGTGATTCCCAGTCTCTCTCAGTGATTCCCAGTATCTCATTCTCTGTGATTACCTGTTTCTTCAAGACATTCCCTGTCTCTCTCTCTCTCTCTCTCTCTCTCTCTCTCTCGCACTGATTCCCAGTCTCTTTCTCAGAGATTCCCAGGCTCTCACAGTGATTCCCAATCACTCTCTCAGTGATTCCCAGTATCTCCCAATGCTTCACAGTCTCTCTCTCTGTGATTCCCAGTCTCTCTCAGTGATTCCCAATGTCTCTCTCAGTGATTCCCAGTCTCTCTCTTTCTCTCTCTTGCAGTGATTCCCAGTATCTCCCAGTGCTTCCCAGTCTCTCTCTCTCAGTGATTCCAAGTTTCTCTCTGTGATTCCCAGTCTCTCTCAGTGATTCCCAATCACTCTCTCAGTGATTCCCAGTCACTCTCAGTGATTCCTAGTATCTCTCTCTAAGTATTTCACAGTCTCTCTCTTTCTCTCTGTGATTCCCTGTCTCTCCCAGTGCTTCCCAGTCTCTCTCTCTCAGTGATTCCAAGTTTCTCTCTCAGAGATTTCCATTATCTCTCTCTCAATGATTCCCAGTCTCTCACAGTTATTCCCAGTCTCTCTATCTCAGTGATTCCCAGTCTCTCTCTCTCTGTAATTTACAGTCTCTCTCTCTCAGTGATTCCCAGTCTCTCGTTCAGTGATTCCCAGTCACTCTCTGTGATTCCCAGTGTCATGAATCTTATCGTTCATGAAGAAATGACTCATGAAATAACACTGGGCAGCCAGCTGGTGGCACCGTCCAAGGAGTATAAATACTCAGGCGTGGGCCCAGCTTGCTCAGGACGTTTTTGTAGCCAGGAACTAGTGATTTAACTAGAATCTCATGGTTGTGAAACAGTTGATTAAAGCTTTGTTTTATACTCAACCAAGTGCTTAGTGAGTTTTCTTACGTCAAATTTGTTGTGTATGTCCCTTTAAGGGAATAACTGGTCTTAGACTGCAGTACCGGCAGTGACCACCCCTGTATAAAAGGCCCTAGCAGGCTTCTGTAGTTTCAGTTTCAAGCTGCCTCTTGTTCAGTAAAGTACCTGTTAAACTGTTCTCCCGAAGTCCGTGTATTATTGAGGCGCGTACTTTACAGTGGCGACGAGTAAGTTCGAACTCACCTGCAGTGTGGCATCATCTCACGGGGATCTCGCCTGAAAGGAAGGTCCTGGAAGGTCGTAGTCTGAGCAACGGGCATCGACCGAAGGCAACCGCCCAAAGAATCCATCGGTGTTTGGAGAATTGCGGGAGAGACTGTGGTTCCAGCGAATCGTGCTGGTAGCAGGTAGCGCGCTGACCCTTCCGGACTGCGGCGGGCTCAAGCTCGATCGAGCGGCTCTACAAATTGGGCCGTGCAGCGTCGCCGGGAAAAGAAAACAAGAGAGAGAGGGTGGAGCGCACAGGGCGCGGTCGATGCTCGAGAACAGGACAGCGGAGAGAAACTAAACGGGGGGGAAGGAAAGCGAGACGCGCCGAAGCTGCGGGTTGCCGCCATTACCCCGTAGAACGCTAGGAGCAGCGTGGCAGTAAAGGGAAGAAGCAAAAGCACGGGAGGCGCCATTTTATCCCGTTGGGGAAGAAGCAAAAGTGCGGGAGGCGCTATTTTATTCCATTGGGGAAGAAGCAAAAGCGCGGGAGGCGCCATTTTAAATCGGCCAAGATGCCAAAAAGTGGCAGTATCACTGCTTTCGACAACGAGGTAGAAGACTGGACCACGTATGTGGAAAGAATTGAAGTGTACTGCAAGGCAAATGAGGTGGCTGATGGAAAGAGGGCGTCGGTATTATTAAATCTGATGGGTGCGAGTACGTACGGCCTATTGCGGAATTTAATTACCCCAGATAAACCAATGGAGAAAAGTTTTGAGGAGATTGTTCATATCTTACAGGAACATCTAAACCCTACACCACTGCTGATAGCAGAAAGATTCAAGTTCCATAAAAGAAACCAGCACAAAGATGAGAGCAATGCTGACTATCTTACGGAACTACGCAAGTTATCGAAGCACTGCCAGTTTGGAGCAGGACTGGCAGACACCTTATGGGATAAGTTTGTCTGCGGGCTCCAGAGTGAAGGAACCCAGAAACGACTACTTTCAAAAAAGGACCTGACGCTAGAACAGGCTTTCAGCGTGGCAGTATCCTACGAAGCAGCAGCACGGGGGGCTGCGGAAATACAACAGAAACCACAAGAATACAGCGCTAATGAAATGGCGTATGGAGCCGAAAAGTGCTATCGCTGCGGCAGAACAACCCATGAGCAGAAGGACTGCTGGTTTAAAGACAAAATATGCAGGCAATGCGGGAAAATGGGACATATAGCAAGAGTCTGCAGGTCGGGAAAGAAGACCAACACGACAAGAACTACTAAGGACCAGTACAGGAAAGTAAAGAAACTGACAGATAGTAGTTCAGAAGATCAGGAGAGTGATAAGGACTCCGGGAGCAGGCGACTAAGTTGTTTAAAGTTATACAACATGATCGCAAAAGAAGATCACCGAACCATTTGGGTCACCCTCATGATAGCAGGGTCCCCAGTGAAGATGGAATTGGACACAGGATCAGCCCTAACTGTCATGAATCGACGAGACTATGAGCGGCTATTCTCACACATACCCTTAAAGGACACGTCCATTGTATTGAAGACATACACGGGGCAAAAGGTCTACCCCAGAGGAAAAATAAGGGTGCCAGTTGAATATAACGGAAAGGAAACACAGAAACTATACATGTATATACTACGAGATGGAGGACCACCATTATTGGGACGTGAATGGATCCGAAGACTACAATTGGATTGGCATTCCATTCTGGCACTAACTGTGACTGACAAAAAAGATGATGATGTCGCACCTGGACGTCTGTCACAAATTCTATCTGACGCGGAAGAGGTGTTCCAACAAGGACTTGGGACTCTAAAAGGAGTAAAGGCAACCATAAAGATTGAGGATAACGCAACCCCAAAATTTTTCAAGGCCAGACCGGTGCCATACGCGATACGCCCAGCTGTGGAAGCTGAACTGGAGAGTCTGGAGCGTTCAGGGGTGCTGTCTAAGGTGGACTGGAGCGAGTGGGCCACACCCATCGTTCCTGTAATGAAGAAAGCATTGAGCAGCACGCCTGGGGAGCCAAGGAAGGTTCGCATCTGTGGGGACTTCAAGGTGACTGTGAACCCAGTCCTGCACACAGTACAGTATCCGCTTCCGCGGATAGAAGATATTTTCGCCTCACTATCTGGAGGGAAACGTTTTACAAAGATTGACCTGGCTCAAGCGTATCTACAAATGGAGGTGGAAGAAGCATCTAGGAAATACCTCATGATAAACACTCACAAAGTCATTTACCAGTACAATCGACTGGTATTTGGGGTAGCATCGGCCCCGGCTATATGGCAGAGGGCAATGGAACAAGTCCTGCAAGGGATCCCGGGGACCCAGTGTTATTTGGACGACATCCTGGTTACGGGCGAAAATGACAATGAACACCTTGCCAACCTGGAACAGGTGCTCATGAGATTGCAGGAATATGGGCTACGAGCCAACCGTCCCAAATGCGAGTTCTTCAGGAGACAAGTCTCGTATTGTGGCCACATGATTGATGAGGAAGAGTTGCATAAGTCGCCGGACAAGATTGAGGCTGTAGTCAAGGCTCCAGCACCAGAAAATGTGTCGCAACTGAGGTCGTTCCTCGGGTTGGTGAACTACTACCATAAGTTCTTGCCGAATTTATCTACAATTCTGCACCCACTGAATGCCCTCCTTCAAACTGGTGTAACATGGAAATGGAGTGATGAGTGTAAGCGTGCCTTTCAGGAATGTAAATGTCAAATCACTTCAAAAGAAGTATTGGCCCACTACAATCCAACACTACCGATTCAGTTGGCATGTGATGCGTCACCTTACGGCATTGGAGCGGTGCTGTCACACAAATTCCGTGATGGTTCAGAGAGGCCAATAGCCTTTGCATCACGCTCGCTAACCTCAGCTGAGCGTAACTACGCTCAGATTGACAGGGAGGCCCTCAGCCTGGTGTGGGGGGTGAAGAAGTTCAATCACTATCTGCACGGGCAGAAATTCACCCTACTGACTGATCATCAACCCCTGGTCTCAATTTTTAACCCAAAGAAGGGCGTTCCGGTAATGATGGCGCAACGGCTGCAAAGATGGTCACTTTTTCTAGGAGCACATCAGTATGACATAGAGTACAAAGGTACGAAACAACATGGAAACGCTGATGGGCTGTCGCGCCTACCGTTGCCTATGGTGGAAGAATCACCTGCAGTGGACCCGGTGGAGATATTCCATGCGACCATAGTCGAATGTTTGCCTGTTACAAACGCAAGTATTGAGAAGGAAACCCGAAATGACCCGACACTCTCTCGGGTCTATGATTTGACGGTGAAGGGATGACCAGCATATGGCGACTCACTGTTGCCAGCATTCTTGCCAAGGAGGGAACAGCTGTCAATGTGCCGGGGAACCTTGATGTGTGGATCCCGAGTGGTAATTCCACCCAAGTTGAGAGATAGAGTACTCAATGAGCTTCACGAGGGTCATCTGGGAGGGGTAAAAATGAAGAGCCTAGCCAGGGCGTTTGTGTGGTGGCCGGGAATCGATAAAGAAATTGAGGATATGACCAAGAGATGCACAGGATGCCAGAAGGTCCAAAACGCTCCACCACAGACCCCGCTACATCCATGGGAGTGGCCCTCATCTCCATGGCAATGGGTACACATTGATTTCGCTGGTCCATTTATGGACTCAATGTTTCTAATCGCTGTGGATGCCCATTCGAAATGGCCAGAGGTCATTAAAATGTCCTCCACCACCACGGAGAAAACTATTGCAGTCCTAAGGACCATCATCGCCAGGAATGGGTTGCCAGAACAGATCTGTTCCGACAATGGCCCACTGTTTGTGTCTGAGGATTTCCGGAGGTTCCTGAAGAATAATGGGGTGAAACATTACACATCTGCCCCATATCATCCAGCCACAAATGGATTGGCTGAGAGGTTTGTTCAGACCTTTAAAAAGGCCATAAAGGCAATGTATAATGACGACATACCACTGCAACACAAGTTGGATAACTTCCTGTTTGCTTACTGGAATGCGACACATGCAGTAACCAACCTAACTCCAGCCGTACTGTTTTTCAACCGGAGACTAAGATCTCGCTTGGATTTGCTCAAGCCAAACATAAGACGAGATGTTGAGGATAAGCAGTTCCAGCACATAAATGAGAAGCCAACCAGGAGCTTCAAGATGGGGCAACCAGTCTTGGCCCGCGACTACCGAACAGAAAAATGGCAGCCAGGCACGATATGCACACAGCAGGGACCACTAATGTACACAGTGGACGTTGGAGAGAGCATCGTGAGACGCCATGCTGACCAGATTCTAGAGTCACAGGAACAAGCCAAACCTGTACCACAAGCATGTGCACCTGGTAATGAGCCCAAAGTACAGATTGCGTCTACCTCAGAAGCAGGGGTATTGGAAGCTGACGAACCAACCAATGACAATGAGCCAGAATTGACTCCACCGCCAGAACAGGATACTCGAGAAAGGCGCTATCCAGTCCGGATCAGGAAGCCTCCTCAAAGACTGAACTTATAAATGACTATTCCAGTTGATGTATATATTACTGAGAAAATTGTAATTGTAATTAGTTATTATTTAGTTGTTAAATGAATGTTATGTACTGTTTATCTAAAAGGGGAGGAATTGTTGTGTATGTCCCTTTAAGGGAATAACTGGTCTTAGACTGCAGTACCGGCAGTGACCACCCCTGTATAAAAGGCCCTAGCAGGCTTCTGTAGTTTCAGTTTCAAGCTGCCTCTTGTTCAGTAAAGTACCTGTTAAACTGTTCTCCCAAAGTCCGTGTATTATTGAGGCGCGGACTTTATAAAATTAATCAACTGAGTATTGGCTCCACGCTCTGAGTGATTTCAGGAACAGCCAGCTACGACTTCAACTGTAAGAGGAACTCTGAAGTAGTAATCAATCCATCATGGACAAACTACTCAGACCCGCCCGTCTTGACCTGGACCCGAATTCACCTACAACTGCTTAGGTATGGAAACACTGGTATCGTACCTTCAGCAACTTCCTCAGGGTGTGTGGTGAGAATGTTCCTGATAAATTAGAGATACTTGCCAATTATGTATCTCCTCATGCGTTTGACTATATCGAAGACTGTGTAGACTATGACTCCGCTATCCTAATATTTCAGCAACTATATGTTAAGGCCCCAAATGAAATTTTTGCTCAGCATCTACTGGCCACAACTTGACAACAACCTGGGGAATCACTTGATGAATTCCTTCAAAAACTTCGCAGGCTCAGCAAGGATTGTAATCTTAAAGCTGTCACAGCTGAGCAGTACCAGAAGGAGCTAATTCGTGATTCCTTTATTAACGGGATTACATCTCCCTTCATACGCCAGCGTCTGTTGGAGAATAAAACCCTCAAGTTACAGGCTGCCTATGACCAGGCATGTTCCCTGGACCTAGCAAAGAGGAATGCAGATACCTATCTTTTACCATGTGCACGGGACCCAACTGATAGAGGGACCCATAGTAACTTTGCCAACACTCTGCGCTCCTTTGAGGATGACGCCCTACCTGGGACATCAAGGGATCTGCCGGCTACTCCACCAGATCAACTCGGGGAGCCGAGCACTCCCCACAGGATGGCCACCCGAAGTCAGGATGCCGGTCAATCCCTGGCTACCAAACAAGATGACGCCAGCTCTGCGCCTGTGGGGACCCGCACCCGGAGTCACGATCTCCCCAGTCTCCCTCAGGTTGATCAAGGTGACACGGGCCCTGTTGATCTACCAGTACGGACCAAGTGATGTGCCAAATAACTGCCCGAATCCGTGAAGTTAAAGTTTAAGACTGAAGGCTGTTATTAAGTAAGAATCATGACAGAGTTAACAGAGTTCATCATCGACCGAGCCCTTGGTAGAACATACCAGAAGAGGGGCGGGGCCAGGGAGGAGCATTAGTGGTTCCCCCCGGTGGAACATTCCAGACATTACAAGTACAAGTACAAATATCAGAACACAGAGTTATTTCATCACATTCACCCCCTGCTATAGATTCAGTCTGTCATGAGGTCTGATAATCCTCTGGGAATGACGTAACTCTTGCTGAGGCTCCTCCCAGAGTACTAACTCCGGTTCATTCGAATTCCCAGAATCATCAGTATTTTCCACACTGAGGGTTTGTGTCTCTGAAGGTCCAATACCACGATTGAAAACTCTACTCTCAGAGTCGAACTCTTTTCGAGCTCCAGCAGGTGCAAGATCTTTAATAGAGACCGTATCCTCTCGCCCATCCGAATATTGAATATACGCATACTGGGGATTAGCATGGAGGAGTTGTACTTCCTCCACCAGTGGATCAGTCTTGTGGCCTCTCACATGTCTGCGCAACAACACAGGGCCCGTGTTCGTCAACCATGTGGGTAACGATACTCCATTAGTAGCTTTTCTTGGAAAACTAAACATCCTTTCATGAGGGGTGGCATTCGTCGCTGTACACAAAAGAGACCTTATGGAATGCAGCACATCTGGCAGGACATCCTGCCAGCGAGAGGTCGGCAGGCCTCGTGACTTCAGAGACAGTACGATAGCCTTCCACACTGTCGCATTTTCTTTCTCGACCTGCCCATTACCACGAGGGTTATAGCTGGTAGGTCTACTTGTTGCAATCCCCTTCGATAGCAAAAACTGTCGTAATTCTTCGCTCATAAAGGAAGAACCCCTATCACTATGTATATAGTTAGGCATGCCGAACAAGAAAAAGAGTTGGCAGAGGCATTTAATTACAACAGCACTAGTCACATCCGGACAGGGGATAACAAAAGGGAACCGAGAGTACTCGTCTATAATATTAAGAAAATAGACATTACGGTCGCTCGATGGAAGGGGACCTTTAAAATCGAGACTCAAACGCTCAAATGGTCGAGTTGCTTTAATAAGATGAGCTGGCTCAGACGGCTTATAGAAGCGGGGTTTGCATTCAGCACAAACATGGCAGGTTCTGGTCATTGTCTGGACCTCCTCAATAGAGTAGGGTAGATTGTGGGACTTAATGAAGTGGTTCATTCTGGTAACCCCAGGGTGGCAGAGTGCATCGTGGAGACTTTGAAGCTTATCTGTACCTAGACTAGCACATACTCCTCGTGACAAAGCATCCGATGGCTCATTAAATACTCCAGGCCTGTACTGAATATCATAGTCATATGTTGACAGTTCTATTCGCCATCTTAAAATCTTATCATTTTTGATCTTGCCTCTCTGCTTAGTGTTGAACATAAAGGCCATAGATCGCTGGTCAGTAATGAGTGTAAAACGTTGGCCAGCGAGATAATGTCTCCAGTACCTGACTGCTTCGATAATCGCCTGTGCCGCCTTTTCCACTGAAGAATGTCGAACTTCTGGTCCTTGCAATGTACGAGAGAAGAAAGCTATTGGTCTACCAGCTTGGTTAAGAGTTGCTGCCAACGCAAAATCAGATGCATCACTTTCCACGGTGGCATAGTGGTTAGCACTGTTGCCTCACAGCGCCAGGGACCCAGGTTCAAATCCGGCCTCAGGTGACTGTCTGTGTGGAGTTTGCACATTCTCCCCGTGTTTGCGTGGGTTTTCTCTGGGTGCTCCGGTTTCCTCCCACAGTCCAAAGATGTGCGGGCTAGGTTGATTGGCCATGATAAAAATTGGCCCTTAGTGTTAGGGGGGATTAAATACGTGGGGTTACGGGTTTACGGGGATAGGGCTTGGGTGGGATGGCTGTCGGTGTAGGGACCGGGTGCTAGGGTTTGGATGATCGGCCATGATCTCGTTGAATGGCGGAGCAGGCTCGAGGGGCCGAATGGCCTACTCCTGCTCCTATGTTTCTATGTAAAAGGGATCTTCTCATCCACGGCACATACCACTGCCTTCTCAATGTCCCGTTTGATATTAAGGAAAGCCTCCTGAGCTTCCGCCGATAGCGGAAAAGACGTCGACTTAATAAGAGGTCGGACTTTATCTGAGTAGCTAGCCACCCACTGGGCATAGTACGAGAAGAATCCCAGACACCTTCTTAAAGCTTTTACAGTGTGAGGTAAAGGTAATTCCTTAAGTGGGCGTAATCTTTCAGGGTCTGGCCCGATTACCCCATTCTCCACAACGCAACCAAGAATACACAAACGTGTAGTATTGAAGGTACACTTGTTTTCGTTGTAGGTCAGGTTTAACCTCTTTGCAGTCTCTAGGAACTTCGCGAGATTTTGATCATGCTCCCGTTGGTCACGCCCACAGATGTTAACATTGTCCAGGTACGGGAATGTTGCTTCCAGCGTGTATTCATCCACCATACGATCCATCTCCCGTTGGAAGACGGATACCCCATTCGTCACTCCAAAGGGCACCCGAAGGAATTGGTACAGGTGCCCATTAGCTTCGAAGGCCATATAAGGTCGGTCTTCTATTTTGATGGGGAGTTGATGGTAGGCAGACTTTAAATCAATGGTGGAGAACACGCGGTACTGAGCTATCTGGTTCACCATCTCAGAAATACGAGGCAAAGGATAGGCGTCTAATCGGGTATACAAGTTTATAGTCTGGCTATAATCGACCACAAGTCTTTTCTTCTCATTAGTTTTAACCACCACCACCTGGGCACGCCACGGGCTACCACTGTGTTCGATGATTCCCTCCCGTTGAAGCCTTTCCACTTCCTCTTTTATAAATGTTTTATCTTCTGAACTATACCGTCGACTCTTAGTCGCTATAGGTCTACAATTAGGAGCAAGGTTCGCAAACAAAGAAGGTGGACTTACGTTTAAAGTAGAAAGGCCGCAGACTGTGAGTGGAGGCTGAGATCCACCATACTTAAGGGTAACGCTCTCATGCTGACACTGGAAGTCCAAGCCTAATATTAAGTTCACACACAACTGAGGTAATATGAGGAGTTTAAAGTCCTTATACTCCGTATCCTTAACGGTCAATGTGACTTTACAATATCCAGTTACCTCCGAAGTAAGGGATTTGGACGCCATCACAATTTCACTTCGAGTAGGATACACCTTCAATGAACAGGAGTTAACCAGGTTGGGGTGTATAAAACTTTCAGTACTGCCACAGTCTATCAAACACCCAGTAGGACGACCATTAATCTTGATGTCCATCATAGATTTTGACAAGGAACACGGTATGGTCTGGTCAACCGTAGCCGAGGCTAGAGTAAAACGATAGGCGGCAGCAGAGAAGACCTCGGGTACAGGATTACCCTTACACACTTTACTAAAATGTCCCCATTTCTTACATTTAAAACAGGTAGCCTCTCTGGCTGGGCAACTTTGCCTGGGGTGTTTAGATTGGCCACAAAAATAACACTTAGACCCATGGGGCACAGCCGCAACAATAGGACTAAGTGGGGGCTCCATTGGTGTTATGGATGCCTCCATACTCGGAACACACGAGGCTGAGAGAGATGCATGGGCTGATGCATACACTTCTGAATTCTTCTGGGCTACATCTAACGATCGAGCAGCAGCGACGACCGTTTTTAAAACTAACGAGTCGTTCTCGAGGAGTCTCTGTCTAATATATTTAGATCGGAGGCCAGCTATGAAAGAATCGCGGATGGCTTCTTCCTGATACACTATGGCAGAGACAGCCTTGTAGTTGCAACCCTTAGCCAAAGCCTTAAGGTCCTGCAGGAAATCGTCCAGAGATTCCTCGGGTAATTGCCTGCGAGTAGACAGGAGATACCCGGCGTATACTTCGTTAACCGACTTAAGGTACTGGGCTTTAAGAGCTGTGAGGGCCTCTTCGTATGTAGTAATATCTTCAATTATAGAGTAAGTTTGATGACTTACCAAGTTGGTTAGAAGACCCAACTTGTTAACCGTCGAATCGAACGATGCGATGAAGTGTTGAAAACATCGCAGCCAATGCGTAAATTTCTTCGACGCGTCTGCCGAATGCGGACCGATATCCAGACGCTCTGGTTTCAAAAATCGATCCATCTTCCAAAAGTTGTTACTTAATAAAATTGATGTGCCAAATAAATGCCCGAATCCGTGAAGTTAAAGTTTAAGACTGAAGGCTTTTATTAAGTAAGAATCATGGCAGAGTTAACAGAGTTCATCATCGACCGAGCCCTTGGTAGAACATACCAGAAGAGGGGCGGGGCCAGGGAGGAGCATTAGTGGTTCCCCCCGGTGGAACATTCCAGACATTACAAGTACAAGTACAAATATCAGAACACAGAGTTATTTCATCACACCAAGCGACCCAGGGACCAAGACACGGTCCGAGGAGACGTGCCTCGCAGCCACAAACAAAGATCTAAAAGACTGCGGCTATTCGTGGTCCGTCTAATCCGCTAGAAGGAAGTCGTCGGACTTCCAAATCTTTCAGGCGGGAAGAATGTCATGAATCTTATCGTTCATGAAGAAATGCCTCATGAAATAACACTGGGCGGCCAGCTGGTGGCGGCATCCAAGGAGTATAAATACTCAGGCGTGGGCCCAGCTTCCCCAGGGCATTTTTGTACCAGGAACTAGTGATGTAACTAGAATCTCATGGTTGTGAAACAGTTGATTAAGGCCTTGTTTTATACTCAACCAATTGCTTAGTGAGTTTTCTTATGTCAGCTAGTATTTCTCAGTGATTCCCCATCTCTCAGTGATTCCCAGTCACTCTCTGTGATTCCCAGTATTTCTCAGTGATTCCCCATCTCTCAGTGATTCCCAGTCTCTCTTTGTGATTCCCAAACTCTTTCTCAGTGATTCCCAGTATCTCGCAGTGCTTCCCAGTCTCTCTCTCTCTCTGATTCCCTGTCTGTCTCTCTCTCTCTCCCTCTCTGTGATTCCCAGTATCTCCCAGTGCTTCCCAGTCTCTCTCTCAGTAATTCCAAGTCCCTCTTTCTCAATGATTCACAATCTCTCTCTCAGTGATTCCCAGTTTCTCTGTGATTCCCAGTATTTCTCAGTGATTCCCCATCTCTCTTTCTCAGTGATTCCCAGAATCTTTCAGTGCTTCCAAGTCTCTCTCTCTGTGATTCCCCTCTCTCTCTCAGTGATTCCCAGTCTCTCGTTCAGTAATTCCCAGTCACTCTCTGTGATTCCCAGCATTTCTCAGTGATTCCCCATCTGTCTCAGTGATTCCCAGTCTCTCTCTGTGATTCCCAATCTCTCCCAGTGCTTCCCAGTATCTCCCAGTGCTTCCCAGTCTCTCTCTCTCATTGATTCCAAGTCTCTCTCTCTCAGTAATTCCAAGTCCCTTTCTCAATGATTCACAATCTCTCTCTCAGTGATTCCCAGTCTCTCTCTTTCTCTCTGTGATTCCCAGTGTCTCTGTGCTTCCCAGTTTCTCTCTCTGTGTTTCCAAGTTTCTCTCTCAGTGATTCCCAGTCTCTCTCACTTATTTCCATTATCTCTCTCTCTCAATGATTCCCAGTCTCTCTTTCTCAGTGATTCCCAGTCTCTCAGTGATTCCCTGTCTCTATTTCAGTGATTCCCAGTCTCTCTGTGATTCCCAGTATTTCTCAGTGATTCCCCATCTCTCTCTCTGTCATTCCCTGTCACTCTCTCTCTCTCGCTCAGTGATTGCCATCCCTTTCTCAGTGATTCCCAGTCTCTCTGTGATTCCCAGTATTTCTCAATGATTCCCAGTCTCTCACAGTAATTCACAGTCTCTCTCTCTTAGTGATTCCCAGTCTCTATTTCAGTGATTCCCAGTCTCTCTGTGATTCCCATTAATTCTCAGTGATTCCCCATCTCTCTCTCTGTCATTCCCTGTCACTCTCTCTCTCTCGCTCAGTGATTGCCATCCCTTTCTCAGTGATTCCCAATCTCTCTCAGTGATTCCCATTCTCTCTCTCTCAATGATCCCCAGTGTCTCTCTCAGTAATTCACAGTCTCTCTCTCTTAGTAACTCCCAGTGTCTCTCGCAGTGATTCCCAGTCCCACTCTCAGTGATTCCCCATCCCTCTCGCTCCGTGATTCCCAAACTCTCTCGGTGACTCCCAGTATCTCCCAATGCTTCCCAACCTCTCTCTCTGTGATTCCAAGCCTCTCTCTCTGTGATTCCAAGTCTCTCTCTCAGTGATTCCCAGTCTCCCTTTCTCAGTGATTCCCAGTCTCTCTCAGTGATTCCCAGCATCTCATTCTCAGTGATTACCTGTCTCTGCAAGAGATTCCCTGTCTCTCTCTCTCTCCCTCGCACTGATTCCCAGTCTCGCACTCAGTGATTCCCAATCTCTCTCTGTGATTCCCAGTATCTCCCAGTGATTCCCAGTCCCTGTCTCAGTGGTTCCCATCTCTCTTTCTCAGTGATTCCCAGTCTCTCTCTCAGTGATTCCCATCTCTCTTTCTCAGTGATTCCCAGTCTCTCTCTCAGTGATTCCCAGTCTCTGTTTCAGTGATTCCCAGTCTCTCTGTGATTCCCAGTATTTTGCAGTGATTCCCCATCTCTCTCTCTGCCATTCCCTGTCACTCTCTCTCTCTCGCTCAGTGATTGCCATCCCTTTCTCAGTGATTCCCAATCTCTCTCAGTGATTCCCATTCTCTCTCTCTCTATGATTCCCAGTCTCTCACAGTGATTTCCTGTCTCTCTTTCTCGGCGATTCCCAATCTCTCTCTCTCTCAGTGATTCCCCATCTCTCTCTCTGTCATTCCCTGTCACTCTCTCCCTCTCGCTCAGTGATTGCCATCCCTTTCTCAGTGATTCCCAATCTCTCTCTCTCTCAGTGATTCCCAGACTCTCTCAGTGATTCCCAGTATTTCTCAGTGATGCCCCATCTCTGTCCCTCTCTCAGTGACTCCCAGTCTCTCGCTCTCAGTGATTCCCAGTCTCTCTCTCTCTCTCTCTCTCTCTCTCCCTCGCACTGATTCCCAGTCTCTCTCTCTCGGTGATTCCCTGTCTGTCTCTCTCTCTCTTTATCTCTCGCTGATTCTCAGTCTCTTTTTCTCAGTGATTCCCAGTATCTCCCAATGCTTCCCAGTCTATCTCTCTCAGTGCTTCCACGTCTCTCTCTCAGTAATTCCCAGTCTCTCTCTCTCTGTGATAAACAATCTCTCTCAGAAGTTTCCAGTCTCTCAGTGATTCCCAGTATCTCATTCTCAGTGATTACCTATTTCTGCAAGAGATTCCCTGACTCTCGCTCTCTCTCGCACTGATTCCCAGTCTCTCACAGTGATTCCCAATCACTCTCTCAGTGATTTCCAGTCTCTCTGTGATTCCAGTCTCTCTTTCTCAGTGAATCCCAGTCTCTCTCAGGTGATTCCCTGTATTTCAAAAAACATTGAAACATAGAAGATAGGAACAGGCATAGGCCATTTGGCCCCTCGAGCCTGTTACGCCATTTAATGAGGTCATGGCTGATCATCCAAATTCAGTACCCTGTCCCGGCTTTCTCCCCATATCCCTTGATCCCTTTAGCCTTAAGAAATATATCTAACTCCTTCTTGGATATATTTAATAAGTTGGCCTCAGCTGCCTTCTGTGGTAGAGAATTCCTCAGGTTCACCACTCTCTGGGTGAAGTAATTCCTCCTCATCTCAGAGCTAAATGGCTTACCCCTTATCCTTAGACTGTGACCCCTGGTTCTGGACTCCCCGCCATCGGGAACATCCTTCCTGCATCCAGTCTGTCGAGCCCTGTTAGAATTTTATAAGTTCCAATGAGATCCCCTCTCATTCTTCTAAACTCTAGCAATATAAGACTAATCAACCCAATCTCTCTTCATACGTCATTCCTGCCATCCCAGGTATCAGTCTGGTGAATCTTCGCTGCACTCCCTCCATGGCAAGAACATCCTTCCTCAGATAAGGCGACCAAAACTGCACACAAGTACTCAAGGTGTGGTCTCACCAAGGCCCTGTACAACTGCAGCAAGACATCCTTGCTCCTGTACTCGAATCCTCTCGCTATAAAGGCCAACATACCATTTGCCTTCTTAACCGCCTGCTGCACCTGCATGCTTACCTTCAGCGACTGGTGCACAAGGACACCCAGGTCTCATTGCACTTCCCCTTTTCTCAATCTATTGCCGTTCAGATAATAATCTGTCTTCCTGTTTTTGCCACCAAACTGGATAACCTCACATTTATCCACATTATACTGCATTTGCAATGCATCTGCCCAATCACCCAACCCGTCCAAATCATACAGGAGTTTCTTGGCATCCTCCTCACAGCACACACGCCCACCCATCTTTGTGTCGTCTGCAAACTTGGAGATATTCCATCTAGTTCCCTCATCTAGATCATTAATATATATTGTGAATAGCTGGGGTCCTAGCACCGATCCCTGCGGTGCCCCACTAGTCACTGCCTGCCACTCAGAAAAAGACCCATTTATTCCAACTCTTTGCTTCCTATCTGCCAACCAGTTCTCTATCCATATCAGTACCTTACCCCCAATCCCATGTGCTTTAACTTTGCACGCCAATCTTTTACGTGGGGCCTTCTGAAAGTGCAAATACACCACATCCACTGGTTCTCCCTTATCTATTCTGCCAGTTACATCCTCAAAAAATTCCAGTAGATTAGTCAAGCATGATTTACCTTTTATAAATCCATGTTGACATTGTCTGATCCTGTCACTGTTTTCCAAGTGCTCTGTTATTACATCTTTTATAATGGACTCTAGCATTTTCCCCATTACCGATGTCAGGCTTACCGGTCCATAATTCCCCGTTTTCTCTCTACCAACTTTTTTAAATAGTGGTGTTACATTAGCTACCCTCCAATCCATGGGAACTATTCCAGAGTCTATCAAATTTTGGAAGATGACCAGCAATGCATCTACTATTTCTAGGGCCACTTCCTTAAGTACCCTAGGATGTAGATTATCAGGCCCTGGGGATTTATCGGCCTTCAATCCCGTCAATTTCCCTAACACCATTTCCCTACAACTATTGATTTCATTCAATTCCTCCCTCTCATTAGACGCTATGTTCCCGACATCTCTGGAAGTTTATTTGTGTCCTCCTTTGTGAAGACAGAACCAAAGTATTTATTTAATTGGTCTGCCATTATAAATTCCCTTGATTCTGACCTACGCTTGACTTCACCAATCTTTTTCTCTTCACATATCGATGGAAGCTTTTACAGTCAGTTTTTATGTTCCCTGAAAGCGTACTCTCATATTCTATTTTCCCCCTCTTAATTAATCCGTTTACCTCCTTTGCTGAATCCTAAACTGCCCCCAATCCTCAGGTTTGCTGCTTTTTCTGGCCAATTTATATGTCCTCTCCTTGGATCTTATGCTATCCCTAATTTCCCTTGTTAGCCAAGGTTGAGTCACCTTTTTTTTAATGCCAAACAGGGATGAACAAATTCTGTAGTTCATCCATGTGATCTTTAAATGTTTGCCATTGCCTATCCACCATCAACCCTTTAAGTAACGTGCCCCAATCCATCCTAGCCAACTCGCACCTCAGACCATCATAGTTTCCTTTATTGAAATTCAGGACCCTAGTCTCTGAGTCAGCTACTTCACTCTCCATCTTAATGAAGAATTATATCATATTATGATCGTTCCTCCCCAAGGGGCCTCGCACAGTAACATTGCTAATTAATCCTTTCTCATTACATAATACCCAGTCTAAGATGGCCTGATCTCTAGTTGGTTCTTCGACATATTGGTCCAGGAAACCATCCCATATAAACTCTAGGACTTCCTCCTCCACGGTATTGTTACTAATTTGGTTTGCCCAATCTATATGTAGATTAAAGTCACCCATGATAACTGCTGTGCCCTTATTGCACGCATCTCTAATTTCCCATTTAATGCCATCCTCAACCACAGCATTACTGTTTGGGGGTCTGTATACAACTCCCACTAACATTTTCTGCCCCATGGTATTTCTCAGCTCTACCCATAAAGATTCCACGTCATCGGAGCTAATATCCTTCCTTACTATTGTGTTAATCTCCTCTTTAACCAGCAATGCTACCCCACCTCCTTTTCCCTTTTGCCTGTCCTTCCTGAATATTGAGTACCCCTGGATGTTGAATTCCCAGCCTTGGTCACCCTGGAGCCATGTCTCTGTAATTTCTCAATGATTCCCCATCTCTTTCTCTCAGTGACTCCCAGTCTCTTTCTCTCTGTGATTCCCAAACTCTCTCTCAGTAATTCCCAGTATCTCCCAGTGCTTCCCAGTCTCTCTCTCAGTGATTCAAAGTTTCTTTCTGTGATTCCCAGTCTCTCTCAGTGATTCCCAATCACTCTCTCAGTGATACCCAGTCACTCTCAGTGATTCCTAGTCTCTTTCTCTAAGTATTTCACAGTCTCTCTCTTTCTCTCTCTGATTTCCTGTTTCTCCCAGTGCTTCCCAGTCTTTCTCTCTCAGTGATTCCAAGTTTCTCTCTCAGTGATTTCCATTATCTCTCGCTCAGTGATTCCCAAACTCTCTCTCAGTGATTCCCAAACTCTCTCTCAGTGATTCTCAGTATCTCCCAGTGATTCCGACTCTCTCTCTCTCTGTGCTTCCCAGTCTCTCTCTCTCAGTGATTCCAAGTTTCTCTCTCAGTGATTTCCATTATATCTCTCAGTGATTCCCAAACTCTCTCTCTATGACTCACTCTCTCTCTCTCTCAGTGATTCCAAGATTCTCTCTGAGCAATTCCCAGTCTCTCTCAGTTATTCCCAATCTCTCTCAGTTATTCCCAGTCTCTCTCAGTTATTCCCAGTCTCTCTCAGTTATTCCCAGTCTCTCCCAGTGATTCACGGTATCTCTCAGTGATTCAGTCTCTCTTTCAGTGATTCCAAAATTCTCTCTCAGTGATTCCCAGTCTCTCTCTCTCTCTCTCTCTCGCACTGATTCCCAGTCTCTCTTTCTCGGTGATGCCCAGTCTCTCTCAGGGATTTCTATTATCTCTCTCTCAATGATTCCCAATCACTCTCAGTTATTCCTTGTCTCTCTTTCTCAGTGATTCCCAGTCACTCTCAGTGATTCCCAGACTCTATCTTTCAGTGATTCACAGCCTATCTCAGTGATTCCCAGTCTGTCTCTCAGTGATTCCCAGTCTCTCTCTCAGTGATTCCCAGTCTCTCTCTCTCAGTGATTCTCACTCTCTCTTTCTCAGTGATTCCAAGTCTCTATCAGTGATTCCCAGTATCCCTGTCTCAGTGATTCACAGTCCCTGTTTAAGTGATTCCCATTCTCTCTGTCAATGATTTTACAGTCTTTCTCAGTGATTCCCAGTCTCTTTCTCAGTGATTCCCAGTATCTCCCAGTGCTTTCCAGTCATCTCTCTCAGTGATTCTCCATCTCTCTCTCTCTTTCTCCCTCTCTGTGATTCCTAGTCTCTCTCAATGATTCCCAGTCTCTCTCAGTGATTCCACATCTCTCTCTCAGTAATTCCCAGTCTCTCTCTCTGTGATATCCAATCTCTCTCAGAAATTTCCAGTCTCTCTGTGATTCCCAGTCTCTCTCTCTCAGTGATTCCCAGTCTCTCTCAGTGATTACCTGTTTCTGCAAGAGATTCCCTGTCTCTCGCTCTCTCTCGCACTGATTCCCAGTCCCTTTCTCAGTGATTCCCAGTCTCTCACAGTGATTCACAATCACTCTGTCAGTGATTCCTAGTCTCTCTCTCGCTCTCTCGCTCGCACTGATTCCCAATCTCTTTCTCAGTGACTCCCAGTATCTCCCAGTGCTTCCCAGTCATCTCTCTCAGTGATTCCCCATCTCTCTCTCTCCCTCTCTGTAATTCCCAGTCCCTATTTGATTCCCAGCATCTCTCAGTGCTTCTCAGTCTCTCTCACACAGTGATTCCCATCTCTCTCTCTCAGTGATTCCCAGTCTCTCTCTCAGTGTTTCCCAATCCCTTTCTCAGTGATACCCAGTATCTCCCAGTGCTTCCCAGTCTCTCTCTGTGTGATTCCCTGTCTGTCTCTCTCTCTCCCTGTCAGTGATTCCCAGTCTCTCTCTCATTGATTCCCAATCCCTTTCTCAGTGATTCCCAATATCTCCCAGTGCTTCCCAGTCTATCTCTCTCAGTGATTCCCTGTCTGTCTGTCTCTCTCTCCCTCTCTGTGATTCCCAGTCTCTCTCAGTGATTCCCAATCCCTCTCTCAGTGATTCCCCATCCCTCTCTCTCAGTGATTCCCAAAATATCTCTCTGTGATTCCCAAACTCTCTCTCTGTGATTCCCAGTATCTCCCAGTGCTTATCAGTCTCTCTCTCACTCTCTCTCTGTGATTTACCATCTCCCTCTTAGTATTTCACAGTCACTCTCAGTGATTCCCAGTCTCTCTTTCTCAGTATTTCACAGTCTCTTTCTTTCTCTCTCTGATTCCCTGTCTCTCCCAGTGCTTCCCAGTCTCTCTTTCTCAGTGATTCCAAGTTTCTCTCTCTGTGATTTTTGTTAAATCTCAAGAGTTTAATAACCTAGCTTGTATAACAATTAAAAGAGTACGCAGGAGACAGAGTTCAGTTAACAGCCATGACTTTCCAGAATCTTCTCCACTTCATGCACTCTATTTCCCATAGTGCATTGCACATCACAACTACGGTAAGCTATGTGGGACAATTCAAATACAACATTCAAAATACACAACATCTCCTCCCCTCTTACATTAGGTGTTCCAATAGAACCACAAAATTTAAAAACACAATAATAATTCAAAATTTTTAAAAACACAATAATAACACAGATAAAGGATAAGCCTCTGAACTATAAGTTCAAACGTATAGGGGCCCGCCGCTCTCTGGTAGGATACTGGCGGTCAACCTGGCTCTCCAGTTCATTGTCTCTCACAGGTGACGTCAACACAGGTGTAGGCGGCTGAGGTGCCTGTATACAGGTCTCCCTTGCTGATGAGATAGGGGCTGAAGCGACTGCTTCCTCAGAAGATGAGCCTCTCAGTGTAGAAAGCGGTTGACCCACAGCGTCACCCAATGGCAGATAAACTGCTGTTGGTGGTTCAGTGGGTGTTGCTGCACTTCGTAGAAGCTGATCGGTGTGTCTCTTCCAGACAATGTCCTCGGGTGTCTGTACAGTGTAGGATACTGGACCAGTCTGTGCAATGACAGTAGCAGGAACCCACTTAGGTCCACCACTGTAGTTCCGTGCCAACACATGTTCACCTGGACTGAAGACTCTGTCTTTGGAGCGTTGTTCACGTCGCTTGATCTGCTTGTCCTGCTGATACTGTACCACGTCTTTCACCTTTGGCGGTTTCAGCAGGTCGAAGTTGGTTCATAGCTCTCTTTTGAGCAGTAGAGTGGCAGGTGATGCTTTTGTGGTCGCTTGTGGTGTATTCCTGTAACTCAACAGGAAACTATTCAGGTGCTGATGAAGCGTTCCCTGGCCTTGTGATGCCTTTAGAGAGTGTTTCATGGTCTGAACAAACCTCTCAGCTAGACCATTGGTCGCAGGGTGGTATGGTGCAGCCCTGATATGTTGTACGTCATTCACCTGCAGGAATGTAGCCATTTCTTGTGACACCCACTGTGGACCGTTGTCTGAGATAAGTTGCATCGGAGATCCAAATCAGCTGAACACCTCACCTAACTTCTCGATGGTCTTCTCAGCAGTGGTGGACCTCATTATAACAACCTCTGGCCACTTACTGTGCGCATCAACAGCCATCAGGAACATTCTCTCCTCGAATGGACCTGCAAAGTCTACATGAATGCGGTGCCATGCTTCCTCCGGAATGTCCCAGGGGTGAAGAGGTGCAAGCTGTAGCACATTACGAACTCTCTGACATGAGGAACAGGTTTTAGCTTTGTCCTCAATCTGTCCATCCATACCCGGCCACCAGAAGTAGCTCCTCGCTATTTCTTTCATACGAACCATTCCGCAGTGTCCGGAGTGTAGTTGCTGTAACACTGGTTTTCGTAGCGATGGTGGAATAACCACACTCCTCCCCCACAGCAAACATCCAGACTGCACCGACAGTTCGTTTCTCCTTAAGAGATATGGTTTCAGGTTTGGGTCATCGCTGTCAAGCTTGCCCCTGATGATAATGTCCAGCACTGCAGACAACACTGGGTCGTTTCTGGTGTTTCGTCGGACCTGTGTCGAAGTCACAGGTGCGTTCTCCACCTGCCTAAAATAGCAGATGTCCATGCTACGCGTCATAGGCTTGGTGACAGGCAGCGGCAACCTGGAATGACCGTTGGTGTTGCCGTGCAGGTAAGACTTACGATATCTAATGTCAAATCTGTGTGCAGACAACAGCAGCGCCCACCTTTGCATTCTGCTCGCAGCAAGTGACGGAATCCCTGTATGTGGCCCGAAGATGGACGTGAGAGGGCAGTGATCTGTTACTAGGGTGAACTGTCTCCCGTACAAATATTGGTGAAACTTGCGAACGCCAAAAACGATGCTCAGTGCTTCTCGTTCTATTTGGGCGTAGTTAGTTTCAGCTCTGTTCAAAGTCCTAGATGCGAATGCTATCGGCTTCTCTTCTCTGTTTGGCATGATATGAGAAATGACCGCTCCCACACCATATGACGATGCATCGCAAGCTAACTGTATTGGTAATGAAGGGTTAAAATGTGTCAATGCCTCTGACTTCAGGAGCGTGTCCTTTGCTGTCATGAACGCCCCCTGGCACTTGTTAGTCCATTCCCACTTCTTGTCTTTACATAGCAACCAATGCAACGGCCTCAGCATTGAGGCTAGGTTTGGTATGAACCGTTCATAGTAGTTCAGTAACCCTAAAAAAGAACGCAGCTGGCTGATATTTTCAGGTGCTAGGGCATCCACGATTGCCTTGGTCTTGGACGGTGCCTTGTGAAGGCTTGTGGCATCAATCACATGACCGAGGTACTCAACTGATTGCTGAAAAAAATCGCATTTATCCCTGCGAACTCTGAGTCCGTAATCCCTCAGTCCCTGTAGCGTTGCGTCCAAGTTACGCAGATGGTCTTGGTCATCACACCCAGTGACTAAGATATCATCTAAGTAGCACTGGACTCCAGGCAATCCACTAAGGATCTGGTCCATAGCACGTTGGAAAAGCGCTGGAGCTGATGTAATTCCGAAAGGAAGTCGACGATACCTAAATAGGCCCTTGTGCGTCACAATAGTCAGCATTTCTCGTGACTGTTCATCCACATGCATTTGCAGGTAGGCTTGACAGAGGTCGATTGTGCTAAACTTCTGGCCCCCAGCAAGTCCCGCAAACAAATCATCAATATGGGGAAGTGGATATTGCTCCACTGACAATACAGGGTTAACAGTTACTTTAATATCTCCACATACCCTAACTCCACCCCCTTTCTTGAGCACTGGTACGATGGGCGTTGCCCATTCACTCACACTGACTGGTTCTAATACTCCGCTTTCAACTAGGGCTTCTAAGTCAGCCTCGACTTTTGTTCTGATGGCATAAGGTACGGGTCGTGCCTTCATGAACTTGGGTTTGCTATCCTGCTTAAGACGAAGCTTCACAGTAATATCTTTCATGCTACCCAGTTTTCCATTCTGCATGTTTCTTTAAGATGGTGGGTAAGCCTGGATCATTGTGTGACATCATGTAGACTGATGACCAGTCTAATTTTATTCCCTCCATCCACGAACGTCCCAGCAGGGAGGGGTAGTCTCCTTTAACTACGTAGAGTGGTAACTTCCTAGTTTGTCCATTCAACTGAACTGTGACCTCAGTGATACCTCTCATGGTTACTCTTTGGTTACTCTTTCACCGGTATATGTCTTTAACGCTATGTTAGCTGGCTGAAGTGGAAGGTGCTTTAATGTCTTTTTGTAGACTGTCTCTGACATAAGAGATACTGCTGCCCCGGTATCGATCTGCATTCGCACAGGCTGCCCCTCTAGCAAGGGTGAGACCCAGTAGCCATGCGAATCCCCAGCTACAGTCAGCACGTTCAGTAATAGTTCCTCCTCGGAAGTGTCACTTGCCTTTGTTTTGTCCTGTTCTACAGAGCGGACATGCTTCTTTGTCTTTTGTCTGAATGTTTTTTTCCTTCCTTCCGTCTTTGACGTTTTCTCTGTGTCCTTTTTATTTCTGCATGCACGCTGAATATGTCCCTTTTTACCACAGCTGTGGCAATCCATGTCCACACACCAGCATGCAGACGCAAGATGCCCCGTTTTGCCACAACGGAAGCATGGCCCTTGGCTCTCTGTTCTTACTTTGTGCACGTTTTCTGTTGCACCCAACTGTTGAGCTTCCTTAGCTGTCAATTCCATGGAAATACTGATTTCAATGGCCTTTTGTAGAGTCAGATTACTCTCCGTTAATAGTCTCTTCTGTATGGCTTCAGTTCTCATACCACACACTAGCCTGTCTCTTATAGTATCATTTAGCACATCATTAAACTCACAGTGCTCTGATAGTCTTTTTAGTGCAGCTACAAACATGGTCACTGTTTCTCCTTCTTCCTGGTTACGCCTGTGGAACCTAAACCTCTCAGCTATGACTAGGGGTTTGGGTGAAAAATGCCCTTTTAGTATCTCCACAATTTCGCTATATTGTTTAGTCCCTGGTTTATCTGGATGCACTAAAGTACGCAAAAGATTGAAAGTCTTTGGTCCCATCACACTTAACAATGTAGGTACTACTTTGTTCCCTCCAATGTCATTTGCTTGTGTGAAGTATTCAAATCGTTCTGTGTATGAGCTCCATTGTTCGACATTCTCATCAAATGGTCCAATGTTACCGATAATTCCAGCCATTTTCCTTCTCTCAGGCTCCTAATTATCATTCACTAAGGATCCTTCCAAAGTTGAACTCAACTAAAATCACTATCAGTTTAGTGCTTCAATTCACAGATCGTTTCACAGTTGAATAAATGTCCTTCCCGATTTACTCACTGTTTTTCCTCCCCTTCCTCAAGTCATTAGTACCTTATACGCCGTCTCGTCTTCCCGCCATTTCAAGCTCCTATTATCCTCGAGCCAGCCTCACTTTAATTAACTGTCCACGGCAAAAATAACAGTTTTAAACATGTAAAACCCAACTATCTTCCGCACAGCAAAGCCACGTAAGTTCAGATGTCCTCGTCGCCACTTTTGTTAAATCTCAAGAGTTTAATAACCTTGCTTGTATAACAATTAAAAGAGTACGCAGGAGACAGAGTTCAGTTAACAGCCATCACTTTCCAGAAACTTCTCCACTTCATGCACTCTATTTCCCATAGTGCATTGCACATCACAACTACGGTAAGCTATGTGGGACAATTCAAATACAACATTCAAAATACACAACAATTTCCAGTCTCTCTTTCTCAGTGATTCCTAGTCTCTCAATCTCTCTCGCAGTGATTCCCAGTCCCTCTCGCAGTGATTCCCAGTCCCTCTCGCAGTGATTCCCAAACTCTCCCTCAATGATTCTCAGTATCTCCCAGTGCTTCCTAGTCTCTCTCTCTGTGATTCCAAGTCTTTCACTCTCAGTGATACCCAATCTCTCTCTCACTGATTTCCAGTCTCTCTGTGATTCCCAGTCTCTCTCAGTGATTCCCAGTCTCGCTCAGTGATTCCCAGTATCTCATTCTCAGTGATTACCTGTCTCTGCAAGAGATTCCCTGTCTCTCACTCTCTCTCTGTCTCGCACTGATCCCCAGTCTCTTTCTCAGTGATTCCCAGACTCTCTCAATGATTCCCAGTCTCTCTTTCTCAGTCATTCCCAGTCTCTTTGTTATTCCCAGTATCTCCCACTGCTTCCAAGTCTCTCTCTCTGTGATTCCCATCTGTCTTTCTAAGTGATTCCCAGTCTCTCTCGGTGACTCCCAGTCTCTTTTTCAGTGATTCCCAGTCTCTCTCCCAGTCATTCCCAGTATTTCTCAGTGATGCCCCATCTCTCTGTGATTCTCTGTCTCTCTCTCTCTCTCTCTCTTTCACTGTGATTGCCGTCTCTTTCTCAGTGATTCCCAATCACTCTCAGTGATTCCCATTCTCTCTCTCTCTCTGATTCCCTGTCTCTCTCTCTCTCTGTTTGATTCCCAGGCTCTCTCTCAGTGATTCCCAATCTCTCTCTCAGAAATTTCCAGTCTCCATGTGATTCCCAGTCTCCCTTTCTCAGTGATTCCCAGTCTCTCTCTGTCTCACACTGAGTCCCAGTCTCTCTTTCAC
This sequence comes from Somniosus microcephalus, assembly GCF_052327205.1. Classification (NCBI taxonomy): domain Eukaryota; kingdom Metazoa; phylum Chordata; class Chondrichthyes; order Squaliformes; family Somniosidae; genus Somniosus; species Somniosus microcephalus. Next base: position 179,871,655 of record NC_140996.1, on the reverse strand, counting down.
TGTGATTCCCAATTTCTCTCAGTGATTCCCAATCCCTCTCTTAGTATTTCAGTCTCTCTCTCTCTCTGTGTGATTCTCATTCTCTTTCTCTCAATGATTCCCAGTCTCTCAGTGATTCCCAGTCTCTCTTTCACTGTGATTCCCAATTTCTCTCAGTGATTCCCAATCTCTCTCTTAGTATTTCAGTCTCTCTCTCTCTCTGTGATTCTCATTCTCTTTCTCTCAATGATTCCCAGTCTCTCTTTCTCAGTGATTCCCAGTCGCTCTCTCTCTCTCTCTTTCACAGTGATTCCCAGCGGCTCTCTCTCTCTCTCTTTCTCAGTGATTCCCAGTGGCTCTCTCTCTCTCTCTTTCTCAGTGATTCCCAGTGGCTCTCTCTCTCTCTCTTTCTCAGTGATTCCCAGTCGCTCTCTCTCTCTCTCTTTCTCAGTGATTCCCAGTGGCTCTCTCTCTCTCTCTTTCACAGTGATTCCCAGTCTCTCTGACTGATTTCCATTATCTCTCTCTCAATGATTCCCAGTCTCACAGTGATTCCTTGTCTCTCATTCTTAATGGTTCCCAGTCTCTCTCTCTCACAGTGATTCCCCATCTCTCTCTCAGTGATTCTCAAACTCTCTCAGTGCTTCCCAGTATCTCCCAGTGCTTCCCAGTCTCTCTCGCTCAGTGATTCCAAGTCTCTCTCTCAGTAATTCCCAGTCTCTCTCTCAGTCATACCCAATTTCTCTCTCAGAAATTTCCAGTCGCTCTCAGTGATTCACAGTCTCTCCCTCTCTCTCTGATTCCCTGTCTGTCTTTCTCTCTCTCTCTCTGTGATTCTCAGTTCCTCGCTCTCAATGATTCCCAGTTTCTCCCTCTCAGTGATTCCCAGTCTGTCTTTCAGTTATTCCCAGTCTCTCTCTCCGTGATTCCCAGACTCTCTCTCAGTGATTCCCATCTCTCTTTCTCAGTGATTCCCAGTCACTCTCAGTGACTCCCAGTCTCCCTTTCGTGCTTCCCATCTCTCTCTCTCAGTGATTCCCAGTATTTCTCAGTGATTCCCCATCTCTCTCTCTCAATGATTCCCAGTCTCTCACAGTTATTCCCTGTCTCTCTATCACAGTGATTCCCAGTCACTCTCAGTGACTCCCAGTCTCCCTTTCGTGCTTCCCATCTCTCTCTCTCAGTGATTCCCAGTATTTCTCAGTGATTCCCCATCTCTCTCTCTCAATGATTCCCAGTCTCTCACAGTTATTCCCTGTCTCTCTATCACAGTGATTCCCAGTCTCTCTTTCTCAGTGATTACCTGTGTCTGCAAGAGATTCCCTGTCTCTCGCTCGCTCTCTCTCTCTCTCGCACTGATTCCCAGTCTCTTTCTCAGTGATTCCCAGTCTCTCACAGAGATTCCCAATCACTCTGTCAGTGATTCCCAGTCTCTCTCAGTGATTCCTAGTCTCTCTCTCGCTCCCTCTCGCACTGTATCCCAATCTCTTTCTCAGTGATTCCCAGTATCTCCCAGTGCTTCCCAGTCGTCACTCTCAGTGATTCCCTGTCTCTCTCTCTTTCTCCCTCTCTGTGATTCCCAGTCTCTCTGTGATGGTCCAACCCGAAACGTCAACTCAAATTTCTCTCCACGGATGTTGCCTGACCTGCTGAGTTTTTCCAGCATTTTCTGTTGTTATCTCTCAATGCTTCTCAGTCTCTCTCTCACAGTGATTCCCATCTCTCCTTCTCAGTGATTCCCAGTCTCTCTCAGTGACTCCAAATCTCTCATTCAGTGATTCCCAGTCTCTCTCAGTGATTCCTAGTCTGTCCGTCTCTCTCTCCCTCTCTGTGATTCCCAGTATCTCCCAATGCTTCCCAGCCTCTCTCTCTCAGTGATTCCCAATCCCTTTCTCAGTGATTCCCAATGTCTCCCAGTGCTTCCCAGTCTACCTCTCTCAGTGATTCCCTGTCTGTCTGTCTTTCTCTCCCTCTCTGTGATTCCCAGTATCTCCCAGTGCTTCCCAGTCTCTCTCTCTCAGTGATTCCCAGTCTCTCTGTGATCCCAATTCTCTCCCTCTGTGACTCCCAGTCTCTCGAAGTGATCCCAAGTCTCTCTCTCTGTGATTCCCAGTATCTCCCAGTGCTTCCCAGTGTCTCTCTGTGTGATTCTCATTCTCTCTTTCTCAGTGATTCCCAGTCTCTCTCACTGATTCCCAGACTCTCTCTCTCAATGTTTCCCAGTCTCTCACAGTGATTCGCAGTCATTCTTTCTCAGGTGATTCCCAGTCTCTCTCTCTCTCTCGCAGTGATTCCCTGTCTCTCTCTCAGTAATTCGAAGGTTCTCTGTGTGACTCCCGGTCTCTCTCAGTGATTCCCAGTCTCTTCCTCGGTGATTCGAATTTTATCTCAGTGACTCCCAGTCTCTCTCTCTCTCTGATTCCCAGTCTCTCTCTCTCTCTGATTCCCAGTCTCTCACTTTCAGTGATTCCCAATATCTCCCATTGCTTCCCAGTCTCTCTCTCTCTGTGATTCTCAGTCTCCCTCTCAGTGATTCCCAATGTATCTCTCAGAAATTTCCAGTCTCTCTCAGTGATTCCCAGTCTCTCTCACTGATTCCCAGACTCTCTCTCTCAATGTTTCCCAGTCTCTCACAGTAATTCCCAGTCATTCTTTCTCAGGTGATTCCCAGTCTCTCTCTCTCTCTGATTCCCAGTCTCTCACTTTCAGTGATTCCCAGTATCTCCGATTGCTTCCCAGTCTCTCTCTCTCTGTGATTCTCAGTCTCCCTCTCAGTGATGCCCAATGTATATCTCAGTGATTCCCAGTCTCTCTCACTGATTCCCAGACTCTCTCTCTCAATGTTTCCCAGTCTCTCACAGTAATTCCCAGTCATTCTTTCTCAGGTGATTCCCAGTCTCCCTCTCTCTCTCTCGCAGTGATTCCCAGTCTCTCCCTCAGTAATTTAAAGTTTCTCTCTGTGACTCCCGGTCTCTCTCAGTGATTCCCAGTCTCTTCCTCGGTGATTCGAATTTTCTCTCTGTGACTCCCAGTCTCTTTCTCAGTGACTCCCAGTCTCTCTCTCACTCTGATTCCCAGTCTCTCACTTTCAGTGATTCCCAGTATCTCCCATTGCTTCCCAGTCTCTCTCTCTCTCTGTGATTCTCAGTCTCCCTCTCAGTGATTCCCAATGTATCTCTCAGAAATTTCCAGTCTCTCTCAGTGATTCCCAGTCTCTCGCTCTCAGTGATTCCCAGTCTCTCATTCTCAGTGACTCCCAGTCTCCCTCTTCAGTGATTCCCAATCTCTCTCTCAGTGATTCCCAATATCTCCCAGTGCTTCCCAGTCTCCCTTTCTCAGTGATTCCCCAACTCTCTCTGTGATTCCCTGTCTCTCTCTCTCTCGCAGTGATTCCCATTCTCTCTTTCTCAGTGATTCCCAGTCTCACTCTCTCACTGATTCCCATTTTCTCTGTGATTCCCAGTATTTCCCAGTGCTTCCCAGTCTCTCTCTCAGTGATTCCTGGTGTCCCTCACAATGATTCCCAGTCTCTCTCAGTGATTCCCAATCGTTCTCTCAGAAATTTCCAGTCTCTCAGTGATTCCCAGTCTCTCTGTGATTACCAATCTCTCTCTTAGTATTTCACAGTCTCTCTCTCCCTCTGATTCACCTTCTCCGTAGTCGGATGCACACCGTCTTTGTCCACTCGGAATCCCAAGAACTCCACCCCATTGGCAGCGAACACACATTTCTCCTTCTGAAGGCATAGTCCTACCTCAGCCAGCCGGTGTAGTACTTCCGGCAGCCGCTCATCATGGGCTTCCTGTGTCTTGCCTGTAATCAGTATGTCATCCAAGTAAGGCTGAACTCCCGGAACACCAGCCAACAGGGTGTCCATGAACCTCTGAAAGATTGCCACAGCCGTAGACACCCCAAACTGCAGCCTTGTGGCTCGGAAAAGTCCTCTGTGGGTGTTGATTGTCAACAGCTTGGCTGACTCTTCATCCAGGACCAGTTGCTGGTATGCTTGCTTGAGATCCAGCTTGGTGAACAGAGTGCCTCCAGCCAGTGTTGAAAACAGCTCTGTAACTGTTGGTAAGGGATACACATCTGGTAACACAGCAGTATTAACCATACATCTGTAATCGCCACAGATTCGCAGGCCCCCATCCTTCTTTGCAATGGGCACGATAGGGGTGGCCCAGCGGGAGTTCTTCACTGGCAAGAGAACCCCTTGGTTCACCAGCTTATCCAGGGCCTCATCCACCTTCTTGCGCAAGACAAAAGGAACTGGTCGCGCCTTGAAGAACTTAGGCGCTACCCCTGGGTCCACTTCGATTGAGACTGGCGGTCCCCGACAGGCCCCGAACTCACCAAAAACCTCTTCATAGTTCTCCAACATAGGCATTATGGGCTGTCGCTGTACCGTGTGTACTCCTGTCACTTCAATACCGAGGGGCTCAAACCAATCTCTGCCCAGCAGGCTTGTGCCCTGCCCCGCCACCACATAAAGTGTGTCCTTGACTGCCTGATACTTAACTTCCACATGAATCATACCCAGCACCTGGAGTTGAGCTTGGGACCACTGCCGTAGCACGCCACTGACCTGAGCCATCGCCGGGGGTTCACTTGGCCACAGCCTATTGTAAGTCTCGTCACTTATCGACAAACACGCTGAGCCTGAATCCACCTCCATGCAGAGTGGTGCCCCATTCATGATCACATTTGCCGTGTATCCCCACCGTCTGTGGGGTAGCTGCTCAGCTTCCGTGGTATACACTGTGTACTCATCGTTGTCCTCCAGTGTCAGGGTGTGTGTCTGCGATGCTTGTGTTGGCTCTGCTGCAGCAGCCTGAGCTTTCTTCATGCAGACACGAGCTATGTGTCCTCTTTTCTTACAGAAATGACATACCGCTGACACAAATTGCATGTAGTGGAACCATGGAGAGCCCCACAGCGGAAACATTTTCTTCCTGTCTCTTTAGTTGCCTCCATGTCTCTCGCAGCAGCAGCTGCATGTGTGGTCTTGTGCACCTCCTCGGTGGCCTGAGATGGTGCTGCTTCTGTACGGAGCATACGTGTGTTCATCGATGCAGCCTCTGCTGCTAAAGCCTTCTCCTCGGCCAGTCAGAACGTCAGGTACTTCTCCGCTAACAGCTGTCTCTGCAATGCCGAGTCAAGCACTCCACACACAATCTGATCACGGAGCATATTGTCTAAATGGTCACCAAAATTACAATGTAATAAGCGTTTCCTCAACTCAGCAATGTAACTTGAAATAGATTGTCCAGGCTGTTGTTTACAATTGTGAAAATGGAAACGCTGCACAATCTCTGAGGGTTTTGGGTTAAAATGTTTCTGCAGCTTCTCAATCAAATCAGCATAATCCACCTCACTAGGTTTACGAGGAGCCACCAATGAACGCAGGACGGAGTAATTAGCAGCTCCGCATACACTTAGCAACACTGAGCGCTTCTTCTCTTCTTTGTCAATATTATTGGCCTCAAAGAAACACCCCAGTCTTTCTGCGTATTCCTCCCATGAACTGTCCTTATCCCCAGAGAACTCTTCAATACGTCCCAAGGTCATCATAGTTTTAATGTGCACTGTCCCTTTAAGATCCACGGACTTTTTTCTGTTTTTTAGAAAATTATTTTTCTCCTCCGGCCAGAGTTATGGTAGCTAAACTCACGGTAGTTGCCTAGCCCGCACAATACTCTGTCTGCCGTCTACATCGCAGCTAGCCAACTATTAAAATGCCGTTGATGTTGCTAGCTGAGTGGCCCGCTCGTCGCAATTGCCAATATCACGGCTGTAGATTCGCACGTCTATCTCCGTCCTTCTAGAGAGTTCAACAGCCGCCTCGTTGCCAGTATTGCATCTGGACCGAACAGTAATGAATAGAGGAGATGGAATGTACCTTTTACTATTTACTGAGTAAATGGGTGGACATTACAGCACATTGTCTGCATGGCAGAACCCGAAACTGAAAGTGAAAGACAAAGTAAAACCGAGCCCCCCAGCACCCACTTTAGGTAACACCCGGGAACTGGGACAAACTTCATTGAAGAAAAACTCAAAACACAACAAATTTAATCAACTGAGTATTGGCTCCACGCTCTGAGTGATTTCGGGAACAGCCAGCTACGACTTCAACTGTAAGAGGAACTCCGACGTAGTAATCAATCCATCATGGACAAACTACTCAGACCCGCCCGTCTTGACCTGGACCCGAATTCACCTACAACTGTTAAGGTATGGAAACACTGGTATCGTACCTTCAGCAACTTCCTCAGGGTATGTGGTGAGAATGTTCCTGATAAATTAGAGATACTTGCCAATTATGTATCTCCGCATGAGTTTGACTATATCGAAGACTGTGTAGACTATGACTCTGCTATCCTAATATTACAGCGACTATATGTTAAGGCCCCAAATGAAATTTTTGCTCGGCATCTACTGGCCGCAACTCGACAACAACCCAGGGAATCACTTGACGAATTCCTTCAAAAGCTTTGCAGGCTCAGCAAGGATTGTAATCTTAAAGCTGTCACAGCTGAGCAGTACCAGAAGGAGCTAATTCGTGATTCCTTTATTAACGGGATTACGTCTCCCTTCATACGCCAGCGTCTGTTGGAGAATAAAACCCTCGAGTTACAGGTTGCCTATGACCAGGCATGTTCCCTGGACTTAGCAAAGAGGAATGCAGATACCTATCTTTTACCACGTGCACAGGACCCAACTGATAGAGGGACCCATAGTAACGATGCCGACACTCTGCACTCTTTTGAGGATGACGCCCTACTTGGGACATCAAGGGATCTGCCGGCTACTCCACCGGATCAACTCGGGGAGCCGAGCGCTCCCCATGGGATGGCCACCCGAAGTCAGGACGCTGGTCAATCCCTGGCTACCAAACAAGATGACACCAGCTCTGCGCCTGTGGGGACCCGCACCCAGAGTTACGATCTCCCCAGTCTCCCTCAGGTCGATCTAGGCGACACAGGCCCTGTCGATCTACCAGTACGGACCAAGTGACCCAGGGACCAAGACACGGTCCGAGGAGACGTGCCTTGCAGCCACAAACAAAGATCTGAAAGACTGCGGCTATTCGTGGTCCGTCTAATCCGCTAGAAGGAAGTCGTCGGACTTCCAAATCTTTCAGGCGGGAAGAATGTCATGAATCTTATCATTCATGAAGAAATGCCTCATGAAATAACACTGGGCGGCCAGCTGGTGGCGGCATCCAAGAAGTATAAATACTCGGGCGTGGGCCCAGCTTGCCCAGGACGTTTTTGTAACCAGGAACTAGTGATGTAACTAGAATCTCTTGGTTGTGAAACAGTTGATTAAAGCTTTGTTTTATACTCAACCAATTGCTTAGTGAGTTTTCTTATGTTAGCTAGTATTTCTCAGTGATTCCCCATCTCTCAGTGATTCCCAGTCTCTGTTTGTGATTCCCAAACTCTTTCTCAGAGATACCCAGTATCTCGCAGTGCTTCCCAGTCTCTCTCTCTCTCTGATTCCCTGTCTGTCTGTCTCGCTCTCTCTCCCTCTCTGTGATTCCCAGTATCTCCCAGTACTTCCCAGCCTCTCTCTCTCAGTGATTCCAAGTCTCTCTCTCAGTAATTCCAAGTCCCTCTTTCTGAATGATTCGCAAGCTTTCTCTCAGTGATTCCCAGTTTCTCTCAGTGATTCCCAGTATTTCTCAGTGATTCCCCATCTGTCTCTCTCTGTGATGCGCAGGCTTCTGTCAGTGATTCCCAATCTCTTTCTCAGTGATTCACAGAATCTCTCAGTGCTTCCAAATCTCTCTCTCTGTGATTCCCATCTCTCTCTCTCAGTGATTCCCAATCTCTCGTTCAGTGATTCCTAGTCACTCTCTGTGATTCCCAGTATGTCTCAGTGATTCCCCATCTGTCTCAGTGATTCCCATTCTCTCTCTGTGATTCCCAATCTCTTTCTCAGTGATTCCCAGTATCTCCCAGTGCTTCCCAGTCTCTCTCTCTGTGATTCCAAGTTTCTCCCAGTGATTCCCAGTCTCTCTCACTTACTTCCATTATCTCTCTGTCTCAATGATTCCCAGTCTCTCACAATGATTCCCAGTCTGTCTTTATCAGTGATTCCCAGTGTCTCTCTCAGTAATTCGCACTCAGTGATTCCCAGTCTCTGTTTTCAGTGTTTCCCAGTCTCGCTGTGATTCCCAGTATTTCTCAGTGATTCCCCATCTCTCTCTCTGTCATTCCCTGTCACTCTCTCTCTCTCGCTCAGTGATTGCCATCCCTTTCTCAGTGATTCCCAATCTCTCTCAGTGATTCCCATTCTCTCTCTCTCTCTATGATTCCTAGTCTCTCACAGTGATTCCCAGTCTCTCTCTCTCTCAGTGATTCCCTGTCTGTCTCTCTCTCTTTATCTCTCGCTGATTCTCAGTCTGTTTTTCTCAGTGATTCCCAGTCTCTCTCTCAGGGATTCCCATTATCTCTCTCTCAATAATTCCCAGTCTCTCTCAGTTACTCCCTGTCTCTCTTTCACAGTGATTCCCAGTCTCTCTCTCTCTGTAATTCACTCTCTCTCTCTCGCAGTGATTCCCAGTCCCCCTCTCAATGATTCCCAGTCTCGCTCTCAATGATTCCCAGTCTCTCTTTCTCAGTGATTCCCAGACCCTATTTTTCAGTGAATCCCAGTCTCTCTCTCTCTCTCAATTTGTGTCTGTGTCTCAGTGATTCCCAATCTCACTCTGAGTGATTCCCAGTCTCTCTCTCTATGTTTCCAGGTTTCTCTCTCAGTGATTCCCAATCTTTCTCAGTGATTCCCAATCTCTCTCTCAGTGATTCCCAATCACTCTCTCAGTGATTCCCAGTCTCTCTGATTCCTAGTCTCTCTCTCTAAGTATTTCACAGTCTCTCTCTCTGTGATTCTCTGTCTCTCCCAGTGCTTCCCATTATCTCTCTCCGTGATTCCAAGTTTCTCCCTCAGTGATTCCCCATCTCTCTCTGTCATTCCCTGTCACTCTCTCTCTCTCGCTCAGTGATTGCCATCCCTTTCTCAGTGATTCCCAATCTCTCTCAGTGATTCCCAGTATCTCATTCTCAGTGATTACCTGTCTCTGCAAGAGATTCCCTGTCTCTCGCTCTCTCTCTCGCACTGACTCCCAGTCTCTCGCTCAGTGATTCCCAATCTCTCTCTGTGATTCCCAGTATCTCCCAGTGCTTCCCAGTCCCTCTCTCAGTGATTCCCATCTCTCTTTCTCAGTGATTCCTAGTCTCTCACAGTGATTCCCAGTCTCTGTTTCAGTCATTCCCAGTCTCTCCCAGTGATTCCAATATTCTCTCTCAGTGATTCCCAGTATTTCTCCCAGTGATTCCTTGTCTCTCTCTCGCTCTCTCTCTGATTCCTAGTCTCTCTCTCTCTCAGTGATTCCAAGTCTCTCTTTCTCAGTGATTCCCAGTATCTCCCAATGCTTCCCAGTCTCTCTCTCAGTGATTCCCTGTCTTTCTCTCTCTCTTTATCTCTCGCTGATTCTCAGTCTGTTTTTTTCAGTGATTCCCAGTCTCTCTCAGTTACTCCCTGTCTCTCTTTCACAGTGATTCCCAATCTCTCTCTCTAACTCTGTAATTCACTCTCTCTCTCTCGCAGTGATTCCCAGTCCCTCTCTCAATGATTCCCAGTCTCGCTCTCAATGATTCCCAGTCTCTCTTTCTCAGTAATTCCCAGACTCTATTTTTCAGTGAATCCCAGTCTCTCTCTCTCTCAATCTGTGTCTGTGTCTCAGTGAATCCCAATCTCACTCTGAGTGATTCCCAGTCTCTCTCTCTGTGTTTCCAAGTTTCCCTCTCAGTGATTCCCAATCTTTCTCAGTGATTCCCAATCTCTCTCTCGGTGATTCCCAGTCTCTCTGATTCCTAGTCTCTCTCTCTAAGTATTTCACAGTCTCTCTCCTGTGATTCTGTCTCTCCCAGTGCTTCCCAGTCTCTCTCTCTGTGATTCCAAGTTTCTCCCTCAGTGATTCCCAGGCTCTCTCACGTATTTCCATTATCTCTCTCGCAATGATTCCCAGTCTCTCACAGTGATTCCCAGTCTCTCTCAGTGATTCCCAGTCTCTCTCTCTCTCTATCAGTGATGAACAGTCTGTGTCTCAGTGATTCCCAGTCTTTCCCTCTCAGTCATTCCCAGTCTCTCTCTCAGTGATTCCCAATCTGTCTCTCTCTGAATCCCAGTCTCTCTCTCTCTCTCTCAGTGATTCACCGTCTGTGTATCAGTGATTTCCAGTCTTCCTTTCAGTGATTCCAATCTTTGTCTCAGTGATTCCCAGTCTCTTTCTCAGTGATTCCCAGTCTCTCCCTCTCAGTGATTCCCAGTCTCTCCCTCTCAGTGATTCACAGTCTCTCTCTCACTGAATTCCCATCTCTGTCTCTCAATGATTCTCAGTCTGTGTCAGTTATTCCCAGTCTTCCTTTCTCAGTGATTCCCAGTCTGTGTCCCAGTGACTCCCAATCTCTCTCTCAGCGATTCCCAGTCTCTCTCTCAGTGATTCCCAATCTCTCTCTCAGTGATTCCCAGTCTCTCTCTCAGTGATTCCCAGTCTCTCTTTCTCTTTGATTCCCAGTCTGTGCCCCAGTGATTCCCAGTCTCTCTCTCTCTCAATGATTCCCTGTCTCTCTCTCTCTCAGTGATTCCCAGTCCCTCTCTCAGTGATTCCCAGTCACTCTCTGTGATTCTTGGGGGGAAAAATTCAGTATCGCCCCTTTTGGGGCGCCATTATCGGCCATGCGCAAAGTTTAGCGTCTGGCGCTAATTATCGCCTCCGACGGCAAACCTGGCTTTTATCGCCCCTGGAGGTGATTGGAGCGCTAAATCAGGCGCTTCACAGCTGTCTTAAGGCGCAAAGGCCGAGGAGCGAGGCGCTACCTCAGAGCGCTGGCGAAGCAAGGAAGGGCAAATCAAAATGAACCTGCAAAGTGCTGCTCAGTACCCAAAACTCTTTCACACAGCACTGAATCTCTCCAGAGGTCTCTCTCTCTCTCTCTCAGAATGCATGGTGCTAAAATGTCACCAACAAATAAAGGCAGGAAGCGGTCGCCTTTAAATAGCGCTTCCCAGTCCCTTTCTGACTGCAAAACGCTCCCCTCAACCTGTCATTGCTAGCGGCAGGCGGTAAGGCAGGGGGTGCCACTCAATATCCGGTCCGGGGCACTACCAGGGTATTGCGCACGCGACTGACGTCACGATCTGCCGGTGCAGGAGATCGTGGCAGTAGTGTTTAGCGCCGCCGCAAAATGTCTAGTTAATTTCGCGAGCGGTGCAAATATTGCCGCGCCCGGGCGCTAGTTCCTTTGCGCCCCATTAGCGCCCTCTTAAGGCACTAAAGGGAGGCGCAATCAACTGAATTTCCCCCCCCCAGTCTCTCTCTCTCAATTATTCCCAGTCTGTGTCTCAGTGATTCCCAGTCTTTCTCTCACTGATTCCCAGTCTTTCTCTCACTGATTCCCAGTCTTTCTCTCACTGATTCCCAGTCTTTCTCTCAGTGATTCCCAGTCTCTCTCTCAGTGATTCCCAGTCCCTCTCTATCAGTGATTCCCAGTCTCTCAGTGAATCCCAGTCTCTCTCTCAATGAATCCCAGTCTGTGTCTCAGTGATTCCCAATCTCACTCTCAGTGATTCCCAGTCTCTCTCTCTCTATGATTCCCAGGCTGTGTCCCAGTGATTCCCTGTACCTCTTTCTCGATGATTCCCATTCTTTCTCTCACTGTGATTCCCAGTCACTCTCTCTCTGAATCCCAGTCTCTCTCTCTCTCAATGAATCCCAGTCTGTGTCTCAGTGATTCTCAATCTCACTCTCAGTGATGCCCAGTCTCTCTCTCTCTGTGATTAGAGCCTGAGTCCCAGTGATTCCCTGTACCTCTTTCTCGGTGATTCCCATTCTTTCTCTCACAGTGATTCCCAGTCACTCTCTCTCTGAATCCCAGTCTCACTCTCTCTCTCTCAATGAATCCCAGTCTGTGTCTCGGAGATTCTCAGTCTCTCTCTCATTGATTCCCAGTCTCTCTCTCCCAGTGATTCCCATTTGCTCTCTCTGTGATTCCCAGTCTGTGTCTCAGTGATTCCCAGTCTCTCTCTCATTGATACCCAGTCTCTCTCTTTCAGTGATTCCCAGTCCCTCTCTCTGAATCCCAGTCTCTCTCTCTCTCTCTCTCTCTCTCGCTCTCTCTCTCTCTCTCTCTCTCTCTCTCTCTCGGTAATCCCAGTCTGTGTTTCAGTAATTCCCAGTCTCTCTCTCAGTGATTCCCAGCCTGTGTCTCAGTGATTCCCAGCCTGTATCTCAGAGATTTCCTGTCTCTCTTTCTCAGTTATTCCCAATCACTCTCTCAGTGATTGCCTGTCTCTCTCTTTGATTCCCAGTCTTTCTCTCTGTGATTCCCAGTCTGTCTCTCTCTGAATCTCAGTCTCTCTCTCTCTCAGTGATTCCCATTCGCTCTCTGTGATTCTCAGTCTGTGTCCCAGTGATTCCCTGTCAACATATGATGTAATTAAATCAATGTATACAAACAACAAATGTGCAGTTAAAATTGGAGACAAACAAACAAAATACTTCCCACAGGGGCGGGGGGTGACGCAGGGCTCGCCAATCTCACCGACACTCTTTAATATTTACATAAATGAATTGGCAAAACTACTTGAACAATCTACAGCACCCGGCCTCACCCTATATGAATCCAAGGTTAAATTCCTCCTCTATGCAGACGACCTGGTTCTGCTGTCACCAACTAAGGAGGGTCTACAGCAGAACCTGGATCTGCTGGAGTCGTACTGCCAGACTTGGGCCCTGACAATAAATCCCCAAAAAAACAAAGTCCTTGTGTTCCAGCAAAGATCCAGACATCAGGGACCCAAAATAAATTTCACACTAGGAACAACCAAAATTGAACAAACCAGTAACTACACATACTTGGGCTTAAAAATCAGTTCTACGGGAAATTTCAAACTGGCTGTGAATGAACTGAAAGAGAAAGCAAGAAGGGCTTTCTATGCCATTAAAAAATCAATCCAAATAGAAATCCCAATTAGCATTTGGCTCAAAATTTTCAAATCAGTAATTGAACCAATTGCACTCTATGGCAGTGAGGTGTGGGGACCGCTAACACAACAAGAATTTGCAAAATGGGACAAACACCCAATTGAGATCCTACATGCAGAATTCTGTAAAAGTATCCTCCGGACACAAAGGAAAACCGTAAACAATGCATGCAGGGCAGAACTAGGCCAATATCCATTAATAATCACTATCCAAAAAAGAGCCACCAAATTTTGGAAATACCTAGAAATGAGCAACCCCCAATGCTATCATTACGAAGCCCTGAAATGCCAAGAGAGGACCATAAAGAAGAATACCCTCAGTCAACTAGTCCTGGGACTCAGTGAAGTAACTACTAACACTACTAACAATAACCAGCCCCAGGACAGTGACAGTGTAACACAAAGAATTCGACCCAACACAATCGTCGCTAAGCAAAAGGAAAAATATCTGTCATATTGGGCAGAAACAACAAAAACCCAAAGCAAACTCAATTGCTACTTGGCCCTAAACAGACAATACAACATGGCTGATTACCTGACCATGGTAAAGGATAGCAAACTGAGAAAAACTTTGACAATGTACAGACTTAGTGAACATAACCTGGCGATCGAAAAAGGTAGACACAGACAGACCCGGCTACCAAGAGAGGACAGGATATGCTCTCACTGCTGTCAGGAAGTGGTGGAGACAGAGATGCACTTCCTCACAGCTTGTAGAAAATATCAGGGCATAAGGGGGAATTTCTACCCAAAATTCACAAAAATATGCCCGGATTTCAGAAATTTGAATGACGACCAAAAACTCCCATACCTACTAGGGGAAGAGAGAAATTGTATAACACTAGCGGCACACTATGTTACAGCTTGCCATAAACAGAGGGACAACCACTAGATATAAGAAAAGAGTATATATAAATTATATGAAATTATATTTATACACTCAGGGATATATCTGTTTATACACTGTATGGATAGATCTGTATTTTGTGAACAAACATGAATGTTTTTCGATGCTTTGGCAACATAAGGTGTAACTTGTCATGCCAATAAAGCGATTTGAATTGAATTGAATTGAATTGAATTGATTGCCATCCCTTTCTCAGTGATTCCCAATCTCTCTCAGTGATTCCCATTCTCTCTCTCTCAATGATTCCCAGTCTCCCACAGTGATTCTCTGTCTTTCACTCTCAGTGATTCCCAGTATTTCTCAGTGATGCCCCATCTCTCTCTTTGTGAATCCCAGTCTCTCTCTCTCTCTCTCTCTCTCAGTGATTCCAACATTCTCTCTCAGCGATTCCCAGTTTCTCTCAGTCATTCCCAGTCTCTCCCAGCGAGTCACGGTATCTTTCAGTGATTCAGTCTCTCTTTCAGTGATTCCAAAATTCTCTCTCAGTGATTCCCAGTATTTCTCCCAGTGATTCTTTGTCTCTCTCTCTCTCTCTCTCTGATTCCTAGTCTCTCTCTCTCTCTCAGTGATTCCAAGTCTCTCTTTCTCAGTGATTCCCATTATCTCCCAGTGCTTCCCAGTCTCTCTCTCTCTCAGTGATTCCCTGTCTTTCTCTGTGACAAATCCAGAAAGTGGAACAAGGAACTCAAAGAGGCTAGATGTTAGAATTAACACGAGTACTTTATTAACAACTGGGAAACAGTTTACAGACAGCCTGCTTCAGCATCCTGGTATTCCACCTTGTGCTGACCTATACAGGAAGCAAACCTCTGACCTTAACAGGAAGCAAACCTCTGACCTTAGTAGCAGCATTGGCTACAGCACCACCTGGTGGATAACCTTAATCATAACATCCCAGATTACTATATCCCTCCCCCCTTAAGATTTCAGTATGAATTTCTTAACAAACAACCATTCCTGAGGGTCACATAAGGAGTCTCCATTCATCATGTTCCATACTTGATGAATCTAACAGTTCAGTATCAATCTCTCTGGTGGCTTGAGAGTCCTTTGTGAATGTCTAACAGTAAAGTCCCTGCTTGTTTGTGGTGAAGCCACCAGCTGCTCCTGAGCAGTGCTCAGAGTATCTGACTCTGCAACGATGGTTTCCTCTTGATGGATAGGTTCCTGTGGAATTATCTCTGTCCCTGGTGGTGGCACCACAGATGCACTTGGATAACTGGGGGCAACCCTGTCTTCAGTCATTGCATCTGGAACCTTCATTTCAATTTCCCCTTGTCTGGGAAGTATCTGATCCACATGTCTGCGTACTACCCTACCATCTCCCAACATGACCTTGTATGATACTGGACTTGTCATTGAGTCTATGAAGCCAGGAATCCACTTTGGTCCATAACTGAAATTCCTGGTAAGGATCGCATCTCCTTCTCCAAAACTTCAGCTCTTTGTTCTTTTGTCATGATTCTCTTTTTGTTTGTTTTGTCTGTTTTCCATTTTCCTTTTTAGGTCTGGGTGGACAAGGTCAAGAGTGGAGCGTAGTCTATGACCTAATAACATCTCAGCAGGAGAGAGTCCTGTGGTGGATTGAGGTATTATTCTGTAGCTGAGCAGAACCCGTGACACTTTGGCTGCTAAACTCCCTTCTGCACTTTTTTTCATCATCTCCTTAAATGTTTGTACGGCTCTCTCCGCAAGTCCATTCGAGGACGGATGATATGGGGTCGAGGTCACCTGCACTATGCCATTTTTTCTCAAGAACTCTTTTGTCTCTGTACTCACAAAACAAGTGGCATTGTCACTCACCACGATCTCCGGTAGCCCTTGATTACTGAAGCTCCAATGCAGGCAGTCTATAGTAGTAGTGGCGGAAGCAGAATTTACAGGATAAACATCCATCCATTTGGAATGTGCATCAATGATTATGAGGAACATCTTCCCCATGAATGGACCCGCATAATCTAAGTGCAATCTTCTCCATGGTTTATCCGGCCACTCCCAGGGGTGGAGAGGAGCCGCTGCTGGTGCCTTCCGGTGTTCCTGACAAGTGCTGCATGTCTTGACTAGATTTTCTATCTCCTCATCTAGCTTTGGCCACCACAAGTAACTCCTAGCCAAGGCTTTCATACGTGAGACCCCAGGATGACACTGATGTAGTTGCTCTAGGATAGACTGTCGTGCTGGCTGTGGAATAATCACTCGTGCTCCCCACAACACGCAACCATCCTGCACACTCAGCTATGTTTTCCTGACACTGTAGGGTGTGAAGTCAGCCCCTTCCGGATGCTGTGGCCATCCCCTCACCACATATTCTCGAACTCTAGACAGTACTGGATCTTTACCTGTCCATGTTCTTACTTGCTCTGCAGTCACAAGTGCCGTGTCAGTGCCCTCCAACATCAAAACTCTGTCCTCTGGAGCTGCACGGATAGGTGTGCCTGGCAGTGGAAGACGGCTCAAGGCATCTGCGTTCCCATGGTACTTGCCCGCCTTGTAGACGATGACATACTCATATGCCCTCAACGTCACTGCCCACCTCTGGATCCGGGGTGACACCATCTGTGGAACTGCTTTCATTTAGTTGAAAAGAGAGAGGAGGTTTATGGTCGATGCATATGGTGAACTTCCTGTCATATATGTACTTGTGGAACCTCTGTAACCCAAACATTACTGCTAACCCCTCGTTGTCTAACTGGGAATAGTTTTTTTTCGCTGGTGTTAGAGTTCGGGACATAAACCCTATTGGTCTTTCAGTTCCATCTTCCATGCAGTGTGAAAGAACTGCCCCCACCCCATAAGGTGAAGCCTCACAAGAGAGAATGATGTCTTTCTCTGCATTGTAGTGAACCAGCAGATCCGACGACAGCATCAGTTTCTTGGACTGTTCAAATTAAACCCCCTGCTCCTCTCCCCACTGCCACTGTGTCTCCTTGCGCAGTAGTTTGTGAAGAGGTGCTAACACAGTTGACAAGTTTGGTAAAAACCTGTTATAATAGTTCAGCAGTCCCAGGTAAGCTTTTAACTCAACCACATTTGTAGGAGCAGGGGCGTCCTGCAGTGCTTGTACCTTCTCCTTGAGTGGATGGAGCCCGGTGGCGTCCACTCTGTGTCCCAGGAACACCGCCTCATTCCCCAGGAAAGTGCACTTACTCCTCTTGAGCAGGAACCCTGCCCTCTCCAATCTCTGTAGTACCTCTCTCAGAGTGCTCAGATGCTCCTGGTCGGTTCTTCCCGTCACCAGAATGTCATCTAGATAGATGGAAACATGTGGAATCCCTTGCAGTACACCTTCGATTGTCCTCTGGAAGATAGCTGGACTAGATGAGACACCAAACGGTAAGTGGTTATATGTAAACAAGCCCTTGTGTGTATTTATGGTGACATACTTCTTTGATTCGTCATCCAGTGTAATCTGCAAGTAGGCATGACTCATATCCAGTTTTGTGAATTTCTTTCCTCCAGCCAGGTTTGCAAAGAGATCCTCTGTTTTGGGAATAGGATACTGCTCTAGTTTGGACACCCGATTGACAGTCAATTTATAGTCTCCATAGAGTCTTACCGAATTGTCCGGTTTTAAAACAGGTACTATGGGAGCTGCCCATTCCGAACATTTCACCGGCTCCAGTATGTTCTCTCTCAATAGACGGTCAAGCTCAGCCTCTACCTTTGGCTTCATGGCATAAGGCACAGGTCGTTGTTTAAAAAACCTTGGCGGTGCCTCCTTGTCGACATAAATCTTGGTGTGGAGATGCCGGAGTTGGACTGGGGTGGACAAATGTAAGAAGTCACACAACACCAGGTTATAGTCCAACAGCTTTATTTGAAATCACAAGCTTTCGGAGCACTGCTCCTTCTTCAGGTGAAGTGGAGAAATGCATAAAGACACAGCTTATATAGTCAGAGAATCATGTCAGATGTTTACAGGTAACCTTTCCAACTGCCATTTATCACACCTCGGCAGAGAGATAATCACAGCAGTCAAAGGTGTGAATGGTGTCCAAACAGGTCAGTCAGGGAAACATTACATCAAAGAACAATGAGGTGGGGTCACAAGGGGTCAAATATTGCAGATGCTGGGGTCTGTATGAAAAACAAAAAAACAGACAAAAAACATTTTTTTTTTGGCTGGAAATCACAGCAGGTCCGGCCGCATCTGTGTAGAGAGAACAAGCCAATGTCGACTCGAGTCTGGATGACCCTGCATCAGGTGGGGTTACATGTAGCGTGACATGAACCCAAGATCTCGGTTGAGGCCATCCTCATGGGTGCGGAACTTGGCTATCAGTTTCTGCTCGACGATTTTGCGTTGTCGTGTGTCTCGAAGGCCACCTTGGAGAATGCTTACCCGAAGATCAGAGGCTGAATGTCCTTGACTGCGGAAGTGTTCCCCGACTGGGAGGGAACACTCCTGCCTGGTGATTGTTGCACGGTGTCCGTTCATCCGTTGTCGCAGTGTCTGCATGGTCTCGCCGATGTACCATTCTCCGGGGCATCCTTTCCTGCAACGTATGAGGTAGACAACGTTGGCCGAGTCACATGAGTATGTACCATGTACCTGGTGGGTGGTGTCCTCACGTGTGATGATGGTATCTGTGTTGATGATCTGGCATGTCTTGCAGAGGTTGCTGTGGCAGGGTTGTGTGGTGTCGTGGTCACTGTTCTCCTGAAGGCTGGGTAATTTGCTGCGAACGATGGTCTGTTTGAGGTTAGGCGGCTGTTTGAAAGCGAGTAGTGGAGGCGTGGGGATGGCCTTAGCGAGGTGTTCGTCGTCATCGATGACATGTTGAAGGCTGCGAAGAACATGGCGTAGTTTCTCCGCTCCAGGGAAGTACTGGACGACGAAGGGTACTCTGTTGGTTGTGTCCCGTGTTTGTCTTCTGAGGAGGTCTATGCGATTTTTCGCTGTGGCCCGTCGGAACTGTCGATCGACGAGTCGAGCGTCATATCCCGTTCTTACAAGGGCGTCTTTCAGTGTCTGTAGGTGTCTATCGCGTTCCTCCTCATCTGAGCAGATCCTGTGTATTCGCAGGGCTTGTCCATAGGGGATGGCTTCTTTAACGTGGTTAGGGTGGAAGCTGGAGAAGTGAAGCATCGTGAGGTTGTCCGTGGGCTTGCGGTAGAGTGAAGTGCTGAGGTGTCCGTCTTTGATGGAGATTCGTGTGTCCAGGAATGAGACTGATTCTGAGGAGTAGTCCATGGTGAGTTTGATGGTGGGATGGAACTTGTTGATGTTATCGTGTAGTCTTTTCAGTGATTCTTCGCCGTGGGTCCATAGGAAGAAAATGTCGTCGATGTATCTGGTGTATAGCGTTGGTTGGAGATCCTGTGCAGCGAAGAAGTCTTGCTCGAACTTGTGCATGAAGATGTTTGCGTATTGGGGTGCGAATTTGGTCCCCATGGCTGTTCCGTGTGGCAGTTGGAAAGGTTACCTGTAAACATCTGACATGATTCTCTGACTATATAAGCTGTGTCTTTATGCATTTCTCCACTTCACCTGAAGAAGGAGCAGCGCTCCGAAAGCTTGTGATTTCAAATAAAGCTGTTGGGCTATAACCTGGTGTTGTGTGACTTCTTACATACATAATTCTTAGCTGGGGGGCCATTAAATGTGCCAAGTTCCTCCTTGAACACACTCTCATGTTCACTCAACACTTCTTGCAAAGTCAACTGTTTGCCCGCATCTATTTGATGTACTGCTCTCCAGTCTAAATTAAGTTCTTTTATCCAGCCCCGGCCTAACAGGTTTGGTCCGGTACCCGATACTATAACTACAGGTAGCTGTTCCACTGTGTCCCTGTGTTGCACAGTTACCTTAGCTGTACCTAATGTTGCTACTCGTTCACCTGTATATGTTTTAAGATGCAGGGAGCAAGGCTTTAACTCTGGAACTTTTGCACGGTTCCACAATTTTGAGTACTCTGCCTTGTTCATTATGGTCACGCCGCACCCTGTATCCACTTCAAAGTTCACCTTAGAGTCATTTACTGTCAGTTGCAATGTGATAGGAGCCACTTTTGGAATGTTCTCTAACATGCTATACATTATGAACATGTCCTCTTCTTCCTCAGCTTCCCCGCTGATGTGTTGTGCTCCATGTTTTTTCACTTCTCTCCCTTGGTTTTGCTGTCCTCCCCCTTTTGGTTTGGATTCCTCCACAGGTGATTTCGCCCTGCAAGCTCGTTTTATGTGTCCTTGTTTCCCACACTTGTAGCACTTTTCCTCCAGAAACAGGCATTCACTCGCCAGGTGATCGCCCTTGCATCTATAACATGTCTTCACATGCTCACGTTGTGGTTTCTGACGCATGTTCAACTTGTGCACAACAACCTGACATGCAACTTGCGTAGCATTAGCCCTGTCTGAACCCTGTATTTCTTTTACATCTCGGTTCGCTGTCTCTATGGCTTGAGCAAGTTCCAATGCTTTTTCATAAGTAAGCCCAGTCTCGGATAATAATCTACGCTGCATTCGGTTGTCCATAATTCCGCAAACTAGCCTATCTCACAGCATTTCCTTCAGGTTGTTCCCATAATTGCAATCTTGTGCTAATTTACGCAACACCGCTACATAGTCCATTACGCTCTCTTCCTCTTTCCTGTTCCTTGAATTAAACTTGAACCGCTGTACAATCTCACTAGGCTTAGGGTTGAAATGTTCTTTTAGCAAAGCCACTAATTCAACAAATGATTTGCCTCCAGGCTTTTCAGGACTGAGCAGATTTTTCATCAAACTGTAGGTTTGGCTTCCCACTGAACTAAGCAGAATGGCTTTCCTTTTTCCGGCATCATTTATTTCATTTGCTTCGAAAAAATAACCCAACACTTCACAGTATTCTTCCCAGGTTTGTGCTTGAATATCAAAAGCGGAAACCATTCCTACCATGGCAGCCATACTCTCTTCCAGCTTGTAGCAAACTTTAGCTCGTGATTTTGTTGTTTAAACGTCCCAGCAGACTTTCTTCTTTATGCAGGGTCCTTTAGTTGCCTCGTCGCCAACTGTGATAAATCCAGAAAGTGGAACAAGGAACTCAAAGAGGCTAGATGTTAGAATTAACACGAGTGCTTTATTAACAACTGGGAAACACGTTTACAGACAGCCTGCTTCAGCATCCTGGCATTCCACCTTGTGCTGACCTATACAGGAAGCAAACCTCTGACCTTAACAGGAAGCAAACCTCTGACGTTAGTAGCAGCATTGGCTACAGCACCACCTGGTGGGTAACCTTAATCATAACATCCCAGATTACTATATTCTCTCTTTATCTCTCGCTGATTCTCAGTCTGTTTTTCTCAGTGATTCCCAGTCTCGCTCTCAGGGATCCCCATTATCTCTCTCTCAATGATTCCCAGTCTCTCTCAGTTACTCCCTGTCTCTCTTTCACAGTGATTCCCAGTCTCTCTCTCTCTCTCTGTAATTCACTCTCTCTCTCTCTCGCAGTGATTCCCAGTCCCCCTCTCAATGATTCCCAGTCTCGCTCTCAATGATTCCCAGTCTCTCTTTCTCAGTGATTCCCGGACTCTATTTTTCAGTGAATCCCAGTCTCTCTCTCTCTCAATCTGTGTCTGTGTCTCAGTGATTCCCAGTCTCTCTCTGTGTGTTTCCAAGTTTCTCTCTCAGTGATTCCCAATCTTTCTCAGTGATTCCCATCTATCTTTCTCAGTGATTCCCAGGCTCTCACTCAGTGATTCCCTGTCTCTATTTCAGTGATTCCCAGTCTCTCTGTGATTCCCAGTATTTCTCAGTGATTCCCCATCTCTCTCTCTGTCATTCCCTGTCACTCTCTCTCCCCCACTCAGTGATTCCCATCCCTTTCTCAGTGATTCCCAATCTCTCTCAGTGATTCCCATTCTCTCTCTCTCAATGATTCCCAGTCTCCCACAGTGATTCCCAGTCTCTCTCTCTCTCTCTCTCTCAGTGATTCCAAGATTCTCTCTCAGCGATTCCCAGTTTCTCTCAGTCATTCCCAGTCTCTCCCAGTGATTCACGGTATCTCTCAGTGATTCAGTCTCTCTTTCAGTGATTCCAAAATTCTCTCTCAGTGATACCCAGTATTTCTCCCAGTGATTCCTTGTCTCTCTCTCGCTCTCTCTCTGATTCCTAGTCTCTCTCTCTCTCTCAGTGATTCCAAGTCTCTCTTTCTCAGTGATTCCCAGTATCTCCCAGTGATTCCCAGTCTCTCTCTCAGGGATTCCCATTATCGCTCTCTCTCAATGATTCCCAGTCTCTCTCAGTGACTCCCTGTCTCTCTTTCACAGTGATTCCCAGTCTCTCTCTCTCTCTGTAATTCACTCTCTCTCTCTCGCAGTGATTCCCAGTCCCTCTCTCAATGATTCCCAGTCTCGCTCTCAATGATTCCCAGTCTCTCTTTCTCAGTGATTCCCAGACTCTATTTTTCAGTGAATCCCAGTCTCTCTCTCTCTCAATCTGTGTCTGTGTCTCAGTGATTCCCAATCTCATTCTGAGTGATTCCCAGTCTCTCTCTCTGTGTTTCCAAGTTTCTCTCTCAGTGATTCCCAATCTTTCTCAGTGATTCCCAATCTCTCTCTCAGTGATTCCCAATCACTCTCTCAGTGATTCCCAGTCTCTCTCTCACTGAATTCCCGTCTCTGTCTCTCAATGATTCTCAGTCTGTGTCAGTGATTCCCAATCTCTCTTTCTCAGTGATTCCCAGTCTCTCTCTGTGAATCCCAGTCTATTTCTCTTTGATTCCCAGTCTGTGTTCCAGTGATTCCCAGTCTCTCTTTCTCAGTGATTCCCAGTCTGTGTCCCATTGACTCCCAATCTCTCTCTCAGTGATTCCCAGTCTCTCTCTCAGTGATTCCCAATCTCTCTCTCAGTGATCCCCAGTCTCTCTTTCTCTTTGATTCCCAGTCTGTGTCCCAGTAATTCACTGTCTCTCTCTCTCTCTCAGTGATTCCCAGTCCCTCTCTCAGTGATTCCCAGTCCCTCTCTCAGTGATTCCCTGTCTCTCTCTCTCTCAGTGATTCCCAGTCCCTCTCTCAGTGATTCCCAGTCACTCTCTGTGATTCTTGGGGGGAAAAATTCAGTATCGCCCCGTTTGGGGCGCCATTATCGGCCGTGCGCAAAGTTTAGCGCCTGGCGCTAATTATCGCCTCCAACGGCAAACCTGGCTTTTATCGCCCCTGGAGGTGATTGGAGCGCTAAATCAGGCGCTTCACATCTGTCTTAAGGCCCAAAGGCCGAGGAGCGAGGCGCTACCTCAGAGCGCTGGCGAAGCAAGGAAGGGCAAATCAAAATGAACCTGCAAAGTGCTGCTCAGTACCCAAAACTCCTTCACACCGCTCTGAATCTCTCCAGAGGTCTCTCTCTCTCTCAATCTCTCAGAATGCATGGTGCTAAAATGTCACCAACATATAAAGGCAGGAAGCGGTCGCCTTTAAATAGCTTCCCCAGTCCCTTTCTGACTGCAAAACGCTCCCCTCAACCTGTCATTGCTAGCGGCAGGCGGTAAGGCAGGGGGTGCCACTCAATATCCGGTCCGGGGCACTACCAGGGTATTGCGCACTCGACTGACGTCACGATCTGCTGGTGCAGGAGATCGTGGCAGTAGTGTTTAGCGCCGCCGCAAAATGTCTAGTTAATTTCGCGAGCAGCGCAAATATTGCCGCGCCCGGGCGCTAGTTCCTTTGCGCCCCATTAGCGCCCTCTTAAGGCACTAACAGGAGGCGCAAACAACTGAATTTCCCCCCCTCAGTCTCTCTCTCTCAATGATTCCCAGTCTGTGTCTCAGTGATTCCCGGTCTCTCTCTCACTGATTCCCAGTCTTTCTCTCACTGATTCCCAGTCCCTCTCTCAGTGAATCCCAGTCTCTCAGCGATTCCCAGTCCCTCTATATCAGTGATTCCCAGTCTCTCTCTCAATGAATCCCAGTCTGTGTCTCAGTGATTCCCAATCTCACTCTCAGTGATTCCCAGTCTCTCTCTCTCTGTGATTCCCAGTCTGTGTCCCAGTGATTCCCAGTCTCTCTCTCTCTGTGATTCCCAGTCTCTCTCTCAGTGATTCCCAGTCCCTCTCTCAGTGAATCCCAGTCTCTCTCTCAATGAATCCCAGTCTGTGTCTCAGTGATTCCCAATCTCACTCTCAGTGATTCCCAGTCTCTCTCGCTCTATGATTCCCAGGCTGTGTCCCAGTGATTCCCTGTACCTCTTTCTCGGTGATTCCCATTCTTTCTCTCACAGTGATTCCCAGTCACTCTCTCTCTGATTCCCAGTCTCTCTCTCTCAATGAATCCCAGTCTGTGTCTCAGTGAATCCCAATCTCACTCTCAGTGATTCCCAGTCTGTGTCTCAGTGATTCCCAGTCTCTCTCTCTCTGTGATTCCCAGTCTGTGGCTCAGTGATTCCCAGTCTCTCTCTCTCTGTGATTCCCAGTCTCTCTCTCAGTGATTCCCAGTCTCTCTCTCTCTGTGATTCCCAGTCTCTCTCTCTCAGTGATTCCCAGTCTCTCTCTCTGTGATTCCAAGTCTCTCTAAGTGATTCCCAGTCTGTGTCTCAGTGATTCCCAGTCTCTCCAATTTCCAATTCCAATTCCAATTAAAATGCTTTATTGGCATGAAAGTTTACAGAGAACCATATTGCCAAAGCTTACATAGCAAAAAGGTACAGTTTTCCAACATTCTGTAGGTGTCAATCGATTTGACATTTGTTGGGTACATACAATATTACTTTTAAACAATATTAATTTTAAACAGTCTTTGTACTTCATTTGGTACGTTCAATATTAATTTTAAACAGTCTTAATTTTAAACAGTCCTCAGGTTGTGACATGTTGTTACATATTTGGCCCCAAGGTATGGTCTGTCTCCTTCTCCTAGGACTAATCTCAATTTTGACAGATCATCCAATTCCTTGAAATCTGGGGTTGTTTGGCTTAGCTTGTTGAATAATATGTTTCTTGATGTGTTGAATTTTTCGCATTTTAGGAGGAAATGCATTTCTGTTTCAACCTCGCCAGCCAGACATTGATCGCATATTCTATTCTCTCTAGGCTGCCAGGATTTCTTGTATCTGCCTTTTTCAATTTCCAGTTGGTGGTCGCTTAGTCTGTACCTGGTGAGGGTCTGTCTCTGTTTTGTGTCTCTGATGGTCGTGAGGTAGTCTGCCAGTTTATATTCTCTTTTTAGGGCCCGGTAACATTCTAATCTGCTTTGGCTTTCGGTTATTTTGTTCCAATGTTCCAGGTAGGTTTCTTTGCATTTTTTAATGATTTGGTTCACTCGGATTGGTGTTTGGGCGGCTGTGTTGGTCTGGGGCTGGTCAGGGTCCGGCTGAGTACTTAGTTTCCGTAGCAGCTGACTCAGGGGACTCTTTTCTGGGTTTAGCTCTTGGGTCTGAAAGGCTTTGAAATGAAGGGTGTCTGGGGAGCTAGATTTGAGGTGATTTAGGAAGTTTAGTGCTCGTTTTTGGATGTTTATTATCAGTGGGTATCTGCCTAGTTCGGCTCTGCATGCATTTGTTGGCGTTTTCCTTTGGGTGCGAAGGATGCTTCGGCAGAATTCTGCATGTAGGGCTTCTATTGTATGTTTTTCCCATTTAGTGTAGCTTTGGTGATTTAGCGGGCCCCATACTTCACTACCGTACAGTGCAATGGGCAGGATTATGCTGTCAAATATTTTGAGCCAGATTTTGATTGGGATTTGGATGTTGTAGAATTTTCTTTTTATTGCATATAGGGCTCTCTCTCTCTCTCTATCTCTCTCTCTCTGTGATTCCCAGTCTACCTTTCTCAGTGATTCCCATTCTGTGTCTCAGTGATTCCCAGTCGTTCTCTCTCTCAATGATTCCCAATCCCTCTCTCAGTGATTCCCAGTCTCCCTCTCTCAGTGATTCCCAGTAACATTCTCGGTGATTTCCAGTCTCTCTCTGTGATTCCCAGTCTCTCTCAGTAATTCCTAGTCCCTCTCAGTCATTCCCAATCGCTCTTTCTCTCAGTGAGTTCCAGTCTCTCCCTGTGTTTCCCAGTCTCTCTCAGTGATTCCCTGTCTCTCTTTCTCTTTGATTCCCAGTCTCTCTCGCTCTCTGTGATTCCCAGTTTCTCCCTCTCAGTGATTCCCAGTCTGTGTCACAGTAATTCCCAGTCTCTCTCTGTGATTCCCAGTCTGTCCATCTGTGAATCCCCGTCTCACTCTCTCTCAGTGATTCCCACTCAATGCCTCTGTGATTCCCAATCTCTCTCTCAGTGATTCCCAGTCTCTCCCTCTTAGTGATTCCCAGTCTGTCACGCAGTGATTCCCAGTCTCTCTCTCTCAGTGATTCCCAGCCTCTCTCTCTGTGATTCCCAGCCTCTCTCTCTGTGATTCCCAGTCACTCCCTCTCAGTGATTCCCAGTCTCTCAGGCAGAGATTCCCAGTCTCACTTTCCTATTGATTCCCATCGCTCTCTCTCTCTCTCTCTCAATGATTCCCAATCTCTCGCAGTGATCCCCAGTCTCTCTTTCTCGGTGATTCCCAGTCTCTCCCTCTCTCAGTAATTCTCAATCTCTCTCTGTGATTCCCAGCCTGTGTCTCAGTGATTCCTGTTCTCTTTCTCAATGATTCCCAATCTCTCTCTCAGTGATTCCCAGTCTCTCTCTCAGTGATTCCCAATCTCTCTCTCAGTGATTCCCAGTCCGTGTCTCAGTGATTCCCAGTCTGTGTCTCAGTGATTTCCAGCCTCTCTCTCAGTGATTCCCAGTTTCTCTCTCAGTGATTCCCAGTCCCTCTTTCTCAGTGATTCCCAGTCTCTCTCTCTCTCTCTCTGTGATTCCCAGTCGCTCTCTCACTCAGTGATTCCCAATCTCTCCCTCTCAGTGATTCCCAGTCTCTCTCTCAGTGATTCCCAGTCTCTCTCTCAGTGATTCCCAGTCCGTGTCTCAGTGATTCCTGCTCTCTTTCTGAATGATTCCCAATCTCTCTCTCAGTGATTCCCAGTCTCTCTCTCAGTGATTCCCAGTCTCTCTCTCAGTGATTCCCAGTCTGTGTCTCAGTGATTCCCAGTCTCTCTCTCAGTGATTCCCAGTCTCTCTCTCAGTGATTCCCAGTCCGTGTCTCAGTGATTCCCAGTCTGTGTCTCAGTGATTTCCAGCCTCTCTCTCAGTGATTCCCAGTTTCTCTCTCAGTGATTCCCAGTCCCTCTTTCTCAGTGATTCCCAGTCTCTCTCTCTCTCTCTCTCTGTGATTCCCAGTCGCTCTCTCACTCAGTGATTCCCAGTCTCCCTCTCTCAGTGATTCCCTGTAACATTCTCAGTGATTTCCAGTCTCTCACTGTGATTCCCAATCTCTCTCTCAGTGATTCCCAGTTTTTCTCTCTGTGATTCCCAGTCTCTCCCTGTGATTCCCAGTCTCTCTCTCTGTGATTCACAGTCTCTCTCCCTGTGATTCCCAGTCTCTCTCTCTGTGATTCCCAGTCTCTCTCTGTGATTCCCAGTCTGTCCATCCGTGAATCCCAGTCTCACTCACTCTCTCAGTGATTCCCACTCCATGTCTCAGTGATTCCCAGTCTCTCTCCCTGCAATTCCCAGTCTCTCCTTCATTGATTCCCAGTCTCTCCCTCTCAGTGATTTCCACTCTCTCACATAGATATTCCCAGTCTCTCTTTCCCATTGATTCCCATCTCTCTCTATCTGTCTCTCTGTGATTCCCAGTCTTTCTTTCTCAGTGACTCCCATTCTGTGTCAGTGATTCCCAGTTGCTCTCTCTCAATGATTCCCAATCCCTCTCTCAGTGATTCCCAGTCTGTGTCTCAGTGATTCCCAGTCTCTCTCTCTCAGTAATTTCCAATAACATTCTCAGTGATTTCCAGTCTCTCTCAGTCATTCCCAATCTCTCTTTCTCAGTGATTTCCAGTCACTCTCTCTCAATGATTCCCTATCTCCCCCTCAGTGATTCCCAGTCTGTGTCTCAGTGATTCCCAGTCTGTGTCTCAGTCATTCCCAGTCTGTGTCTCAGTGATTCCCAGTCTGTGTCAGAGTGATTCCCAGTCTCTCTTTCTCCGTGATTCCCAGTCTCTCTCTCTCTCGCAGTGATTCCCAGTCTATGTCTCAGTGATTCTCAGTCTGTGTCTCAGTGGTTCCCAGTCTCTCTCTGTGATTTCCAGTCACTCTCTCTGCAATTCCCAGTCTCTCCTTCATTGATCCCAGTCTCTCCCTCTCAGTGATTCCCACTCTCTCACGCAGATATTCCCAGTCTCCCTTTCCCATTGATTCCCATCTCTCTCTCTCTCTCTCTCTCTCTCTCAATGATTCCCAGTCTCTCTCAGTGATTCCCAGTCTCACTTTCTAGGTGATTCCCAGTTTCTCCCTCTCAGTGATTCCCAGTCTCTCTCTCAGTGATTCCCAGTCTCTCCCTCTCTCAGTAATTTCCAGTAACATTCTCAGTGATTCCCACTCTCTCACATAGATATTCCCAGTCTCTCTTTCCCATTGATTCCCATCTCTCTCTATCTTTCTCTGTGATTCCCAGTCTCTCTTTCTCAGTGATTCCCATTCTGTGTCAGTGATTCCCAGTCGCTCTCTCTCAATGATTCCCAATCCCTCTCTCTGTGATTCCCAATCCCTCTCTCAGTGATTCCCAGTCTGTGTCTCAGTGATTCCCAGTCTCTCTCTCAGTAATTTCCAGTAACATTCTCAGTGATTTCCAGTCACTCTCAGTCATTCCCAATCTCTCTTTCTCAGTAATTTCCAGTCTCTCTCAGTCATTCCCAATCTCTCTTTCTCAGTGATTCCCAGTCTCTCTCAATGATTCCCTATCTCCCCCTCAGTGATTCCCAACCTGTGTCTCAGTGATTCCCAGTCTGTGTCTCAGTCATTCCCAGCCTGTGTCTCAGTGATTCCCAGTCTGTGTCAGAGTGATTCCCAGTCTCTCTCTCTCTTGCAGTGATTCCCAGTCTATGTCTCAGTGATTCCCAATCTATGTCTCAGTGATTCTCAGTCTGTGTCTCAGTGGTTCCCAGTCTCTCTCTGTGATTCCCAGTCACTCTCTCTGCAATTCCCAGTCTCTCCTTCATTGATTCCCAGTCTCTCCCTCTCAGTGATTCCCACTCTCTCACGCAGATATTCCCAGTCTCTCTTTCCCATTGATTCCCATCTCTCTCTCTCTCTCTCTCTCTCTCTCAATGATTCCCAGTCTCTCTCAGTGATTCCCAGTCTCACTTTCTAGGTGATTCCCAGTTTCTCCCTCTCAGTGATTCCCAGTCACTCTCTCAGTGATTGCCAGTCTCTCTCTCTCTCCCTCTCAGTGAATCCCAATCTCACTTTCTCAGTGATTCCCAGTTTCTCTCGCTCAGTGATTCTCAATCTCTCTCTCTTTGATTCCCAGTCTCTCTCAGTGATTCCCAGTCTCTCTCGCAGTGATTCCCAGTCTCTCTCAGTGATTCCCAGTCTCTCTTTCTCTGTGATTCCCAGTCTCTCCCTCTCAGTGATTCCCAGTCACTCTCCCAGTGATTCCCAGTCTCTCTCTCTCAGTGATTCCCAGTCTGTGTCAGTGATTCCCAGTCGCTCTCTGTCAATGATTCCCAATCCCTCTCTCAGTGATTCCCAGTCACTCTCTCAGTGATTGCCAGTCTCTCTCTCTCTCTCTCTCTCTCAGTGAATCCCAGTCTCACTTTCTCAGTGATTCCCAGTTTCTCTCGCTCAGTGATTCTCAATCTCTCTCTCTTTGATTCCCAGTCTCTCTCTGTGATTCCCAGTCTCTCTCTTAGTGATTCCCAATCTCTCTCTCTTTGATTCCCAGTCTCTCTCAGTGATTCCCAGTCTCTCTTTCTCTGTGATTCCCAGTCTCTCCCTCTCAGTGATTCCCAGTCACTCTCCCAGTGATTCCCAGTCTCCCTCTCTCAGTGATTCCCAGTCTGTGTCAGTGATTCCCAGTCGCTCTCTGTCAATGATTCCCAATCCCTCTCTCAGTGATTCCCAGTCTCTCTCTCAGTAATTTCCAGTAACATTCTCAGTAATTTCCAGTCTCTCTCAGTCATTCCCAATCTCTCTTTCTCGTGATTTCCAGTCACTCCCTCTCAATGATTCCCTATCTCCCCCTCAGTGATTCCCAGTCTGTGTCTCAGTGATTCCCAGTCTGTGTCTCAGTCATTCCCAGTCTGTGTCAGAGTGATTCCCAGTCTCTCTTTCTCCGTGATTCCCAGTCTCTCTCTCTCGCAGTGATTCCCAGTCTATGGCCTAGAAATTCAGTATAGCCACTATTGGGGCGGTGAATTCGGGCGGTCGCTAAAGTTAGCGCCCGCCGGAAAGTGGAGGGCACTTCGCCGATATTCAGTAGCTTTGGCCAAGGAGTTTGGGCGAGTGCTGAAACTGGCGTTGCACCCCTATCTTTAGGCGCTAAGCCAGCGGTGCAGTGTGATAACGCCGAGGCCGGGCGCAGCGCAGGTGCGGCCATGTTTTGATTGACAGCAGACACCCTGACGCCGGCCAGCTCTTAAAGGGGGAAGGGTCGACTTTGTCTGCTGCCACGCCCTGGATAGTGGAGCCCTGCAGCTAGGCCTGAACACTGCTGTTGGACCCAAATAGCGCCTGAAGCCATGCAGAAGGCCCGTGAACGAGCGCAGCGCTTCTCAGAGCATGCTTTGAGGGTGCTGCTTAGGGGTTTGGAAAAGAAAAGAGAGATCTTGTGCCCGGACAGTGGCAAGAAGGCTCCCAGGAAGCAGTACAGGAGAGCCTGGAGGCAAATCGCCCAGAGGGTCTCAGCCAACAGCGATGTCCCCAGGACTGGTGACCAATGCCGCAAGAAGTACAACGACCTCACTCGGTTGGTCAAGGTGAGTACCCTTTCCAGTGTCCTCCTCATCCTTGCATGTGGACCTCACATTATGGGCAAAGGGACCTCAAAGGCCTCATGGCCGGCCCTCCTCCAGCAGCTATGGCACTGGCATGATCATCAAGAGCACTTTCTGGACTTTACACAATGGCCAAGCTATTCCACCATGGGAGGCAGTGCACACAACAACAGGGCACCACATTGGCCAAGCTATTCCACCATGGGAGGCAGTGCACACAACAACAGGGCACCACACTGTACTTAGAGGCCGTCCTTTCTCTTGCAGGCCAAGCTGGCCCAGAATTTGAAGAGCCGGACTGTAACCGGGGGAGGCCGTGTCCAGTTCCAGAAGCTTAGTGACCTGGAGGAGCGCGTGGCTCGACTCATGCGTGGCCGGGTGATTGGCCCCGTTGCTATTGGAGATGCCGACCCTGTGCTGGGCCCCAATGGTAAGGACATGACCGTTTGGACCTCTCTCGTTCCCCTTGCGCTTCAGATCTACATCCTTTGCCACTGTCCCACCAATGCGCATAATGCCACCACTCATGCCTCCCTCGCTGACGCCCAGTCCTCACTCTAAAGCTACTCTTGTGCCTTCCTGCTTTCAGCTGGTGAGGAGGAGGTCCCTGAAGCTCCGACTGTCAGTCCCTTGGAAGAGGAGGACGACGAGGACCAAGAGGAAGGCGGCACATCGGGGGAACCCTCATCCGCGCCAGGGGATGGCAATGGAGGGGACACGTATTGCCTGGAGGAGAGCCAGGGGGAAGTGTTGCAGGGGGGTGTAGCTCCTGGGCCCAGTGGCGTCCAGGCACGCGGGAAGGGTCGGGCAGCACGGCTGCCATCTCCCCAGAGGGGGGAAAGTGTTGAAGGGGAGGCCAGTTGCTGGGCCCAGTGGCGTCCAGGCACGCGGGAAGGGTCGGACAGCTCGGCGGCCTTCTCCCCAGAGGGAGAGTCCGGGCTCCAGACCGGAGACGGTCCTCGCCCAGGAGGTGCGCCTCCTTGATGAAATGTCCGCGGACTCGGAGCGGCGCCACACCGAGTTCATGGGGGTTGTGGGACAGTTGCCTCAGGCCATTGAGTCCCTGGCTCATAGTGTGGCCGATTTCGGGGACTCACAGGCCAGGGGTGTCGACCAACTCGCGGCAGCACAGGACGCGAGTCGAGAGTTCATGAGTGGTGCCGTCCACACACTGGCTGGTCTGATGAGGGCACAGACCAGGGCAGTACGGGCACTCACTGCTGCCACACTCGCTGTGTCACGGACGCATCGCCAGGGCACCCGCCGCCCTGCTGCAGCACAGCGGTCTGGCCTTCACCACAGTGCTGCGCTTGCTGCAGTGCCAGGCCGGCCGAGTGCCAGTGTCTCTGGCGACCAGCGACCGCCTGGCATCAGCCAGCTTGCCCCCATTGCTGCAGCCGCCACTGCCACTCCCCCAGCCAAGATGCGACGAGCTGCTGGAGAGACTGATGCTGCCCAGCCACAGCTGCAGCAGTCAGCAGCCGGCCCCTCCAGGGCCGGACCTCGTCTAGGCCGACCCCCAAGGGCATCTGCCGTCACGCATTGTGCCCCTCAGGAGCCTTCCCCCAGCCTTGCAAAACCCACAGGGCCCAGGTTGAGGCGGAGCAGCGGGTCGGGCAGGGGCCGGACAAGCCTGCACAAGGACTCGCCCTCTCGGCACACCAAGTAGAGTGTGGTGCCAACTGTTTTTTTACATGGGGGTGTTTGTGTTCTGTATGGGGGGGGTTTATTTTGGTAAGGCCGAAGATGATGGCAAATGTTTTTTTAGATGGGGGTGTTTGTGTTCTGTATGGGGGGGTTTGTCTTGGCAAGGCCGAGGATGAAGGCCAATTGGATGGACAAGTTTTGTGATTCCTCCCCAGGTTGTGGGAGTGAGATATGTTTTTGACTGTTTTTTGGGGGTCTTGTCTGTTTTTGTGTTTCATGTGAGAAGGGCCCTGAGTTTGTTTAATAAAGCTTTTTATTTATTCAGCTTGTCCATGTGTGATGTTTCAAGTGGTTGTTGCATTAACCGGCTGAGGGCTTGCGTAGCGGCTGCATTCAGGTGCTTTCATTGCCACAAGCCATTCCCTGACAGGGGGCCTAGAAGTGTTGAGCAATAAGCCGCCGGCGGACGGCCCTTGGACCTTGTGGCTCCCTCCTGGGCTGGTACTCCTCCTCCTCCTCCTCCGCCTCATGGTCCTCCTGCTCGTCCTCCTGAGCTGGTGGTCCAACGTGAGGTGGCAGTGCCTGAGTCCTGCGGATAGCCAGGTTGTGCAGCATGCAGCAAACGACGACGAACTGGGAGACTCTATCCGGCGAATACTGGAGAGATCCGCCGGAACGATCCAGGCAGCGGAACCGTTGCTTGAGGACGCCAATCGTTTGCTCTATGATGTTCCTTGTGGCTTGATGGCTTTCGTTGTATGCCTCCTCAGCAGGGGTCCTGGGCGCGCGGAGCGGGGTCATGAGCCATGTACACAAAGGGTAGCCCTTGTCCCCAATAAGCCATCCCCTTGGTGGAGGCTGTGCCTCGAACATGTCAGCCACAGTAGTCTGGCGCAGGATAAATGCATCGTGGCTGCTTCCTGGAAAGCGGGCATTGACAGCTAGCATGCGCTGCCTGTGGTCACACACCAGCTGTACATTGAGGGAATGGTAGCCCTTCCGGTTGCGGTAATCCTCGGCATTGTCGATAGGTGCCCGCATAGCCACATGCATGCAGTCAATGGCGCCCTGCACCATGGGGAAGTCGGCGATCCTGGCAAATCTGACTGCACGCTGCTCCTGCCTCTCGAGGGTCATGGGGAAGGAGATGAATTGGTGTCTCCTTGCGAAAAGGGCATCGGTGACCTGCCGGATGCAGCGATGCATGGCAAACTGGGAGATGTTCGCTATGTCCCCAGCAGCGGCTTGGAAGGAGCCGCTTGCATAAAAGTTCAGAGCCACCGTGACCTTCACTTCAACCGACAGAGACGTCCTGCACATCAGCTGTGGACGCAGATCTCTGTGAAGCAGCTGGCAGATCTCTGCAACCACCTCCCTTCTGAAGCGCAGCCTCTTAACACAATGCGCGGCAGTCATGGTGAGATAGGACACCTGCTGCCGGTAATCCCTGAGTGGGTAAGGCCTACGTTGCCGACGCCTGATGCCCCCTCTGTGTCTAGGCATGGCTGCCCCTCTCACACAGCGTCTGCGAGCCCTTCACACATAATGCTGGAACTGAGGGTTGCAACCCCATGCAGCCCCCATAATAAACTTGCAAACAGTGAAATCACAATGAGTCAAATTTCCAAGCTCTGGCCAGAAGCCCAAAATACCTCTCCTATGTTGTCCCAAATCAGTAAGGTCTGTTCCTTGGTCTCTGTCCAGAAATCCAAAGCACTGAAGTCATTGCAGCAAAATGGCTGGCCTTTATAGTTCAGTGTAAGTGCCCTTTAATTAGCGCTCCCCGAGGCCCGCAGGGCCTCTGCTACGTTCCACTTCAAAGTTCTTAACAGCGCCACGCCCACATTGGCTGGGCGCCACTGAAGTTCCGGTTTGGGGCGCACAAACAGCGTTGCACGACGAAATGACGTCATAAGATGCGCGCGCAGCTGAGCGGGCGCAAACACTTTGCGCCGGCGCTAAAAGTCAACTGAAGTTGGGCGTAGGCGCAGATCGGTCTGCGCCCGGGCGCTAAGTGCCTAGCGCGCCAAATCTACCCCTCTTATGGCGCTAACGGCTGGCGAACGCAACTGAATTTCTAGGCCTATGTCTCAGTGATTCTCAGTCTGTGTCTCAGTGGTTCCCAGTCTCTCTCTGTGATTTCCAGTCACTCTCTCTGCAATTCCCAGTCTCTCCTTCATTGATTCCCAGTCTCTCCCTCTCAGTGATTCCCACTCTCTCATGCAGATATTCCCAGTCTCTCTTTCCCATTGATTCCCATCTCTCTCTCTCTCTCTCTCAATGATTCCCAATCTCTCGCAGTGATTCCCAGTCTCTCTCGCAGTGATTCCCAATCTCTCGCAGTGATTCCCAGTCTCTCTTTCTCGGTGATTCCCAGTCTCTCCCTCTCTCAGTAATTCTCAATTTCTCTCAGTGATTCCCAGTCTCTCTCTCAGTGATTCCCAGTCCGTGTCTCAGTGATTCCCAGTCTGTGTCTCAGTGATTTCCAGCCTCTCTCTCAGTGATTCCCAGTTTCTCTCTCAGTGATTCCCAGTGCCTCTTTCTCAGTGATTCCCAGTCTCTCTCTCTCTCTCCCTCTGTGATTCCCAGTCGCTCTCTCACTCAGTGATTCCCAGTCTCCCTCTCTCAGTGATTCCCTGTAACATTCTCAGTGATTTCCAGTCTCTCTCTGTGATTCCCAATCTCTCTCTCAGTGATTCCCAGTTTTTCTCTCTGTGATTCCCAGTCTCTCCCTGTGATTCCCAGTCTCTATCTCTGTGATTCCCAATCTGTCCATCCGTGAACCCCAGTCTCACTCTCTCTCTCAGTGATTCCCAATCTCTCTCTCTTTGATTCCCAGTCTCTCTCAGTGATTCCCAGTCTCTCTTTCTCTGTGATTCCCAGTCTCTCCCTCTCAGTGATTCCCAGTCACTCGCCCAGTGATTCCCAGTCTCTCTCTCTCTCTGGGATTCCCAGTCTGTATCTCAGTGATTCCCAATCTCTCTCTCAGTGTTTTCCAGTCTCTCTCTTAGAGATTCCCAGTCTCTGTCAGTGATTCCCAATCTCTCCCTCTCAGTGATTCCCAGTCTGTGTCTCAGTGATTCCCAGTCTGTGTCTCAGTGATTCCCAGTCTGTCTCTCAGTGATTCCCAGTCACTGTCAGTGATTCCCAGTCTGTCTCTCAGTGATTCCCAGTCTGTGTCACAGTGATTCCCAGTCTGTCTCTCAGTGATTCCCAGTCTGTCTCTCAGTGATTCCCAGTCTGTGTCACAGTGATTCCCAGTCTGTCTCTCAGTGATTCCCAGTCTGTCTCTCAGTGATTCCCAGTCTGTCTCTCAGTGATTCCCAGTCTGTGTCTCAGTGATTCCCAGTCTGTGTCTCAGTGATTCCCAATCTGTGTCTCAGTGATTCCCAGTCTGTGTCTCAGTGATTCCCAGTCTGTCTCTCAGTGATTCCCAGTCTGTGTCTCAGTGATTCCCAGTCTGTCTCTCAGTGATTCCCAGTCTGTCTCTCAGTGATTCCCAATCTCTCCCTCTCAGTGATTCCCAGTCTGTCTCTCAGTGATTCCCAGTCTGTCTCTCAGTGATTCCCAGTCTGTGTCTCAGTGATTCCCAGTCACTCTCCCAGTGATTCCCAATCTCTCCCTCTCAGTGATTCCCAGTCTCTCTCTCAGTGATTCCCAGTCTGTGTCTCAGTGATTCCCAGTCTGTGTCACAGTGATTCCCAGTCTCTCTCTCTCAATGATTCCCAATCTCTCCCTCTCAGTGATTCCCAGTCTGTGTCACAGTGATTCCCAGTCTCTCTCTCTCAATGATTCCCAATCTCTCTCTCTCAATGATTCCCAGTCTGACACTCAGTGATTCCCAGTCTGTGTCACAGTGATTCCCAGTCTCTCTCTCTCAATGATTCCCAATCTCTCTCTCTCAATGATTTCCAATCTCTCTCAGTGATTCCCAGTCTCTCTCTCTGTGATTCCCAGTCTCTCCCTCTCAGTGATTCCCAGTCACTCTCCCAGTGATTCCCAGTCACTCTCAGTTATTCCCAGTCTGTGTCTCAGTGATTCCCAGTCTCCCTCTCTCAGTGATTCCCAATCCCACTCTCAGTGATTCCCAGTCTGTGTCTCAGTGATCCCCAGTCTCTCTCTCGCTCAGTGATTCCCAATCACTCTCCCAGTGATTCCCAGTCTCCCTCTCTCAGTGATTCCCACTCTGTGTCTCAGTGATTCACTGTCTGTGTCTTAGTGATTCGCAGTATCTCTCTCTCAGAGATTCCCAGTCTCTCTCACAGTGATTCCCAGTCTCTCTCTCAGTGTTTTCCAGTCTCTCTCTCAGAGATTCCCAGTCTCTCTCAGTGATTCCCAATCTCTCCCGCACAGTGATTTCCAGTCTGTGTCTCAGTGATTCCCAGTCTGCGTCTCAGTGATTCCCAGTCTGTGTCTCAGTGATTCCCAGTCTCTCTCTCTGTGATTCCCAGTCTCTCTCTCAGTGATTCCCAGTCTCTCTCTCTGTGATTCCCAGTCTCTCTCTCTGTGATTCCAAGTCTCTCTCAGTGATTCCCAGTCTGTGTCTCAGTGATTCTCAGTCTCTCTTTCTCAGTGATTCCCAGTCAATTCAATTCAATTCAATTCAAATCGCTTTATTGGCATGATAAGGTACATCTTATGTTGCCAAAGCATCAAAATACATTTATGGCTGAACACATAAACGCAGTTCTATTCATACAGTGTATAAACAGGTATATCCCTGAGTGTATAAATATACATTCGCATTATTTATATATGCTCTTTTCTTAGTTTACTGGTTGTCCCTCTGTTCATGGCAAGCTGTAACATAGTGTGCCGCCAGTGTTATACAGCTTCTCTCCTCCCCCAGTAGGTATGGGAGTTTTTGGTTGTCATTCAGATTTCTGAATTCAGGGCATATGTGTGAGAATTTTTGGTAGAAATTCTCCCTGATGCCCTGATATTTTCCACAGGCTGTGAGGAAGTGCATCTCTGTCTCCACTACTGCCTGACTGCAGTGAGAGCATATCCTGTCCTCTCTTGGCAGCCTGGTCTGCCTGTGTCTGCCTTTTTCGATCGCTAGGCTATGTTCGCTAAGTCTGTACCTTGTCAAGGTTCTTCTCAGTTTGTTATCCTTTACCATGGTCAGGTAATCAGCTATGTTGTATTGTCTGTTTAGGGCCAGGTAGCAATTGAGTTTGCTTTGGGTTTTTGTTGTTTCTGCCCAATATGTCAGATATTTTTCCTTTTGCTTAGCGACGATTGTGTTGGGTCGAATTCTTTGTGTTACGCTGTCACTGTCCTGGGGCTGGTTATTGTTAGTAGTGTTAGTAGTTACTTCACTGAGTCCCAGGACTAGTTGACTGAGGGTATTCTTCTTTATGGTCAGCTCTTGGCATTTCAGGGCGTCGTAGTGATAGCATTGGGGGTTGCTCATTTGTAGGTGATTCCAAAATTTGGTGGCTCTTTTTTGGATAGTGATTATTAATGGATATTGGCCTAGTTCCGCCCTGCATGCATTGTTTACTGTTTTCCTTTGAGTCCGGAGGATACTTTTACAGAATTCTGCATGTAGGATCTCAATTGGGTGTTTGTCCCATTTTGCAAATTCTTGTTGTGTTAGCGGTCCCCATACCTCACTGCCATAGAGTGCAATTGGTTCAATTACTGATTTGAACATTTTTAGCCAAATGCTAATTGGGATTTCTATTTGGATTGATTTTTTAATGGCATAGAAAGCCCTTCTTGCTTTCTCTTTCAGTTCATTCACAGCCAGTTTGAAGTTTCCCGTAGAACTGATTTTTAAGCCCAAGTATGTGTAGTTAGTGGTTTGTTCAATTTTGGTTGTTCCTAGTGTGAAATTTATTTTGGGTCCCTGATGTTTGGATCTTTGCTGGAACACAAGGACTGTTTTTTTGGGGATTTATTGTCAGGGCCCAAGTCTCTCTCTCTCTCTCTCTCTGTGATTCCCAGTCTATCTTTCTCAGTGATTCCCATTCTGTGTCTCAGTGATTACCAGTCGTTCTCTCTCTCAATGATTCCCAATCCCTCTCTCAGTGATTCCCAGTCTCCCTCTCTCAGTGATTCCCAGTAACATTCTCGGTGATTTCCAGTCTCTCTCTGTGATTCCCAGTCTCTCTCAGTAATTCCTAGTCCCTCTCAGTCATTCCCAATCGCTCTTTCTCTCAGTGAGTTCCAGTCTCTCCCTGTGTTTCCCAGTCTCTCTCAGTGATTCCCTGTCTCTCTTTCTCTTTGATTCCCAGTCTCTCTCGCTCTCTGTGATTCCCAGTTTCTCCCTCTCAGTGATTCCCAGTCTGTGTCTCAGTGATTCCCAGTCTGTGTCACAGTAATTCCCAGTCTCTCTCTGTGATTCCCAGTCTGTCCATCTGTGAATCCCAGTCTCACTCTCTCTCAGTGATTCCCACTCAATGCCTCTGTGATTCCCAGTCTCTCTCTCAGTGATTCCCAGTCTCTCCCTCTTAGTGATTCCCAGTCTCTCCCTCTTAGTGATTCCCAGTCTCTCACGCAGTGATTCCCAGCCTCTCTCTCTGTGATTCCCAGTCTCTCTCTCTCTCTCAGTGATTCCCAGTCTCTCAGGCAGAGATTCCCAGTCTCACTTTCCTATTGATTCCCATCTCTCTCTCTCTCTCTCTCTCAATGATTCCCAATCTCTCGCAGTGATCCCCAGTCTCTCTTTCTCGGTGATTCCCAGTCTCTCCCTCTCTCAGTAATTCTCAATCTCTCTCTGTGATTCCCAGCCTGTGTCTCAGTGATTCCTGCTCTCTTTCTCAATGATTCCCAATCCCTCTCTCAGTGATTCCCAGTCCCTCTTTCTCAGTGATTCCCAGTCTCTCTCTCTCTCTCTCTCTGTGATTCCCAGTCGCTCTCTCACTCAGTGATTCCCAGTCTCCCTCTCTCAGTGATTCCCTGTAACATTCTCAGTGATTTCCAGTCTCTCTCTGTGATTCCCAATCTCTCTCTGTGATTCCCAGTTTTTCTCTCTGTGATTCCCAGTCTCTCCCTGTGATTCCCAGTCTCTCTCTCTGTGATTCCCAGTCTCTCTGTGTGATTCCCAGCCTGTCCATCCGTGAATCCCAGTCTCACTCGCTCTCTCAGTGATTCCCACTCCATGTCTCAGTGATTCCCAGTCTCTCTCTCTGCAATTCCCAGTCTCTCCTTCATTGATTCCCAGTCTCTCCCTCTCAGTGATTCCCACTCTCTCACATAGATATTCCCAGCCTCTCTTTCCCATTGATTCCCATCTCTCTCTATCTGTCTCTCTGTGATTCCCAGTCTTTCTTTCTCAGTGATTCCCATTCTGTGTCAGTGATTCCCAGTCGCTCTCTCTCAATGAATCCCAATCCCTCTCTCTGTGATTCCCAGTCTCTCTCTCAGTGATTCCCAGTCTCTCTCTCTCAGTAATTTCCAGTAACATTCTCAGTGATTTCCAGTCTCTCTCATTCATTCCCAATCTCTCTTTCTCGTGATTTCCAGTCACTTTCTCTCAGTGATTCCCTATCTCCCCCTCAGTGATTCCCATTCTGTGTCAGTGATTTCCAGTTGCTCTCTCTCAATGATTCCCAATCCCTCTCTCAGTGATTCCCAGTCAGTGTCTCAGTGATTCCGAGTGTCTCTCTCTCAGTAATTTCCAGTAACATTCTCAGTGATTTCCAGTCTCTCTCAGTCATTCCCAACCTCTCTTTCTCAGTGATTTCCAGTCACTCTCTCTCAATGATTCCCTATCTCCCCCTCAGTGATTCCCAGTCTGTGTCTCAGTGATTCCCAGTCTGTGTCAGAGTGATTCCCAGTCTCTCTCTCTGCAATTCCCAGTCTCTCCTTCATTGATTCCCAGTCTCTCCCGCTCAGTGATTCCCACTCTCTCACATAGATATTCCCAGTCTCTCTTTCCCATTGATTCCCATCTCTCTCTATCATTCTCTGTGATTCCCAGTCTCTCTTTCTCAGTGATTCCCATTCTGTGTCAGTGATTCCCAGTCGCTCTCTGTCAATGATTCCCAATCCCTCTCTCAGTGATTCCCAGTCTCTCTCTCTCTCAGTAATTTCCAGTAACATTCTCAGTAATTTCCAGTCTCTCTCAGTCATTCCCAATCTCTCTTGCTCATGATTTCCAGTCACTCCCTCTCAATGATTCCCTATCTCCCCCTCAGTGATTCCCAGTCTGTGTCTCAGTGATTCCCAGTCTGTGTCTCAGTCATTCCCAGTCTGTGTCTCAGTGATTGCCAGTCTGTGTCAGAGTGATTCCCAGTCTCTCTTTCTCCGTGATTCCCAGTCTCTCTCTCTCTCGCAGTGATTCCCAGTCTATGTCTCAGTGGTTCTCAGTCTGTGTCTCAGTGGTTCCCAGTCTCTCTCTGTGATTTCCAGTCACTCTCTCTGCAATTCCCAGTCTCTCCTTCATTGATTCCCAGTCTCTCCCTCTCAGTGATTCCCACTCTCGCACGCAGATATTCCCAGTCTCTCTTTCCCATTGATTCCCATCTCTCTCTCTCTCTCTCTCTCTCTCAATGATTCCCAGTCTCCCTCAGTGATTCCCAGTCTCACTTTCTAGGTGATTCCCAGTTTCTCCCTCTCAGTGATTCCCAGTCTCTCTCTCAGTGATTCCCAGTCTCTCCCTCTCTCCGTAATTTCCAGTAACATTCTCAGTGATTCCCACTCTCTCACATAGATATTCCCAGTCTCTCTTTCCCATTGATTCCCATCTCTCTCTATCTCTCTCTGTGATTCCCAGTCTCTCTTTCTCAGTGATTCCCATTCTGTGTCAGTGATTCCCAGTCGCTCTCTCTCAATGATTCCCAATCCCTCTCTCTGTGATTCCCAATCCCTCTCTCAGTGATTCCCAGTCTCTCTCTCTCTCTCAGTCATTCCCAATCTCTTTCTCAGTGATTTCCAGTCTCTCTCAGTCATTCCCAATCTCTCTTTCTCATGATTTCCAGTCACTCCCTCTCAATGATTCCCTATCGCCCCCTCAGTGATTCCCAGTCTGTGTCTCAGTGATTCCCAGTCTGTGCCTCAGTCATTCCCAGTCTGTGTCTCAGTGATTCCCAGTCTGTGTCAGAGTGATTCCCAGTCTCTCTTTCTCAGTGATTCCCAGTCTCTCTCTCTCTCTCTCTCTGTGATTCCCAGTCGCTCTCTCACTCAGCGATTCCCAGTCTCTCTTTCTCCGTGATTCCCAGTCTCTCTCTCTCTCGCAGTGAATCCCAGTCTATGTCTCAGTGATTCTCAGTCTGTGTCTCAGTGGTTCCCAGTCTCTCTCTGTGATTCCCAGTCACTCTCTCTGCAATTCCCAGTCTCTCCTTCATTGATTCCCAGTCTCTCCCTCTCAGTGATTCCCACTCTCTCACGCAGATATTCCCAGTCTCTCTTTCCCATTGATTCCCATCTCTCTCTCTCTCTCTCTCTCAATGATTCCCAGTCTCTCTCAGTGATTCCCAGTCTCACTTTCTAGGTGATTCCCAGTTTCTCCCTCTCAGTGATTCCCAGTCTCTCTCTCAGTGATTCCCAGTCTCTCCCTCTCTCAGTAATTTCCAGTAACATTCTCAGTGATTCCCACTCTCTCACATAGATATTCCCAGTCTCTCTTTCCCATTGATTCCCATCTCTCTCTATCTCTCTCTGTGATTCCCAGTCTCTCTTTCTCAGTGATTCCCATTCTGTGTCAGTGATTCCCAGTCGCTCTCTCTCAATGATTCCCAATCCCTCTCTCTGTGATTCCCAATCCCTCTCTCAGTGATTCCCAGTCTCTCTCTCTCTCAGTCATTCCCAATCTCTTTCTCAGTGATTTCCAGTCTCTCTCAGTCATTCCCAATCTCTCTTTCTCATGATTTCCAGTCACTCCCTC
Source organism: Somniosus microcephalus (assembly GCF_052327205.1). NCBI lineage: Eukaryota > Metazoa > Chordata > Chondrichthyes > Squaliformes > Somniosidae > Somniosus > Somniosus microcephalus. The sequence goes on along the minus strand of NC_140996.1, from coordinate 179,829,459 downwards.
TCAATGATTCCCTATCGCCCCCTCAGTGATTCCCAGTCTGTGTCTCAGTGATTCCCAGTCTGTGCCTCAGTCATTCCCAGTCTGTGTCTCAGTGATTCCCAGTCTGTGTCAGAGTGATTCCCAGTCTCTCTTTCTCAGTGATTCCCAGTCTCTCTCTCTCTCTCTCTCTGTGATTCCCAGTCGCTCTCTCACTCAGCGATTCCCAGTCTCTCTTTCTCCGTGATTCCCAGTCTCTCTCTCTCTCGCAGTGAATCCCAGTCTATGTCTCAGTGATTCTCAGTCTGTGTCTCAGTGGTTCCCAGTCTCTCTCTGTGATTCCCAGTCACTCTCTCTGCAATTCCCAGTCTCTCCTTCATTGATTCCCAGTCTCTCCCTCTCAGTGATTCCCACTCTCTCACGCAGATATTCCCAGTCTCTCTTTCCCATTGATTCCCATCTCTCTCTCTCTCTCTCTCTCAATGATTCCCAGTCTCTCTCAGTGATTCCCAGTCTCACTTTCTAGGTGATTCCCAGTTTCTCCCTCTCAGTGATTCCCAGTCTCTCTCTCAGTGATTCCCAGTCTCTCCCTCTCTCAGTAATTTCCAGTAACATTCTCAGTGATTCCCACTCTCTCACATAGATATTCCCAGTCTCTCTTTCCCATTGATTCCCATCTCTCTCTATCTCTCTCTGTGATTCCCAGTCTCTCTTTCTCAGTGATTCCCATTCTGTGTCAGTGATTCCCAGTCGCTCTCTCTCAATGATTCCCAATCCCTCTCTCTGTGATTCCCAATCCCTCTCTCAGTGATTCCCAGTCTGTGTCTCAGTGATTCCCAGTCTCTCTCTCAGTAATTTCCAGTAACATTCTCAGTGATTTCCAGTCTCTCTCAGTCATTCCCAATCTCTCTTTCTCAGTAATTTCCAGTCTCTCTCAGTCATTCCCAATCTCTCTTTCTCAGTGATTTGCAGTCTCTCTCAGTCATTCCCAATCTCTCTTTCTCAGTGATTCCCAGTCTCTCTCAATGATTCCCTATCTCCCCCTCAGTGATTCCCAATCTGTGTCTCAGTGATTCCCAGTCTGTGTCTCAGTCATTCCCAGCCTGTGTCTCAGTGATTCCCAGTCTGTGTCAGAGTGATTCCCAGTCTCTCTTTCTCCGTGATTCCCAGTCTCTCTCTCTCTCGCAGTGATTCCCAGTCTATGTCTCAGTGATTCCCAATCTATGTCTCAGTGATTCTCAGTCTGTGTCTCAGTGATTCCCAGTCTCTCTCTGTGATTCCCAGTCACTCTCTCTGCAATTCCCATGCTCTCCTTCAATGATTCCCAGTCTCTCCCTCTCAGTGATTCCCACTCTCTCACACAGATATTCCCAGTCTCTCTTTCCCATTGATTCCCATCTCTCTCTCTCTCTCTCTCTCTCTCTCTCAATGATTCCCAGTCTCTCTCAGTGATTCCCAGTCTCACTTTCTAGGTGATTCCCAGTTTCTCCCTCTCAGTGATTCCCAGTCACTCTCTCAGTGATTGCCAGTCTCTCTCTCTCTCTCTCTCTCTCTCTCAGTGAATCCCAGTCTCACTTTCTCAGTGATTCCCAGTTTCTCTCTCTCAGTGATTCCCAATCTCTCTCTCTTTGATTCCCAGTCTCACTCTGTGATTCCCAGTCTCTCTCTCAGTGATTCCCAATCTCTCTCTCTTTGATTCCCAGTCTCTCTCAGTGATTCCCAGTCTCTCTTTCTCTGTGATTCCCAGTCTCTCCCTCTCAGTGATTCCCAGTCACTCTCCCAGTGATTCCCAGTCTCTCTCTCTCAGTGATTCCCAGTCTGTGTCTAGGTGCTTCCCAGTCAATTCAATTCAATTCAAATGCTTTATTGGCATGAAAGTTTACAGAGAACCATATTGCCAAAGCTTACATAGCAAAAAGGTACAGTTTTCCAACATTCTGTAGGTTTCAATCGATATGACATTTGTTGGGTACATACAATATTACTTTTAAACAATATTAATTTTAAACAGTCTTTCTACTTCATTTGGTACGTTCAATATTAATTTTAAACAGTCTTACTTTTAAACAGTCCTCAGGTTGTGACATGTTGTTACATATTTGGCCCCAAGGTATGGCCTGTCTCCTTCTCCCAGGACTAATCTCAATTTTGACAGGTCATCCAGTTCCTTGAAATCTGGGGTTGTTTGGCTTAGCTTGTTGAATAATATGTTTCTTGATGTGTTGAATTTTTCGCATTTTAGGAGGAAATGCATTTCTGCTTCAACCTCGCCGGCCAGACATTGATCGCATATTCTATTCTCTCTAGGCTGCCATGATTTCTTGTATCTGCCTTTTTCAATTTCCAGTTGGTGGTCGCTTAGTCTGTACCTGGTGAGGGTCTGTCTCTGTTTTGTGTCTCTGATGGTCGTGAGGTAGTCTGCCAGTTTATATTCTCTTTTTAGGGCCCGGTAACATTCTAATCTGCTTTGGCTTTCGGTTATTTTGTTCCAATGTTCCAGGTAGGTTTCTTTGCATTGTTTAATGATTTGGCTCACTCGGATTGGTGTTTGGACGGCTGTGTTGGTCTGGGGCTGGTCAGGGTCCGGCTGAGTACTTAGTTTCAGTAGCAGCTGACTCAGGGGACTCTTTTCTGGGTTTAGCTCTTGGGTCTGAAAGGCTTTGAAATGAAGGGTGTCTGGGGAGCTAGATTTGAGGTGATTTAGGAAGTTTAGTGCTCGTTTTTGGATGTTTATTATCAGTGGGTATCTGCCTAGTTCGGCTCTGCATGCATTTGTTGGCGTTTTTCTTTGGGTGCGAAGGATGCTTTGGCAGAATTCTGCATGTAGGGCTTCTATTGTGTGTTTTTCCCATTTAGTGTAGCTTTGGTGATTTAGCGGGCCCCATACTTCACTACCGTACAGTGCAATGGGCAGGATTATGCTGTCAAATATTTTGAGCCAGATTTTGATTGGGATTTGGATGTTGTAGAATTTTCTTTTTATTGCATACAGGGCTCTTCGGGCTTTTTCTTTTAGTGCATTCACTGCTATGCTGAAGCTCCCTGATGCTGTAATAGTTAGACCAAGGTAGGTGTAGCTCATAGTGTGTCCTATAGTGGTATCACTGAGGGTAAACTGGTATTTGGTTTCCTGACATCTGGGCCTTTTTTGAAAAATCATGATGTTGGTTTTCTTTAGATTTACTGTTAGAGCCCAATTTTGGCAGTATTTGTCGAGTAGGTCTAGTTGTTGCTGTAATCCCTGTTCTGTGGGGGACAGCAGAACCAGGTCGTCCGCATAGAACAGGGATTTCACTTCTCCATCAAGGAGACGGAGACCTGGTGACTCGCTTTGCTCCAGCATGTCTGCTAATTCATTTATGTATATGTTGAACAGGGTCGGGCTCAAATTGCAGTCCTGCCGGACGCCTCTTCTCTGGGTGAAGAAATCGGTGCGTTTGTCTCCAATTTTGACCCCGCATTTGTTTTTCAGATACATTGATTTAATAAGGTCATAGACTTTGCCCCCTATTCCACACTGAAGAAGTTTATAATAGAGCCCTTCGTGCCATATAGAGTCAAAGGCTTTCTTGAAGTCGATGAAACAGGCGAATATTTTCCCATTTTTTGTTTGGTGTATATGTTTTTCAATGAGGGTGTGAAGGGTATAGATATGGTCGGCGGTGCGGTGTTTTGGAAGAAAGCCTATTTGGTTTTTTCTGAGGATATTATGTTTGTTAAGAAAATCAAGTAATCTACTATTTAGAATACTGCAGAATAACTTCCCTAGACAACTGTTGACACAGATGCCGCGGTAGTTATTTGGGTCTGATTTGTTTCCGCTTTTATATATGGGGGAAATTAGTCCTTGGCACCAGATATCGGGAAAACAGCCTGAACGTAATATGATGTTGAATAATTTGAGTACCGCACCCTGCATCTCCATATTGCTGAACTTGAGCATTTCATTTTTGATGTTGTCTGGGCCACAGGCTTTCTTTAGGTGGAGAGATTTTGTTTTTGTGGCCAGTTCTTTCCATGTGATTGGGGAGTCTAGAGGGTTTTGGTTGTCTTTAATTGTTGCTTCTAATGTGTGGAGTTTTTCTGTGACCTGATGTTGACTTGGGTTTGTTTCGTTTATTGGGATGTCTTTGTAGAGGTTTTCAAAATGTGTTCTCCAGATGTCGCCATCTTGGATTGGTAATGCTTGCAATTGTGTTGTACTCAGGTTATTCCACATTTCCCAGAATTGTTTTGGATTGGTGGAGTTTTCAATTTCTTCGAGTATTTTGTGGGTATAGTTTTGTGTTTTGTTCCTAATGGTGTGTTTATATCTTTTGAGGGTTTCATTGTATCTAGTGCGTAGGTCCGGATTGTTTGGTTGGCGATGCTTTTGGTTTGATATTTTTCTCAGGTCTTTTCTGGCATTTTTGCATTCGTGGTCAAACCATTTCTTATTTTTATTTTGTCTTTTGTGACGCTTCCTCTTCTGTTTCACGAGGTCGGCTTTTACAGCTGCCTCATGGAAGATCATATTTATATCCTCTATGGCCATGTTTACACCATCTCTGGTGATCTCATATAGATTTTCTTTAAATTTTGAAATTTTACTTGTGAGATCAGGTGAATTTAGTGCTGTGATGAATTTATCTCCACTGTCTGGGGCCCATCTGTATGTCTGGTTTATTTTATGTAGCTTACTGGGTTCCTTTTTTGTGTCTGTAGTTTGGGCAGAAAGTTTAAGGTACACATTTATTTGGTTATGGTCTGAGAGGGGGGATTGCTGCCTGACAGTGAATGCGTTGATATCGCAGGGGTCCAGGTCAGTGATTGTATAATCCACCACACTAGACCCAAGAGTTGAGGAATATGTGAGTCTCCCTAAGGAGTCCCCTCTGAACCTACCGTTAACTATGTACAGGCCTAAGGCTCGGCAGAGTTGCACCACCTCCCTACCGCTTTTATTTATTTCACAATCGAGGTTGTTCCGGTTTGCGATGGCTGGTGTGACATATAGAGGGGTCTGGCCAAACACATGGTTGTTGCCCTGTGGGTCTATGAAGTCAGGTTCACATCCGGTCCTTGCATTTAGGTCCCCACATAGTAGCACCTTTCCTTGGGCCTGGAAATGGCTGATTTCCATGTGGAGAGTGTCAAATATTTCCTCTTCAAAATATGGCGATTCTATTGGAGGTATGTAGATCGCACATAAGTAAACATCGTTTTTTGCTATTCCTATATTTTTATCTAATTTTAGCCATACGTGTGATTTTCCCTGTTTTATCGGTGAGATGTGTTTGTTCAGTTCTCCTTTATACCACACCAGGATTCCCCCGGAGGTTCTGCCCTTGCGTGTCTTAGTGTTCTTTACTGAGGGCACAATGATTTCATGGTACATTGGAGGACAGTGGGTCGGCATGTCCTTTTGGCACCATGTTTCTGTTAACACAATTATATCAATGTCTTTTATAGCTTTTAGGAATTCAGGGTCTGTACTCTTCATCCCAAAAGTTGAGGAGCGGAGACCCTGGATATTCCAGCAGCTTATGTGGAAAGAACGCATTTATATAGTTAAAAAAAAACGAAATAAAATGGACCTATTTTGTGGGATGAGTGTGGAAACACTATTTTCTATAATGCTAAATGATGATTTAGTATAAATTTCATGAGGCATGCACATATAGCTATCTAATAATAGTAATAATAATGATAAGATAACAATAATGATCTCTCTCTCTGGGATTCCCAGTCTGTATCTCAGTGATTCCCAATCTCTCTCTCAGTGTTTTCCAGTCTCTCTCTCAGAGATTTCCAATCTCTCTCAGTGATTCCCAATCTCTCCCTCTCAGTGATTCCCAGTCTGTGTCTCAGTGATTCCCAGTCTCCCTCTCAGTGATTCCCAGTCTGTGTCTAGGTGCTTCCCAGTCTCTCTCTCTCTCTCTGGGATTCCCAATCCGTATCTCAGTGATTCCCAGTCTCTCTCTCAGTGTTTTCCAGTCTCTCTCTCAGAGATTCCCAGTCACTGTCAGTGATTCCCAATCTCTCCCTCTCAGTGATTCCCAGTCTGTGTCTCAGTGATTCCCAGTCTGTCTCTCAGTGATTCCCAGTCTGTCTCTCAGTGATTCCCAGTCTGTCTCTCAGTGATTCCCAGTCTGTCTCTCAGTGATTCCCAGTCTGTGTCACAGTGATTCCCAGTCTGTGTCTCAGTGATTCCCAGTCTGTCTCTCAGTGATTCCCAGTCTGTGTCTCAGTGATTCCCAGTCTGTGTCACAGTGATTCCCAGTCTGTGTCACAGTGATTCCCAGTCTGTCTCTCAGTGATTCCCAGTCTGTCTCTCAGTGATTCCCAGTCTGTGTCTCAGTGATTCCCAGTCTGTGTCACAGTGATTCCCAGTCTGTCTCTCAGTGATTCCCAGTCTGTGTCTCAGTGATTCCCAGTCTGTGTCACAGTGATTCCCAGTCTCTCCCTCTCAGTGATTCCCAGTCTGTCTCTCAGTGATTCCCAGTCTGTCTCTCAGTGATTCCCAGTCTGTGTCTCAGTGATTCCCAGTCTGTGTCTCAGTGATTCCCAGTCTGTGTCACAGTGATTCCCAGTCTGTCTCTCAGTGATTCCCAGTCTCTCCCTCTCAGTGATTCCCAGTCTGTGTCTCAGTGATTCCCAGTCTGTCTCTCTCAATGATTCCCAATCTCTCCCTCTCAGTGATTCCCAGTCTGTGTCTCAGTGATTCCCAGTCTCTCTCTCTCAATGATTCCCAATCTCTCCCTCTCAGTGATTCCCAGTCTGTGTCTCAGTGATTCCCAGTCTGTGTCTCAGTGATTCCCAGTCTGTGTCACAGTGATTCCCAGTCTCTCCCTCTCAGTGATTCCCAGTCTGTGTCTCAGTGATTCCCAGTCTGTGTCACAGTGATTCCCAGTCTCTCTCTCTCAGTGATTCCCAGTCTCTCTCTCTCAATGATTCCCAATCTCTCTCTCTCAGTGATTCCCAGTCTGTGTCACAGTGATTCCCAGTCTCTCTCTCTCAGTGATTCCCAGTCTCTCTCTCTCAATGATTCCCAATCTCTCCCTCTCAGTGATTCCCAGTCTGTGTCACAGTGATTCCCAGTCTCTCTCTCTCAATGATTCCCAATCTCTCTCTCTCAATGATTTCCAATCTCTCTCAGTGATTCCCAGTCTCTCTCTCTGTGATTCCCAGTCTCTCCCTCTCAGTGATTCCCAGTCACTCTCCCAGTGATTCCCAGTCTCTCTCAGTGATTCCCAGTCTGTGTCTCAGTGATTCCCAGTCTGTGTCTCAGTGATTCCCAGTCTCCCTCTCTCAGTGATTCCCAATCCCACTCTCAGTGATTCCCAGTCTGTGTCTCAGTGATCCCCAGTCTCTCTCTCGCTCAGTGATTCCCAGTCTCCCTCTCTCAGTGATTCCCACTCTGTGTCTCAGTGATTCACTGTCTGTGTCTTAGTGATTCTCAGTATCTCTCTCTCAGAGATTCCCAGTCTCTCTCTCAGTGTTTTCCAGTCTCTCTCTCAGAGATTCCCAGTCTCTCTCAGTGATTCCCAATCTCTCCCACACAGTGATTCCCAGTCTGTGTCTCAGTGATTCCCTGTCTCTCTCTCTGTGATTCCCAGTCTCTCTCTCAGTGATTCCCAGTCTCTCTCTCTGTGATTCCCAGTCTCTCTCTCTGTGATTCCAAGTCTCTCTCAGTGATTCCCAGTCTGTGTCACAGTGATTCCCAGTCTCTCTCTCTCAGTGATTCCCAGTCTCACTTTCTCAGTGATTCCCAGTTTCTCCCTCTCAGTGATTCCCAGTCTCTCTCTCTCAGTGAATCCCAGTCTCACTTTCTCGGTGATTCCCAGTCTCTCCCTCTCAGTGATTCCCAGTCTCTCTCTCTCTCTCTCTCTCTCGGTGATTCCCAATCTCTCTGTAATTCCCTGTCCCTCTCTCTCATTCCCAGTCTCTCTTTCTCACTGATTCCCAGTCTCTCTCTCTCAATGATTCCCAGTCTCTCTCAGTGATTCCCAGTCTCACTTTCTCGGTGATTCCCAGTTTCTCCCCCTCAGTGCTTCCCAGTCTCTCTCAGTGATTCCCAGTCTCTCTCTCTCTGTGAATCCCAGTCTCTCCCTCTCAGTGATTCCCAGTCACTCTCCCAGTGATTCCCAGTCTCTCTCAGTGATTCCCAGTCTGTCTCAGTGATTCCCATTCTCTCTCTCTCTCTCTGGGATTCCCAGTCTGTCTCTCAGTGATTCCCAGTCTCCCTCTCACTGATTCCCAATCTCTCCCTCTCAGTGAGTCCCAGTCTGTGTCTCAGTGATTCCCAGTCTGTGTCTCAGTGATCCCCAGTCTCTCTCTCGCTCAGTGATTCCCAATCACCCTCTCAATGATTCCCAGTCTCACTCTCTCTCAGTGATTCCCACTCCATGTCTCTGTGATTCCCAGTCTCTCTCTCTGTAATTCCCAGTCTCTCCTTCATTGATTCCCAGTCTCTCTCTCTCTCAGTGATTCCCAGTCTCTCCCTCTCAGTGATTCCTAGTCTCTCACGCAGTGATTCCCAGTCTCTCTCTCTGTGATTCCCAGTCTCTCTCTCGATGATTCCCAGTGTCTCTCAGTGATACCCAGTCTGTGACTCAGTGATTCCCAGTCTCTCTCTCTCTGGGATTCCCAGTGTGTCTCTCAGTGATTCCCAGTCTCTCTTTCTCAGTGATTCCCAGTCTCTCTCTCTCTCTCTGTGATTCCCAGTCTATCTTTCTCAGTGATTCCCAGTCTGTGTCTCAGTGATTCCCAGTCTCTCTCTGTGATTCCCAGTCTCTCTCTGTGATTCCCAGTCTCTCTCTGTGATTCCCAGTCTCTCTCTCTGTGATTCCAAGTCTCTCTCAGTGATTCCCAGTCTGTCTCTCTGTGATTCCCAGTCTCTCTCTCTCTGGGATTCCCAGTCTGTCTCTCAGTGATTCCCAGTCTCTCTTTCTCAGTGATTCCCAGTCTCTCTCTCTCTCTCTCTCTCTCTCTCTGTGATTCCCAGTCTATCTTTCTCAGTGATTCCCAGTCTGTGTCTCAGTGATTCCCAGTCTCTCTCTCAGTGATTCCCAGTCTGTGCCTCAGTGATTCCCTGCCTCTCTCTCAGTGATTCCCAGTCTCTCTCTCTCAGTGTTTTGCAATCTCTCAGAGATTCCCAGTCTGTGTCTCAGTGATTCTGAGTCTATGTCTCAGTGATTCCCAGTCTCTCTCTCTGTGATTCCAAGTCTCTCTCTCAGTGATTCCCAGTCTGTATCTCAGTGATTCCCAGTCTCTCTTTCTCCGTGATTCCCAGTCTGTCTCTCTCTCGCAGTGATTCCCAGTCTGTGTCTCAGTGATTCCGTCTCTCAATTCAATTCAATTCAATTCAAATGCTTTATTGGCATGAAAGTTTACAGGGAACCATATTGCCAAAGCTTACATAACAAAAAGTACAGTTTTCCAACATTCTGTAGGTGTCAAACAATTTTGACCTTCGTTGGGTACATACAATATTAGTTTAAACAATATTAATTTAAACAGTCGTTGAACATCGTTGGGTACATTCAATATTAATTTTAAACAGTCGTCAGGTTGTGACATGTTGTTACATATTTGGCACCAAGGTATGGTCTGTCTCCTTCTCCCAGGACTAATCTTAATTTTGACAGGTCATCCAATTCTTTGAAATCTGGGGTTGTTTGGCTGAGCTTGTCAAATAATATGTTTCTTGTTGTGTTGAATTTTTCGCATTTTAGGAGGAAATGCATCTCTGTCTCAACCTCGCCGGCCAGACATTGATCACATATTCTATTCTCTCTAGGCTGCCAGGATTTCTTGTATCTTCCTTTTTCAATTGCTAGTTGGTGGTCGCTTAGTCTGTACCTGGTGAGGGTCTGTCTCTGTTTTGTGTCTCTGATGGTCGAGAGATAGTCTGCCAGTTTATATTCTCTTTTTAGGGCCCGGTAACATTCTAATCTGCTTTGGCTTTTGGTTATTTTGTTCCAATGTTCCAGGTAGGTTTCTTTGCATTGTTTAATGATTTGGTTCACTCGGATTGGTGTTTGGATGGCAGTGTTGGTCTGGGACTGGTCAGGGTCCAGCTGAGTAGGAGTACTTAGTTTCAGTAGCAGCTGACTCAGGGGACTCTTTTCTGGGTTTAGCTCTTGGGTCTGGAAGGCTTTAAAATGAAGGGTGCCTGGGGAGCTAGATTTGAGGTGATTTAGGAAGTTTAGTGCTCGTTTGTGGATGTTTATTATCAGTGGGTATCTGCCTAGTTCGGCTCTGCATGCATTTGTTGGTGTTTTCCTTTGGGTGCGAAGAATGCTTCGGCAAAATTCTGCATGTAGGGCTTCTATTGTGTGTTTTTCCCATTTAGTGTAGCTATGGTGATTGAGCGGGCCCCATACTTCACTACCGTACAGCTCTTTCTCCGTGATTCCCAGTCTCTCTCTCTCTCGCAGTGATTCCCAGTCTGTGTCTCAGTGATTCCGTCTCTCTTTCTCCGTGATTCCCAGTCTCTCTGTCTCTCTCGCATTGATTCCCCATCTCTCTCTCTCTCTCTCTCTCTCTTTCTCAGTGATTCCCAATCTCTCTGTGATTCCCAGTCTCTCTCTCTTTCTCTCTCAATGATTCCCATTCTCTCTCACTGATTCCCGGTCTCACTTTCTCGGTGATTCCCAGTTTCTCCCTCTCAGTGATTCCCAGTCACTCTCTCAGGGATTCCCAGTCTCTCTCTCTCAGTGAATCCCAGTCTCTCTCTGTGATTCCCAGTCCCTCTCAGTGATTCCCAATCTCTCTCTCTTTGATTCCCAGTCTCACTCTCTCTCTCAGTGATTCCCACTCCGTGCCTCTGTGATTCCCAGTCTCTCTCTCTGTAATTCCCAGTCTCTCCTTCATTGATTCCCGGTCTCACTCTGTGATTCCCAGTCCCTCTCTCTCTCAGCGATTCCCAGTCTTTCCCTCTCAGTGATTCCCAGTCTCTCACGCAGTGATTCCCAGTCTCTCTTTCTCGTTGATTCCCAGTGTCTCCCTCTCAATGGTTCCCAGTCTCTCTCTCTGTGATTCCCAGTCACTCTCAGTGAATCCCAATCTCTCTAAGTGATTCCCAGTCTCCCTCTCTCAGTGATTCCCAGTCTGTGTCTCAGTAATTCCCAGTCTCTCTCTCTCAGTGAGTTGGATATTGTTGAGGGAGATGGCTTATCGGGGAAAGGCAGCAGCAGCCAACTTCCTGGCACCGTGGGTGGTTCTGCTGCACAGGATGGGAAGAAAAAGAGTGGGACAGCTATAGTGATAGGGGATTCTGTTGCAAATGTGACTCCAGGATGGTATGTTGCCTCCCTGGTGCAAGGGTCAAGGATGTCTCAGAGCGGCTGCAGAACATTTTGGATGGGGAGGGTGAGCAGCCAGTTGTTGTGGTGCATATAGGTACCAACGATATAGGTAAAAAACGGGATGAGGTCCTAAAAGCTGAATATAGGGAATTAGGAGGTAAATTAAAAAATAGGACCTCAAAGGTAGTAATCTCAGAATTGCTACCAGTGCCACGTGCTAGTCAGAGTAGGAATAGAAGGATATTTCAGATGAATATGTGGCTAGAGGAATGGTGCAAGGGGGAGGGATTCAAATTCCTGGGACATTGGAACCGGTTCTGGGGGAGGTGGGACCAGTACAAACCGGACGGTTTGCACCTGGGCAGGACTGGGACTGATGTCCTAGGGGGTGTGTTTGCTAGTGCTCTGGGGAAGGGTTTAAACTAAAATGGCAGGGGGTTGGGAACCTGAGCAGGGAGACAGAGGAAAGGGAAACAAGGATAGAAGCAAAAGACAGGAAGGAGAAAAACAAAGGTGGCAGTCAGAGAAATCAAGGATTTAAATCAAACATGGCCACAGTAAATAATAATTCAAAAAGGTGTAAGAGTGTTAAAAAAACAAGCCTGAAGGCCGTGGCCTAGAAATTCAGTAGGCTTAGCGCCCCATTTGGGGCGCTGGAGGGCCTAGCACCGGAGTTATGGCCAGTTGTCAAATTCAGTGGGGCCCTTCCGTCGGCATTACACCGGTTGCGCTGCGCCGGCACCAATGACGTCATCAGTGTGCGCAGCGTCCCGGTTGCCGTGGTGACGGGACCCAGCGCCGAAATTGAGTTGCGGCCGCCTCGCCCGTGGCAGCCGCAACTAAGACTTTGGCAACCGAGTCTTGCAGGAGTTAGCGCCGGCGCATTAAGGTCGCGCGGCGGCCGGCCGCTTTCCCGCCGGCCGCCTGCCCGCACCTCCCTCCCCGGACTCCTCCACCCCCCCCCCCGCAGAACAGATGCGTCTGGCCTGCAAGCCTGGCACTTGTCCGAGGTGCCGGGCTCATTTTTCTGAACATTTGAACGGCCAGCGGGCGGGTGCAGGCAGCTCCTCCTTAACTGAAGGAGGAGGCCTGCACTTCCCCAGCCTGCCGCACCGCATCGGGTGCCGCAGCGCCGGAATTGTGCCGCAATGCGGCACTCAGCGCCCATTTCGAGGCGCTGACACCCTCTAGTAGCGCCGGCAGCCGTTTGGGCGCGGCGCTACTGAATTTTTGGCGCGCAGGGGGACTTAGCGCCGGCGCTAAATTTCCGGCGCTAAAGCCCTGGCGAACCCACAACCGAATTTCTAGGCCCTTGTGTCTTAATGCGAGGAGCATTCGTAATAAGGTGGATGAATTAGCTGCACAAATAGAGGTAAACTGATATGATATGATTGGGATTATGCAAACATGGCTCCAGGGTGACCAAGACTGGGAACTCAATATTCAGGAAATTTAGGCAAAAAGGAAAAGGAGGTGGGGTAGCATTGCTGGTTAAAGAGGAGATTAACACAATTGAAAGGAAGAATATTAGCTCTGATGATGTGGAATTGTATGGGTAGAACTGAGAAGTACCATGGGGCAGAAAACGTTAGTGGGAGTGGTATACAGGCCTCCAAACAGTAATGTGGAGGTTGGGGATGGCATTAAATGGGAAATTAGAGACGCGTGCAATAAGGGCACAGCAGTTATCATGGGTGACTTTAATCTACATATAGATTGGGCTAACCAAATTAGTAACAATACTATGGAGGAGGAATTCCTGGAGTGTATACGGGATGGTTTCCTGGACCAATATGTCGAGGAACCAACTAGAGATCCGGCCATCTTAGACTGGGTATTATGTAATGAGAAAGGATTAATTAGCAATCTTGTTGTGCGAGGCCCCTTGGATCGGAGCAATCATAATATGATAGAATTCTTCATTAAGATGGAGAGTGAAGTCGTTGACTCAGAGACAAGGGTCCTGAATTTCAATAAAGGAAACTACGATGGTATGAGGCGCGAGTTGGGTAGGATTGATTGGGGAACGATACTCAAAGGGTTGACGGTGGATAGGCAATGGCAAACATTCAAAGATCACATGGATGAACGACAGAATTTGTTCATCCCTGTTTGGCATAAAAATTAAAAATAAAGGTGACTCAACCATGCCTAACAAGGGAAATTAGGGATAGCATAAGATCCAAGGAGAGGACATATAAATTGGCCAGAAAAAGCAGTAAACCTGAGGATTGGGAGCAGTTTAGGGTTCAGCAAAGGAGGACAAAGGGATTAATTAAGAGGGGGAAAATAGAGTATGAGAGTAAGCTTTCAGGGAACATAAAAACTGACTATAAAAGCTTTTATAGATATGTGAACAGAAAAAATTGGTGAAGTCAAGCGTAGGTCCCTTGCAGTCAGAATCAGGGGAATTTATAATGGGGAACAAAGAAATGGCAGACCAATTAAATACATACTTTGGTTCTGTCTTCACAAAGGAGGACACAAATAACCTCCCAGAGGTATCGGGGAAAATAGGGTCTAATGAGAGGGAGGAACTGAAAGAAATCAGTATTTGTAGGGAAATGGTGTTGGGGAAATTGACGGGATTGAAGGCCGATACATCCCCAGGGTCTGATAAGCTACATCCTAGGGTATTTAAGGAAGTGGCTCTAGAAATAGTAGATGCATTGCTGGTCATCTTCCAAAATTCGATAGACTCTGGAACAGTTCCCATGGATTGGAGGGTAGCTAATGTTACCCCACTATTCAAAAAAGGTGGTAGAGAGAAAACAGGGAATTATAGACCGGTAAGCCTGACATCGGTAGTGGGGAAAATGCTAGAGTCCATTATAAAAGATGTAATAGCAGAGCACTTGGAAAACAGTGACAGGATCGGACAAAGTCAACATGGGTTTACAAAAGGTAAATCGTGCTGACTAATCTACTGGAATTTTTTGAGTATGTAACTGGTAGAATAGATAAGGGAGAACCAGTGGATGTGGTGTATTTGGACTTTCAGAAGGCTTTTGATAAGGTCCTGCATAAGAGATTAGCGTGTAAAGTTAAGGCACATGGGATTGGGGGCAAGGTACTGACTTGGATAGAGAACTGGTTGGCAGACAGGAAGCAAAGTGTTGGAATAAACGGGTCTTTTTCCGAGTGGCAGGCAGTGACTAGTGGGGTACCGCAGGGATTGGTCCTAGGACCCCAGCTATTCACAACATATATAAATGATCTAGACGAGGGAACTAGATGTAATATCTCCAAGTTTGCAGACGACACAAAGCTGGGTGGGCATGTGCGCTGTGAGGAGGATGCAGAGAAACTCCATTATGATTTGGACAGGTTGGGTGATTGGGCAGAAGCATGGCAGATGCAGTATAATGTGGATAAATGCGAGGTTATCCACTTTGGTGGCAAAAACAGGAAGGCAGATTATTATCTGAACGGCAATAGGTTGGGAGAAGGGGAAGTGCAACGAGACCTGGGTGTCCTTGTGCACCAGTCGCTGAAGGTAAGCATGCAGGTGCAGCAGGCGGTTAAGAAGGCAAATGGTATGTTGGCCTTTGTAGCGAGAGGGTTCGAGTACATGAGCCCCAAGACCGGAGAGCCAGAGCCCCGAGACCGGAGAGGCAGCGGACCTGCGAGGGAGCACCAGAGGCGGCGGAGCTACTTAAAGAGCAGCCCGAGGCAGCGAGGCCCAGAGCCCCGAGACCAGAGAGGCAGCGGACCAGCGAGGGAGCACCAGAGGCGGCGGAGCTAGGCAGCGAGGCCCAGAGCCCCGAGACCGGAGAGGCAGCGGACCTGCGAGGGAGCATCAGAGGTGGCGGAGCTACTTAAAGAGCAGCCCGAGGCAGCGAGGCCCAGAGCCCCGAGACCGGAGAGACAGTGGACATGCGAGGGAACACCAGAGGCATACCAATCCAGGTTCCGGGAGAGAGGTAAAAAGTAATCCAAGTGTGACGTCAGCAGGAAGCAGGTAAGTGATTGGTTGGTGAGTATTTCTCTCTTTTTAAAACTTTAACTCTGTTTTATAGCTTCTAAGGTCTCTCTGGTGTAGCGGGGACTGTTGGTAAACTATTTAACTGTAGTGTAATTAGTGGGATTGATTGATTTAATTTAAACTCAATTAATTAAAGGGTAAGTCATGGCAGGACAGCCCGGCCCTGTGATCTGCTCCTCCTGCGAAATGTGGGAACTCAGGGACACTTCCTGTGTCCCTGACAACTATGTGTGCAGGAAGTGCACCCAACTGCAGCTACTGACAGACCGCATTGCGGCACTGGAGCTGCGATTGGATGCATACTGGAGCGTTCACGATGCTCGGGACATCGTGAATAGCACGTTTAGGGAGTTGGACACACCACAGGTAGAGGTTGGACAGGAAGAAAGGGAACGGGTGACCAACAGGCAGAGTACTAGGCGCAGGCAGGTAGTGCAGGGGTCCCCTGTGGCCATCCCCCTCTCCAACAGATATACCACTTTGGGTACTGTTGGGGGGGATGGCTTATCAGAGGAAGGCAGCAGCAGCCAACTTCCTGGCACCAGCGGTGGCTCTGCTGCACAGGATGGGAGGAAAAAGAGTGGTAGAGCTATAGTAATAGGGGATTCAATTGTAAGGGGAATAGATAGGCGTTTCTGCAGCCGCAAATGAGACTCCAGGATGGTGTGTTGCCTCCCTGGTGCAAGGGTCAAGGTTGTCTCCGAGCGGCTGCAGAACATCTTGGAAGGGGAGGGTGAACAGCCAGTTGTCGTGGTGCATATAGGCACCAATGATATAGGTAAAAAGCGGGATAAGGTCCTAAAAGCGGAATATAGGGAGTTAGGAGGTAAATTAAAAAACAGGACCTCAAAGGTAGTAATCTCAGGATTGCTACCAGTGCCACGTGCTAGTCAGAGTAGAAATAGAAGGATACTTCAGCTGAATACGTGGCTAGAGGAATGGTGCCAGGGGGAGGGATTCAAGCTCCTGGGACATTGGAACCGGTTCTGGGGGAGGTGGGACCAGTTCAAACCGGACGGTCTGCACCTGGGCAGGGCTGGAACCGATGTCCTAGGGGGAGTGTTTGCTAGTGCTGTGGGGGAGGGTTTAAACTAAAATGGAAGGGGGTTGGGAACCTGAGCAGGGAGACAGAGGAAAGGGAAACAAGGATAAAAGCAAAAGATAGGAAGGAGAAAAACAAAAGTGGCAGTCAGAGAAATCAACGGTTTAAATCAAACGTGGCCACAGTAAGTAATAATTCTAATAAGTCTAAGAGCGTTAAAAAAACAAGCCTGAAGGCTTTGTGTCTTAATGCGAGGAGCATTTGTAATAAGGTGGATGAATTGGCTGCACAAGTAGAGTTAAACAAATATGATTTGGTTGGGATTACGGAAACGTGGCTCAAGGATGGCCAAGACTGGGAACTCAACATCCAGGGGTATTCGATATTCAGGAAAGATAGGCAAAAAGGAAAGGGAGGTGGGGTAGCATTACTGGTTAAAGAAGGGATTAACACAATTGTAATGAAGGATATTAGCTCTGATGATGTGGAATCTGTATGGGTAGAATTGAGAAATACTAAGGGGAAAAAAACATTAGTGGGAGTGGTATATAGACCTCCAAACAGTAAGGCAGAGGTTGGGGATGGCATTAAAAGAGAAATTAAAGAAGCGTGCAATAAGGGCACTGTAGTCATCATGGGTGACTTTAATCTACATATAGATTGGGCTAACCAAATTAGAAACAGTACTGTGGGGGAGGAATTCCTGGAGTGTTTACGGGATGGTTTCCTGGACCAATATGTTGAGGAACCAACCAGAGATCAGGCCATCTTAGACTGGGTATTATGTAACGAGAAAGGATTAATTAGCAATCTTGTTGTACGAGGCCCCTTGGGTCGGAGCGATCATAATATGATCGAATTCTTCATTAAGATGGAGAATGAAGTAGTTGACTCAGAAACTAGGGTCCTCAATTTAAATAAAGGAAACTACGATGGTCTGAGGAGCGAGTTGGGTAGGATTGATTGGGGAATGGCACTTAAAGGGTTGACGGTGGATAGGCAATGGCAAACATTCAAAGATCGCATGGATGAACTACAAAAGTTGTTCATCCCAGTTTGGCATAAAAATAAAACAAAAAAGGTGACTCAACCGTGGCTAACAAGGGAAATTAGGGATAGCATAAGATCCAAGGAGAGGACATACAAATTGGCCAGAAAAAGCAATAATCCTAAGGATTGGGAGCAGTTTAGGATTCAACAAAGGAGGACAAAGGGATTAATTAAGAAAGGGAAAATAGAATATGAGAGTAAGCTTATAGGGAACATAAAAACTGACTGTAAAAGCTTTTATAGATATGTAAAGAGAAAAAGATTGGTGAAGTCAAGCGTAGGTCCCTTACAGTCAGAATCGGGGGAATTTATAATGGGGAGCAAAGGAATGGCAGACCAACTAAATACATATTTTGGTTCTGTCTTCACAAAGGAGGACACAAATAACCTCCCAGAAATACCGCAGAACATAGGGTCTGATGAAAGGGTGGAACTGA
This sequence comes from Somniosus microcephalus, assembly GCF_052327205.1. Lineage (NCBI taxonomy): Eukaryota > Metazoa > Chordata > Chondrichthyes > Squaliformes > Somniosidae > Somniosus > Somniosus microcephalus. The sequence continues at coordinate 179,811,678 of NC_140996.1, read as the reverse complement.
AAGAAATCAGTATTTGTAGGGAAATGGTGTTAGGAAAATTGATGGGACTGAAGGCCGATAAATCCCCAGGGCCTGATAATCTACATCCCAGGGTACTTAAGGAAGTGGCCCTAGAAATAGTAGATGCATTGCTGGTCATCTTCCAGAACTCAATAGACTCTGGAACAGTACCCATGGATTGGAGGGTAGCTAATGTAACCCCACTATTCAAAAAAGGTGGCAGAGAAAAAGCGGGGAATTATATTGGTAGTGGGGAAAATGCTAGAGTCCATTATAAAAGATGTAATAGCAGAGCACTTGGAAAGCAGTGACAGGATCGGACAAAGTCAACATGGATTTACAAAAGGTAAATCATGCTTGACTAATCTACTGGAATATTTTGAGGATGTAACTGGTAAAATAGATAAGGGAGAACCAGTGGATGTGGTGTATTTGGACTTTCAGAAGGCTTTCGATAAGGTCCCGCATAAGAGGTTAGCGTGCAAAATTAAGGCACATGGGATTGGGGGCAAGGTATTGACTTGGATAGAGAACTGGTTGGCGGACAGAAAGCAAAGAGTTGGAATAAACGGGTCGTTTTCCGAGTGGCAGGCAGTGACTAGTGGGGTACCGCAAGGATCGGTCCTAGGACCCCAGTTGTTCACAATATATATTAATGATCTGGATGAGGGAATTGGATGTAATATCTCCAAATTTGCAGACGACACAAAGCTGGGTGGGAGGGTATGCTGTGAGGAGGATGTCATGAAACTCCAGTACGATTTGGACAGGTTGGGTGATTGGGCAGAAACATGGCAAATGCACTATAATGTAGATAAATGTGAGGTTATCCACTTTGGTGGCAAAAACAGGGAGGCAGATTATTATTTGAATGGCAATAGATTGGGAGAATGGGAAGTGCAAAGAGACCTGGGTGTTCTTGTGCACCAGTCGCTGAAGGTAAGCATGCAGGTGCAGCAGGCGGTTAAGAAGGCAAATGGTATGTTGGCCTTCGTAGCAAGAGGGTTCGAGTACAAGAACAAGGATGTCTTGCTGCAATTGTACAGGGCCTTGGTGAGACCGCACCTTGAGTATTGTGTGCAGTTTTGGTCACCTTACCTGAGGAAGGATGTTATTGCCATGGAGGGAGTGCAGCGAAGATTCACCAGGCTGATACCTGGGATGGCAGGAATGACGTACGAGGAGAGATTGTGTCAATTGGGCTTATACTCACTGGAGTTTAGAAGATTGAGAGGGGATCTCATCGAAACCTATAAAATTCTGTCAGGTCTGGACAGACTAGATGCAGAAAGGATGTTTCTGATGGCCGGGGAGTCCAGAACCAGGGGTCATAGTCTAAGGATAAGGGGTAAGCCATTTAGGACTGAAATGAGGAGGAATTTCTTCACCCAGAGAGTGGTGAACCTGTGGAATTCTCTGCCACAGAGGGCGGTGGAGGCCAGTTCATTAAATATATTCAAGAAAGAGTTGGATATATTATTTGAGGCTAAAGGGATCAAGGGATATGGGGAGAAGGCAGGGACAGGGTACTGAATTTGGATGATCAGCCATGATCTCATTGAATGGCGGAGCAGGCTCGAAGGGCCGAATGGCCTACTCCTGCTCCTATCTTCTATGTTTCTATGTTTGATGTCTTGCTGCAGTTGTACAGGGCCTTGGTGAGACCACATCTTGAGTATTGTGTGCAGTTTTGATCGCCTTATCTGAGGAAGGATGTTCTTGCCATGGAGGGAGTGTTGCGAAGATTCACCAGACTGATACCTGGGATGGTAGGAATGACGTATGAGGAGAGATTGGGTGGATTGGGCTTATACTCACTGGAGTTTAGAAGAATGAGAGGGGATCTCATTGAAACTTATAAAATTCTAACAGGACTAGACAGACTAGATGCAGGAAGGATGTTCCCGATGGCCGGGGAGTCCAGAACCAGGGGTCACAGTCTAAGGATAAGGGGTAAGCCATTTAGGATAGAGATGAGGAGGAATTTCTTCACCCAGAGAGTGGTGAACCTGTGGAATTCTCTTCCACAGAAGGCAGTGGAGGCCAATTCATTAAATATATTTAAGAAGGAGTTAGATATATTTCTTAAGGCTAAAGGGATCAAGGGATATGGGGAGAAGGCAGGGACAGGGTACTGAATTTGGATGATCAGCCATGATCTCATTGAATGGCGGAGCAGGCTAGAGGGGCCGAATGGCCTACTCCTGCTCCTATCTTCTATGTTTCTATGATTCCCAGTCTGTGTCTCAGTGATTCCCAATCTCTCTCTCTCTCTCTCTGGGATTCCCAGTCTGTCTCTCAGTGATTCCCAGTCTCCCTCTCTCAGTGATTCCTAGTCTGTGTCTCAGTGATTCTCAGTCTCTCGCTCTGTGATTCCCATCTCTCTCTCAGTGATTCCCAGTCTGTGTCTCAGTGGTTCCCAGTCTCTCTCAGTGATTCCCAATCTCTCTCTCTCAATGATTTGCATTCTGTGTCTCAGTGATCCGCAGTCTCTCTCTCAGTGATTCCCAATCTCTCTCTGATTCCAGTCTCTCTCTCTCTGTGATTCCCAGTCCCTCTCTGATTCCCAATCTCACTCTGTGATTCCCAGTCTCTCCCTCTCAGTGATTCAGTCTTTTGCTTTCAGTGATTCCCAGTCTCTCTGTGATTCCCAGTCTCTTTCTCAGTGATTCCCAGTCTCTCTCTCTCTGTGATTCCCAGTCCCTCTCTGTGATTCCCAATCTCTCTCTGTGATTCCCAGTCATTTCAATTCAATTCATTTCAAATTGCTTTATTGGCATGACAAGATACATCTTATGTTGCCAAAGCACAGAAAAAGAACATATATAATTGAACACATAAGCACAGATCTAGACATACAGTGTATAGACAAATATGCCCATGTATACATAAACTAGCTGAAGTGCCCGGCGGTGCCGAGGGTCTTTTGAGGGCATGTTGTTGTTGGAAGAGAGAGAGAGAGAGCGACTGGGGGGAAGAGAGAGAGCGACTGGGGGAAGAGAGAGAGCGACTGGGGGGAAGAGAGAGAGCGACTGGGGGGAAGAGAGAGAGCGACTGGGGGGAAGAGAGAGAGTGACTGGGGGGAAGAGAGAGAGCAACTGGGGGAAGAGAGAGCGTGACTGGGGGGGAAGGGGGGGAAAGGGGGAAGTGGGGGGAAAGGGGGGAAGGGGGGAAAGGGGGGAAGGGGGAAAGAGGGGAAGGGGGAGGGGGTAAAGGGGGGAGGGGTGGAAAGGGGGAAAGGGGGGGATGGGGGGAAGGGGGGGAGGGGGGAAGGGGGGAGAAAGGGGGGAAGGGGAGTGGGGGGAAGGGGGGGAAGGGGGGAAATGGGAGGGGGAAGGGGGAAAGGGGAGGGGGGAAAGGGTGGGGAAAGGGGAGGGGGGGAGGGGAGGGGAGGGGGAGAGGGGAGGGGGAGGGGAGGGGAGGGGGAGGGGAGGGGAGGGGGAGGGGGGAGAGGAGGGGAGGGGGGAGAGGGGAGGGGGGGAAGGGGAGGGGAGGGGGGGAAAGGGGAGGGGGGAAGGGGGGGAAGGGGAGGGGGGGAAAGGGGAGGGGGGAAAGGAGGGGAGGGGTGGGGGAGGTGGGGGAAGGAGCAGGGGAGAAAGGGAGAGGGGAGCCAGCAGACCCTCTCCCCTCTGCCGGCGATGGCTCCGCTGAGCTCCGTGCCGCCCCATGCACTGACATGCCGAGCGCAGCGCCCCGGTCAGCCCGAGCCCCGCCCTCCCGAGGCCGGGCCTGAGGCGGCTTGAGACGGCCGATTGCGGCTGGCTGGGCCCGGTTGCCTTGGTAACCCCCCTCCCCTCTCTGCCTCCCGATCTCCGGGACCGGGGCCTGGGCCTGAGCGGCTTGAGACGGCCGATTGCGGCTGGCGAGCCCAGTTGCCGGGGTAACCCTCTCCGCTCCCCCTCCCCTCCCGAGCCCCGCCTCCCCCCCCCCCGAATGAAGCGCAAGGAGCTTGCAGTGAGGCCAGCCAGCCTTTACCAAGATGGCTGGCCGCTGGTTCGGAATCGGGCCCAGCGGGGGGGTGGGGGGTGAGGGGTGGGAGGAGCTTGCCACAAAACAATTGCCTAGGGTCCAGCATGGCTGGCAACAGATGCCCAGGCTTCGAGGCCTACCTGCAAAAACGGGGAAAGGTAGGAAAATTAATGAGATTAGATAAAAGATTTAGAAAGTAATTAACTTTTTTAAAATACAATATGGCCTAGAAATTCACTATAGACACTTTTGGGGTGGTACAGTCGGGCGGCCGCTAAAGTTTGCGCCCGGCGCAAAGTCGCGCCCCCTTCGCCGATATTCAGTCGCATCGCCCCAAGAGGTTGCTGCTGCGCTAAAACAGGCGATGCACGACTATCTTTAGGCGCTAAGCCGATGGTGCTGAGCGATACCCCCGAGGCCGGGCGCAGCGCAGGTGCGGCGAGTTGTTGATTGACGGCAGACACTCTGGCGCCGGTCAGCTCTTAAAGGGGGAGGGTCGATTTGTTTGCCTGCCACGCCCTGCACAGTGCAGCCCTCAACCTAGGCCTGACCACTTCCGCTTCACCTGTACAACGCCCAGGACTATGGAGAAGGCCAGGGAGAGAGCGCAGCGCTTCAGCGACGGAGACCTCAGGGTGCTGGTTGGCGGAGTGGAGCGCAGGCGCCATGTTTTGTTCCCAGATGGTGGCAAGAGGCCGCTGCCCAGCGCCTACCGGAAAGCCTGGAGGGAGGTGTCCAACAGGGTGTCTTCCAACAGCGTGGTTGCCAGGACTCCTGTGCAATGCCGGAAGAAGTTCAACGACCTCACTCGGGTTGTCAGGGTGCGTACCCTTTCCAGTGTCCTCCTCATCCTTGCATGTGCACCTCACATTATGGGCAAAGGGACCTGAAAGCCCTAATGGCCAGCCCTCATCCAGCAGCTATGGGACTGGCATGAAAATCAATTGCACATTCAGCACTTTACACACTGTCCAAGCTCTTTGACCATGGGAGGCATTGCAGACAAGATCAGGGCTACACACTGTCCAAGCTCTTCGACCATGAGAGGCATTGCAGACAAGATCAGGGCTACACACTGTCCAAGCTCTTCGACCATGGGAGGCAGTGCAGACAAGATCAGGGCTACACACTGTCCAAGCTCTTCGACCATGGGAGGCAGTGCAGACAAGATCAGGGCTACACACTGTACTTAGAGGCCGTCCATTCTTTTGCAGGCCAAGGTTGCGCACAACCGGCGCAACCGAACTGACACCGGCGGAGGCCGTCCTGACCTCAAAGAGCTCTCCGACCTCGACCAGCGTGTGGAGCGCATTATGGGAGGCCGGCTGATTGGCCCCGTCGCCAGTGGAGATGCCGACCCTGTTCTGGGCACCAATGGTAAGGGCATCACCTTTTGGACCTCTTTCGTTCCACTTGCGCATCAGATCAGCATCCTTTGCCACTGTCCGACCAATGCGGCGAATGGCAGCACTCATGCCTCCCTCGCTGCCGCCCTGTCCTCACTCTAAAGCTACTCTTTGCCTTCCTGCTTTCAGATGGTGAATCGCCAGGTGAGGAGGCGGGCCCTCAAGCTGCCACTGTCAGCCCTTCGGAAGACGAGGAGGAGGAAGAGGAAGCCGGCCCATCAGTGCCACCCTCAGCCGCGCCAGCCCATGGCGATGTAGGGGACACGTCTTCCCTGGAGGGGAGCCGGGGGGGAAGGGTCGGAGGAGAGTGAAGCTCCGGGGCCCAGCGGCCTGCAGCAACGCGGGAGGGGTGGGGAAGCTCGGCGGACTTCTCCCCAGAGGGTGAGTGTGGCCTCCAGTCCTGCGACGGTCAGCGCAGAGGAGGTGCGCCTCCTAGAGGAAATGGCCATCCAGGCTGAGCGCAGGCACACTGAGCTCATGGCTGCAGTGGCAAGGATGCCTGACTCCATAGAGTCACTGGCAAGCAGTGTGCAGGAATTCGGGGCAGCACAGGCCAGGAGTCTGCAACAATTCAGTGCAGCACAGGCCAGGAGTCTGGAACTCTTCAGTGCAGCACAGGCCAGGAGTCTGCAGGACATCGCGGCAGCACAGTCGGCTTCTAGCCAAGTTCTCAGTCGTGCCGTCGATTCACTGGCTGGTGTCATGCGGACACAGACCAGGGCCACACGGGCACTAACTGCTGCCACCCTCGCTGGATCAGCCAGGCATCGCCAGGGCACTCGCCGCGCAGCAGCAGCCCAGCAGTCTGTCCTTCAGCTGTTTGCTGCGCATGCTGCAATGCTGGCCCGTGCGAGTGCCAATGTCTCAGGTGACCAGCGAGCACCTGCGATCTGCCAGGTTGCCACCATTCCTGCAGCCAACACTGCCACTCCGCCATTGCAGCTGCCACGAGCTGCTGGACAGACTGCTGCCGCCCAGCCAGAGTTGGAGCAGTCAGCAGCCGGACACTCCAAGGCCAGAGCTGGTGCAGGCTGACCCCCAAGGGTATCTGCCGTCTCGCCATCTGCCCCTCAGCAGCCTTCGCCCAGCCTTGCTGCAGCCACTGGGCTCCCATTGAGGAGGAGCAGCAGGGCGGGCAGGGGCCAGGCAAGGATGCGCAAGGCATCGCCCTCGCAGGGCAAAAAGTAGACGTATGCACAAATGCCTGGTGCTTGTTGTAAGGCCGACACTGGTGCAGTTGTTTTTGTGTAAGGCCAAGACTGGTGTCTTTCTTTCTGTTTGTAAGGCCCAAACTGGTGTCTTTCTTTCTGTTTGTAAGGCCGAGACTGGTAGTTTTGTGTTTTTGGAGGGGCTTCTCCACGTGAGCATGTAATGTGGGAAGGGCAGAGGTTTTCAATAAATTATTGTTGTTAAATTGCAGTGTGCATGGTTTTTTGGTTAAGTCCTGGTTGCCCTGCTCGGCTGAGGGCTTGTGGAGCGGCTACATTCATCTGCTGACATTGGCACAAGCCAGTCCCTGAGAGGGGGCCTAGAACCGACGTTCAATAAGCCGGCGACGGGCGGCCCTTGCACTTTGTGCCTCCCTCCTGTGCTGGTCCTCCTCCTCCTCCTCCTCCTCCTGTGGTCCTCCAATCTGTGGTGGCAGTGGCTGAGTCCTGCGGATAGCCAGGTTGTGCAGCATGCAGCAAACGACCACGAAATGGGAGACTCGCTCCTGCGAATACTGTAGGGCTCCACCGGAATGATCCAGACAGCGGAACCGTTGCTTCAGGATGCCCATTGTTTGTTCGATGATGTTCCTGGTCGCTTGATGGCTCTCGTTGTATCCCTCTTCAGCAGGGGTGCTGGGCGCACGGAGCGGGGTCATCAGCCAGGTACACAAAGGATAACCTTTGTCCCCGATAAGCCATCTGCGTGGGTGATGCTGGGCCTGGAACATGTCTGCCACAGAAGTCTGTCGCAGGATGAAGGCATCGTGGCTGCTGCCTGGAAAGCGGGCATTGACAGCTAGGATGAGCTGCCTGTGGTCACACACCAGCTGGACGTTCAGCGAATGGTAGCCCTTCCGGTTGCGATAATCCTCGGCATTCTCCAGAGGTGCCCGCAAAGCCACATGCGTGCAGTCAATGGCGCCCTGCACCATGGGGAAGCCCGCGAATGCTGCAAAGCCCATTGCACGCTGTTGCTGCTTGGCAAGGGCCATGGAGAAGGAGATGAACTGACGTCTCCTTTAGAAAAGGGCATTGGTGACCTGGCGGATGCAGCAATGCACGGCGAACTGGGAGATGTTGGCAATGTCCCCAGTAGCGGCTTGGAAGGAGCCGGTGGCATAGGAGTTGAGAGCCACCGTCACCTTCACTGCCACCGACAGAGACGTCCTGCTCCTCAGCTGTGGCTGCAGATCACCGCCAAGCAGCTGGCAGATCTCTGTGACCACGTCCCTTCTGAATCGCAGCCTCCGAACACACTGCTCCTCAGACATGTTGAGATAGGAGAACTGCTGGCGGTATACCCTGGGTGAGTAAGGCCTCCTTTGCCGACGCCTGTTGCCCCCTCTCCATCTAGCCAGGGCTGCCACTCTCTCATGGCGTCTGTGAGCCCTTTGGATGTCATTGAGAAAGCCTGCGTTGACACCCATTGCAGCCCCCATAATATGCTGGCAAACAATGAGATGTCAATGAAGGCAAAGACTAGTGGAAATCTGTGGCCTGAAGCCAGAAGTACCTGTCCTAGTGTTGGGCCAAAGCAGAAAGCTATCTACCTTGGTCTCTCTCCAAACATCCGTTTCGCAAGAGGGAGTGCTGCGAAATGGCAGCCTTTTATATTGCAGGAGGAGTGCCCTTTAATTTGCGCCCCCCGCGCCCCGCATCGGCTGAGCACCGTTCCACTTAACAGTTGCTAGGGGCGCCAGGCGCACAATGGGGCGTTGCCACTGAAGCTCCGGTTGGGGGTGCACAAAGGGCATTGCACGAGGAAATGACATCATGATCTGCGCGCGCAGCTGAGCGCGCGCAAAGACTTTGCGCCGCCGCTAAATCTCTAGTGAAGTTGGGGCAAGGCACAGTTCTCGCTGCGCCCGGGCGCTACCCACCTAGCGCCCGACATCTACTCCTCCTAAGGCGCTAACGGCTGGCGCAACCAACTGAATTTCTAGGCCTATGTGTTTTAAAAGCAACTTTTTTTTTAAAGACGCAGAAAGTGGGAAAAAGAAATGAAAAGCTTGGAATCAAGATGGCGGCGACTCACCTCGGTTCAGAACGATAAGGCCCGCCCACACACGCACCGATTGGTCGACCGTCAGGTCACCGAAGCGTAGGATTGGTCAATCGTCCCGTCACTCGATTCCAGGAGGGCCCACCCGCACGTGCCAGGAACCCGCCCCGCCACGCAGCGATTCGTCGACTGTCGGGTCGCTCGACCGTACGATTGGTCGACCTCGACATCACTCAATGCTAATGAGCAGACAATGAGCGGAATTTTGAACGTTTTTTGGATACAGCGGGCACAATTTTTGTCTCACCAAAACGTAAATACGCTTACGACCGTTTGGGAATCGTAAGCTTTCTTTTGATGTAACGCACGTGTAGGTATGCTCTATAACTTTAGAGTGTATAGCCGGACAGACACACCGAAGGACAGACAGACTGGGGGAAGAGAGAGAGCAACTGGGGAGAAGAGAGAGAGCGACTGGGGGGAAGGGGGGGAAAGGGGGGGAGGGGTGGAAGAGGTGGAAGGGGGGAAGTGGGGGGGGAAGGGGGAAGTGGGGGAAGGGGGAAAGGGGAGGGGGAAGGGGGGAAAGGGGAGGGGAGGGGGAGAAAGGGTAGGGGAGGGGGGAAAGGAGGGGAAAGGGGGGAAAGGGGAGGGGAAAGGGGGGGAAAGGGGAGGGGAGGGGGGAAAGGAGAGGGGGAGGGGAGGGGGGAAAGGGGAGGGGGAAAGGGGAGGGGAGGGGGGAAGTGGGGGGGAGGGGGGAAGGGGGGAGGGGGAGGAGGGGGGAGGAAGGGGAGGTGGGGGAAGGAGGGGGGGAGAACGGGAGGGGGGAGCCAGCAGACCCTCTCCCCTCTGCCGGCGCTGGCTCCGCTGAGCTCCGTACCGCCCCACGCACTGACATGCCGAGCGCAGTGCCCCAGTCAGCCCGAGCCCCGCCCTACCGAGGCCGGACCTGAGGCGGCTTGAGACAGCCGATTGCGGCTGGCCGGGCCCGGTTGCCTTGGTAACCCTCCTCCCCTCTCCGCCTGCCGATCTCCGGGACCGGATCTGGGCCTGAGCAGCTTGAGACGGGCGATTGCGGCTGGCGAGCCTGGTTGCCGGGGTAACCCTCTCCGCTCCCGCTCCCCCTCCCCTCCCGAGCCCCGCCCCCCCGCTAACCTGCTCGCTTCCCTCTGGCCGCACTCTGTGTGGAGGTGCGCGTCCGCCATGCAGCGAATGAAGCGCGAGGAGCTTGCAGTGAGCCCAGCCAGCCTTTACCAAGATGGCTGGCCATTTGTTCGGAATTGGGCCCAGCGGGGGGGGTGGGGGGTGAGGGGTGGGAGGAGCTTGCCACAAAACAATTGCCTACGGTCCAGCATGGCTGGCAACAGATGCCCAAGCTTTGAGGCCTACCTGCAAAAACGGGGAAAGGTAGGAAAATTAATGAGATTAGATAAAAGATTTAGAAAGTAATTAACCTTTTTAAAAAACAATATGGGGGAGAAATTGGGTGAGTAGCGCCACCTGTTAGCGCCTAAAGAGGCAGTCAGTGGCTGTAGCGCCACTGGCTGCGTCTGCGGCGATATTCAGTAGGGGCGCTAATGGTGGCGTTAGGCAATTTGCGCTGCGTCGCCACCAATGACGTCATCGGTGTGCGCAGCGCCCCATTCGTGCCCCGTTCGTGATATTTGGTAGCGAACGCCGCAGTTGCACCACTCGCTACCCGTGCCCGGTTCACGGGGCCTTACTGTGGCCGGCAGCGGCGCAAGTTAAGGTGGAGGTGCGGGGCGGCTGCTTTTTCGGTGGCCACCTGCCAGCACCTCTGTCCCCGGCCTCCTAACCCCCCCCCACCCCCCGTGGCATTGCCGGCTGTTTCCCGAGAGCTCGGCACTTCTCCTTGGTGCCGGGCTCATTTGCCGGCACTCGCGATCAGGGATCGCGCTTTTGCAGGCACCTCCCCCTTAACAGTGGGAGGAAGGCCTGCAGTACCGCAGCGTGCCATGCCGCAGCGTGTGGCGCTGTGGCACGTTGTGCTGCGATAATCAGTTTCAGTGCCCTAAGAGGGACGTGAAGCGCCTCGAGCCTCGCCCCGTCTCCCTCGAGGGGCACTGAAACTGAATTTCTGGCGATCGGTATCACTCCGATCACTGCGCTAAATCCTGCGCTCCGCCGACTTTTGCGCCACTTTGGCGCCCCAACCCAATTTCTAGGCCTATGTGTTTTAAAAGCAACTTTATTTTTTAAAGACGCAGAAAGCGGGAAAAAGAAATGAAAAGTTTGGAATCAAGATGGCGGCGACTCACCTCGGTTCAGAACGATAAGGCCCGCCCACACACGCCCCGATTGGTCGACCGTCAGGTCACCGAAGCGTAGGATTGGTCAATCGTCCGTCACTCGACTCTAGGAGGGCCCGCCCGCATGCGCCAGGAACCCGCCCCCACCACGCAGCGATTGGTCGAACGTCGGGTCGCTCAACCGTACAATTGGTCGACCTCGACGTCACTCAATGCTAATGAGCAGATAATGAGCGGAATTTTGAACGTTATACCGCGGGCACAATTTTTGTCCTACCGAAACGTAAATACGCTTACGACCGTTCTGGAATCGTAAGCTTTCTTTTGATGCAACGCACATGTAGGTACGTTCTATAACTTTAGAGTGTATAGCCAGACAGACACACTGAAGGAGAGACAGACAGAGAGAGAGACAGACAGACAGACAGACAGATCTATCCTTTTATACATATAGACTAGCTGAAGTGCCCGGCGGTGCCGAGGATCTTTTGAGGGCATGTTGTTGTTGGAAGAGAGAGAGAGAGCGACTGGGGGGAAGAGAGAGAAAGAGAGAGCGACTGGGGGGAAGAGAGAGAGCAACTGGGGGGAAGATAGAGCGCGACTGGTGGGAAGAGAGAGAGCGACTGGGGGGAAGCGAGAGAGCGACTGGGTGGAAGAGAGAGAGCGACTGGGGGAAGAGAGAGAGCGACTGGGGGGGAAGAGAGAGCGCGACGGGGGGAGGAGAGAGCGCGACTGGGGGGAAGAGAGAGCGTGACTGGGGGGGAAGGGGAGGGAAGGGGGAAGGGGGGAAGGGGAAGGGGGAGAGAGAGCACGACTGGGGGGAAGGGAGGGGAGGGGAAAAGAGGGGGGAGGGGGAGGGAAGGGGAGGGGGGGCGGGGAGGGGGGAGGGGGGAGGGGGAGGGAGGGAGGGGAGGGGAGGGGGAGGAAGGGGAGGGGAGGGGGGAGGAAGGGGAGGGGGGGAGGGGGGTAGGAAGGGGAGGAAGGGGGGAGGGGGGAAGGGGAGGGGGAGGGGATGAAGGGGAGGGGGAGGGGGGAAGGGGAGGGGGAGGGGGGAAGGGGAGGGGGGGAAGGGGGAGGGGGGAGGAAGGAGGGGGAGGGAGGGAGGAAGGAGGGGGAGGGGGGAGTAAGGGGGGAGGGGGAGGGAAGGGGAGGGGAGGTGGGGAGGGAAGGGGAGGGGAGGGGGAGAGGAGGGGAGTGGGAGGAGGGAGGGGGAGAGGGGAGGGGTGGGGGAGGTGGGGGAAGGAGTGGGGGGAGAAAGGGAGTGGGGGAGCCAGCAGACCCTCTCATCTCTGCTGGCGAAGGCTCCGCTGAGCTCCGTGCCGCCCCACGCACTGACATGCTGAGCGCAGTGCCCCGGTGAGCCCGAGCCCCGATTGCGGCTGGCCGGGCCTGGTTGCCATTGGTAACCCTCCTCCCCTCTCCGCCTCCCGATCTCCGGGAGCGGGCCTGGGCCTGAGCGGCTTGAGACGGGTGATTGCAGCTGGCGAGCCCGGTTGCCGGGGTAACCCTCTCCGCTCCCGCTCCCCCTCCCCTCCCGAGCCCCGCCGCCCCCCCCCGCTAACCTGCTCGCTTCCCTCTGGCCGCGCTCTGTGTGGAGGTGCGCGTGCGCCGTGCAGCGCGAGCGCGAATGAAGCTTGCAGTGAGCCCAGCCCCAGCCTTTACCAAGATGGCTGGCTGCTGGTTCGGAATCGAGCCCAGCGGGGGGGGGGGGGCGGGCTGGTGGGTGAGGGGTGGGAGGAGCTTGCCACAAAACAATTGCCTAGGGTCCAGCATGGCTGGCAACAGACGCCCAGGCTTCAAGGCCTACCTGCAAAAACGGGGAAAGGTAGGAAAATTAATGAGATTAGATAAAACATTTAGAAAGTAATTAACTTTTTTTTTAAACAATATGGCCTAGAAATTCAGTGGCCTGCGCCACCAGTTTGCGCCCAAAGAGGGCTTTTGCGCCACTATGCAAACCTACCGCGATATTTAGCGGGGCGCTAATGGCGGCGTTAGCCAGTAGCGATGCGCTGCCACCGATGACGTCATCGGTGTGCGCAGCGCCCCGCTACCACCCCGCTGGCCATATTTGGTCGCTGCCGCCTCCCCCGCACCGGCCGCAAACAGCGACCGGTACATGGGGCCTACCTGTGCCGGTAGTGGGGCGAGTTAAGGTGGAGGTGCGGCCGGCCGCTTTTTCGGCGGCCGCCTGCCCGCACCTCCGTCCCCGGCCTCCTACACCCCCCCCCCCACACCCCCCGCGCGCGGCATTGCCGGCTGTTTCCAGAGAGCCCGGCACTTCTCCTTGGTGCCGGGCTCATTTGCCGGCACTCGCGAGCGGGGATCGCGCTGTTGCAGGCACCTCCCCCTTAAGAGTGAGAGGAAGGCCTGCAGTACCGCAGGCTGCCGTGCCGCAGCGGGTGGCGCTGCAGCACTTTGCGCGCCAATATTCAGTTTCAGCACCCTTGTTTAGCGGCTGGCTTCCACTTGGGGCGCTGAAACTGAATATCCCGCTGGCGCAAGTGGCTCCGCGCGCAGCGGTAATTCCGGCGCCCAGGCGAGCTGGGCGCCCCTAACTGAATTTCTAGGCCTATGTGTTTTAAAAGCAACGTTTAAGCAACGTTTTTTTGAAAGACGCAGAAAGCGGGAAAAAGAAAGGAAAAGTTTGGAATCAAGATGGCGGCGACTCACCTCGGTTCAGAACGATAAGGCCCGCCCACACACGCACCGATTGGTCGACCGTCAGGTCACCAAAGCATAGGATTGGTCAATCGTCCCGTCACTCGACCGTAGGAGGGCCCAGCCGCATGCGCCAGCAACCCGGCGTACGATTGGTCAACCTCGAGGTCACTCTGTCACTAATGAGCGGATAATGAGACGCTAATGAACGGAATTTTGAACGTTTTTTGGATAGCGCGGGCGCGATTTTTGTCCGGCCGAAACGTAAATACGCTTACGACCGTTTTGGAAAGGTAAGCTTTCTTTCGATGTAACGCACGCGTAGGTACGCTCTATAACTTTCGAGCGCATAGCCGGACAGACGCACACGTGAGGACAGACAGATAGACAGACAGACAGACAGACAGACAGACAGAAAGAAGTATGGGCCGGGCGGTTTAAATCGAGTGCCAGGCTTTGGGGCCTCTCTGTGTCCCTCTGCTTTGCCAGGGCTGTTTTGGGCCGGGCGGTTTAAATCGAGTGCGAGGCTTCGGGGCCTCTCTGTGTCCCTCTGTGAATCTGGTGCCGGGCAACATTTTAAATCGAGTCCCAGGCTTTTGGGCCCTGTCTGTGTCCCTTTGTGAATCTGCTGCCGGGCAACATTTCTACCTTTTAATACCTTGAAAGATGAAAGTGAAAGTACTTATAAAACGTTTTTGGTAAATCTTATGTTATTTTTAAAAGAGATACTAACTTTTTCAAAGCTGGATGATCAAAGGGCTTTCAGGCCCTGCCTCTCTCTCCCTGTGTGAATCTGCTGCCGGGCAACATTTCTACCTTTTAATACCTTGAAAGATGAAAGTGAAAGTACTTATAAAACGTTTTTGGTAAATCTTATGTTATTTTTAAAAGAGATACTAACTTTTTCAAAGCTGGATGATCAAAGTAGTTTGAGCTGGAAGCTGAAGTCATGGCACTGAAACAATGGCTGCCAGATCCCCGAGATGAAAACGATTAGTCCCGCCCACACACACACACACCGATTGGCCAACCATCAGGGGACCGTACTGTAGGATTGGTCAATCGTGACGGTACAGGATTGGTCGAACCTTGACGTCAGTCAATCAATGCTAGCAGATAATGAGTTTAATTTTGAAGGTTTTTTGCATAAGGCGCGAACAATTTTCGTCCGACCGAAAAGTAAATACGCTTACGACCGTCCCGGAAGCGTAAGCTTTCTTCGGAGGTAACGCGCGCGTAGGTAGGCTCTATAACTTTCGAGCGCATAGCCGGACAGACGCACACCCGAGGACAGACAGACAGAAGGACAGACAGAAGGACAGACAGATCGACTCCTTTATATATAGATAGATAGATAGATAGATAGATAGATAGATAGATAGATAGATAGATAGATAGATAGATAGATAGATAGATAGATAGATAGATAGATAGATAGATAGATAGATAGATAGATAGATAGATAGATAGAAAGAAAGAAAAGATAAGATAGATAAGATAGATAAGATAGATAGGGGAAAAGTGACCCGCACTCCCCCCACCATTGACAACTCACCAGGAGTAAATCAGCCTGGTCATGAGGTGAACGAGCATCACAGTTCTAACCAGACACTAACCCCGGCGACCCACAGCCACATGATACAACTGACTAACCCCAGCATAACTACCAGGGAGGAAGCCACACATAGTCCCCCTACCAATTCCAGCTCACCAAGAGAAGAGCAGCCTAGCCAGGAAGTGAGTGAGCCTTCCAGGGCCGACCAGACACATACCCCGGGATCACACAGCCAGATACAACTAAAGGATAAATTTAATCAGTTAGAGACAGAGATGGTTAAACTTAGAGAGGAGGTCCTTAAAATGAAACACGAACAACAGCAAGAGAGGGAGAGACACAGGAGAGAGCTGAATCTACTTGAGAATCAGGTGAATCTATTTGGGAATCAGGTGAAAGAGCTGCAGGAAAACAAAGAGAGCCATAGAGGAGAGATAACACCATTAGACCAGCAGCCAGAGGCTAGAGATAAGGCAATACAGAGCCCGACTGAACAGCTGCACTCCCACACTGAACAACAGCAGCAGACACACAATACAAGGGGTGCCACACAGACCGACCAGTATAATGAAGCTCAGTCTTCCCCCACCACCGTGGAACCACAAGCGAGCCGCTCACAAGAGGAGCGCACACACCAGACATGACCACCCCAGCCCAACACACACGCTATGAGTCCAGGCGAAAGCCACCAGACAGTAAACACAAACAAGGCTGACATTGTAATACTCATAGACTCAAATGGGAAATTTCTATGGGAGAAAAAGCTCTTCCCTAGAAATAAAGTAGAAAAGATCTGGTGCCCAACAACAGACAGAGCCATGGAATGGCTGACCAAAACAAGATTAGGCTCCCCCCAACACATAATAATACACACGGGCACAAATGACCTAAAGGCCCAGCAGAAAGAGGTAGCAACATCGCTCAGAGCAGTGATTAGGAAGGCAAGCAATATATTTCCAAACACTAGAATCACGGTTTCCACAATATTGCCGAGAACAGACTTTAACAGCAACACAATTCATGAGATAAATGCCAGCATAGCAAGAGACTGTGAATCAAAGCACAACGTGCACCTGGCCCAACACCCCACCCTCGATGAGGAATGTCTTTACGACCACGTCCACATCCACAGGAATCGAATATCGATCTTTGCTAAAGCCCTGAAGGACGTCGCTTTTAACCGGGTCCATACCCAGACCCCAAGAGGACCCCCCCCCGACCACCAGAGATCAGCGAGGTACATACCAGGACCACTACAGAGACCACCACCACACCAACAGGGACCAGAGAGAGGATCCCCATGCACAACAACAATACCAGACCTGCACCACTCCTGTCCCACAGGGGAACAGGACCGCTCCCAGCCAGACAGAGGGAGAGATGCACAGGACGTACGCAATACCTCAGATAGAGACAATCCATTAAGAGACAATAAGCAGACGTGCAGCCTTATGGATCAGAAAATGAAAAAAATCAAGGACTAATTAATAGAAAGAACTGTAACCAAGTAGTATTAACATTTATAGACAACTGAGGTGATCTTTTTTTCCCACATTTAGACACGACAAACACATATCATTCTTTAACATATCATAGTAAAAGATCAAACTTAACATGAAATCCTTATATATTTCGACCTGGAATATCCAAGGTCTACGCTCTTCGGTGCTCAACGTGAAGAGTAGGACCCCAGAGTTCATAGATGAAACTAAAGATCTAGATATTATCATTTTACAGGAAACTTGGTATAAAGGAAAAGGACACACTGGCCGTCCCCAAGGGTACACAGAGCTGGTGGTCCCCTCCAATAAATTACCAGGAGTAACCCAAGGCAGAGACTCCGGAGGCATGCTGATTTGATTTAAAACAGAGCTTAAGAATTACATCAAATTTATAAAAAAGGGCGAAAACCACATGCGGCTCAAAATTGAGAGGGAGATTATCTCTAACACCCAAGGTGTTTTCATTTGCGCACTCTATATCCCCCCAATGGAATCCCCGTACTTTAAAGAGGACACCTTCTCCAACATTGAGGGGGAAATTATCCAATACCAGGCCCTGGGGAACGTGTTGATCTGTGGTGACCTCAATTCAAGGACTGGAGAAGAACCAGACTTCACCAATAATCAGGGAAACAATTACATATT
This sequence comes from Somniosus microcephalus, assembly GCF_052327205.1. NCBI lineage: Eukaryota > Metazoa > Chordata > Chondrichthyes > Squaliformes > Somniosidae > Somniosus > Somniosus microcephalus. The sequence goes on along the minus strand of NC_140996.1, from coordinate 179,794,460 downwards.
CGGGAATAACCACTTCGATATCCCTTCCCTTCCATACAGGCATAACTGCGACAAGCAGACAAATACCAACGGAAAACATCTCCTGCAGCTCTGTCGAAGCCTGGGTCTGTACATTGTCAATGGTAGATTCATAGGAGACCTCCTAGGAAGATCGACCTACTGCTCACCTCTTGGCTGCAGCACCGTAGACTATATGATTACGGACCTGGACCCATCCTCTTTCAGAGCATTCACAGTCAAACCACAAACAACACTGTCAGATCACAGTCAAATTACTATGTATCTTAAAAAGACAGAAACAAACAACACAGAAACACAACCCAGTAAACTGTACAACACCAAAAAATCGTACAGATGGGCCAAAAACGACACGGAAAAATACCAGAAAGCAATTAGCAATGAATCAACTCAAGCTCTCTTGGACACCTTTCTGGATAACATATACACTCACAATAAAGAAGGCGTAAACCGGGCAGTGAATAACCTAAACAATATTTTTGATAATTTGGCAACAAGGTCAAACTTGAAAGCTCGCAAGAACAAACCCAAAACAAAAAACTATGAAAAATGGTTTGACCCAGATTGCCATATCATGAGGAAAAAACTTGGGAAAATATCAAACCAAAAACACAGACATCCAGAAAACGAGGAATTACGCCTTACTTATTGTCAGACACTAACACAATACAGAAACACACTCAGAACCAAAAAAGAGCAATATATTAAGAATACACTCAGCTCCATTGAGGAATCCATTGATTCCAATTGTTTCTGGGACAACTGGAATACATTACACAAAAAACAACACGACGAATTGGCCATTCAAAATGGAGATACATGGGAAAACCACTTTGAAAAATTATACCAGAAAAACACACTAAGGCCAGAGCAACACCAAATATGCAAAAAACTGGAAAAGCTAGAAATGGCCATAAAAGATAACCAAAACCCGCTAGACTCCATAATAACAGAAAAAGAACTTTTTGAAAAAATCAAGGACCTGCGACCAGGAACAGCTTGCGGGGCAGACGGCACACTAAGCGAGATGATTAAACACACAGACGATAAAATGAAACTGGCTATCCTAAAACTCTTCAACTTGGTTCTGAGTGTCGGTTACTTCCCTGATATCTGGAACAAAGGACTCATAATGCCCATATACAAAAGTGGGGACAAAGTCGACCCAAATAACTATCGAGGCATCTGTGTAAACAGTAACCTGGGGAAGGTATTCTGTAGCATCATAAACAAAAGACTTATAAACTTCCTTGAGGAGCACAATGTCTTGAGTAAAAGCCAAATTGGATTCCTGCCAAACTATAGAACATCAGATCATATCTTTACCCTACAGACCCTAATTGACAAACACGTTCATCAAAACAAAAGCAAAATCTACGCATGCTTTATAGATTTCCAGAAGGCTTTCGACTCCATCTGGCATGACGGTTTATTCCTGAAACTTATCGAAAGCGAGGTAGGGGGGAAAACATATGATGTAATTAAATCAATGTATACAAACAACAAATGTGCAGTTAAAATTGGAGACAAACAAACAAAATACTTCCCACAGGGGCGGGGGGTGATGCAGGGCTCGCCAATCTCACCGACACTCTTTAACATCTACATAAATGAATTGGCAAAACTACTTGAACAATCTACAGCACCCGGCCTCACCCTATATGAATCCAAGGTTAAATTCCTCCTCTATGCAGACGACCTGGTTCTGCTGTCACCAACTAAGGAGGGTCTACAGCAGAACCTGGATCTGCTGGAGTCATACTGCCAGACTTGGGCCATGACAATAAATCCCCAAAAAACCAAAGTCCTTGTGTTCCAGCAAAGATCCAGACATCAGGGACCCAAAATAAATTTCACACTAGGAACAACCAAAATTGAACAAACCACTAACTACACATACTTGGGCTTAAAAATCAGTTCTACGGGAAATTTCAAACTGGCTGTGAATGAACTGAAAGAGAAAGCAAGAAGGGCTTTCTATGCCATTAAAAAATCAATCCAAATAGAAATCCCAATTAGCATTTGGCTCAAAATGTTCAAATCAGTAATTGAACCAATTGCACTCTATGGCAGTGAGGTGTGGGGACCGCTAACACAACAAGAATTTGCAAAATGGGACAAACACCCAATTGAGATCCTACATGCAGAATTCTGTAAAAGTATACTCCGGACTCAAAGGAAAACCGTAAACAATGCATGCAGGGCAGAACTAGGCCAATATCCATTAATAATCACTATCCAAAAAAGAGCCACCAAATTTTGGAAACACCTAGAAATGAGCAATCCCCAATGCTATCACTACGAAGCCCTGAAATGCCAAGAGAGGACCATAAAGAAGAATGCCCTCAATCAACTAGTCCTGGGACTCAGTGAAGTAACTACTAACACTACTAACAATAACCAGCCCCAGGACAGTGACAGCATAACACAAAGAATTCGACCCAACACAATCGTCGCTAAGCAAAAGGAAAAATATCTGTCATATTGGGCAGAAACAACAAAAACCCAAAGCAAACTCAATTGCTACTTGGCCCTAAACAGACAATACAACATGGCTGATTACCTGACCATGGTAAACGATAGCAAACTGAGAAAAACTTTGACAATGTACAGACTTAGTGAACATAACCTGGCGATCGAAAAAGGTAGACATAGACAGACCCGGCTACCAAGAGAGGACAGGATATGCTCTCACTGCAGTCAGGGAGTGGTGGAGACAGAGATGCACTTCCTCACAGCTTGTAGAAAATATCAGGGCATAAGGGAGAATTTCTACCCAAAATTCACAAAAATATGCCCGGAATTCAGAAATTTGAATGACGACCAAAAACTCCCATACCTACTAGGGGAAGAGAGAAATTGCATAACACTAGCGGCTCACTATGTTACAGCTTGCCATAAACAGAGGGACAACCAGTAAATATAAGAAAAGAGTATATATAAATTATATGAAAGTATATATTTATACACTCAGGGATATATCTGTTTATACACTGTATGGATAGATCTGTATTTTTGTGAACAAACATGAATGTTTTCCGATGCTTTGGCAACATAAGATGTAACTTGTCATCATGCCAATAAAGCGATTTGAATTGAATTGAATTGAGTTGATAGATATAAACGGATCGATCTGTCTGTCTGTCTGTCTGTCTATCTGTCTGTCTATCTGTCTGTCTGTCCTTCGGTGTGTGTCTGTCCGGCTATGCACTCGAAAGTTATAGAGCGTACCTACACGTGCGTTACATCAAAAGAAAGCTTACGATTCCAAAATGGTCGTAAGTGTATTTACGTTTCGGCCGGACAAAAATTTCGCCCGCGGTATCAAAAAAATGTTCAAAATTCCGCTCATTAGCATCTCATTATCCGCTCATTAACAATACAGTGACGTCGAGGTCGACCAATCGTACGCCGGGTTCCTGGCGCGTGCGGGCGGGCCCTCCTACAGTCGAGTGACGGGACGATTGACCAATCCTACGCTTTGGTGACCTTACGGCGTGTGTGGGCGGGCCTTATCGTTCTGAACCGAGGTGAGTAGCTGCCATCTTGCTTCCGTTCTTTTTCCCGCTTTCTGCGTCTTTCTTTTCAAATATACATTTCCAGCAAAAAAAAAAGTTGCTTTTAAAACACAAATTGTTTTTTTAAAAAGTTAATTAATTTGTACATCTTTTCTCTAACCTCAAAAATGTTCCTACCTTTCACCGTTTTTGTAGGCCTCGAAGCCTCGGCCTCTCCTCCGCACCCACGCCCAAGCTAGGCACCTCCCGGCCCCAGTCAACAAGCATCCCCCGATCGCCGCCATCTTTGTGAAGGCTGGAGGGGCGGGCCTCAGCCGAGCATCGCTTCCGCCGCCATCTTAGTAAAGGCGGGTGGGGCAGGAGTCAGCGCACGCAACTTGAGTCTGGCCCGGCCTCACGCGGTAGGTTGCGCGGCGGCGTCTCTCTCTCTGCTCTTGAAGCCGGCTCGGGCGGGGGGCGGGACTCGGGAGATCAGGGGGAGTCTCGGGAGATCGGGGGGGCGGGGCTCGGGAGACCGGGGGGGGGCGGGGCTCGGAAGATCGGGGGGGCGGGGCTCAGAAGATCGGGGGGGGCGGGGGCTCGGAAGATCGGGGGGGGCCTCGGGAGATCGGGGGGCGGGGCTCGGGAGATCGGGGGGAGCCTCGGGAGATCGGGGGGGCAGGGCTCGGGAGATCGGGGGGGCAGGGCTCAGGAGATCGGGGGGAGCCTCGGGAGATCGGGGGGGCGGTGCTCGGAAGATCGGGGGGGGCCTCGGGAGATCGGGGGGGTGGGGCTCGGGAGATCGGGGGGAGCCTCGGGAGATCGGGGGGCAGAGCTCGGAGAGATCGGGGGGGGGCGGGGCTCGGGAGATCGGGGGGGCGGGGCCTCGGAAGATCGGGGGGGCCAGCCTCGGGAGATCGGGGGGGGGGAGCCTCGGGAGATCGGGGGGGGGCTCGGGGAGATCGGGGGCGGGGCTCGGGCGGGGCTCAGGAGGGCGGGGGCGTGGCTCGGGAGATCGGGGGGTGGGGCTCAGGGAGGCGGGGCACGGGGGCGGGGCTCGGGCTGACGGGTCTCCTTCTCCCCCTTCTCCCCCCTCCCCCCTCCTTCCCCCCTCCCCCTCCCCCTCCTCCCCCCCTGCACCCCTCCCCCCCCCCTCCCCCTCCTAACCCCCTCCCCCTCCCCCATTCTTCCCCCCTTCTTCCCCTCCCCCTTCTTCCCCCCTCCCCCTTCTTCCCCTCCCCCTTCTTCCCCCTCCCCCTTCCTCCCCCTCCCCCTTTCCTCCCCCGCCTCCTCCTTCCCCCCAGTCGCTCTCTCTCTTCCCCCCAGTCGCTCTCTCTTCTCCCCCAGTCGCTCTCTCTTCCCCCAGTCGCTCTCTCTTCTCCCCAGTCGCTCTCTCTTCCCCCAGTCGCTCTCTCTCTTCCCCCAGTTGCTCTCTCTCTTCCCCCCGTCGCTCTCTCTTCCCCCCAGTCACTCTCTCTCTTCCCCCCCAGTTGCTCTCTCTCTTCCCCCAGTCGCTCTCTCTCTCTCTTCCCCCCAGTCGCTCTCTCTCTCTCTTCCCCCAGTCGCTCTCTCTCTCTCTTCCCCCAGTCGCTCTCTCTCTCTCTTCCCCCAGTCGCTCTCTCTCTCTCCCTTCCCCCCAGTCGCTCTCTCTCTCTCTCTTCCCCCCAGTCACTCTCTCTCTCTCTCTTCCCCCCAGTCGCTCTCTCTCTTCCCCCCAGTCGCTCTCTCTCTTCCCCCAGTCTCTCTCTCTCTCTCTTCCAACAACAACATGCCCTCAAAAGACCCTCGGCACCGCCGGACACTCCAGCTAGTATATAGATAGATAGATAGATAGATAGATACACATCTATATATATAAACGAGTCGTTCTGTCTGTCTGTCTATCTGTCTGTCCTTCTGTCTGTCTGTCCTCGGGTGTGCGTCTGTCCGGCTATGCGCTCGAAAGTTATAGAGCCTACCTACGCGCGCGTTACCTCCAAAGAAAGCTTACGGTTCCGGGACGGTCGTAAGCATATTTACTTTTCGGTCGGACGAAAATTGTTCGCGCCTTATGCAAAAAACCTTCAAAATTAAACTCATTATCTGCTACTTAGCATTGAATGACTGATATACCTATCAATTCCTCCAATAAAAGGCGAAGAGTTACGAAGGTGACTAAAGGTTTTTATTGACTAAATAACAGCCCACTCTCGTGGGTGATCCGATCCAAGCAGGAGGAATACCAGCCAGTCGCTCACCTTTATACCTGGCCTGGTGGGTGGAGCCAAGGCGGAGTCGGCAGTGGTCATCCCAGGTATAGCAGTGTGGCAAGAGGCGACCTCGTACCGTGATACAATAGTGGTCAGTGATACAGTTATAACGAACAGTGGTGAACAGTGCTAACGATAGTGAACGTGGTTTACCACATTCACCCCTTGTTTAGAATTAAGTCCGGCGGGGTGAAGTGTACTACCAATTCTGGTAGGTCAGTCTGTCCGGAGGCTTCGTAAGCCTCTCCGATCGCCGCAGCGGTGGTGTTGCCTTATCCGGTGCTGGTGCCTTATCCGGTGTTGATGCTGGTGTTTGCGTGGTCGGCGAGGGCTCGTGGGGTTCCGGCATGCCGTCTACCTGGACTGAGGTTGGGGGGGGTGGTGGCGGTGTTTCCGGATCGGCTGAGGGTGCGAGGTCTCGTAGGGAGACAGTGTCCTCCCGCCCGTCTGGGTACGCCACGTAGGCGTACTGGGGGTTGGCGTGCAGGAGGTTCACCCTCTCGACCAGGGGGTCCGTTTTATGGGTCCTCACGTGTTTCCGCAGCCAGACCGGCCCCGGGGCGGTCAGCCAGGTTGGTAGAGTGGTTCCCGTAGTCGACTTCCTGGGGAAAACGAACATTCGTTCATGGGGGGTGGTGTTAGTGGCCGTGCAAAGTAATGACCGGATGGAGTGCAGCGCTGTCGGGAGGACTTCTTGCCAGCGGGAGGTTGGGAGGCCCTTAGACTTTAAGGCTAAGAGGACGGCCTTCCATACCGTCGCGTTCTCTCTTTCCACCTGACCGTTACCTCTGGGGTTGTAGCTGGTGGTCCTGCTTGCTGCAATACCTCTCTCTAGGAGGAATTGCCGGAGTTCCTCGCTCATGAAGGAGGAGCCCCGGTCGCTGTGTATATAGTTCGGGAACCCGAACAAGGCGAAGAGGGCATTCAGGCACTTAATGACCGTGCTACTGGTCATGTCGGGGCAGGGGAAGGCAAAGGGGAAACGGGAGTACTCATCAACGATGTTGAGGAAGTACACATTACGGTCAGAGGACGGGAGGGGCCCCTTAAAGTCGATGCTCAGGCGCTCGAAGGGGCGGGTGGCCTTGATCAGGCTTGCTCGGTCCGGCCTATAGAAGTGCGGTTTGCACTCCGCACAGGTCTGGCAGTTCCTGGTCATGGTCCTGACCTCCTCGATGGAGTAGGTCAGGTTGCGGGCCTTAATGAAATGGTAGAGTCTGGTGACTCCGGGGTGGCAGAGCTGGTCGTGGAGGGTCTGAAGCCTATCGATATGCGCGCTGGCGCATGTCATTCGTGAAAGGGCATCAGGGGATTCGTTCAGCTTGCCTGGCCGGTACAAGATCTCATAATCGTAGGTGGAGAGCTCGATTCTCCATCTCAAAATCTTGTCATTCTTGATTTTGCCCTTCAGCTTGTTATTAAACATGAAAGCCACCGAACGCTGGTCGGTGAGGAGGGTAAATCGTTTGCCTGCCAGGTAGTGCCTCCAGCGCCGTACTGCCTCCACGATCGCCTGGGCCTCTTTCTCGACCGACGAATGTCGGATCTCGGGGCCCTGTAGGGTCCTTGAGAAGAAGGCCACTGGCCTCCCCTCCTGGTTTAGGGTGGCGGCTAAGGCGAAGTCGGAGGCGTCGCTCTCCACCTGAAAGGGGATGGACTCGTCCACTGCGTGCATCGTGGCCTTGGCTATGTCTCCCTTAATGAGGGAGAAGGCCGCGCACGCCTCCTCCGTGAGGGGGAAGGAAGTGGCTTTCAGGAGGGGTCTGGCTTTGTCCGCGTAATTGGGTACCCATTGGGCATAGTAGGCGAAAAGCCCCAGGGTTCTCCTAAGTGCTTTAGGGCAGTGGGGGAGGGGTAGCTCCATGAGGGGGCGCATTCTTTCTGGGTCGGGGCCGATGATTCCGTTCTCCACTACGCAGCCGAGGATGGCAAGGCGCGTGGTGTTAAACACGCATTTCTCCTTATTGTAGGTGAGGTTCAGCCGTTGGGCCGTACGGAGGAATTTCTCCAGATTCGCGTCATGTTCCTGCTGGTCGCGGCCGCAGATAGTGACGTTATCTAGGTAGGGGAATGTAGCCTGCAGTTCGTTCTGGTCAACCATCTGGTCCATCTCCCTTTGGAAGACCGAGACCCCATTAGTGACACCGAAGGGGACCCTAAGGAAGTGGTATAGGCGCCCATTCGCCTCGAAGGCGGTATACTGGCGGTCCTCAGGGTGGATAGGGAGTTGGTGGTAGGCCGACTTCAGGTCGATGGTCGAGAATACTTTATACTGTGCAATCTGATTGACCATGTCAGATATGCGGGGGAGGGGGTATGCGTCCAGCTGGGTATATCTGTTTATGGTCTGGCTGTAGTCGATGACCAGGCGGTTTTTATCGCCGGTCTTTACGACTACGACCTGGGCACGCCAGGGGCTGCTGCTCCCCTCGATAATGCCCTCTTTCAGGAGGCGCCGCACCTCAGAGCTAATGAAGGCTCTGTCCCCGGCGCTATACCGCCTGCTTTTGGTAGCGACGGGTTTGCAGTCAGGGGTAAGGTTAGCAAACAGAGAGGGTGGCGGGACCTTGAGGGTGGAGAGGCTGCAGGTGTTACGCGGTGGGCGGTTTAACGTTTGCTGGTTGTTGACTGTGAGTGGGGGGAGGGGTCCACCGTATGCTAGGGTTACGCTTTGGAGGTGGGATTGGAAGTCCAGCCCTAGTAGGACGGCAGCGCAGAGATGGGGGAGGACGAGGAGTTTAAAGTTTTTATACTCCGTGCCCTTAACCGACAGGGTCACGACACAGTAGCCGCTGATGTCCGTGGCGTGGGACCTCGATGCCATCGAGATTCGGCTGCGCGTTGGTAGGACAGAGAGGGAGTAGTGGCTCACCGTGTCTGGGTGGATGAAGCTCTCCGTGCTTCCGCTGTCGAACAGGCAGGTCGTGGCGTGGCCGTTCACTTTGATGTCCATCATTGACTTGGACAGATGGTGCGGGCGGGCTTGGTCCAGGGTGACGGAAGCTAGTGTGTAGCTGAGCGAGTCGTTGTCATCTGCGGGCGAGGCGGTCGGGCGTGGTGAGTAAAATGGCGTCTCCCACGAGGTAGGGCCCCATGAGGCACTATTGGGGTCGGTTGCCTTAATCAAAGATGGCCGCCCCCATGACTCATGTGTGGGGATGCTGGCCTCAGTTGCCCTAAACAAAGATGGCCGCCCCCATGACTCATGTGTGGGGATGCTGGCCTCAGTTGCCCTAAACGAAGATGGCCGCCCCCATAGTTCGCATGCGGCACTGCTGGCCTCTGAGGATCCGCTCCTGCAGGCCTTGGAGAAGTGGCCTTTCTTCAGGCAGGTTCTACATATGGAGTTCTTGGCTGGGCAGCGCGACCTCGGGTGCTTCTCCTGGCCACAAAAAAAACAGCCGGCGGCCCGATCGCGGATGCCCGATGTCGGGGCCGGTGCCGGGGGTGGCGGGGCCGGTCGGGTCCGGGACGCCGACGCAGAGGTAGGTCCCGGGGGCGGCGCTGGGAAGGGTGCTGTGGTAGGGGTCGGGCCCGAGTCCCAGGGTCGCGAGCAGTACCTGGTGAATGCTTCCTGATCTTGGTGGGCCACTTCCAGGGAGATAGCGAGGGCTTCAGCTTTTTCCATGCTGAGGTCTTTAGCTTCCAGCAGTCTTTGCCGTGAGTACTCGGACCGTAGGCCTTTCAGGAATGCGTCGCGGATATTATCTTCAGTATTTTCGGCTGCCGACACCGATTTAAAGTCACAGTTCCTGGCGAGTGCATATAGCGCCTGTGAGAATTCGGCTACTGATTCTCCTGGCTGTTGCGGCCGTGATCTTAGGAGGTGCCTAGCGTACATGTAGTTTACCGGGGTCCGGTACTTCTGTTTCAGCAGGTTGATGGCGGTCTCGTAGGTAGTCATGTCCTCGATGAGAGTGTATACTCTCGGGCTCAGTTGTGCCTGCAGGACACTTAGTTTGGATGCCTGAGGGACGCTGGATTCTCTCAGGTATGATTCGAAGCAGACCAGCCAGTGTTTAAAGTCTGCGGCTGAGTTTGCTGCTCGTGGGTTCAGGTCCAGGTACGGCGGTCTGAGGGCTCGCAGCCAAGCTGGCTGGTGTGGCTGTGCTCCTGGGAGCTGCGCTGGTGGCTCCTCCGCCGGTTGTGACTCGTTGTCGGACATCATTAAATTTAGTCAATAAAATTGATATACCTATCAATTCCTCCAATAAAAGGCGAAGAGTTACGAAGGTGACTAAAGGTTTTTATTGACTAAATAACAGCCCACTCTCGTGGGTGATCCGATCCAAGCAGGAGGAATACCAGCCAGTCGCTCACCTTTATACCTGGCCTGGTGGGTGGAGCCAAGGCGGAGTCGGCAGTGGTCATCCCAGGTATAGCAGTGTGGCAAGAGGCGACCTCGTACCGTGATACAATAGTGGTCAGTGATACAGTTATAACGAACAGTGGTGAACAGTGCTAACGATAGTGAACGTGGTTTACCACAATGACTGACGTCAAGGTTCGACCAATCCTGTGCCATCACGATTGACCAATACTACAGTACGGTCCCCTGATGGTTGGCCAATCGGTGTGTGTGTGTGTGGGCGGGACTAATCGTTTTCATCTCAGGGATGTGGCAGCCATTGTTTCACTGCTTCCAGCTCAAACTACTTTGATCATCCAGCTTTGAAAAAGTTAGTATCTCTTTTAAAAATAACATAAGATTTACCAAAAACGTTTTATAAGTACTTTCACTTTCATCTTTCAAGGTATTAAAAGGTAGAAATGTTGCCCGGCAGCAGATTGAGAGAGGGACACAGACAGGGCCCAAATGCCTGGGACTCGATTTAAAATGTTGCCCGGCAGCAGATTCACAGATGGACACAGAGAGGCCCCAAAGCCTGGGACTCGATTTAAACCGCCCGGCCCAAAACAGCCCTGGCAACGCCGGGCTCCTCCCAGCTAGTCTATATATAAAAGGATTGTTCTGTCTTTCTGTCTGTCTGTCTGTCCTTCGGTATGTCTGTCCGGCTATACACTCTAAAGTTATAGAGCGTACCTACACGTGTGTAACATCAAAAGAAAGCTTACGATTCCAGAACGGTCGAAAGCGTATTTACGTTTCGGTGAGACAAAAATTGCGCCCGCGGTATCCAAAAAACTTTCAAAATTCCACTCATTATCTGCTCATTAGCATTGAGTGACGTCTTTAAAAAAAAAGTTGCTTTTAAAACACATAGGCCTAGAAATTCAGTTGGTTGCGCCAGCCGCTAGCGCCTTAGGAGGAGTAGATGTCGGGCGCTAGGCGGCTAGCGCCCGGGCGCAGCGCGATGTGCACCTCGCCCCAACTTCACTAGAGATTTAGCGGCGGCGCAAAGTCTTTGCGCGCGCTCAGCTGCGCGCGCAGATCATGACGTCATTTCCTCGTGCAACGCCCTTTGTGCGCCCCCAACCGGAACTTCAGTCGCGCCGCCCCATTGTGCGCCTGGCGCCCCTAGCGACTGTTAGAGTGGAACGGTGCTCAGCCGATGCGGGGCGCGGGGGGCGCAAATTAAAGGGCACTCCTCCTGCACTATAAAAGGCTGCCATTTTGCAGCACTCCTTCATGAGAAACGGATCTTTGGAGAGAGACCAAGGTAGAGAGCTTTCTGCTTTGGCCCAACACTAGGACAGGTACTTCTGGCTTCAGGCCACAGCTTTCCACTTGTCTTTGCCTTCATTGACATCTCATTGTTTGTCAGCATATTATGGGGGCTGCAATGGGTGTCAACGCTGGCTTTCTCAATTACATCCAAAGGGCTCACAGACGCCGTGAGAGAGTGGCAGCCCTGGCTAGATGGAGAGGGGGCAACAGGCGTCGGGAAAGGAGGCCTTACCCACCCAGGGTATACCGCCAGCAGCTCTCCTATCTCAACATGTCTGACGAGCAGTGTGTTCGGAGGCTGCGATTCAGAAGGGACGTGGTCACAGAGATCTGCCAGCTGCTTGGCGGTGATCTGCAGCCACAGCTGAGGAGCAGGACGTCTCTGTCGGTGGCAGTGAAGGTGACGGTGGCTCTCAACTTCTATGCCACCGGCTCCTTCCAATCCGCTACTGGGGACATTGCCAACATCTCCCAGTTCGCCGTGCATTGCTGCATCCGCCAGGTGACCAATGCCCTTTTCAAAAGGAGACGTCAGTTCATCTCCTTCTCCGTGGCCCTTGCCAAGCAGCAACAGCGTGCAATGGGCTTTGCAGCATTCGCGGGCTTCCCCATGGTGCAGGGCGCCATTGACTGCACGCATGTGGCTTTGCGGGCACCTCTAGAGAATGCCGAGGATTACCGCAACCGGAAGGGCTACCATTCGCTGAACGTCCAGCTGGTGTGTGACCACAGGCAGCTCATCCTAGCTGTCAATGCCCGCTTTCCAGGCAGCAGCCACGATGCCTTCATCCTGCGACAGACTTCTGTGGCAGACATGTTCCAGGCACAGCCTCACCCACAAGGATGGCTTATCGGGGACAAAGGCTATCCTTTGTGTACCTGGCTGATGACCCCGCTCCGTGCGCCCAGCACCCCTGCTGAAGAGGGATACAACGAGAGCCATCAAGCGACCAGGAACATCATCGAACAAACAATCGGCGTCCTGAAGCAACGGTTCCGCTGTCTGGATCGTTCCGGTGGAGCCCTACAGTATTCGCCGGAGCGAGTCTCCCATTTCGTGGTCGTTTGCTGCATGCTGCACAACCTGGCTATCCGCAGGACTCAGGCACTGCCACCAGAGATTGGAGGACCACCTCAGGAGGAGGAGCAGGAGGAGGAGGAGGAGGACCAGCACAGGAGGGAGGCACAAAGTGCAAGGGCCGCCCGTCGCCGGCTTATTGAACGTCGGTTCTAGGCACCCTCTCAGGGAATGGCTTGTGCCAATGTCAGCAGATGAATGTAGCCGCTCCACAAGCCCTCAGCCGAGCAGGGCAACCAGGACTTAACCAAAAAACCATGCACACTGCAATTTAACAACAATAATTTATTGAAAACCTCTGCCCGTCCCACATTACATGCTCATGTGGAGAAGCCCCCTCCAAAAACACAAAACTACCAGTCTCGGCCTTACAAAAAGAAAGAAACACACCAGTCTCGGCCTTACACAAAAACAACTGCACCAGTCTCGGCCTTACAACAAGCACCAGGCATTTGTGCATACCTCTACTTTTTGCCCTGCGAGGGCGATGCCTTGCGCATCCTTGCCTGGCCCCTGCCCGCCCTGCTGCTCCTCCTCAATGGGAGCCCAGTGGCTGCAGCAAGGCTGGGGGAAGGCTGCTGAGGGGCAGATGGCGAGACGGCAGATGCCCTTGGGGGTCGGCCTGCACCAGCTCTGGCCTTGGAGTGGCCGGCTGCTGACTGCTCCAACTCTGGCTGGGCGGCAGCAGTCTGTCCAGCAGCTCGTGGCAGCTGCAATGGTGGACTGGCAGTGTCGGCTGCAGGAATGGTGGCAACCTGGCAGATCGCAGGTGCTCGCTGGTCGCCTGAGACATTGGCACTCGCACGGGCCAGCACTGCAGCATGCGCAGCAAACAGCTGAAGAACAGACTGCTGGGCTGCTGCAGTGCGGCGGGTGCCCTGGCGATGCCTGGCTGATCCAGCGAGGGTGGCAGCAGTTAGTGCCCGTGTGGCCCTGGTCTGTGTCCGCATGACACCAGCCAGTGAATGGACGGCACGACTGAGCCCTTGGCTAGAAGCCGACTGTGCTGCTGCGAAGTCCTGCAGACTCCTGGCCTGTGCTGCCGCAATGTCCTGCAGACTCCTGGCCTGTGCTGCACTGAATTGTTGCAGACTCCTGGCCTGTGCTGCACTGAATTGTTCCAGACTCCTGGCCTGTGCTGCCCCGAATTCCTGCACACTCCTTGCCAGTGACTCTATGGAGTCAGGCACCCTTGCCACTGCAGCCATGAGCTCAGTGTGCCTGCGCTCAGCCTGGACGGCCATTTCCTCCAGGAGGCGCACCTCCTCTGCGCTCACCGTCGCAGGACTGGAGGCCGCACCCACCCTCTGGGGAGAAGTCCGCCGAGCTTCCCCACCCCTCCCGCGTTGCTGCAGGCCGCTGGGCCCCGGAGCTTCACTCTCCTCCGACCCTTCCCCCCGGCTCCCCTCCAGGGAAGACATGTCCCCTACATCACCATGGGCTGGCGCGGCTGAGGGTGGCACTGATGGGCCGGCTTCCTCTTCCTCCTCCTCGTCTTCCGAAGGGCTGACAGTGGCAGCTTGAGGGCCCGCCTCCTCACCTGGCGAGTCACCATCTGAAAGCAGGAAGGCACAAGAGTAGCTTTAGAGTGAGGACAGGGCGGCAGCGAGGGAGGCATGAGTGGTGCCATTCACTGCATTGGTCGGACAGTGGCAAAGGATGCTGATCTGATGCACAAGTGGAACGAGAGAGGTCCAAAAGGTGATGCCCTTACCATTGGTGCCCAGAACAGGGTCGGCATCTCCACTGGCGACGGGGCCAATCAGCCGGCCTCCCATAATGCGCTCCACACGCTGGTCGAGGTCGGAGAGCTCTTTGAGGTCAGGACGGCCTCCCCCGGTCTCAGTTCGGTTGCGCCGGTTCTGCGCCACCTTGGCCTGCAAGAGAAAGGACGGCCTCTAAGTACAGTGTGAAGCCCTGATCTTGTCTGCACTGCCTCCCATGGTCGAAGAGCTTCTCCAGTGTGTAGCCCTGATCTTGTCTGCACTGCCTCCCATGGTCAAAGAGCTTGTACAGTGTGAAGCCCTGATCTTGTCTGCACTGCCTCCCATGGTCGAAGAGCTTCTCCAGTGTGTAGCCCTGATCTTGTCTGCAATGCCTCCCATTGTTGAATAGCTTGTACAGTGTGTAAAGTGCTGAATGTGCAAGTGATTTTCATGCCAGTCCCATAGCTGCTGGATGAGGGCTGGCCATTAGGGCTTTCAGGTCCCTTTGCCCATAAAGTGAGGTGCACATGCAAGGATGAGGAGGACACTGGAAAGGGTACTCACCCTGACAACCCGAGTGAGGTCGTTGAACTTCTTCCGGCATTGCACAGGAGTCCTGGCAACCACGCTGTTGGAAGACACCCTGTTGGAGACCTCCCTCCAGGCTTTCCGGTAGGCGCTGGGCAGCGGCCTCTTGCCACCTTCTGGGAACAGAACATGGCGCCTGCGCTCCACTCCGCCAACCAGCAGCCTCAGGTCACCGTCGCTGAAGCGCTGCGCTCTCTCCCTGGCCTTCTCCATAGCCCTGGGCGTTGTGCAGGTGAAGCTGAAGTGGTCAGGCCTAGGTTGAGGGCTGCAGTGTGCAGGGCGTGGCAGGCAAACAAATCGACCCTCCCCCTTTAAGAGCTGACCGGCGCCAGAGTGTCTGCCGTCAATCAACAACTCGCCGCACCTGCGCTGCGCCTGGCCTCGGGGGTATCGCTCAGCACCGCCGGCTTAGCGCCTAAAGATAGTCGTGCATCGCCTGTTTTAGCGCAACCTCTTGGGGCGATGCGACTGAATAGCGGCGAAGGGGGCGCGACTTTGCGCCAGGCGCAAACTTTAGCGGCCGCCCGACTTTACCGCCTCAAAAGTGGCTATAGTGAATTTCTAGGCCATATTGTTTTTTTAAAAAGTTAATTACTTTCTAAATCTTTTATCTAATCTCATTAATTTTCCTACCTTTCCCCGTTTTTGCAGGTAGGCCTCGAAGCCTGGGCATCTGTTGCCAGCCATGCTGGACCCTAGGCAATTGTTTTGTGGCAAGCTCCTCCCACCCCTCACACCCCCCCCACCCCCCCGCTGGGCCCGATTCCGAACCAGCGGCCAGCCATCTTGGTAAAGGCTGGCTGGGCTCACTGCAAGCTCCTTGCGCTTCATTCGGGGGGGGGGGCTCGGGAGGGGAGGGGGAGCGGAGAGGGTTACCCCGGCAACCGGGCTCGCCAGCCGCAATCGGTCGTCTCAAGCCGCTCAGGCCCAGGCCCGGTCCCGGAGATCGGGAGGCGGAGAGGGGAGGAGGGTTACCAAGGCAACCGGGCCCGGCCAGCCGCAATCGGCTGTCTCAGGCCCGGCCTCGGGAGGGCGGGGCTCGGGCTCACCGGGGCGCTGCGCTCGGCATGTCAGTGCGTGGGGCGGCACGGAGCTCAGCGGAGCCATCGCCGGCAGAGGGGAGAGGGTCTGCTGGCTCCCCCACTCCCTTTCTCCCCCTCTCCTTCCCCCACCTACCCCACCCCTCCCCTCTCCCCCCTCCTCTCCCACTCCCCTCTCCCCCTCCCCTCCCGTCACTCCCCCTCCCCTCCCCCCTCCCCTCCCCTCCTCCCCATCCCTCCCCCTCCCCCTCACCTTCCCTCTCCCTCCCCCCCTTCCTCCCCCCTCCCCCTCCCCTTCCCCCCTCCTCCCCTTCCTACCCCATCCCCTTCCTCCCCCTCCCCCTCCCCTCCCCCCTCACCCTCCCCTCACCCTCCCCCCTCCCTCCTCCCCACTCCCCTCCCCCTCCCCTCCCCCTCCCCTCCCCCTCCCTTCCCCCCAGTCATGCTCTCTCTCCTCCCTTCCCCTTCCCCTTCACCCCCCTTTACCTCCCCTTCCCCCCCTTCCCCCCTTCCCCCCAGTCGCGCTCTCTCTTCCCCCCAGTCGTGCTCTCTCTTCCCTCCAGTCGCTTTCTCTCTTCCCCCCAGTCGCTCTCTCTCCTCCCCCCAGTCGCTCTCTCTCTTCCCCCCAGTCGCTCTCTCTCTTCCCCCCCCAGTCGCTCTCTCTCTTCCCCCCAGTCGCTCTCTCTCTTCCCCCCCAGTCGCTCTCTCTCTTCACCCCCAGTCGCTCTCTCTCTCTCTTGCCCCCCAGTCTCTCTCTCTCTCTCTTCACCCCAGTCGCTCTCTCTCTCTCTTCCCCCCCCAGTCGCTCTTTCTCTCTCTTCCCCCCCAGTCGCGCTCTCTCTCTCTTCCAACAACAACATGCCCTCAAAAAAGCCTCGGCAGGGCCGGGCACTCCAGCTAGTCTATCTATCTATCTATATATATAAAGCGGCCGATCTGTCTGTCTGTCCTCGGGTGTGCATCTGTCCGGCTATGCGCTCGAAGGTTATACGGTGTACCTACGCGCGCGTTACCTCCGAAGAAAGCTTACGCTTCCGGGACGCTGGTAAGCGTATTTACTTTTCGGTCGGACGAAAATTGTTCGCGCCTTATGCAAAAAACCTTCAAAATTAAACTCATTATCTGCTAGCATTGATTGACTGACGTCAAGGTTCGACCAATCCTGTGCCGTCACGATTGACCAATCCTACAGTACGGCCCCCTGGTGGTTGGCCAATCGGTGTGTGTGTGTTTGGGCGGGACTAATCGTTTTCATCTCGGGGATCTGGCAGCCATTGTTTCAGTGCTTGCAGCTTCCAGCTCAAACTACTTTGAAAGTTAGTATCTCTTTTAAAAATAACATAAGATTTACCAAAAACGTTTTATAAGTACTTTCACTTTCATCTTTCAAGGTATTAAGTGTGTGTGTGGGCGGGACTAATCGTTTTCATCTCAGGGATCTGCCAGCCATTCTTTCACTGCTTGCAGCTCAAACTACTCTCCTTATCCAGCTTTGAAAAAGTTAGTTTCTCTTTTAAAAATAACATAAGATTTACCAAAAACGTTTTATAAGTACTTTCACTTTCATCTTTCAAGGTATTAAAAGGTAGAAATGTTGCCCGGCAGCACATTCACAAAGGGACACAGACAGGGCCCTAAAGCCTGGGACTCGATTTAAAATGTTGCCCAGCAGCAGATTCAAAAAGGGACACAGACAGGGCCGCAAAGCCTGGCACTCGATTTAAACCGCCCGCCCCAAAACAGCCCTGGCAAAGCCGGGCTCCCCCACCCCAAAACAGCCCTGGCAAAGCCGGGCTCCCCCAGCTAGTATATATATATATAAAAGGATCGATCTGTCTGTCTGTCTGTCCTTCGGTCTGTCTGTCCGGCTATACACTCCAAAGTTATAGAGCGTACCTACACGTGCGTTACATCAAAAGAAAGCTTACGATTCCGGAACAGCCATAAGCGTATTTACGTTTCGGCGAGACAAAAATTGCGCCCGCGGTATCCAAAAAACATTCAAAATTCCGCTCATTATCCGCTCATTAGCATAGAGTGACATTAAGGTCGACCAATCGTACGGTCGACCAATCGCTGCGTGGCGGGGCGGATTCGTCGCGCGTGCGGGCGGGCCCTCCGAGAGTCGAGCGACAGGACGATTGACCAATCCTACGCTTCGGTGACATGACGGTCGACCAATCGGTGCGTGTGTGGGCGGGCCTTATCGTTCTGAACCGAGGTGAGCGGCCGCCAATTTGATTCCAAACTGTTCATTTCTTTTTCCCGCTTTCTGCGTGTTTCTTTTCAAATATACATTACCAGCAAAAAAAAAGTTGCTTTTAAAACACAAATTGTTTTTAAAAAAAGTTAATTAATTTGTACATCTTTTCTCTAACCTCTAGAATTTTCCTACCTTTCACCGTTTTTGTAGGCCTCGAAGCCTGGGCCTCTCCTCAGCATCCACGCCCAAGCTAGGCACCTCCCGGCCCCAGTCAACAAGCGGCCCCCGATCGCCGGCATCTTTGTGAAGGCCGGAGGGGCGGGCCTCAGCTGAGTGTTGCTACCGCCGCCATCTTAGTAAAGGCTGGTGCGGCGGTGGCGGCACGGAGCTCCGCGGAGCAGGTGCGCGGCGGCGTCTCACTCTCCCCCCCAGTCTCTCTCTCTCTCTCTTCCCCGTGCCCCCTGAATGCACGGGGGAAGAGGCCCGGGGCACCGTGGCCGCTTTCGGAGACTTCAACTCCGTGACAGGTGAGGAGAGTGTTTGTTGTTCACGTTGGGTGGCGGTCGGGTTCCCCGGGTGCTGATCCCTGGCGGTGTGGGTGTGGGGCCAGAGCCCGGCTCTTACCTTGCCCCGGAGAGCGGGCGGACGGCGGGGCCTGGAGTAGCAGAGGGGAACAGTCAACAGACAGAGGTCAGAGAGACAGAGAAATAGGGAGGGAGGAGAGGGAGAGGACAGGGAGAGGGAGAGTGAGGAGAGGGGCAGGGAGGGAGAGAGGAGAGGGGCAGGGAGGGAGAGAGGAGAGGGGGAGGGAGGGAGAGGACAGGGGGGAGAGGGGAAGGGAGGTATGAGGATGCCGGTCAGTTCCTTCAGTAACCCCTAGATGGCACCTTCACTGGTGGGTTTCCCTTTGTTAATTGTTACTTGTTTCTCCTCTTTTGGTAGGGCGAAATAAATTGAACAAGTAAACTGTAACTAAACCTCTAAAAAATCTTTAAATAAACCTTAACAAATCAAATTAAAATTTGGTTGTCCAATCCAATTATGCACTCCAGTCCCCGCAGCGCTCACCGGTCACGGAAGTGCTCGAGCGCGCCGGCGGACACCGCGTGCTCCATCTCCAGGGCCACCCGGGCGCGAACATGGCCGCGGAAGAGAGGGAGGCAATCTGCTGGATGACCCCCTCGACCGCCCGCTGCCTGGACCAATTGATGGCTTTTTTCGCCAGGCCCAGGAGCAGACCCACGAGGAGGTCCTCCAACCTGCCCGCTCCCCTCTGCACCGGGTGACCGTAGATCAAGAGCGTGGGACTGAAGTGCAACCAAAAATCGAAGAGCAGCCCCTTCAAATAATGGAAGAGGGGCTGCAACCTCTCACATTCAACATAAACATGAAAAACGGACTCCTCCAGACCGCAGAACAAACAGGTGGTCTGGGAGTCCGTGAACCTATTTAACAATATATTGCACGGGACTGCTCCATGCAACACCCTCCAGGCCAAGTCCCCAATAGAACAAGGGAGGACTCCCGCATAGAGAGCCCTCCATTGGGGACCTCCGCCTCCGCCAGAAGGAAAAACGGCACGTGTCCGGACGGCAGGCGAAGATGACAAAGTGGAAAGTGTGCAGGAGCAGCCCGTACAGGAAACCCCTCCATGCGGAATGAAAAGGCACGGAGGGCATCTCCTCAAAACGGCTCAAGTTGTGAGGCACCGGTTCCCGAGGGGGGGTTCGGGGCAGGGCGCCGATAAGGAATTCCGTCCGAACGGGGGAAAGCTCGGACGGGATCGCCCCACGCGCTTGAGCCGCCTCGATACACCTCGTGGCGCCGGGGTGCAGCATCGCTTTCACCGACTCGATGGCATCGACCGTGAGCCGGACGTTGTCCCAAGACATGCGCCGCGCCAATTCCTCCGGCGCCATCCAGCCCGCTCCTCCGCCATCGAGTAGGTCCCCGACTCTAGTCACCTTGCCAGGCACAGCCCTGCGTTCCGCCAGCCACCCGAACTCGCGGACGTGGAGGTGCGGATTCCTGAACAGCGGCTCCCGAAGGACAGCCGCCATTCCTGACGGGGGACAGCTCCGCCTGGAGGCGACGTAGTTCCAAACCCATAGAAGTTCCTGGTAGAAGACAGGCAGCTCCCGCAGGCTGATACGCCTGCCGCCCACTTCCAAAATCAGGAGCTGCATGTCGTAATTGAGGCCGTGCAGCTGGCGGAAAAAGTACGTCGCCAGCGCACACCATCTCGGAGGATTCTCGACGTACAGGTATCTCTGCAGCGTCCGAAGCCGGAAAGTTGCAGCCTGGGTGCGGAGGCACACCAACGCCTGACCGCCCTCCCTAAGCGGGAGACTCAGAACCGCGGCAGAGACCCAGTGCATCCTTTTGTCCCAGAAGAAGTCGACGAGCTTCTTCTGTATCTTGGCGACAAACGCAGGGGGAGGGATCAAAGTGACGAACCGGTACCACAACATGGCGGCCACCAGTTGGTTTATGACCATCGCTCGACCCCTGTAGGACAACACTCGGAACAATCCTGTCCAGCGTCCTAAGCGAGTGGTGACTTTGGCCTCCAACTCTTGCCAGTTCGCCGGCCAGGCGTCCTCGGCAGGGCTGAGGTAGACTCCCAAGTAGAGGAGGTGCGTGGTGCTCCAGGTGAAGGGCCTGAACTCCTCCGGCAGGGAGTCCACCTGCCACTGACCCACCAGGAGTCCAGAACATTTCTCCCAGTTGATCTTGGCGGAGGATGCGTCCGAGTAAATCTGCTGGCATTCCCGCATCCTCCGCAAGTCAGCGGGATCCGTGACCGTGAGGAGCACGTCATCGGCGTAAGCCGAGAGGACCACCTCCACGCCCGGCCCTTGCAGAGCCAGTCCCGTCAACCTCTTCCACAAGAGGCGCAGGAAAGGCTCTACGCAAATGGCGTATAACTGGCCGGACATGGGGCATCCCTGACGCACCCCCCTCCCGAAGCGAAGGGGCGCCGTCAAGGACCCATTAACTTTATTCAGACACTCTGCGGCAGCGTACAGAAGTCGGATCCAGGCGACAAAATGCGTCCCGAACCCGAATGCGCGCAGAGTCCCGAAGAGATACTCGTGATCCACCCTGTCGAACGCCTTCTCCTGATCCAGGGAAAGGAAGGCGACCGACAGACCAGCCCTCTGGGAATGGTGGACCAGGTCCCGGACCAGATGGATGTTATCGTGGATGGTCCAGCCCGGGACCATGTAGGACTGGTCGGGGTGGATCATGTGGGCCAGCACGGCGCCTAGGCGAGCAGACATAGCCCTGGCAAAAATTTTATAGTCCGTGCTGAGGAGGGAGGCTGGGCGCCAGTTCTTAAGGAGGCGGAGATCGCCCTTCTTAGGCAGCAGGACAATAACTGCCCTGCGCCAAGAGAGGGGCATCTCCCAGGTCGCCAAACTTTCCCCCAGGACCAGCGCGTAGTCGCCCCCCAAGACGTCCCAGAACGCCCTGTGGCACTCCACGGTCAGCCCGTCCAGCCCCGGGGACTTTCCCCTGGAGAGCTGGCGGAGGGCGCCGGTCAGCTCCTCCAGACTCAGAGGAGCGTCCAATTTTTCGGCGCCCTCCAGGCCGACTTTCGGCAGGTCCTCCCACAAAACTCTGTGCGCAGCCTCGCTGGACGGGTCCGGAGAGAACAGAGCCCCGTAATAGGCGCGGGCCTCCGCGCTGATTCCCTCCGGATCCGAGACCAGAGATCCGTCGTCGGCCAGCAGCCCCAAGAGCTGCTTACGGACCTCCTGTCTTTTTTCCAGCGAGTAGAAGGGGGAGCCGCGGTCCAGGTCCCGCAGGAACTGGATCCGCGACCTCACGTACGCGCCTCGGGACCCGACAAGCTGCAGGTCCTTCAGTGCACCCTTCTTCTCTTCGTACACCATCTGCAGGGTCGGGTCCTTGAAGACTTGACCGAGACGGGACTCCAGGTCGAGCACCTCCTTCTCCAACCGCCCGACCCGGGCCTCCCGCCTCTTGGTCGACCACTTCGCGTACTCCTGACAGAAGAGACGGGCGTGAGCCTTGCCCACGTCCCACCAACGCCTCAAGGAGGGGAAGCCCCCCCGCTTCCTTCTCCAGTCGGCCCAGAACCGGCGAAACGAATCCCGGAACCGCGCATCCTCCAGCAGCCGGTTATTAAAATGCCAGTACGCGGACACCCCCGTGCGCGCAGCGGAGCGAGCTCCGCCCACACCAAGTGGTGGTCCGTGCATGGCACCGGCCGCTTGGAAGCTGCCGGACCGCAGGAGACGTACGCCCGGGAAATATAAAGGCGGTCGATTCTGGACCATCCTCCTCCAGACCTCACGCTAGTGAAGGCGCTGGAGTCGGGGTGGAGATGTCGCCAGACGTCCACCAAGTTGAAGGACCCAACCAGGTCCCTCAACTTCTCCATCGCCGCCGGGCATCGCTGGGGGGCCGAACGGCCCCTCGCCTCGAGGGTGCAGTTAAAATCCCCCCCGAGGATGACGCACTCGCCCGCGTCGATGTAGCCCAGAAGAGCGGACACTTCTTCAAAGAAGCGCACTTGCTGCGCACCGGCCTGAGGGGCGTACACATTCACTAGATGGAGCGGCACGCCCCCCAGGCGCCCAGTGACCTGGAGCAAGCGGCCCGGCACGAGCTCCTTGACCCCCAAGATCTCCGGCTGAAAATGCGGGGCCAGCAAGATAGCCACCCCGCTGGAAATGCTGACCCCTCCTTGCCACTCCAGGAGCCACGTGGCTTCGTCTCCCGGAACGGTGTGGGTTTCTTGCAGGAAGCACACCGCATACTTCCCGTCCCGAAGGACCGAAAGGTTATTAAATCTGCGGCGAGCCTCCCTGCTGCCGTTGATGTTGAGGCTGGCTATGGTTATCTTCATCTCAGAAGCATAGTGCAACCTCTACCTACAACTAACGGGGGGAGGGAGCGCAGCCGCTAGTCGACTGCCACTCCCTCAGCAGCCTAGTGAGGAACGACCTGAGCTGACGCAGCTCGAGCGGGCTCACGTCCGCGTCCGCGCCCACGGCCTTGATGGAGGCGCGGAACGACCCGATGAGCAGCGCCAGCTCCGACCACCTGGCGAGGGCCAGCTGGGTCTTATTCTGACGACTGTGGCGCACGGCCACAAAATGCCGGAGTTCCCTGACGGGAATGAGGGGGGACTCGGCGAGGGGCACGAGGTCATCCATCGCCCCGTCGGCGATGGAATCCAACTCGTCCTCCATGCCCATCACCGAGTCCCCATCCTCCTCCGGGGGGTCGTCGCCGGCGGCCGACCCATCCGTCGCGCAGTGCGCAGCGAACGGCTCGGCCGCAACAGCCGGCCCCGCCTCTGCCCGGACCCCACCCCCAGGATCGGTGGCAGAGGAATCCTCCCTGGGCACCTCTGGGGGCGCCGGGCCAGAAGACGGCGGCGGTTCGAAGCCCCCCTCCACCTCAGACGCCTCAGCCATCGGGGAAAAAACAAAACCCAACTCCTCCAAGACGTCCGGCGCCGGAGACACAGTCAGAGGGCCCTCCTCTTCCCCGCCACCGGCCTCCGACCCAGCAGATGGGGTGACCTCGGCTAAAACCTCGACCAGGTCGAGCAGCCCCTGGGAAACGTCCGGGTCGCTTTGGGCGAGCTCACTTTCATCAAACTCGCCCGACCCAGACCCCAGACCGCCCGACCCGTCGAGGGGTAACGGCACCGAGAGATAATCAACTTCTGCCGCGGGTTGTTCCGCGACCCCCCCCCCCCACGGGCAGGGCCTCGCCCCCATCCCCGGGAGGCGCGTGCTGGACAGACACATCTGCCTCAGCCTCCCGAGGGACAGGCGACCCCTGCCGAATGCCGGAGATGGTGACAGCGGGGGGGGGGGCGCAGTGCCCGCGGCGGGCGACGACTCCCCCTGTTCGGAGGGACCTTCCTCCTCCCGGTCCTCCTCCTCATCCAGGGGGTCGCGCCTTCTTTTTAACGCGGAGGGAGCGAGGGAGACCTCCATGCCTGTAGAGGCCCCCTCCTCTGCTCCCTCCGGCGGGGCAGGTTCGTCAGGTCCCTCGGGCCCGAGCCCGGCCGCAGGTATTAACGTTTCCGCCTCGGCGGCGGCGGCCACAGGCTCGGGCATGAGGCCCCTCCCACCCTCGCCTGCCTCGACCAACTCCGCAATGAGCGCGGGTGTCAGGGGCTCTAAGTCCAGGGGCTCGCCCTCCACGGGGGGACCCACCCTGAGGTGTTTGACTTTCCCCCGTGCCTTTTTTCCGCCCGGACGCACTCCCTCCCCCCCGCCGGAGGCCTTGATGGCATCGGCCTCCGACGACGACCGCGCATCAGTTGTTTGGGGGGCGTGGCCAGACCCGGGGAGAGGAGCGGTGGCGGCGCCAGCCTCGGCCACGCCAGACGATCTGGCGGCCTTGGAGGTGGGGCAGTTCTTTCTAATGTGCCCCACCTCCTTGCAGGCGTGGCACCGCACACCGTCCAACGTCCAAAAGGCGCGGTAAGCGGTCCCCTCATGGAGGACGACAAATGCATCGTCGGTGTCCTCCTCCCGCGCCAGCTGGATGTAGACCTGGCGCCGGAAGGAGAAAACGCGCCGAAGGCTGGCTTCCCGGCAGCCGAGCGGGATAGGCGCAATCCCCGTCCTCACCTCCCCAAGTTGGCGCAGGTGGGGGAGGAGTAGCTCGCCAGAAATGTAGGGCGGGACGTTGGAGATCACGATCCTCCGCGCGGTGGCCTCAAGAGGATCCACCGGCAGGAAGGTCCCGCCCACGGCGAGCCCCTTGGCGATGGCCAGGGACACCGCCCGCTCTGACCCCAGGAAGAACACAGCCTTCCCGTACATTTTTGAGGCGGCGAGGATGGCTGAAGGGCTGACAACCCCAGCCATGGCCTTAATGCACGCCTCAATTGTCATGTTGGGGTGGGTGTAGCTCTTCACCCCAAGCTTTTTGGTAATAAGTTTAAAAGGTGACGGGGCAGCAGAAGAAGCGGGAGCGGCTGTGGCTGTGGCTGCCACTCTCACGTACAACCTGGCTGACCCCGCCACCGGCGAAGATGTACTCGCCATTATGGGGTGGTTCTTTTTTTTTTAAAAGAAAAAGCTACACTCACCCCAAGTCACAGGCCTGAAGGTGTTAAAAGGCCTCCGGAAAATTTAAGTCTTCCCTTGAGCAGAGGGAGCTGTTAAACTAAAGGCCCGCCTCTCCCCTTGTTAATTGGAATTGGGAGAGGGGCCTTCACCCCTCTGCTCAAGTGGCAATTAGTAAGAAGTTTTGAAACAGAGGTGCCTCCTGAGAGACAGAGAGAGAGACAAAGAGAGGGAGGGGGGGTGGTGGGAAGGAGGGAGGCCGGAAAGGCAGGGGCGCCACTCAGGATGGTAGGTGGGTGGGTGGGTGTCGGCAGGGGGTGCACTCCCCAACGGAAAAATAAAGTCTCTATGGGTGGTCTTCAGGCAGGGGGAGAAGATGTCTTCGCCTGGGAAAGCTGGAGAAAAGCCCAGGCTCAGCCCCACACCAGGTCTTCGTGATGTACTGAAAAGGCTTCACCTGGGCAGCTCCAGCTAACCCAGGCCAGGCAATGGAAGGGGCTTTTGACACCCCTTGGTCTTCCGGCCCGGTCTTCTTTCCTCCCCCTACCCACAATACAAAGTCTTTGGGGAATGCACCGAATGACACCCCCCTGCAGAAGTTCAAAATAGAAAAGAAGTTGCTCCTACCCTCCTTCCAAGCAGTTGATGTTGAGTGCTGCTCCTCTCCCCTCTCTCCCTCTCCTGGACTGGAGGCCAATTTGGGGAGGCAGTGATGGAAAAGCCTCTCCTGTTGTAAATGCTGGCCTCCTTTTTCCCTCTCCTCCTCTCTCTCCAGGCACCTCGGTAGATGAAGTTGGTAGATGGTTGAAGGTAGTGGTGGCCTGGGGTCTCTCCTTCCCCCCCACACCCTGGTCAAGGCGACCACCACTTTCCACACTGCTGCAGCACAACCTGCTCCACAGAGAGCAAGGTCTGTAATGAGTGTGAGGGTGCCGGTCAGTTCCTTCAGTAACCGCTAGATGGCACCTTCACTGGTTGGTTTCCCTTTGTTAATTGTTACTTGTTTCTCCTCTTTTGGTAAAGCCAAATAAATTGAACAAATAAACTGTAACTAAACCTCTAAAAAAATCTTTAAATAAACCTTAACAAATCAAATTTAAATTTGGTTGTTCAATCCAATTATGCACTCCAGTCCCCGCGGCGCCCACCGGTCACGGAAGTGCTCGAGCGCGCCGGCGGACAACGCGTGCTCCATCTCCAGGGCCACCCGAGCGCGAACATGGCCGCGGAAGAGAGGGAGGCAATCTGGCTGGATGACCCCCTCGACCGCCCGTTGCCTGGACCAATTAATGGCTTTTTTTGCCAGGCCCAGGAGCAGACCCACGAGGAGGTCCTCCAACCTGCCGCTCCCCTCCGCACCGGGTGACCGTAGATCAAGAGTGTGGAACTGAAGTGCAACCAAAAATCGAGGAGCAGCCCCTTCAAATAATGGAAGAGGGGCTGCAACCTCTCACACTCAACATAAACATGAAAAACGGACTCCTCCAGACCGCAGAACAAACAGGCGGTCTGGGAGTCCGTGAACCTATTTAACAATATATTGCACGGGACTGCTCCATGCAACACCCTCCAGGCCAAGTCCCCAATAGAACAAGGGAGGACTCCCGCATAGAGAGCCCTCCATTGGGGACCTCCGCCTCCGCCGGAAGGCAAAACGGCACACCACATCCGGACGGCGGGCGAAGATGACAAAGTGGAAAGTGTGCAGGAGCAGCCCGTACAGGAAACCCCTCCGTGTGGAATGTAAAGACACGGAGGGCATCTCCTCGAGACGGCTCAAGTTGTGAGGCGCCGGTTCCCGAGGGGGGTTTTGGGGCAGGGCGCCGATAAGGAATTCCGTCCAAATGGGGGAAAGCTCGGACGGGATCGCCCCACGCGCTTGAGCCGCCTCGATACACCTCGTGGCGCTGGGGTGCAGCGTCGCTTTCACCGACTTGATGGCATCGACCGCGAGCCGGACGTTGTCCCAAGACATGCGCCGCGCCAACTCCTCCGGCGCCATCCAGCCCGCTCCTCCGCCATCGAGTAGGTCCCCGACTCTAGTCACCTTGCCAGGCACAGCCCTGTGTTCCGCCAGCCACCCGAACTCGCGGACGCGGAGGTGCGGATTCCTGAACAGCGGCTCCCGAAGGACAGCCGCCATTCCTGACGGGGGAGAGCTCCGCCTGGAGGCGACATAGTTCCAAACCCATAGCAGTTCCTGGTAGAAGACAGGCAGCTCCCGCAGGCTGGTACGCCTGCCGCCCACTTCCAAAAACAGGAGCTGCATGTCGTAATTGAGGCCGTGCAGCTGGCGGAAAAAGTACGTCGCCAGCGCACACCATCTCGGAGGATTCTCGACGTACAGGTATCTCTGCAGCATCCAAAGACGGAAAGTCGCAGCCTGGGTGCGGAGGCACACCAACGCCTGACCGCCCTCCCTAAGCGGGAGACTCAGAACCGCGGCAGAGACCCAGTGCATCCTTTTGTCCCAGAAGAAGTCAACGAGCTTCTTCTGTATCTTGGCGACAAACGCAGGGGGAGGGATCAAAGTGACGAACCGGTACCACAACATGGCGGCCACCAGTTGGTTTATGACCATCGCTCGACCCCTGTAGGACAACACTCAGAGCAATCCTGTCCAGCGTCCTAAGCGAGTGGTGACTTTGGCCTCCAACTCTTGCCAGTTCGCCGGCCAGGCGTCCTCGGCAGGGCTGAGGTAGACTCCCAAGTAGAGGAGGTGCGTGGTGCTCCAGGCGAAGGGCCTGAACTCCTCCGGCAGGGAGTCCACCTGCCACTGACCCACCAGGAGTCCAGAACATTTCTCCCAGTTGATCTTGGCGGAGGATGCGTCCGAGTAAATCTGCTGGCATTCCCGCATCCTCCGCAAGTCAGCGGGATCCGTGACCATGAGGAGCATGTCATCGGTGTAAGCCGAGAGGACCACCTCCACGCCCGGCCGTTGCAGAGCCAGTCCCGTCAACCTCTTCCGCAAGAGGCGCAGGAAAGGCTCTACGCAAACGGCATATAACTGGCCGGACATGGGGCATCCCTGACACACCCCCCTCCCGAAGCGAAGGGGCGCCGTCAAGGACCCGTTAACTTTAATCAGACACTCTGCGACAGCGTACAGAAGTCGGATCCGGGCGACAAAATGCGTCCCGAACCCGAATGCGCGCAGAGTCCTGAAGAGATACTCGTGATCCACCCTGTCGAACGCCTTCTCCTGATCCAGGGAAAGGAAGGCGACTGACAGACCAGCCCTCTGGGAATGGTGGACCAGGTCCCGGACCAGATGGATGTTATCGTGGATGGTCCGGCCCGGGACCATGTAGGACTGGTCGGGGTGGATCATGTGGGCCAGCACGGCGCCTAGGCGAGCTGACATAGCCCTGGCAAAAATTTTATAGTCCGTGCTGAGGAGGGAGACCGGGCGCCAGTTCTTAAGGAGGCGGAGATCGCCCTTCTTAGGCAGCAGGACAATAACCGCCCTGCGCCAAGAGAGGGGCATCTCCCTGGTCGCCAAACTTTCCCCCAGGACCCGCGCATAGTTGCCCCCCAAGACGTCCCAGAACGCCCTGTGGAACTCCACGGTCAGCCCGTCCAGCCCCGGGGACTTTCCCCTGGAGAGCTGGCGGAGGGCGCCGGTCAGCTCCTCCAGACTCAGAGGAGCGTCCAATTTTTCGGCGCCCTCCAGGCCTACCTTCGGCAGGTCCTCCCACAAAACTCTGCGCGCAGCCTCGCTGCACGGATCCGGAGAGAACAGAGCCCCGTAATAGGCGCGGGCCTCCGCGCTGATTCCCTCCGGATCCGAGACCAGAGATCCGTCGTCGGCCAGCAGCCCCAAGAGCTGCTTACGGACCCCCTGTCTTTTTTCCAGCGAGTAGAAGAAGGGGGAGCCGCGGTCCAGGTCCCGCAGGAACTGGATCCGTGACCTCACGTACGCGCCTCGGGACCCGACAAGCTACAGGTCCTTCAGCGCGCCCTTCTTCTCTTCGTACACCATCCGCAGGGCCGGGTCCTTGAAGACTTGACCGAGACGGGACTCCAGGTCGAGCACCTCCTTCTCCAACCGCCCGACCCGGGCCTCCCGCCTCTTGGTCGACCCCTTCGCGTACTCCTGACAGAAGAGATGGACGTGAGCTTTGCCCACGTCCCACCATAGCCTCAAGGAGGGGAAGCCCCCCCGTTTCCTTCTCCAGTCGGCCCAGAACCGGCGAAACGAATCCCGGAACTGCGCATCCTCCAGCAGCCGGTTATTAAAATGCCAGTACGCGGACACCCCCGTGCGCGCAGCAGAGCGAGCTCCGCCCACACCTGGTGGTGGTCTGTGCATGGCACCGGCCGCATGGAAGCTGCCGGACCGCAGGAGACGTACGCCCGGGAAATATAAAGGCGGTCGATTCTGGACCATCCTCCTCCAGACCTCACGCTGGTGAAGGCGCTGGAGTCGGGGTGGAGATGTCGCCAGACGTCCACCAAGTCGAAGGACCCAACCAGGTCCCTCAACTTCTCCATCGCCGCCGGGCATCGCTGGGGGGCCGAACGGTCCCTCGCCTCGAGGGTGCAGTTAAAATCCCCCCCCGAGGATGATGCACTCGCCCGCGTCGATGGAGCCCAGAAGAGCGGACACTTCTTCAAAGAAGCGCACTTGCTGCGCACCGGCCTGAGGGGCGTACACGTTCACTAGATGGAGCGGCACGCCCCCCAGGCGCACAGTGACCTGGAGCAAGTGGCCCGGCACGAGCTCCTTGACCCCCAAGATCTCCGGCTGAAAATGCGGGGCCAGCAAGATAGCCACCCCGCTGGAAACGCTGGAGAGGTGACTCATGCTGACCCCTCCTTGCCACTCCAGGAGCCACGTGGCTTCGTCTCCCGGAATGGTGTGGGTTTCTTGCAGGAAGCACACCGCATACTTCCCGTCCCGAAGGACCGAAAGGTTATTAAATCTGCGGCGAGCCTCCCTGCTGCCGTTGATGTTGAGGCTGGCTATGGTTATCTTCATCTCAGAAGCATAGTGCAACCTCTACCTACAACTAACGGGGGGAGGGAGCGCAGCCGCTAGTCGACCGCCACTCCCTCAGGAGCCCAGTGAGGAACGACCTGAGCTGACGCAGCTCGAGCGGGCTCACGTCCGCGTCCGCGCCCACGGGCCTGATGGCGGCGCGGACCGACCCGATGAGCAGCGCCAGCTCCGACCACCTGGTGAGGGCCAGCTGGGTCTTATTCTGACGACCGTGGCGCACGGCCACAAAATCCCGGCGTTCCCTGACGGGAATGAGGGGAGACTCGGCGAGGGGTACGGGGTCATCCATCGCCTCGTCGGCGATGGAATCCAAATCGTCCTCCATGCCCATCACCGAGTCCCCATCCTCCTCCGGTGGGTCGTCGCCGGCGGCCGACCCGTCCGTCGCGCAGTGCGCAGCGAACGGCTCGGCCGCAACAGCCGGCCCCGCCTCTGCCCGGACCCCACCCCCAGGATCGATGGCAGAGGAATCCTCCCTGGGCTCCTCTGGGGGCGCCGGGCCAGAAGACGGCGGCGGTTCGAAGCCCCCCTCCGCCTCAGACACCTCAGACGCCGGAGGAATCGGGGAAAACACAAAACCCAACTCCTCCAAGACGTCCGACGCCGGAGACACAGTCAGAGGGCCCTCCTCTTCCGCGCCACCGGCCTCCGATCCAGCAGATGGGGTGTCCTTAACTAAACCCTCGACCAGGTCGAGCAGCCTCTGGGAAATGCCCGGGTCGCTTTGGGCGAGCTCACTTTCACCAAACTCGCCGGACCCAGACCCCAGGCCGCCCGACCCGTCGAGGGGTAATGGCACCGAGAGACAATCTACATCTGCCGCGGGTTGTTCCGCGACCCCCCTCACGGGCAGGGTCTCGTCCCCATCCCCAGGAGGCGCGTGCTGGACAGACACATCTGCCTCAGCCTCCCGAGGGACAAGTGACCCCTGCCGAATGCCGGAGATGGTGACAGCGGAGGGGGGGGGCGCAGTACCCGCGGTGGGCGATGACTCCCCCAGTCCTGAGGGACCTTCCTCCTCCCGGTCCTCCTCCTCGTCCAGGGGGTCGCGCCTTCTTTTTAGCGCGGAGGGAGCGAGGGAGACCTCCATGCCTGCAGGGGCCTCCTCCTCTGCTCCCTCCGGCGGGGCAGGTTCATCGGGTTCCTCGGGCCCAAGCCCGGCCGCAGGTATTAATGTTTCCGCCTCGGCGGCGGCGGCCACAGGCTCGGGCACGCGGCCCCTCCCACCCTCGTCTGCCCCGACAAACTCTGCAATGCGCGCGGGTGTCAGGGGATCTAAGTCCAGGGGCTCGCTGTCCGCGGGGGGACCCACCCTGAAACGTTTGGATTTCCCCCGCGCCTTCTTTCCGCCCGGACGGGCTCCCTCTCCCCCGCCGGAGGCCTTGATGACATCGGCCTCCGACGACGACCGCGCATCAGTTGTTCGAGGGGCGCAGCCAGACCCGGGGAGAGGAGCGGTGGCGGCGCCAGCCTCGGCCACGCCAGACGATCTGGCGGCCTTGGAGGCGGGGCAGTTCTTTCTAATGTGCCCCACCTCCTTACAGGCGTGGCACCGCACACCGTCCGACGTCCAAAAAGCGCGGTAGGCGGTCCCCTCATGGAGGACGACAAAAGCCCCGTCGGTGTCCTCCTCCCGCGCCAGCTGGATGTAGACCTGGCGCCGGAAGGAGAAGACGTGCCGAAGGCTGGCTTCCCAGCAGCCGAGCGGGATAGGCGCAATCCCCGACCTCACCTCCCCAAGTTGATGCAAGTGGGGGAGGAGGAGCTCACCAGGAATGTCGGGCGGGACGTTAGAAATAACGATCCTCCTCGCGGTGGCCTCGAAAGGATCCACCGCCAGGAAGGTCCTGCCCACAGTGAGCCCCTTTGTGATGGCCAGGGACACCGCCCGCTCCGACCCCAGGAAGAACACAGCCTTCCCGTACATTTTTGAGGCGGCAAGGATGGCTGAAGGGCCGACAACCCCAGCCATGGCCTTAACGCACGCCTCAATTGTCATATTGGGGTGGGTGTAGCTCTTCACCCCAAGCTTTTTGGTGATAAGTTTAAAAGGTGACGGGGCAGCAGGAGAAGTGAGAGCGGATGTGGCTGTGGCTACCACTCTCGCGTACGACCTGGCTGACCCCGCCACCGGCGAAGATGTACTCGCCATTATGGGGTGGTTCTCTTTTTTAAAAAGAAAGAGCTACACTCACCCCAAGTCACAGGCCTGAAGGTGTTAAAAGGCCTCAGGTTTTTTTTTTAAGTCTTCCCTTGAGCAGAGGGAGCTGTTAAACTAAAGGCCCGCCTCTCCCCGCAAAGGCAGGGGCGCCACTCAGGCTGGTAGGTGGGTGGGTGGGCGTCGGCAGGGGTGCACTCCCCGATGGAAAAATAAAGTCTCTGTGGGTGGTCTTCAGGCAGGGGGAGAAGATGTCTTCGCCTGGGAAAGCTGGAGAAAAGCCCAGACTCAGCCCCACACCAGGTCTTCGCAATGTACTGAAGAAGGCTTCACCTGGGCAGCTCCAGCTAACCCAGGCTTGGCAATGGAAGGGGCTTTTGACACCCCTTGGTCTTCCGGCCCGGTCTTCTTTCCTCCCCCTACCCACAATACAAAGTCTTTGGGGAATGCACCGAATGACACCCCCCTGCAGAAGTTCAAATAGAAAGGAAGTTGATCCTACCCTCCTTCCAAGCAGTTGATGTTAAGCGCTGCTCCTCTCCCCTCTCTCCTGGAATGGAGGCCAATTTGGGGAGGCAGTGATGGAAAGGCCTCTCCTGGTGTAAATGCTGGCCTCCTTTTTCCCTCTCCTCCTCTCTCCCCAGGCACCTCGGTAGATGATGTTAGTAGATGGTTGATGGTGGTGGTGGTGGTGGTGGCCTGGGGTCTCTCCTTCCCCTCCACTCCCAGGTCAAGGCGACCACCACTTCCCACACAGCTGCTGCAGCACAACCTGCTCCACAGAGAGCAAGGTCTGTAATGAGTGTGAGGGTGCCGGTCAGTTGCTTCAGTAACCCCTAGTTGGCACCTTCACTGGTTGGTTTCCCTTTGCTAATTGTTACTTGTTTCTCCTGTTTATTACTTAACTGCCTTTTATTAGGTTTATATTGGTTTCACCTGTTTTTGTTTGTATTTAAGTTCTGTGGTTTCTTCCCTCTGGGCTCAGTCCTGACAAGGGAGTTAGTCTTGACAAGGTGCTCTGTTTCGACAAGTCATTTGCCTATGTGGTAGCTTGCCTTGACAAGCCAGTTGCCTTAGTGGTTGCTTGTCTTGAGCTCCTATGTCTATAACTGTTTATCTGTGTTATGTTTTGCTTGTATTAAGTTCTGTGGTTTTTCCCTTTGTTCTCGGTCTTGACAAGGTGCTGATAAGGTGCTCAGTTTGGACAAGCCGGTTGCCCTGTGGCAGCTTGTCTCGAGCTCAGTCTGGACAAGCCGGTTGCCTCACGGTAGCTTGTCTTGAGTTCCTATCTTGACTAGCCATTTGCCTATGTGGTAGCTTGTCTAGAGCTCCTGGCCTAGAAATTCAGTTGGCGCCGCGCCAGGGCTTTAGCGCCGGAAATTAGCGCCGGCGCTAAGTCCCCCTGCGCGCGCCAAAAATTCAGTAGCGCCGCGCCCAAACGGCTGCCGGCGCTACAGGAGGGTGTCAGCGCCTCGAAATGGGGGCTGACTGCCGCATTGCGGCGCAATTCCGGCGCTGCGGCACCCGATGCGGTGCGGCAGGCTGGGGAAGTGCAGGCCTCCTCCTTCAGTTAAGGAGGAGCTGCCTGCACCCGCCCGCTGGCCGTTGAAATCTTGAAAAAATGAGCCCGGCACCTCGGAGAAGTGCCGGGCTCGCAGGCCAGACGCATCTGTTCCGCGGGGGGGGGTGGAGGAGTCCGGGGAGGGAGGTGCGGGCAGGCGGCCGGCGGGAAAGCGGCCGGCTGCCCGCGCGACCTTAATGCGCCGGCGCTAACTCGCGTAGGACTCTGCTGAAACATGGTTAGTTGCGGCTGCCACAGGCGAGGCGGCCGCAACTCAGAATTTCGGCGTTGGGGCCCGTCACCACGGCAACCGGGACGCTGCGCACACCGATGACGTCATCGGTGCCGATGCAGCACAACCGGTCTAACGCCGATGGCAGGGCCCCACTGAATTTACAAACCGGCCATAACTCCGGCGCTAGGCCCTCTAGCGCCTCAAATGGGGCGCTAACCCTACTGAATTTTCAGCCCCCTATGTTTTGTAACTGTTTACCTGTGTGATTCTAGTAAGTACTGTTATTTAAGACTGCATATCTGCTTCTCGCCTCATCTGTCTGCACTTGGGTCCAGAACCAGCCTCGCCCGGAAAGCACGGCCCCATTTCTACACGGCCCCGTGACAGCCACACTGACAGGGAGGGAGAGAGAGTAAAGCAGGGAAAGATGGGGGAGGGAGAGAGAGGGAAAGAGTGAGGGGGTGGGACAGGGAGGGAGAGCTTACCTTCTTCCATCCTTTGCAGGGGTCCATCGGGCCACCTTCCCCCTGTCTCACTCTCTTCTTCCCCCCCCCGTCTCTCTCTTTTTCCCCCCCCCCACCGTCTCTCTCTTTCCCCCCCCCCGTCTCGCTCTTCTTCCCCCCCACCCCCGGTCGCTCTCCCTTCCCCCCCCCCCTGGTCGCTCTCCCTTCCCCCCCCCCCACCCCCCGGTCGCTGTCCCTTCCCTTCCCCCCCCCCGGTCGCTCTCCCTCCCCCCCCCCGGTCACCCTCACTTCCCCCCCCGCCTGTCGCTCTCCCTCCCCCCCTCTCTCTCCCTTCCCCCCTCTCCCTTCCCCCCCTCTCTCCCTTCCCCCCTCTCTCCCTTCCCCCCCTCTCTCCCTTCCCCCTCTCTCCCTTCCCCCCTCTCTCCCTTCCCCCCTCTTTCCCTTCCCCCCTCTCTCCCTTCCCCCCTCTCTCCCCTTCCCCCTCTCTCCCTTCCCCTCTCTCCCTTCCCCCTCTCTCCCTTCCCCCCTCTCTCCCTTCCCCTCCTCTCTCCCTTCCCCCCTCTCTCCCTTCCCGCTCTCTCCCTTCCCCCTCTCTCCCTTCCCCCTCTCTCCCTTCCCCCCTCTCTCCCTTCCCCCTCCTCCTCCTTTCCCCCCCTCTCCCTTCCCCCTCTCTCCATTCCCCCCTCTCTCCCTTCCCCCTCTCTCCCTTCCCCCTCTCTCCTTCCCCCCTCTCTCCCTTCCCCCCTCTCTCCCTTCCCCCCTCTCTCCCTTCCCCCCCTCTCTCCCTTCCCCCCCTCTCTCCCTTCCCCCCCTCTCTCCCTTCCCCCCTCTCTCCCTTCCCCCCTCTCTCCCTTCCCCCCCTCTCTCCCTTCCCCCTCTCTCCCTTCCCCCCCTCTCCCTTCCTCCCCACCTCTCCCTTCCCCCCCGCCTCTCCCTTCCCCCCGCCTCTCCCTTCCCCCCGCCTCTCCCTTCCCCCCCGCCTCTCCCTTCCCCCCCGCCTCTCTCTTCCCCCCCGCCTCTCCCTTCCCCCCCGCCTCTCCCTTCCCCCCGCCTCTCCCTTCCCCCCCGCCTCTCCTTCCCCCCCGCCTCTCCCTTCCCCCCCACCTCTCCTTCCCCCCCGCCTCTCCCTTCCCCCCCGCCTCTCCCTTCCCTCCCCCCCGCCTCTCCCTTCCCTCCCCCCCGCCTCTCCCTTCCCTCCCCCGCCTCTCCCTTCCCTCCCCCCCGCCTCTCCCTTCCCTCCCCCCCGCCTCTCCCTTCCCTCCCCCCCGCCTCTCCCTTCCCCCCCGCCTCTCCCTTCCCCCCCGCCTCTCCCTTCCCCCCCGCCTCTCCCTTCCCCCCACCTCTCCCTTCCCCCCCGCCTCTCCCTTCCCTCCCCCCCGCCTCTCCCTTCCCTCCCCCCCGCCTCTCCCTTCCCTCCCCCCGCCTCTCCCTTCCCTCCCCCCCACCTCTCCCTTCCCTCCCCCGCCTCTCCCTTCCCTCCCCGCCGTCTCTCCCTTCCCCCCCGCCTCTCCCTTCCCTCCCCCCCCGCCTCTCCCTTCCCTCCCCCCGCCTCTCCCTTCCCTCCCCCCCACCTCTCCCTTCCCTCCCCGCCGTCTCTCCCTTCCTCCCCGCCGTCTCTCCCGTCCCTCCCCCGTCTCTCCCTTCCCTCCCCCCCGTCTCTCCCTTCCCTCCCCCCCGTCTCTCCCTTCCCTCCCCCCCCGTCTCTCCCTTCCCTCCCCCCCCCGTCTCTCCCTCCCCCCCCCCGGCTGCGCGCTCTTCCCCCCCTTCCCCCCCCAGTCGCGCCCGCTCTCTTCCCCCTCCCAGTCGCGCCCGCTCTCTTCCCCCCCAGTCGCGCCCGCTCTCTTCCCCCCCAGTCGCGCCCGCTCTCTTCCCCCCCAGTCGCGCCCGCTCTCTTCCCCCCCAGTCGCGCCCGCTCTCTTCCCCCCCGAGTCGTGCCCGCTCTCTTCCCCCCCCAGTCGCGCCCGCTCTCTTCCCCCCCAGTCGCGCCCGCTCTCTTCCCCCCCCAGTCGCGCCTGCTCTCTTTCCCCCCCAGTCGCGCCCGCTCTCTTCCCCCCCAGTCGCGCCCGCTCTCTTCCTCCCCAGTCGCGCCTGCTCTCTTCCCCCCCCAGTCGCGCCCGCTCTCTTCCCACCCAGTCGCGCCCGCTCTCTTCCCCCCCCGCCAGTCGCGCCCGCTCTCTTCCCCCCCCAGTCGCGCCCGCTCTCTTCCCCCCCCAGTCACGCCCGCTCTCTTCCCCCCCCAGTCGGGCCCGCTCTCTTCCCCCCCCAGTCGCGCCCGCTCTCTTCCCCCCCAGTCGCGCCCTCTCTCTTCCCCCCGCATTCGCGCCCGCTCTCTTCCCCCCCAGTCGCGCCCGCTATCTTCCCCCCCAGTCGCGCCCGCTCTCTTCCGCCCCCCAGTCGCGCCCGCTCTCTTCCCCCCCCAGTCGCGCCCGCTATCTTCCCCCCCCAGTCGCGCCCGCTCTCTTCCCCCCCCAGTCGCGCCCGCACTCTTCCCCCCCCAGTCGCGCCCGCTCTCTTCCCCCCCAGTCGCGCCCGCTCTCTTCCCCCCCCAGTCGCGCCCGCTCTCTCCCCCCCCAGTCGCGCCCGCTCTCTTCCCCCCCCAGTCGCGCCCGCTCTCTTCCCCCCCAGTCGCGCCCGCTCTTTTCCCCCCCCAGTCGCGCCCGCTCTCTTCCCCCCCAGTCGCGCCCGCTCTCTTCCCCCCCAGTCGCGCCCGCTCTCTTCCCCCCCGCCGCGCCCGCTCTCTTCCCCCCGCCGCGCCCACTCTCTTCCCCCCCAGTCGCGCCCGCTCGCTTCCCCCCCAGTCGCGCCCGCTCTCTTCCCCCCCAGTCGCGCCCGCTCTCTTCACCCCCAGTCGCGCCCGCTCTCTTCCCCCCCAGTCACGCCCGCTCTCTTCCCCCCTCAGTCGCGCCCGCTCTCTTCCCCCCGTCGCGCCCGCTCTCTTCCCCCCCCAGTCGCGCCCGCTCTCTTCCCCCCCAGTCGCGCCCGCTCTCTTCCCCCCCCAGTCGCGCCCGCTCTCTTCCCTCCCAGTCGCGCCCGCTCTCTCCCCCCCCAGTCGCGCCCGCTCTCTTCCCCCCCCAGTCGCGCCCGCTCTCTTCCCCCCCCAGTCGCGCCCGCTCTTTCCCCCCCCAGTCGCGCCCGCTCTCGTCCCCCCCCCAGTCGCGCCCGCTCTCTTCCCTCCCCCCCCCCAGTCGCGCCCGCTCTCTTCCAACAACAACATGCCCTCGAAAAAGCCTCGGCACCGCCGTGCACTCGAGCTAGTATAATATACATATAATCTTTTCTTAGATTCAGTGGTCACTGGTTGTCCCTCTGCTTATGGCAAGCTGTAACATAGTTTGCCGCTAAAGTTACACATTTTCTCTGTTCCCCTAATAGATATGGGAGTTTTTGGTGGTCATTCACATTTTTGAATTCAGGGCATATTTTTATGAATTTTGGGTAGAAATTCCCCCTTATGTCCTGATAGTTTCCACAAGTTGTGGGGAATTGCATCTCTGTCTCCTCCACTCCCTGACTGCAGTGAGAGCATAGCCTGTCCTCTCTTGGCAGCCAGGTCTGCCTGTGTCTGCCTTTTTCGATGGCCAGGCTATGCTCACTAAGTCTCTCTCTCTCTTTCTCTCTCTCTCGGTCTCTCTCTCTCTCGGTCTCTCTCTCTCTCGGTCTCGGTCTCTCGCTCTCGGTCTCTCGCTCTCGGTCTCTCGCGCTCTCGGTCTCTCGCTCTCTCGCTCTCGGTCTCGCTCTCTCGCTCTCTCGCTCTTGCTCTCTCGGTCTCTCGCTCTCTCGCTCTCTCGCTCTTGCTCTCTCGGTCTCTCGCTCTCTCGCTCTCGCTCTCGGTCTCGCTCTCTCGCTCTCTCGCTCTTGCTCTCTCGGTCTCTCGCTCTCTCGCTCTCTCGCTCTCTCGGTCTCTCGCTCTCTCGCTCGCTCTCTCTCGCTCTCTCGCTCTCGGTCTCTCGCTCTCGGTCTCTCGCTCTCGCTCTCTCACTCTCGGTCTCTCGCTCTCGGCCTCTCGCTCTCTCGCTCTCTCGGTCTCTCGGTCTCGGTCTCGGTCTCTCGCTCTCGGTCTCGGTCTCTCGCTCTCGGTCTCTCGCTCTCGGTCTCTCGGTCTCTCGCTCTCTCGCTCTCTCTCGCTCTCGGTCTCTCGCTCTCGCTCTCTTGCTCTCTCGCTCTCTCGCTCTCGGGCTCTCGCTCTCGGTCTCTCGCTCTCTCGCTCTCGCTCTCTCTCGGTCTCTCGCTCTCGCTCTCTCGCTCTCTCGGTCTCTCGCTCTCTCGCTCTCGCTCTCTCGCTCTCGCTCGCTCTCTCGCTCTCTCGGTCTCTCGCTCTCTCGGTCTCTCGCTCTCTCGCTCTCTCACTCTCGCTCTCTCGCTCTCTCGCTCTCGCTCTCGGTCTCTCGGTCTCTCGCTCTCTCGCTCTCTCGGTCTCTCGGTCTCTCGGTCTCGGTCTCGCTCTCGCTCTCTCGCTCTCTCGCTCTCTCGTTCTCTCGCGCTCTCGCGCTCTCGCTCTCTCGGTCTCTCGCTCTCACGGTCTCTCGCTCTCTCGGTCTCTCGGTCTCTCGCTCTCGCTCTCTCGCTCTCGCTCTCGGTCTCTCGCTCTCTCGCTCTCTCGCTCTCTCGCTCGCTCGGTCTCTCGCTCTCTCGCTCTCGCTCTCTCGGTCTCTCGGTCTCGCTCTCTCGCTCTCTCGTTCTCTCGGGCTCTCTCGCTCTCGCTCTCTCGGTCTCTCGGTCTCGGGCTCGCTCTCTCGCTCTCTCGCTCTCTCGTACTCTCGCGCTCTCGCTCTCTCGCTCTCTCGGTCTCTCGCTCTCACTCTCTCGCTCGCTCTCGCTCTCTCGCTCTCTCGGTCTCTCGGTCTCAGTCTCGCTCTCTCGCTCTCTCGCTCTCTCGTTCTCTCGCGCTCTCTCGCTCTCGGTCTCGCTCTCTCGCTCTCGCTCTCTCGCTCTCGCTCTCTCGCTCTCTCGTTCTCTCGCTCTCTCATTCTCTCGTTCTCTCACGCTCTCGCTCTCGCGCTCTCTCACTCTCGCTCTCTCGGTCTCGCTCTCGCTCTCTCGCTCTCTCGCTCTCGCTCTCTCGCTCTCGCTCTCTCGCTCTCGTGCTCTCGCTCTCTCGCTCTCGCGCTCTCTCCCTCTCGCTCTCGCTCTCTTGCTCTCTCGCTCTCGCTCTCTCGCTCTCGTGCTCTCGCTCTCTCGCTCTTGTGCTCTCTCGCTCTCTCGCTCTCGCTCTCTCTCGCTCTCTCGCTCTCGCTCTCTCGCTCTCGCGCTCTCTCGCTCTCGGTCTCTCGCTCTCGCGCTCTCGCTCTCGCTCTCTCGCTCTCTCTCGCTCTCTCGCTCTCTCGGTCTCTCGCTCTCTCGCTTGCTCTCTCGCTCTCGGTATCTCGCACTCTCGCTCTCTCTCTCTCGGTCTCTCGCTCTCTCACTCTCGCTGTCTCGCTCTCGCTCTCTCGGTCTCTCGCTCTCTCGGTCTTTCGCTCTCTCGCTCTCTCGCTCTCTCGGTCTCTCGCTCTCTCGCTCTCGATCTCTCGCTCTCTCGCTCTCTCGCTCTCGCTCTCTCGGTCTCTCGCTCTCTCGGTCTCTCGCTCTCTCGCTCTCTCGCTCTCGCTCTCTCGCTCTCTCGCTCTCGCTCTCGATCTCTCGCTCTCTCGGTCTCTCGCTCTCTCGGTCTCGGTCTCTCGCTCTCGGTCTCTCGCTCTCGCTCTCTCTCTCTCGGTCTCTCGCTCTCTCGGTCTCTCGATCTCTCGCTCTCGCTCTCTCGCTCTCTCGGTCTCGCTCTCTCACTCTCTCGCTCTCTCACTCTCTCGCTCTCTCGCTCTCTCGGTCTCGCTCTCTCGCTCTCGCTCTCGCGCTCTCTCGCTCTCGCTCTCGCGCTCTCTCGTTCTCTCGCTCTCGGCCTCTCGCGCTCTCGCTCTCGCGCTCTCGCTCTCTCGCTCTCTCTCTCTCGCTCTCTCGATCTCTCGGTCTCTCGCTCTCACTCTCTCGCTTGCTCTCTCGCTCTCGGTCTATCGTGCTCTCGGTCTCTCGGTCTCTCGCTCTCTAGCTCTCTCGATCTCAGTCTCTCGCGCTCTCGCTCTCGCTCTCTCGCTCTCGCTCTCTCGGTCTCGCTCTCTCGCTCTCTCGGTCTCTCGCTCTCTCGCTCACTCTCTCTCGCTCTCTCTCGCTCTCTCGCTCTCGGTCTCTCGCTCTCTCGGTCTCTCGGTCTCTCGCTCTCGCTCTCTCGCTCTCGGTCTCGCTCTCTCGGTCTCTCGCTCTCTCGCTCTCTTGCTCTCGGTCTCTCGCTCTCGCTCTCGCTCTCTCGCTCTCGGTCTCTCTCTCTCGCTCTCTCGCTCTCGGTCTCTCGATCTCGGTCTCTGTCTCTCGCTCTCGGTCTCTCGCTCTCGCTCTCTCGCTCTCGGTCTCTCGCTCTCGGTCTCTCGCTCTCTTGCTCTCTCAGTCTCTCGGTCTCGGTCTCGGTCTCTCGCTCTCGGTCTCTCGCTCTCGGTCTCTCGCTCTCGGTCTCTCTCTCTCGCTCTCTCGCTCTCTCTCGCTCTCGGTCTCTCGCTCTCGCTCTCTCGCTCTCTCGCTCTCTCGCTCTCGCTCTCTCGCTCTCGCTCTCGGTCTCTCGCTCTCGCTCTCTCTCTCGGTCTCTCGCTCTCGCTCTCTCGCTCTCTCGGTCTCTCGCTCTCGGTCTCTCACTCTCTCGCTCTCGCTCGCTCTCTCGCTCTCTCGGTCTGTCGCTCTCAGTCTCTCGCTCTCTCGGTCTCTCGCTCTCGCTCTCTCGCTCGCTCTCGCTCTCTCGCTCTCTCGCTCTCGCTCTCTCGCTCTCGGTCTCTCGGTCTCTCGCCCTCACGCTCTCTCGGTCTCTCGCTCTGGGTCTCTCGCTCTCTCGCTCTCTCGGTCTCTCGGTCTCTCGCTCTCGCTCTCTCGCTCTCTCGCTCTCTCGTTCTCTCGCGCTCTCGCGCTCTCGCTCACTCGGTCTCTCGGTCTCGGTCTCGCTCTCTCCCTCTCGCTCTCGCTCTCTCGCTCTCGCTCTGTCGCTCTCTCGCTCTCTCGTTCTCTCGTTCTCTCGCGCTCTCGCGCTCTCGCTCTCTCGGTCTCTCGCTCTCGCTCTCTCGCTCTCGCTCTCTCGCTCTCTCGCTCTCTCATTCTCTCGTTCTCTCGCGCTCTCGCTCTCTTGGTCTCTCGCTCTCTCGGTCTCTCGCTCTCGCTGTCTCGCTCTCTCGCTCGCTCTCGCTCTCTCGCTCTCTCGCTCTCGCTCTCTCGCTCTCGCTCTCGGTCTCTCGCTCTCTCGCTCTCTCGCTCTCTCGGTCTCTCGGTCTCTCGCTCTCGCTCTCTCAGTCTCTCGGTCTCGCTCTCTCGCTCTCTCGCTCTCTCGTTCTCTCGCGCTCTCTCGCTCTCTCAGTCTCTCGGTCTCGGTCTCGCTCTCTCGCTCTCGCTCTCGCTCTCTCGCTCTCGCTCTCGCTCTCTCGCTCTCGCTCTCTCGCTCTCTCGCTCTCTCGTTCTCTCGTTCTCTCGCGCTCTCGCGCTCTCGCTCTCTCAGTCTCTCGCTCTCTCGGTCTCTCGCTCTCGCTGTCTCTCGCTCTCGCTGTCTCGCTCTCTCGCTCGCTCTCGCTCTCTCGCTCTCTCGCTCTCGCTCTCTCGCTCTCGCTCTCGGTCTCTCGCTCTCTCGCTCTCTCGGTCTCTCGCTCTCTCGCTCTCGCTCTCTCAGTCTCTCGGTCTCGCTCTCTCGCTCTCTCGCTCTCTCGTTCTCTCGCGCTCTCTCGCTCTCTCGGTCTCTCGGTCTCGGTCTCGCTCTCTCGCTCTCTCGCTCTCGCTCTCTCGCGCTCTCGCGCTCTCGCTCTCTCGCTCTCACGGTCTCTCGCTCTCGCTCTCTCGCTCGCTCTCGCTCTCTCGCTCTCTCGGTCTCTCGGTCTCTCGGTCTCGGTCTCGCTCTCTCGCTCTCTCGCTCTCTCGTTCTCCCGCGCTCTCTCGCTCTCGGTCTCGCTCTCTCGCTCTCGCTCTCTCGCTCTCTCGCTCTCGCTCTCTCGTTCTCTCGTTCTCTCGTTCTCTCGCTCTCTCGTTCTCTCGTTCTCTCATTCTCTCTCGCTCTCACGCTCTCGCTCTCTCGCTCTCTCACTCTCGTTCTCTCGGTCTCGCTCTCTCGGTCTCGCTCTCGCTCTCTCGCTCTCTCGCTCTCGCTCTCTCGCTCTCGCTCTCTCGCTCTCGTGCTCTCGCTCTCTCGCTCTTGCTCTCTCTCCCTCTCGCTCTCGCTCTCTTGCTCTCTCGCTCTCGCTCTCTCGCTCTCGTGCTCTCGCTCTCTCGCTCTTGTGCTCTCTCGCTCTCTCGCTCTCGCTCTCTCTCGCTCTCTCGCTCTCGCTCTCTCGCTCTCGCGCTCTCTCGCTCTCTGGCTCTCGGTCTCTCGCTCTCGCTCTCGCTCTCGCTCTCTCGCTCTCTCTCGCTCTCTCGCTCTCTCGGTCTCTCGCTCTCTCGCTTGCTCTCTCGCTCTCGGTATCTCGCGCTCTCGCTCTCTCTCTCTCGCTCTCTCGCTCTCTCGGTCTCTCGCTCTCTCGCTTGCTCTCTTGCTCTCGGTCTCGCTCTCTCGCTCTCTCGCTCTCTCGCTCTCGCTCTCTCGGTCTCTCGGTCTCGCTCTCTCGCTCTCGGTCTCTCACTCTCTCGGTCTCTCGCTCTCTCGGTCTCGCTCTCTCGCTCTCT
The DNA here is from genome assembly GCF_052327205.1 of Somniosus microcephalus. Lineage (NCBI taxonomy): Eukaryota > Metazoa > Chordata > Chondrichthyes > Squaliformes > Somniosidae > Somniosus > Somniosus microcephalus. The sequence continues at coordinate 179,751,310 of NC_140996.1, read as the reverse complement.
CGCTCTCTCGCTCTCGCTCTCTCAGTCTCTCGCTCTCGGTCTCTCGCTCTCTCGCTCTCTCACTCGCTCTTTGTCTCTCGCTCTCTCGCTCTCGCTGTCTCGCACTCTCGCTCTCGATCTCGCTCTCTTGCTCTCTCGCTCTCTCGGTCTCTCGCTCTTGGTCTCTCGGTCTCTCTCTCTTGGTCTCTCGCTCTCGGTCTCTCGCTCTCTCGGTCTCTCGCTCTCGGTCTCTCGCTCTCTCACTCTCGCTGTCTCGCTCTCGCTCTCTCGGTCTCTCGCTCTCTCGGTCCTTCGCTCTCTCGCTCTCTCGCTCTCTCGGTCTCTCGCTCTCTCGCTCTTGATCTCTCGCTCTCTCGCTCTCTCGCTCTCTCGCTCTCGCTCTCTCGGTCTCTCGCTCTCTCGCTCTCTCGCCCTCGCTCTCGGTCTCTCGCTCTCTCGGTCTCTCGCTCTCTCGGTCTCGGTCTCTCACTCTCGGTCTCTCGCTCTCGCTCTCTCTCTCTCGGTCTCTCGCTCTCTCGGTCTCTCGATCTCTCGCTCTCGCTCTCTCGCTCTCTCGGTCTCGCTCTCTCACTCTCTCGCTCTCTCACTCTCTCGCTCTCTCGCTCTCTCGGTCTCGCTCTCTTGCTCTCGCTCTCGCGCTCTCTCGCTCTCACGCTCTCTCGTTCTCTCGCTCTCGGTCTCTCGCGCTCTCGCTCTCGCGCTCTCGCTCTCTCGCTCTCTCTCTCTCGCTCTCTCGCTCTCTCGATCTCTCGGTCTCTCGCTCTCACTCTCTCGCTTGCTCTCTCGCTCTCGGTCTATCGTGCTCTCGGTCTCTCGGTCTCTCGCTCTCTAGCTCTCTCGCTCTCAGTCTCTCGCTCTCTCGCTCTCGCTCTCTCGGTCTCGCTCTCTCGCTCTCTCGGTCTCTCGCTCTCTCGCTCTCTCGCTCGCTCTCTCTCGCTCTCTCTCGCTCTCTCGCTCTCGGTCTCTCGCTCACTCGGTCTCTCGGTCTCTCGCTCTCGCTCTCTTGCTCTCGGTCTCGCTCTCTCGGTCTCTCGCTCTCTCGCTCTCTTGCTCTCGGTCTCTCGCTCTCGGTCTCGCTCTCTCGCTCTCGGTCTCTCTCTCTCGCTCTCTCGCTCTCGGTCTCTCGCTCTCGGTCTCTGTCTCTCGCTCTCTGTCTCTCGCTCTCGCTCTCTCGCTCTCGGTCTCTCGCTCTCGGTCTCTCGCTCTCTTGCTCTCTCAGTCTCTCGGTCTCGGTCTCGGTCTCTCGCTCTCGGTCTCTCGCTCTCGGTCTCTCGGTCTCTCGCTCTCTCGATCTCTCGGTCTCTCGCTCTCACTCTCTCGCTTCCTCTCTCGCTCTCGGTCTATCGTGCTCTCGGTCTCTCGGTCTCTCGCTCTCTAGCTCTCTCGCTCTCAGTCTCTCGCTCTCTCGCTCTCGCTCTCTCGCTCTCGCTCTCTCGGTCTCGCTCTCTCGCTCTCTCGGTCTCTCGCTCTTTCGCTCTCTCGCTCGCTCTCTCTCGCTCTCTCGCACTCGGTCTCTCGCTCTCTCGGTCTCTCGGTCTCTCGCTCTCGCTCTCTCGTTCTCGGTCTCGCTCTCTCGGTCTCTCGCTCTCTTGCTCTCGGTCTCTCGCTCTCGCTCTCGCTCTCTCGCTCTTGGTCTCTCTCTCTCGCTCTCTCGCTCTCGGTCTCTCGCTCTCGGTCTCTGTCTCTCGCTCTCAGTCTCTCGCTCTCGCTCTCTCGCTCTCGGTCTCTCGCTCTCGGTCTCTCGCTCTCGGTCTCTCGCTCTCTTGCTCTCTCAGTCTCTCGGTCTCGGTCTCGGTCTCTCGCTCTCGGTCTCTCGCTCTCGGTCTCTCGCTCTCGGTCTCTCGGTCTCTCGCTCTCTCGCTGTCTCTCGCTCTCGGTCTCTCGCTCTCGCTCTCTCGCTCTCTCGCTCTCGCTCTCTCGCTCTCGGGCTCTCGCTCTCGGTCTCTCGCTCTCGCTCTCTCTCTCGGTCTCTCGCTCTCGCTCTCTCGCTCTCTCGGTCTCTCGCTCTCGGTCTCTCGCTCTCTCGCTCTCGCTCGCTCTCTCGCTCTCTCGGTCTGTCGCTCTCAGTCTCTCGCTCTCTCGGTCTCTCGCTCTCGCTCTCTCGCTCGCTCTCGCTCTCTCGCTCTCTCGCTCTCGCTCTCTCGCTCTCGGTCTCTTGGTCTCTCGCCCTCACGCTCTCTCGGTCTCTCGGTCTCTCGCTCTGGGTCTCTCGCTCTCTCGCTCTCTCGGTCTCTCGGTCTCTCGGTCTCGCTCTCTCGCTCTCTCGCTCTCTCGTTCTCTCGCGCTCTCGCGCTCTCGCTCACTCGGTCTCTCGGTCTCGGTCTCGCTCTCTCGCTCTCGCTCTCTCGCTCTCTCGTTCTCTCGTTCTCTCGCGCTCTCGCGCTCTCGCTCTCTCGGTCTCTTGCTCTCGCTCTCTCGCTCTCGCTCTCTCGCTCTCTCGCTCTCTCGTTCTCTCGTTCTCTCGCGCTCTCGCGCTCTCGCTCTCTCGGTCTCTCGCTCTCGGTCTCTCGCTCTCGGTCTCTCGCTCTCTTGCTCTCTCAGTCTCGGTCTCGGTCTCGGTCTCTCGCTCTCGGTCTCTCGCTCTCGGTCTCTCGGTCTCTCGCTCTCTCGATCTCTCGGTCTCTCGCTCTCACTCTCTCGCTTGCTCTCTCGCTCTCGGTCTATCGTGCTCTCGGTCTCTCGGTCTCTCGCTCTCTAGCTCTCTCGCTCTCAGTCTCTCGCTCTCTCGCTCTCGCTCTCTCGCTCTCGCTCTCTCGGTCTCGCTCTCTCGCTCTCTCGGTCTCTCGCTCTTTCGCTCTCTCGCTCGCTCTCTCTCGCTCTCTCTCGCTCTCTCGCTCTCGGTCTCTCGCTCTCTCGGTCTCTCGGTCTCTCGCTCTCGCTCTCTCGTTCTCGGTCTCTCTCTCTCGCTCTCTCGCTCTCGGTCTCTCGCTCTCGGTCTCTGTCTCTCGCTCTCGGTCTCTCGCTCTCGCTCTCTCGCTCTCGGTCTCTCGCTCTCGGTCTCTCGCTCTCTTGCTCTCTCAGTCTCTCGGTCTCGGTCTCGGTCTCTCGCTCTCGGTCTCTCGCTCTCGGTCTCTCGCTCTCGGTCTCTCGGTCTCTCGCTCTCTCGCTCTCTCTCGCTCTCGGTCTCTCGCTCTCGCTCTCTCGCTCTCTCGCTCTCTCGCTCTCGCTCTCTCGCTCTCGGGCTCTCGCTCTCGGTCTCTCGCTCTCGCTCTCTCTCTCGGTCTCTCGCTCTCGCTCTCTCGGTCTCTCGCTCTCGGTCTCTCGCTCTCTCGCTCTCGCTCGCTCTCTCGCTCTCTCGGTCTGTCGCTCTCAGTCTCTCGCTCTCTCGGTCTCTCGCTCTCGCTCTCTCGCTCGCTCTCGCTCTCTCGCTCGCTCTCGCTCTCTCGCTCTCTCGCTCTCGCTCTCTCGCTCTCGCTCTCTCGGTCTCTCGCCCTCACGCTCTCTCGGTCTCTCGGTCTCTCGCTCTGGGTCTCTCGCTCTCTCGCTCTCTCGGTCTCTCGGTCTCTCGGTCTCGCTCTCTCGCTCTCTCGCTCTCTCATTCTCTCGCGCTCTCGCGCTCTCGCTCACTCGGTCTCTCGGTCTCGCTCTCTCGCTCTCGCTCTCGCTCTCTCGCTCTCGCTCTCTCGCTCTCTCGTTCTCTCGTTCTCTCGCGCTCTCGCTCTCTCGCTCTCGCTCTCTCGCTCTCGCTCTCTCGCTCTCTCGTTCTCTCATTCTCTCGCGCTCTCGCGCTCTCGCTCTCTCGGTCTCTCGCTCTCTCGGTCTCTCGCTCTCGCTGTCTCGCTCTCTCGCTCGCTCTCGCTCTCTCGCTCTCTCGCTCTCGCTCTCTCGCTCTCGCTCTCGGTCTCTCGCTCTCTCGCTCTCTCGGTCTCTCGCTCTCTCGCTCTCGCTCTCTCAGTCTCTCGGTCTCGCTCTCTCGCTCTCTCGCTCTCTCGTTCTCTCGCGCTCTCTCGCTCTCTCTCTCGCTCTCTCGCTCTCGCTCTCGCTCTCTCGCTCTCTCGCTCTCGCTCTCTCGCTCTCGCTCTCTCGCTCTCTCGCTCTCTCGTTCTCTCGTTCTCTCGCGCTCTCGCGCTCTCGCTCTCTCGGTCTCTCGCTCTATCGGTCTCTCGCTCTCGCTGTCTCTCGCTCTCGCTGTCTCGCTCTCTCGCTCGCTCTCGCTCTCTCGCTCTCTCGCTCTCGCTCTCTCGCTCTCGCTCTCGGTCTCTCGCTCTCTCGCTCTCTCGCTCTCTCGGTCTCTCGCTCTCTCGCTCTCGCTCTCTCGGTCTCTCGGTCTCGCTCTCTCGCTCTCTCGCTCTCTCGTTCTCTCGCGCTCTCTCGCTCTCTCGGCCTCTCGGTCTCGGTCTCGCTCTCTCGCTCTCTCGCTCTCGCTCTCTCGCTCTCTCGCTCTCTCGCTCTCTCGTTCTCTCGCGCTCTCGCTCTCTCGCTCTCACGGTCTCTCGCTCTCGCTCTCTCGCTCGCTCTCGCTCTCTCGCTCTCTCGGTCTCTCGGTCTCTCGGTCTCGGTCTCGCTCTCTCTCTCTCTCGCTCTCTCGCTCTCTCATTCTCCCGCGCTCTCTCGCTCTCGGTCTCGCTCTCTCGCTCTCGCTCTCTCGCTCTCTCGCTCTCTCGCTCTCGCTCTCTCGTTCTCTCGTTCTCTCGTTCTCTCGCTCTCTCGTTCTCTCGTTCTCTCATTCTCTCTCGCTCTCACGCTCTCGCTCTCGCGCTCTCTCACTCTCGCTCTCTCGGTCTCGCTCTCGCTCTCTCGCTCTCTCGCTCTCGCTCTCTTGCTCTCGCTCTCTCGCTCTCGTGCTCTCGCTCTCTCGCTCTCGCTCTCTTGCTCTCTCGCTCTCGCTCTCTTGCTCTCTCGCTCTCGCTCTCTCGCTCTCGTGCTCTCGCTGTCTCGCTCTTGTGCTCTCTCGCTCTCTCGCTCTCGCTCTCTCTCGCTCTCTCACTCTCGCTCTCTCGCTCTCGCGCTCTCTCGCTCTCTGGCTCTCGGTCTCTCGCTCTCGCGCTCTCGCTCTCGCTCTCGCTCTCTCGCTCTCTCTCGCTCTCTCGGTCTCTCGCTCTCTCGCTTGCTCTCTCGCTTTCGGTATCTCGCGCTCTCGCTCTCTCTCTCTCGCTCTCTCGCTCTCTCGGTCTCTCGCTCTCGCTCTCTCGCTTGCTCTCTCGCTCTCGGTCTCGCTCTCTCGCTCTCTCGCTCTCGCTCTCTCGGTCTCTCGGTCTCGCTCTCTCGCTCTCGGTCTCTCGCTCTCTCGGTCTCTCGCTCTCTCGGTCTCGCTCTCTCGCTCTCTCGCTCTCTCGCTCTCGCTCTCTCGGTCTCTCGCTCTCTCGGTCTCTCGCTCTCGCGCTCTCGCTCACTCGGTCTCTCGGTCTCGGTCTCGCTCTCTCGCTCTCGCTCTCGCTCTCTCGCTCTCTCGTTCTCTCGTTCTCTCGCGCTCTCGCGCTCTCGCTCTCTCGGTCTCTCGCTCTCGCTCTCTCGCTCTCTCGCTCTCTCGTTCTCTCGTTCTCTCGCGCTGTCGCGCTCTCGCTCTCTCGGTCTCTCTCTCTCTCGGTCTCTCGCTCTCGCTGTCTCGCTCTCTCGCTCGCTCTCGCTCTCTCGCTCTCGCTCTCTCGCTCTCGCTCTCGGTCTCTCGCTCTCTCGCTCTCTCGGTCTCTCGCTCTCTCGCTCTCGCTCTCTCGGTCTCTCGGTCTCGCTCCCTCGCTCTCTCGCTCTCTCGTTCTCTCGCGCTCTCTCGCTCTCTCGGTCTCTCGGTCTCGGTCTCGCTCTCTCGCTCTCGCTCTCTCGCTCTCTCGCTCTCGCTCTCTCGCTCTCGCTCTCTCGTTCTCTCGTTCTCTCGCGCTCTCGCTCTCTCGCTCTCTCGCTCTCGCTCTCTCGCTCTCGCTCTCGGTCTCTCGCTCTCTCGGTCTCTCGCTCTCTCGCTCTCGCTCTCTCTGTCTCTCGGTCTCGCTCTCTCGCTCTCTCGCTCTCTCGTTCTCTCGCGCTCTCTCGCTCTCTCTCTCGCTCTCTCGCTCTCGCTCTCGCTCTCTCGCTCTCTCGCTCTCGCTCTCTCGCTCTCGCTCTCTCGCTCTCTCGCTCTCTCGTTCTCTCGTTCTCTCGCGCTCTCGCGCTCTCGCTCTCTCGGTCTCTCGCTCTATCGGTCTCTCGCTCTCGCTGTCTCTCGCTCTCGCTGTCTCGCTCTCTCGCTCGCTCTCGCTCTCTCGCTCTCTCGCTCTCGCTCTCTCGCTCTCGCTCTCGGTCTCTCGCTCTCTCGCTCTCTCGCTCTCTCGGTCTCTCGCTCTCTCGCTCTCGCTCTCTCGGTCTCTCGGTCTCGCTCTCTCGCTCTATCGCTCTCTCGTTCTCTCGCGCTCTCTTGCTCTCTCGGCCTCTCGGTCTCGGTCTCGCTCTCTCGCTCTCTCGCTCTCTCGTTCTCTCGCGCTCTCGCGCTCTCGCTCTCTCGCTCTCACGGCCTCTCGCTCTCGCTCTCTCGCTCGCTCTCGCTCTCTCGCTCTCTCGGTCTCTCGGTCTCTCGGTCTCGGTCTCGCTCTCTCGCTCTCTCGCTCTCTCGCTCTCTCGTTCTCCCGCGCTCTCTCGCTCTCGGTCTCGCTCTCTCGATCTCGCTCTCTCGCTCTCTCGCTCTCGCTCTCTCGTTCTCTCGTTCTCTCGTTCTCTCGCTCTCTCGTTCTCTCGTTCTCTCATTCTCTCTCGCTCTCACGCTCTTGCTCTCGCGCTCTCTCACCCTCGCTCTCTCGGTATCGCTCTCGCTCTCTCGCTCTCTCGCTCTCGCTCTCTCGCTCTCGCTCTCGTGCTCTCGCTCTCTCGCTCTCGCTCTCTTGCTCTCTCGCTCTCGCTCTCTTGCTCTCTCGCTCTCGCTCTCTCGCTCTCGTGCTCTCGCTCTCTCGCTCTTGTGCTCTCTCGCTCTCTCGCTCTCGCTCTCTCTCGCTCTCTCGCTCTCGCTCTCGCTCTCTCGCTCTCGCGCTCTCTCGCTCACTGGCTCTCGGTCTCTCGCTCTCGCACTCTCGCTCTCGCTCTCGCTCTCTCGCTCTCTCTCGCTCTATCACTCTCTCGGTCTCTCGCTCTCTCGCTTGCTCTCTCGCTTTCGGTATCTCGCGCTCTCGCTCTCTCTCTCTCGCTCTCTCGCTCTCTCGGTCTCTCGCTCTCGCTCTCTCGCTTGCTCTCTCGCTCTCGGTCTCGCTCTCTCGCTCTCTCGCTCTCTCGCTCTCGCTCTCTCGGTCTCTCGGTCTCGCTCTCTCGCTCTCGGTCTCTCGCTCTCTCGGTCTCTCGCTCTCTCGGTCTCGCTCTCTCGCTCTCTCGCTCTCTCGCTCTCGCTCTCTCGGTCTCTCGCTCTCTCGGTCTCTCGCTCTCGCGCTCTCGCTCACTCGGTCTCTCGGTCTCGGTCTCGCTCTCTCGCTCTCTCGTTCTCTCGTTCTCTCGCGCTCTCGCGCTCTCGCTCTCTCGGTCTCTCGCTCTCGCTCTCTCGCTCTCGCTCTCTCGCTCTCTCGCTCTCTCGTTCTCTCGTTCTCTCGCGCTCTCGCGCTCTCGCTCTTTCGGTCTCTCGCTCTCTCGGTCTCTCGCTCTCGCTGTCTCGCTCTCTCGCTCGCTCTCGCTCTCTCGCTCTCTCGCTCTCGCTCTCTCGCTCTCGCTCTCGGTCTCTCGCTCTCTCGCTCTCTCGGTCTCTCGCTCTCTCGCTCTCGCTCTCTCAGTCTCTCGGTCTCGCTCTCTCGCTCTCTCGTTCTCTCGCGCTCTCTCGCTCTCTCGGTCTCTCGGTCTCGGTCTCGCTCTCTCGCTCTCGCTCTCGCTCTCTCGCTCTCTCGCTCTCGCTCTCTCGCTCTCGCTCTCTCGCTCTCTCGCTCTCTCGTTCTCTCGTTCTCTCGCGCTCTCGCTCTCTCGGTCTCTCGCTCTCTCGGTCTCTCGCTCTCGCTGTCTCTCGCTCTCGCTGTCTCGCTCTCTCGCTCGCTCTCGCTCTCTCGCTCTCTCGCTCTCGCTCTCTCGCTCTCGCTCTCGGTCTCTCGCTCTCTCGCTCTCTCGGTCTCTCGCTCTCTCGCTCTCGCTCTCTCGGTCTCTCGGTCTCGCTCTCTCGCTCTCTCGCTCTCTCGTTCTCTCGCGCTCTCTCGCTCTCTCGGTCTCTCGGTCTCGGTCTCGCTCTCTCGCTCTCTCGCTCTCTCGTTCTCTCGCGCTCTCGCTCTCTCGCTCTCATGGTCTCTCGCTCTCGCTCTCTCGCTCGCTCTCGCTCTCTCGCTCTCTCGGTCTCTCGGTCTCTCGGTCTCGGTCTCGCTCTCTCGCTCTCTCGCTCTCTCGTTCTCCCGCGCTCTCTCGCTCTCGGTCTCGCTCTCTCGCTCTCGCTCTCTCGCTCTCTCGCTCTCTCGCTCTCGCTCTCTCGTTCTCTCGTTCTCTCGTTCTCTCGCTCTCTCGTTCTCTCGTTCTCTCATTCTCTCTCGCTCTCACGCTCTCGCTCTCGCGCTCTCTCACTCTCGCTCTCTCGGTCTCGCTCTCGCTCTCTCGCTCTCGCTCTCTCGCTCTCGTGCTCTCGCTCTCTCGCTCTCGCTCTCTCTCCCTCTCGCTCTCGCTCTCTCGCTCTCTCGCTCTTGTGCTCTCTCGCTCTCTCGCTCTCGCTCTCTCTCGCTCTCTCGCTCTCGCTCTCTCGCTCTCGCGCTCTCTCGCTCTCTGGCTCTCGGTCTCTCGCTCTCGCGCTCTCGCTCTCTCTCGCTCTCTCGCTCTCTCGGTCTCTCGCTCTCTCGCTTGCTCTCTCGCTCTCGGTATCTCGCGCTCTCGCTCTCTCTCTCTCGCTCTCTCGCTCTCTCGGTCTCTCGCTCTCGCTCTCTCGCTTGCTCTCTCGCTCTCGGTCTCGCTCTCTCGCTCTCTCGCTCTCTCGCTCTCACTCTCTCGGTCTCTCGGTCTCGCTCTCTCGCTCTCGGTCTCTCGCTCTCTCGGTCTCTCGCTCTCTCGGTCTCGCTCTCTCGCTCTCTCGCTCTCTCGCTCTCGCTCTCTCGGTCTCTCGCTCTCGGTCTCTCGCTCTCTCGCTCTCTCGCTCGCTCTTTGTCTCTCGCTCTCTCGCTCTCTCGCTCTCTCGGTCTCTCGCTCTCGGTCTCTCGCTCTCTCGCTCTCTCGCTCGCTCTTTGTCTCTCGCTCTCTCGCTCTCGCTGTCTCGCACTCTTGCTCTCGATCTCGCTCTCTTGCTCTCTCGCTCTCTCGGTCCTTCGCTCTCTCGCTCTCTCGCTCTCTCGGTCTCTCGCTCTCTCGCTCTCGATCTCTCGCTCTCTCGCTCTCTCGCTCTCGCTCTCTCGGTCTCTCGCTCTCTCGCTCTCTCGCTCTCGCTCTCGGTCTCTCGCTCTCTCGGTCTCTCGCTCTCTCGGTCTCGGTCTCTCGCTCTTGGTCTCTCGCTCTCGCTCTCTCTCTCTCGGTCTCTCGCTCTCTCGGTCTCTCGATCTCTCGCTCTCGCTCTCTCGCTCTCTCGGTCTCGCTCTCTCACTCTCTCGCTCTCTCACTCTCTCGCTCTCTCGCTCTCTCGGTCTCGCTCTCGCTCTCGCGCTCTCTCGCTCTCGCTCTCGCGCTCTCTCGTTCTCTCGCTCTCAGTCTCTCGCGCTCTCGCGCTCTCGCTCTCTCGCTCTCTCTCTCTCGCTCTCTCGCTCTCTCGATCTCTCGGTCTCTCGCTCTCACTCTCTCGCTTGCTCTCTTGCTCTCGGTCTATCGTGCTCTCGGTCTCTCGGTCTCTCGCTCTCAGTCTCTCGCTCTCTCGCTCTCGCTCTCTCGGTCTCGCTCTCTCGCTCTCTCGGTCTCTCGCTCTCTCACTCTCTCGCTCGCTCTCTCTCGCTCTCTCTCGCTCTCTCGCTCTCGGTCTCTCACTCTCTCGGTCTCTCGGTCTCTCACTCTCGCTCTCTCGCTCTCGGTCTCGCTCTCTCGGTCTCTCGCTCTCTCGCTCTCTTGCTCTCGGTCTCTCGCTCTCGCTCTCGCTCTCTCGCTCTCGGTCTCTCTCTCTCGCTCTCTCGCTCTCGGTCTCTCGCTCTCGGTCTCTGTCTCTCGCTCTCAGTCTCTCGCTCTCGCTCTCTCGCTCTCGGTCTCTCGCTCTCGGTCTCTCACTCTCTTGCTCTCTCAGTCTCTCGGTCTCGGTCTCGGTCTCTCGCTCTCGGTCTCTCGCTCTCGGTCTCTCGGTCTCTCGCTCTCTCTCGCTCTCGGTCTCTCGCTCTCGCTCTCTCGCTCTCTCGCTCTCTCGCTCTCGCTCTCTCGCTCTCGGGCTCTCGCTCTCGGTCTCTCGCTCTCTCTCTCGGTCTCTCGCTCTCGCTCTCTCGCTCTCGGTCTCTCGCTCTCTTGCTCTCGCTCGCTCTCTCGCTCTCTCAGTCTGTCGCTCTCAGTCTCTCGGTCTCTCGCTCTCGCTCCCTCGCTCTCTCGTTCTCTCGTTCTCTCGCGCTCTCGCTCTCTCGCTCTCACGGTCTCTCGCTCTCGCTCTCTCGCTCGCTCTCGCTCTCTCGCTCTCTCGGTCTCTCGGTCTCGGTCTCCCTCTCTCGCTCTCTCGCTCTCTCGTTCTCCCGCGCTCTCTCGCTCTCGGTCTCGCTCTCTCGCTCTCGCTCTCTCCCGCTCTCGCTCTCGCTCGCTCTCGGTCTCTCGGTCTCTCGGTCTCGCTCTCTCTCTCTCTCGGTCTCTCGCTCTCGGTCTCTCGCTCTCACTCTCTCGCTTGCTCTCTCGCTCTCGGTCTATCGTGCTCTCGGTCTCTCGGTCTCTCGCTCTCTAGCTCTCTCGCTCTCAGTCTCTCGCTCTCTCGCTCTCGCTCTCTCGCTCTCGCTCTCTCGGTCTCGCTCTCTCGCTCTCTCGGTCTCTCGCTCTTTCGCTCTCTCGCTCGCTCTCTCTCGCTCTCTCTCGCTCTCTCGCTCTCGGTCTCTCGCTCTCTCGGTCTCTCGGTCTCTCGCTCTCGCTCTCTCGTTCTCGGTCTCTCTCTCTCGCTCTCTCGCTCTCGGTCTCTCGCTCTCGGTCTCTGTCTCTCGCTCTCGGTCTCTCGCTCTCGCTCTCTCGCTCTCGGTCTCTCGCTCTCGGTCTCTCGCTCTCTTGCTCTCTCAGTCTCTCGGTCTCGGTCTCGGTCTCTCGCTCTCGGTCTCTCGCTCTCGGTCTCTCGCTCTCGGTCTCTCGGTCTCTCGCTCTCTCGCTCTCTCTCGCTCTCGGTCTCTCGCTCTCGCTCTCTCGCTCTCTCGCTCTCTCGCTCTCGCTCTCTCGCTCTCGGGCTCTCGCTCTCGGTCTCTCGCTCTCGCTCTCTCTCTCGGTCTCTCGCTCTCGCTCTCTCGGTCTCTCGCTCTCGGTCTCTCGCTCTCTCGCTCTCGCTCGCTCTCTCGCTCTCTCGGTCTGTCGCTCTCAGTCTCTCGCTCTCTCGGTCTCTCGCTCTCGCTCTCTCGCTCGCTCTCGCTCTCTCGCTCGCTCTCGCTCTCTCGCTCTCTCGCTCTCGCTCTCTCGCTCTCGCTCTCTCGGTCTCTCGCCCTCACGCTCTCTCGGTCTCTCGGTCTCTCGCTCTGGGTCTCTCGCTCTCTCGCTCTCTCGGTCTCTCGGTCTCTCGGTCTCGCTCTCTCGCTCTCTCGCTCTCTCATTCTCTCGCGCTCTCGCGCTCTCGCTCACTCGGTCTCTCGGTCTCGCTCTCTCGCTCTCGCTCTCGCTCTCTCGCTCTCGCTCTCTCGCTCTCTCGTTCTCTCGTTCTCTCGCGCTCTCGCGCTCTCGCTCTCTCGCTCTCGCTCTCTCGCTCTCGCTCTCTCGCTCTCTCGTTCTCTCATTCTCTCGCGCTCTCGCGCTCTCGCTCTCTCGGTCTCTCGCTCTCTCGGTCTCTCGCTCTCGCTGTCTCGCTCTCTCGCTCGCTCTCGCTCTCTCGCTCTCTCGCTCTCGCTCTCTCGCTCTCGCTCTCGGTCTCTCGCTCTCTCGCTCTCTCGGTCTCTCGCTCTCTCGCTCTCGCTCTCTCAGTCTCTCGGTCTCGCTCTCTCGCTCTCTCGCTCTCTCGTTCTCTCGCGCTCTCTCGCTCTCTCTCTCGCTCTCTCGCTCTCGCTCTCGCTCTCTCGCTCTCTCGCTCTCGCTCTCTCGCTCTCGCTCTCTCGCTCTCTCGCTCTCTCGTTCTCTCGTTCTCTCGCGCTCTCGCGCTCTCGCTCTCTCGGTCTCTCGCTCTATCGGTCTCTCGCTCTCGCTGTCTCTCGCTCTCGCTGTCTCGCTCTCTCGCTCGCTCTCGCTCTCTCGCTCTCTCGCTCTCGCACTCTCGCTCTCGCTCTCGGTCTCTCGCTCTCTCGCTCTCTCGCTCTCTCGGTCTCTCGCTCTCTCGCTCTCGCTCTCTCGGTCTCTCGGTCTCGCTCTCTCGCTCTCTCGCTCTCTCGTTCTCTCGCGCTCTCTCGCTCTCTCGGCCTCTCGGTCTCGGTCTCGCTCTCTCGCTCTCTCGCTCTCGCTCTCTCGCTCTCTCGCTCTCTCGCTCTCTCGTTCTCTCGCGCTCTCGCTCTCTCGCTCTCACGGTCTCTCGCTCTCGCTCTCTCGCTCGCTCTCGCTCTCTCGCTCTCTCGGTCTCTCGGTCTCTCGGTCTCGGTCTCGCTCTCTCTCTCTCTCGCTCTCTCGCTCTCTCATTCTCCCGCGCTCTCTCGCTCTCGGTCTCGCTCTCTCGCTCTCGCTCTCTCGCTCTCTCGCTCTCTCGCTCTCGCTCTCTCGTTCTCTCGTTCTCTCGTTCTCTCGCTCTCTCGTTCTCTCGTTCTCTCATTCTCTCTCGCTCTCACGCTCTCGCTCTCGCGCTCTCTCACTCTCGCTCTCTCGGTCTCGCTCTCGCTCTCTCGCTCTCTCGCTCTCGCTCTCTTGCTCTCGCTCTCTCGCTCTCGTGCTCTCGCTCTCTCGCTCTCGCTCTCTTGCTCTCTCGCTCTCGCTCTCTTGCTCTCTCGCTCTCGCTCTCTCGCTCTCGTGCTCTCGCTGTCTCGCTCTTGTGCTCTCTCGCTCTCTCGCTCTCGCTCTCTCTCGCTCTCTCACTCTCGCTCTCTCGCTCTCGCGCTCTCTCGCTCTCTGGCTCTCGGTCTCTCGCTCTCGCGCTCTCGCTCTCGCTCTCGCTCTCTCGCTCTCTCTCGCTCTCTCGCTCTCTCGGTCTCTCGCTCTCTCGCTTGCTCTCTCGCTTTCGGTATCTCGCGCTCTCGCTCCCTCTCTCTCGCTCTCTCGCTCTCTCGGTCTCTCGCTCTCGCTCTCTCGCTTGCTCTCTCGCTCTCGGTCTCGCTCTCTCGCTCTCTCGCTCTCGCTCTCTCGGTCTCTCGGTCTCGCTCTCTCGCTCTCGGTCTCTCGCTCTCTCGGTCTCTCGCTCTCTCGGTCTCGCTCTCTCGCTCTCTCGCTCTCTCGCTCTCGCTCTCTCGGTCTCTCGCTCTCTCGGTCTCTCGCTCTCGCGCTCTCGCTCACTCGGTCTCTCGGTCTCGGTCTCGCTCTCTCGCTCTCGCTCTCTCGCTCTCTCGTTCTCTCGTTCTCTCGCGCTCTCGCGCTCTCGCTCTCTCGGTCTCTCGCTCTCGCTCTCTCGCTCTCTCGCTCTCTCGTTCTCTCGTTCTCTCGCGCTGTCGCGCTCTCGCTCTCTCGGTCTCTCTCTCTCTCGGTCTCTCGCTCTCGCTGTCTCGCTCTCTCGCTCGCTCTCGCTCTCTCGCTCTCTCGCTCTCGCTCTCTCGCTCTCGCTCTCGGTCTCTCGCTCTCTCGCTCTCTCGGTCTCTCGCTCTCTCGCTCTCGCTCTCTCGGTCTCTCGGTCTCGCTCCCTCGCTCTCTCGCTCTCTCGTTCTCTCGCGCTCTCTCGCTCTCTCGGTCTCTCGGTCTCGGTCTCGCTCTCTCGCTCTCGCTCTCTCGCTCTCTCGCTCTCGCTCTCTCGCTCTCGCTCTCTCGTTCTCTCGTTCTCTCGCGCTCTCGCTCTCTCGCTCTCTCGCTCTCGCTCTCTCGCTCTCGCTCTCGGTCTCTCGCTCTCTCGGTCTCTCGCTCTCTCGCTCTCGCTCTCTCGGTCTCTCGGTCTCGCTCTCTCGCTCTCTCGCTCTCTCGTTCTCTCGCGCTCTCTCGCTCTCTCTCTCGCTCTCTCGCTCTCGCTCTCGCTCTCTCGCTCTCTCGCTCTCGCTCTCTCGCTCTCGCTCTCTCGCTCTCTCGCTCTCTCGTTCTCTCGTTCTCTCGCGCTCTCGCGCTCTCGCTCTCTCGGTCTCTCGCTCTATCGGTCTCTCGCTCTCGCTGTCTCTCGCTCTCGCTGTCTCGCTCTCTCGCTCGCTCTCGCTCTCTCGCTCTCTCGCTCTCGCTCTCTCGCTCTCGCTCTCGGTCTCTCGCTCTCTCGCTCTCTCGCTCTCTCGGTCTCTCGCTCTCTCGCTCTCTCGGTCTCTCGGTCTCGCTCTCTCGCTCTATCGCTCTCTCGTTCTCTCGCGCTCTCTTGCTCTCTCGGCCTCTCGGTCTCGGTCTCGCTCTCTCGCTCTCTCGCTCTCTCGCTCTCTCGTTCTCTCGCGCTCTCGCGCTCTCGCTCTCTCGCTCTCACGGTCTCTCGCTCTCGCTCTCTCGCTCGCTCTCGCTCTCTCGCTCTCTCGGTCTCTCGGTCTCTCGGTCTCGGTCTCGCTCTCTCGGTCTCTCGCTCTCTCGCTCTCTCGTTCTCCCGCGCTCTCTCGCTCTCGGTCTCGCTCTCTCGATCTCGCTCTCTCGCTCTCTCGCTCTCTCGCTCTCGCTCTCTCGTTCTCTCGTTCTCTCGTTCTCTCGCTCTCTCGTTCTCTCGTTCTCTCATTCTCTCTCGCTCTCACGCTCTTGCTCTCGCGCTCTCTCACCCTCGCTCTCTCGGTATCGCTCTCGCTCTCTCGCTCTCTCGCTCTCGCTCTCTCGCTCTCGCTCTCGTGCTCTCGCTCTCTCGCTCTCGCTCTCTTGCTCTCTCGCTCTCGCTCTCTTGCTCTCTCGCTCTCGCTCTCTCGCTCTCGTGCTCTCGCTCTCTCGCTCTCTCGCTCACTCGGTCTCTCGGTCTCGGTCTCGCTCTCTCCCTCTCGCTCTCGCTCTCTCGCTCTCGCTCTGTCGCTCTCTCGCTCTCTCGTTCTCTCGTTCTCTCGCGCTCTCGCGCTCTCGCTCTCTCGGTCTCTCGCTCTCGCTCTCTCGCTCTCGCTCTCTCGCTCTCTCGCTCTCTCATTCTCTCGTTCTCTCGCGCTCTCGCTCTCTTGGTCTCTCGCTCTCTCGGTCTCTCGCTCTCGCTGTCTCGCTCTCTCGCTCGCTCTCGCTCTCTCGCTCTCTCGCTCTCGCTCTCTCGCTCTCGCTCTCGGTCTCTCGCTCTCTCGCTCTCTCGCTCTCTCGGTCTCTCGGTCTCTCGCTCTCGCTCTCTCAGTCTCTCGGTCTCGCTCTCTCGCTCTCTCGCTCTCTCGTTCTCTCGCGCTCTCTCGCTCTCTCAGTCTCTCGGTCTCGGTCTCGCTCTCTCGCTCTCGCTCTCGCTCTCTCGCTCTCGCTCTCGCTCTCTCGCTCTCGCTCTCTCGCTCTCTCGCTCTCTCGTTCTCTCGTTCTCTCGCGCTCTCGCGCTCTCGCTCTCTCGGTCTCTCGCTCTCTCGGTCTCTCGCTCTCGCTGTCTCTCGCTCTCGCTGTCTCGCTCTCTCGCTCGCTCTCGCTCTCTCGCTCTCTCGCTCTCGCTCTCTCGCTCTCGCTCTCGGTCTCTCGCTCTCTCGCTCTCTCGGTCTCTCGCTCTCTCGCTCTCGCTCTCTCAGTCTCTCGGTCTCGCTCTCTCGCTCTCTCGCTCTCTCGTTCTCTCGCGCTCTCTCGCTCTCTCGGTCTCTCGGTCTCGGTCTCGCTCTCTCGCTCTCTCGCTCTCGCTCTCTCGCGCTCTCGCTCTCTCGCTCTCACGGTCTCTCGCTCTCGCTCTCTCGCTCGCTCTCGCTCTCTCGCTCTCTCGGTCTCTCGGTCTCTCGGTCTCGGTCTCGCTCTCTCGCTCTCTCGCTCTCTCGTTCTCCCGCGCTCTCTCGCTCTCGGTCTCGCTCTCTCGCTCTCGCTCTCTCGCTCTCTCGCTCTCGCTCTCTCGTTCTCTCGTTCTCTCGTTCTCTCGCTCTCTCGTTCTCTCGTTCTCTCATTCTCTCTCGCTCTCACGCTCTCGCTCTCTCGCTCTCTCACTCTCGTTCTCTCGGTCTCGCTCTCTCGGTCTCGCTCTCGCTCTCTCGCTCTCTCGCTCTCGCTCTCTCGCTCTCTCGCTCTCGTGCTCTCGCTCTCTCGCTCTTGCTCTCTCTCCCTCTCGCTCTCGCTCTCTTGCTCTCTCGCTCTCGCTCTCTCGCTCTCGTGCTCTCGCTCTCTCGCTCTTGTGCTCTCTCGCTCTCTCGCTCTCGCTCTCTCTCGCTCTCTCGCTCTCGCTCTCTCGCTCTCGCGCTCTCTCGCTCTCTGGCTCTCGGTCTCTCGCTCTCGCTCTCGCTCTCTCGCTCTCTCTCGCTCTCTCGCTCTCTCGGTCTCTCGCTCTCTCGCTTGCTCTCTCGCTCTCGGTATCTCGCGCTCTCGCTCTCTCTCTCTCGCTCTCTCGCTCTCTCGGTCTCTCGCTCTCTCGCTTGCTCTCTTGCTCTCGGTCTCGCTCTCTCGCTCTCTCGCTCTCTCGCTCTCGCTCTCTCGGTCTCTCGGTCTCGCTCTCTCGCTCTCGGTCTCTCACTCTCTCGGTCTCTCGCTCTCTCGCTCTCGCTCTCTCAGTCTCTCGCTCTCGGTCTCTCGCTCTCTCGCTCTCTCACTCGCTCTTTGTCTCTCGCTCTCTCGCTCTCGCTGTCTCGCACTCTCGCTCTCGATCTCGCTCTCTTGCTCTCTCGCTCTCTCGGTCTCTCGCTCTTGGTCTCTCGGTCTCTCTCTCTTGGTCTCTCGCTCTCGGTCTCTCGCTCTCTCGGTCTCTCACTCGCTCTTTGTCTCTCGCTCTCTCGCTCTCGCTGTCTCGCACTCTCGCTCTCGATCTCGCTCTCTTGCTCTCTCGCTCTCTCGGTCTCTCGCTCTTGGTCTCTCGGTCTCTCTCTCTTGGTCTCTCGCTCTCGGTCTCTCGCTCTCTCGGTCTCTCGCTCTCGGTCTCTCGCTCTCTCACTCTCGCTGTCTCGCTCTCGCTCTCTCGGTCTCTCGCTCTCTCGGTCCTTCGCTCTCTCGCTCTCTCGCTCTCTCGGTCTCTCGCTCTCTCGCTCTTGATCTCTCGCTCTCTCGCTCTCTCGCTCTCTCGCTCTCGCTCTCTCGGTCTCTCGCTCTCTCGCTCTCTCGCCCTCGCTCTCGGTCTCTCGCTCTCTCGGTCTCTCGCTCTCTCGGTCTCGGTCTCTCACTCTCGGTCTCTCGCTCTCGCTCTCTCTCTCTCGGTCTCTCGCTCTCTCGGTCTCTCGATCTCTCGCTCTCGCTCTCTCGCTCTCTCGGTCTCGCTCTCTCACTCTCTCGCTCTCTCACTCTCTCGCTCTCTCGCTCTCTCGGTCTCGCTCTCTTGCTCTCGCTCTCGCGCTCTCTCGCTCTCACGCTCTCTCGTTCTCTCGCTCTCGGTCTCTCGCGCTCTCGCTCTCGCGCTCTCGCTCTCTCGCTCTCTCTCTCTCGCTCTCTCGATCTCTCGGTCTCTCGCTCTCACTCTCTCGCTTGCTCTCTCGCTCTCGGTCTATCGTGCTCTCGGTCTCTCGGTCTCTCGCTCTCTAGCTCTCTCGCTCTCAGTCTCTCGCTCTCTCGCTCTCGCTCTCTCGGTCTCGCTCTCTCGCTCTCTCGGTCTCTCGCTCTCTCGCTCTCTCGCTCGCTCTCTCTCGCTCTCTCTCGCTCTCTCGCTCTCGGTCTCTCGCTCACTCGGTCTCTCGGTCTCTCGCTCTCGCTCTCTTGCTCTCGGTCTCGCTCTCTCGGTCTCTCGCTCTCTCGCTCTCTTGCTCTCGGTCTCTCGCTCTCGGTCTCGCTCTCTCGCTCTCGGTCTCTCTCTCTCGCTCTCTCGCTCTCGGTCTCTCGCTCTCGGTCTCTGTCTCTCGCTCTCTGTCTCTCGCTCTCGCTCTCTCGCTCTCGGTCTCTCGCTCTCGGTCTCTCGCTCTCTTGCTCTCTCAGTCTCTCGGTCTCGGTCTCGGTCTCTCGCTCTCGGTCTCTCGCTCTCGGTCTCTCGGTCTCTCGCTCTCTCGATCTCTCGGTCTCTCGCTCTCACTCTCTCGCTTCCTCTCTCGCTCTCGGTCTATCGTGCTCTCGGTCTCTCGGTCTCTCGCTCTCTAGCTCTCTCGCTCTCAGTCTCTCGCTCTCTCGCTCTCGCTCTCTCGCTCTCGCTCTCTCGGTCTCGCTCTCTCGCTCTCTCGGTCTCTCGCTCTTTCGCTCTCTCGCTCGCTCTCTCTCGCTCTCTCGCACTCGGTCTCTCGCTCTCTCGGTCTCTCGGTCTCTCGCTCTCGCTCTCTCGTTCTCGGTCTCGCTCTCTCGGTCTCTCGCTCTCTTGCTCTCGGTCTCTCGCTCTCGCTCTCGCTCTCTCGCTCTTGGTCTCTCTCTCTCGCTCTCTCGCTCTCGGTCTCTCGCTCTCGGTCTCTGTCTCTCGCTCTCAGTCTCTCGCTCTCGCTCTCTCGCTCTCGGTCTCTCGCTCTCGGTCTCTCGCTCTCGGTCTCTCGCTCTCTTGCTCTCTCAGTCTCTCGGTCTCGGTCTCGGTCTCTCGCTCTCGGTCTCTCGCTCTCGGTCTCTCGCTCTCGGTCTCTCGGTCTCTCGCTCTCTCGCTGTCTCTCGCTCTCGGTCTCTCGCTCTCGCTCTCTCGCTCTCTCGCTCTCGCTCTCTCGCTCTCGGGCTCTCGCTCTCGGTCTCTCGCTCTCGCTCTCTCTCTCGGTCTCTCGCTCTCGCTCTCTCGCTCTCTCGGTCTCTCGCTCTCGGTCTCTCGCTCTCTCGCTCTCGCTCGCTCTCTCGCTCTCTCGGTCTGTCGCTCTCAGTCTCTCGCTCTCTCGCTCTCTCGCTCTCGCTCTCTCGCTCTCTCGCTCTCGCTCTCTCGCTCTCGCTCTCTCGTTCTCTCGTTCTCTCGCGCTCTCGCTCTCTCGCTCTCTCGCTCTCGCTCTCTCGCTCTCGCTCTCGGTCTCTCGCTCTCTCGGTCTCTCGCTCTCTCGCTCTCGCTCTCTCGGTCTCTCGGTCTCGCTCTCTCGCTCTCTCGCTCTCTCGTTCTCTCGCGCTCTCTCGCTCTCTCTCTCGCTCTCTCGCTCTCGCTCTCGCTCTCTCGCTCTCTCGCTCTCGCTCTCTCGCTCTCGCTCTCTCGCTCTCTCGCTCTCTCGTTCTCTCGTTCTCTCGCGCTCTCGCGCTCTCGCTCTCTCGGTCTCTCGCTCTATCGGTCTCTCGCTCTCGCTGTCTCTCGCTCTCGCTGTCTCGCTCTCTCGCTCGCTCTCGCTCTCTCGCTCTCTCGCTCTCGCTCTCTCGCTCTCGCTCTCGGTCTCTCGCTCTCTCGCTCTCTCGCTCTCTCGGTCTCTCGCTCTCTCGCTCTCGCTCTCTCGGTCTCTCGGTCTCGCTCTCTCGCTCTATCGCTCTCTCGTTCTCTCGCGCTCTCTTGCTCTCTCGGCCTCTCGGTCTCGGTCTCGCTCTCTCGCTCTCTCGCTCTCTCGCTCTCTCGTTCTCTCGCGCTCTCGCGCTCTCGCTCTCTCGCTCTCACGGTCTCTCGCTCTCGCTCTCTCGCTCGCTCTCGCTCTCTCGCTCTCTCGGTCTCTCGGTCTCTCGGTCTCGGTCTCGCTCTCTCGGTCTCTCGCTCTCTCGCTCTCTCGTTCTCCCGCGCTCTCTCGCTCTCGGTCTCGCTCTCTCGATCTCGCTCTCTCGCTCTCTCGCTCTCTCGCTCTCGCTCTCTCGTTCTCTCGTTCTCTCGTTCTCTCGCTCTCTCGTTCTCTCGTTCTCTCATTCTCTCTCGCTCTCACGCTCTTGCTCTCGCGCTCTCTCACCCTCGCTCTCTCGGTATCGCTCTCGCTCTCTCGCTCTCTCGCTCTCGCTCTCTCGCTCTCGCTCTCGTGCTCTCGCTCTCTCGCTCTCGCTCTCTTGCTCTCTCGCTCTCGCTCTCTTGCTCTCTCGCTCTCGCTCTCTCGCTCTCGTGCTCTCGCTCTCTCGCTCTCTCGCTCACTCGGTCTCTCGGTCTCGGTCTCGCTCTCTCCCTCTCGCTCTCGCTCTCTCGCTCTCGCTCTGTCGCTCTCTCGCTCTCTCGTTCTCTCGTTCTCTCGCGCTCTCGCGCTCTCGCTCTCTCGGTCTCTCGCTCTCGCTCTCTCGCTCTCGCTCTCTCGCTCTCTCGCTCTCTCATTCTCTCGTTCTCTCGCGCTCTCGCTCTCTTGGTCTCTCGCTCTCTCGGTCTCTCGCTCTCGCTGTCTCGCTCTCTCGCTCGCTCTCGCTCTCTCGCTCTCTCGCTCTCGCTCTCTCGCTCTCGCTCTCGGTCTCTCGCTCTCTCGCTCTCTCGCTCTCTCGGTCTCTCGGTCTCTCGCTCTCGCTCTCTCAGTCTCTCGGTCTCGCTCTCTCGCTCTCTCGCTCTCTCGTTCTCTCGCGCTCTCTCGCTCTCTCAGTCTCTCGGTCTCGGTCTCGCTCTCTCGCTCTCGCTCTCGCTCTCTCGCTCTCGCTCTCGCTCTCTCGCTCTCGCTCTCTCGCTCTCTCGCTCTCTCGTTCTCTCGTTCTCTCGCGCTCTCGCGCTCTCGCTCTCTCGGTCTCTCGCTCTCTCGGTCTCTCGCTCTCGCTGTCTCTCGCTCTCGCTGTCTCGCTCTCTCGCTCGCTCTCGCTCTCTCGCTCTCTCGCTCTCGCTCTCTCGCTCTCGCTCTCGGTCTCTCGCTCTCTCGCTCTCTCGGTCTCTCGCTCTCTCGCTCTCGCTCTCTCAGTCTCTCGGTCTCGCTCTCTCGCTCTCTCGCTCTCTCGTTCTCTCGCGCTCTCTCGCTCTCTCGGTCTCTCGGTCTCGGTCTCGCTCTCTCGCTCTCTTCGCTCTCGCTCTCTCGCGCTCTCGCGCTCTCGCTCTCTCGCTCTCACGGTCTCTCGCTCTCGCTCTCTCGCTCGCTCTCGCTCTCTCGCTCTCTCGGTCTCTCGGTCTCTCGGTCTCGGTCTCGCTCTCTCGCTCTCTCGCTCTCTCGTTCTCCCGCGCTCTCTCGCTCTCGGTCTCGCTCTCTCGCTCTCGCTCTCTCGCTCTCTCGCTCTCGCTCTCTCGTTCTCTCGTTCTCTCATTCTCTCGCTCTCTCGTTCTCTCGTTCTCTCATTCTCTCTCGCTCTCACGCTCTCGCTCTCTCGCTCTCTCACTCTCGTTCTCTCGGTCTCGCTCTCTCGGTCTCGCTCTCGCTCTCTCGCTCTCTCGCTCTCGCTCTCTCGCTCTCGCTCTCTCGCTCTCGTGCTCTCGCTCTCTCGCTCTTGCTCTCTCTCCCTCTCGCTCTCGCTCTCTTGCTCTCTCGCTCTCGCTCTCTCGCTCTCGTGCTCTCGCTCTCTCGCTCTTGTGCTCTCTCGCTCTCTCGCTCTCGCTCTCTCTCGCTCTCTCGCTCTCGCTCTCTCGCTCTCGCGCTCTCTCGCTCTCTGGCTCTCGGTCTCTCGCTCTCGCTCTCGCTCTCGCTCTCTCGCTCTCTCTCGCTCTCTCGCTCTCTCGGTCTCTCGCTCTCTCGCTTGCTCTCTCGCTCTCGGTATCTCGCGCTCTCGCTCTCTCTCTCTCGCTCTCTCGCTCTCTCGGTCTCTCGCTCTCTCGCTTGCTCTCTTGCTCTCGGTCTCGCTCTCTCGCTCTCTCGCTCTCTCGCTCTCGCTCTCTCGGTCTCTCGGTCTCGCTCTCTCGCTCTCGGTCTCTCACTCTCTCGGTCTCTCGCTCTCTCGGTCTCGCTCTCTCGCTCTCTCGCTCTCTCGCTCTCGCTCTCTCAGTCTCTCGCTCTCGGTCTCTCGCTCTCTCGCTCTCTCACTCGCTCTTTGTCTCTCGCTCTCTCGCTCTCGCTGTCTCGCACTCTCGCTCTCGATCTCGCTCTCTTGCTCTCTCGCTCTCTCGGTCTCTCGCTCTTGGTCTCTCGGTCTCTCTCTCTTGGTCTCTCGCTCTCGGTCTCTCGCTCTCTCGGTCTCTCGCTCTCGGTCTCTCGCTCTCTCACTCTCGCTGTCTCGCTCTCGCTCTCTCGGTCTCTCGCTCTCTCGGTCCTTCGCTCTCTCGCTCTCTCGCTCTCTCGGTCTCTCGCTCTCTCGCTCTTGATCTCTCGCTCTCTCGCTCTCTCGCTCTCTCGCTCTCGCTCTCTCGGTCTCTCGCTCTCTCGCTCTCTCGCCCTCGCTCTCGGTCTCTCGCTCTCTCGGTCTCTCGCTCTCTCGGTCTCGGTCTCTCACTCTCGGTCTCTCGCTCTCGCTCTCTCTCTCTCGGTCTCTCGCTCTCTCGGTCTCTCGATCTCTCGCTCTCGCTCTCTCGCTCTCTCGGTCTCGCTCTCTCACTCTCTCGCTCTCTCACTCTCTCGCTCTCTCGCTCTCTCGGTCTCGCTCTCTTGCTCTCGCTCTCGCGCTCTCTCGCTCTCACGCTCTCTCGTTCTCTCGCTCTCGGTCTCTCGCGCTCTCGCTCTCGCGCTCTCGCTCTCTCGCTCTCTCTCTCTCGCTCTCTCGCTCTCTCGATCTCTCGGTCTCTCGCTCTCACTCTCTCGCTTGCTCTCTCGCTCTCGGTCTATCGTGCTCTCGGTCTCTCGGTCTCTCGCTCTCTAGCTCTCTCGCTCTCAGTCTCTCGCTCTCTCGCTCTCGCTCTCTCGGTCTCGCTCTCTCGCTCTCTCGGTCTCTCGCTCTCTCGCTCTCTCGCTCTCGCTCTCTCGCTCTCTCGCTCTCTCGCTCTCTCGTTCTCTCGCGCTCTCGCTCTCTCGCTCTCACGGTCTCTCGCTCTCGCTCTCTCGCTCGCTCTCGCTCTCTCGCTCTCTCGGTCTCTCGGTCTCTCGGTCTCGGTCTCGCTCTCTCTCTCTCTCGCTCTCTCGCTCTCTCATTCTCCCGCGCTCTCTCGCTCTCGGTCTCGCTCTCTCGCTCTCGCTCTCTCGCTCTCTCGCTCTCTCGCTCTCGCTCTCTCGTTCTCTCGTTCTCTCGTTCTCTCGCTCTCTCGTTCTCTCGTTCTCTCATTCTCTCTCGCTCTCACGCTCTCGCTCTCGCGCTCTCTCACTCTCGCTCTCTCGGTCTCGCTCTCGCTCTCTCGCTCTCTCGCTCTCGCTCTCTTGCTCTCGCTCTCTCGCTCTCGTGCTCTCGCTCTCTCGCTCTCGCTCTCTTGCTCTCTCGCTCTCGCTCTCTTGCTCTCTCGCTCTCGCTCTCTCGCTCTCGTGCTCTTGCTGTCTCGCTCTTGTGCTCTCTCGCTCTCTCGCTCTCGCTCTCTCTCGCTCTCTCACTCTCGCTCTCTCGCTCTCGCGCTCTCTCGCTCTCTGGCTCTCGGTCTCTCGCTCTCGCGCTCTCGCTCTCGCTCTCGCTCTCTCGCTCTCTCTCGCTCTCTCGCTCTCTCGGTCTCTCGCTCTCTCGCTTGCTCTCTCGCTTTCGGTATCTCGCGCTCTCGCTCCCTCTCTCTCGCTCTCTCGCTCTCTCGGTCTCTCGCTCTCGCTCTCTCGCTTGCTCTCTCGCTCTCGGTCTCGCTCTCTCGCTCTCTCGCTCTCGCTCTCTCGGTCTCTCGGTCTCGCTCTCTCGCTCTCGGTCTCTCGCTCTCTCGGTCTCTCGCTCTCTCGGTCTCGCTCTCTCGCTCTCTCGCTCTCTCGCTCTCGCTCTCTCGGTCTCTCGCTCTCTCGGTCTCTCGCTCTCGCGCTCTCGCTCACTCGGTCTCTCGGTCTCGGTCTCGCTCTCTCGCTCTCGCTCTCGCTCTCTCGCTCTCTCGTTCTCTCGTTCTCTCGCGCTCTCGCGCTCTCGCTCTCTCGGTCTCTCGCTCTCGCTCTCTCGCTCTCTCGCTCTCTCGTTCTCTCGTTCTCTCGCGCTGTCGCGCTCTCGCTCTCTCGGTCTCTCTCTCTCTCGGTCTCTCGCTCTCGCTGTCTCGCTCTCTCGCTCGCTCTCGCTCTCTCGCTCTCTCGCTCTCGCTCTCTCGCTCTCGCTCTCGGTCTCTCGCTCTCTCGCTCTCTCGGTCTCTCGCTCTCTCGCTCTCGCTCTCTCGGTCTCTCGGTCTCGCTCCCTCGCTCTCTCGCTCTCTCGTTCTCTCGCGCTCTCTCGCTCTCTCGGTCTCTCGGTCTCGGTCTCGCTCTCTCGCTCTCGCTCTCTCGCTCTCTCGCTCTCGCTCTCTCGCTCTCGCTCTCTCGTTCTCTCGTTCTCTCGCGCTCTCGCTCTCTCGCTCTCTCGCTCTCGCTCTCTCGCTCTCGCTCTCGGTCTCTCGCTCTCTCGGTCTCTCGCTCTCTCGCTCTCGCTCTCTCGGTCTCTCGGTCTCGCTCTCTCGCTCTCTCGCTCTCTCGTTCTCTCGCGCTCTCTCGCTCTCTCTCTCGCTCTCTCGCTCTCGCTCTCGCTCTCTCGCTCTCTCGCTCTCGCTCTCTCGCTCTCGCTCTCTCGCTCTCTCGCTCTCTCGTTCTCTCGTTCTCTCGCGCTCTCGCGCTCTCGCTCTCTCGGTCTCTCGCTCTATCGGTCTCTCGCTCTCGCTGTCTCTCGCTCTCGCTGTCTCGCTCTCTCGCTCGCTCTCGCTCTCTCGCTCTCTCGCTCTCGCTCTCTCGCTCTCGCTCTCGGTCTCTCGCTCTCTCGCTCTCTCGCTCTCTCGGTCTCTCGCTCTCTCGCTCTCGCTCTCTCGGTCTCTCGGTCTCGCTCTCTCGCTCTATCGCTCTCTCGTTCTCTCGCGCTCTCTTGCTCTCTCGGCCTCTCGGTCTCGGTCTCGCTCTCTCGCTCTCTCGCTCTCTCGCTCTCTCGTTCTCTCGCGCTCTCGCGCTCTCGCTCTCTCGCTCTCACGGTCTCTCGCTCTCGCTCTCTCGCTCGCTCTCGCTCTCTCGCTCTCTCGGTCTCTCGGTCTCTCGGTCTCGGTCTCGCTCTCTCGGTCTCTCGCTCTCTCGCTCTCTCGTTCTCCCGCGCTCTCTCGCTCTCGGTCTCGCTCTCTCGATCTCGCTCTCTCGCTCTCTCGCTCTCTCGCTCTCGCTCTCTCGTTCTCTCGTTCTCTCGTTCTCTCGCTCTCTCGTTCTCTCGTTCTCTCATTCTCTCTCGCTCTCACGCTCTTGCTCTCGCGCTCTCTCACCCTCGCTCTCTCGGTATCGCTCTCGCTCTCTCGCTCTCTCGCTCTCGCTCTCTCGCTCTCGCTCTCGTGCTCTCGCTCTCTCGCTCTCGCTCTCTTGCTCTCTCGCTCTCGCTCTCTTGCTCTCTCGCTCTCGCTCTCTCGCTCTCGTGCTCTCGCTCTCTCGCTCTTGTGCTCTCTCGCTCTCTCGCTCTCGCTCTCTCTCGCTCTCTCGCTCTCGCTCTCGCTCTCTCGCTCTCGCGCTCTCTCGCTCACTGGCTCTCGGTCTCTCGCTCTCGCACTCTCGCTCTCGCTCTCGCTCTCTCGCTCTCTCTCGCTCTATCACTCTCTCGGTCTCTCGCTCTCTCGCTTGCTCTCTCGCTTTCGGTATCTCGCGCTCTCGCTCTCTCTCTCTCGCTCTCTCGCTCTCTCGGTCTCTCGCTCTCGCTCTCTCGCTTGCTCTCTCGCTCTCGGTCTCGCTCTCTCGCTCTCTCGCTCTCTCGCTCTCGCTCTCTCGGTCTCTCGGTCTCGCTCTCTCGCTCTCGGTCTCTCGCTCTCTCGGTCTCTCGCTCTCTCGGTCTCGCTCTCTCGCTCTCTCGCTCTCTCGCTCTCGCTCTCTCGGTCTCTCGCTCTCTCGGTCTCTCGCTCTCGCGCTCTCGCTCACTCGGTCTCTCGGTCTCGGTCTCGCTCTCTCGCTCTCTCGTTCTCTCGTTCTCTCGCGCTCTCGCGCTCTCGCTCTCTCGGTCTCTCGCTCTCGCTCTCTCGCTCTCGCTCTCTCGCTCTCTCGCTCTCTCGTTCTCTCGTTCTCTCGCGCTCTCGCGCTCTCGCTCTTTCGGTCTCTCGCTCTCTCGGTCTCTCGCTCTCGCTGTCTCGCTCTCTCGCTCGCTCTCGCTCTCTCGCTCTCTCGCTCTCGCTCTCTCGCTCTCGCTCTCGGTCTCTCGCTCTCTCGCTCTCTCGGTCTCTCGCTCTCTCGCTCTCGCTCTCTCAGTCTCTCGGTCTCGCTCTCTCGCTCTCTCGTTCTCTCGCGCTCTCTCGCTCTCTCGGTCTCTCGGTCTCGGTCTCGCTCTCTCGCTCTCGCTCTCGCTCTCTCGCTCTCTCGCTCTCGCTCTCTCGCTCTCGCTCTCTCGCTCTCTCGCTCTCTCGTTCTCTCGTTCTCTCGCGCTCTCGCTCTCTCGGTCTCTCGCTCTCTCGGTCTCTCGCTCTCGCTGTCTCTCGCTCTCGCTGTCTCGCTCTCTCGCTCGCTCTCGCTCTCTCGCTCTCTCGCTCTCGCTCTCTCGCTCTCGCTCTCGGTCTCTCGCTCTCTCGCTCTCTCGGTCTCTCGCTCTCTCGCTCTCGCTCTCTCGGTCTCTCGGTCTCGCTCTCTCGCTCTCTCGCTCTCTCGTTCTCTCGCGCTCTCTCGCTCTCTCGGTCTCTCGGTCTCGGTCTCGCTCTCTCGCTCTCTCGCTCTCTCGTTCTCTCGCGCTCTCGCTCTCTCGCTCTCATGGTCTCTCGCTCTCGCTCTCTCGCTCGCTCTCGCTCTCTCGCTCTCTCGGTCTCTCGGTCTCTCGGTCTCGGTCTCGCTCTCTCGCTCTCTCGCTCTCTCGTTCTCCCGCGCTCTCTCGCTCTCGGTCTCGCTCTCTCGCTCTCGCTCTCTCGCTCTCTCGCTCTCTCGCTCTCGCTCTCTCGTTCTCTCGTTCTCTCGTTCTCTCGCTCTCTCGTTCTCTCGTTCTCTCATTCTCTCTCGCTCTCACGCTCTCGCGCTCTCTCACTCTCGCTCTCTCGGTCTCGCTCTCGCTCTCTCGCTCTCGCTCTCTCGCTCTCGTGCTCTCGCTCTCTCGCTCTCGCTCTCTCTCCCTCTCGCTCTCGCTCTCTCGCTCTCTCGCTCTTGTGCTCTCTCGCTCTCTCGCTCTCGCTCTCTCTCGCTCTCTCGCTCTCGCTCTCTCGCTCTCGCGCTCTCTCGCTCTCTGGCTCTCGGTCTCTCGCTCTCGCGCTCTCGCTCTCTCTCGCTCTCTCGCTCTCTCGGTCTCTCGCTCTCTCGCTTGCTCTCTCGCTCTCGGTATCTCGCGCTCTCGCTCTCTCTCTCTCGCTCTCTCGCTCTCTCGGTCTCTCGCTCTCGCTCTCTCGCTTGCTCTCTCGCTCTCGGTCTCGCTCTCTCGCTCTCTCGCTCTCTCGCTCTCACTCTCTCGGTCTCTCGGTCTCGCTCTCTCGCTCTCGGTCTCTCGCTCTCTCGGTCTCTCGCTCTCTCGGTCTCGCTCTCTCGCTCTCTCGCTCTCTCGCTCTCGCTCTCTCGGTCTCTCGCTCTCGGTCTCTCGCTCTCTCGCTCTCTCGCTCGCTCTTTGTCTCTCGCTCTCTCGCTCTCTCGCTCTCTCGGTCTCTCGCTCTCGGTCTCTCGCTCTCTCGCTCTCTCGCTCGCTCTTTGTCTCTCGCTCTCTCGCTCTCGCTGTCTCGCACTCTTGCTCTCGATCTCGCTCTCTTGCTCTCTCGCTCTCTCGGTCCTTCGCTCTCTCGCTCTCTCGCTCTCTCGGTCTCTCGCTCTCTCGCTCTCGATCTCTCGCTCTCTCGCTCTCTCGCTCTCGCTCTCTCGGTCTCTCGCTCTCTCGCTCTCTCGCTCTCGCTCTCGGTCTCTCGCTCTCTCGGTCTCTCGCTCTCTCGGTCTCGGTCTCTCGCTCTTGGTCTCTCGCTCTCGCTCTCTCTCTCTCGGTCTCTCGCTCTCTCGGTCTCTCGATCTCTCGCTCTCGCTCTCTCGCTCTCTCGGTCTCGCTCTCTCACTCTCTCGCTCTCTCACTCTCTCGCTCTCTCGCTCTCTCGGTCTCGCTCTCGCTCTCGCGCTCTCTCGCTCTCGCTCTCGCGCTCTCTCGTTCTCTCGCTCTCAGTCTCTCGCGCTCTCGCGCTCTCGCTCTCTCGCTCTCTCTCTCTCGCTCTCTCGCTCTCTCGATCTCTCGGTCTCTCGCTCTCACTCTCTCGCTTGCTCTCTTGCTCTCGGTCTATCGTGCTCTCGGTCTCTCGGTCTCTCGCTCTCAGTCTCTCGCTCTCTCGCTCTCGCTCTCTCGGTCTCGCTCTCTCGCTCTCTCGGTCTCTCGCTCTCTCACTCTCTCGCTCGCTCTCTCTCGCTCTCTCTCGCTCTCTCGCTCTCGGTCTCTCACTCTCTCGGTCTCTCGGTCTCTCACTCTCGCTCTCTCGCTCTCGGTCTCGCTCTCTCGGTCTCTCGCTCTCTCGCTCTCTTGCTCTCGGTCTCTCGCTCTCGCTCTCGCTCTCTCGCTCTCGGTCTCTCTCTCTCGCTCTCTCGCTCTCGGTCTCTCGCTCTCGGTCTCTGTCTCTCGCTCTCAGTCTCTCGCTCTCGCTCTCTCGCTCTCGGTCTCTCGCTCTCGGTCTCTCACTCTCTTGCTCTCTCAGTCTCTCGGTCTCGGTCTCGGTCTCTCGCTCTCGGTCTCTCGCTCTCGGTCTCTCGGTCTCTCGCTCTCTCTCGCTCTCGGTCTCTCGCTCTCGCTCTCTCGCTCTCTCGCTCTCTCTCGCTCTCGCTCTCTCGCTCTCGGGCTCTCGCTCTCGGTCTCTCGCTCTCTCTCTCGGTCTCTCGCTCTCGCTCTCTCGCTCTCGGTCTCTCGCTCTCTTGCTCTCGCTCGCTCTCTCGCTCTCTCAGTCTGTCGCTCTCAGTCTCTCGCTCTCTCGGTCTCTCGCTCTCGCTCCCTCGCTCTCTCGTTCTCTCGTTCTCTCGCGCTCTCGCTCTCTCGCTCTCACGGTCTCTCGCTCTCGCTCTCTCGCTCGCTCTCGCTCTCTCGCTCTCTCGGTCTCTCGGTCTCGGTCTCCCTCTCTCGCTCTCTCGCTCTCTCGTTCTCCCGCGCTCTCTCGCTCTCTCGGTCTCGCTCTCTCGCTCTCGCTCTCTCCCGCTCTCGCTCTCGCTCGCTCTCGGTCTCTCGGTCTCTCGGTCTCGCTCTCTCTCTCTCTCGGTCTCTCGCTCTCGGTCTCTCGCTCTCGGTCTCTCGCTCTCTCGCTCTCTCGCTCGCTCTTTGTCTCTCGCTCTCTCGCTCTCGCTGTCTCGCTCTCTCGCTCTCGCTCTCGCTCTCTCGCTCTCGGTCTCTCGGTCTCTCGCTCTCGGTCTCTCGCTCTCGGTCTCTCGCTCACTCGGTCTCTCGCTCTCGGTCTCTCGCTCTCTCACTCTTGCTGTCTCGCTCTCGCTGTCTCGCTCTCGCTCTCTCGGTCTCTCGGTCTCTCGCTCTCTCGGTCTTTCGCTCTCTCGCTCTCTCGCTCTCTCGGTCTCTCGCTCTCGCTCTCTCGCTCGCTCTCGCTCTCTCGCTCTCTCGCTCTCGCTCTCTCGCTCTCGGTCTCTCGGTCTCTCGCCCTCTCGCTCTCTCGCTCGCTCTTTGTCTCTCGCTCTCTCGCTCTCGCTGTCTCGCTCTCTCGCTCTCGCTCTCGCTCTCTCGCTCTCTCGCTCTCGGTCTCTCGGTCTCTCGCTCTCGGTCTCTCGCTCTCGGTCTCTCGCTCTCGGTCTCTTGCTCACTCGGTCTCTCGCTCTCGGTCTCTCGCTCTCTCACTCTTGCTGTCTCGCTCTCGCTCTCTCGGTCTCTCGGTCTCTCGCTCTCTCGGTCTTTCGCTCTCTCGCTCTCTCGCTCTCTCGGTCTCTCGCTCTCGCTCTCTCGCTCGCTCTCGCTCTCTCGCTCTCTCGCTCTCGGTCTCTCGGTCTCTCGCCCTCACGCTCTCTCGGTCTCTCGCTCTCGGTCTCTCGCTCTCTCGCTCTCTCGGTCTCTCGGTCTCTCGGTCTCGCTCTCTCGCTCTCTCGCTCTCTCGTTCTCTCGCTGCTCTCGCGCTCTCGCTCACTCAGTCTCTCGGTCTCGGTCGCTCTCGCTCTCTCGCTCTCGCTCTCTCGCTCTCGCTCTCTCGCTCTCTCGCTCTCTCGTTCTCTCGTTCTCTCGCGCTCTCGCGCTCTCGCTCTCTCGGTCTCTCGCTCTCTCGGTCTCTCGCTCTCGCTGTCTCGCTCTCTCGCTCACTCTCGCACTCTCGCTCTCGCTCTCTCGCTCTCGCTCTCGGTCTCTCGCTCTCTTGCTCTCTCGCTCTCTCGCTCTCGCTCTCTCATTCTCTCGGTCTCGCTCTCTCGCTCTCTCGCTCTCTCGTTCTCTCGCGCTCTCTCGCTCTCTCGGTCTCTCGGTCTCGGTCTCGCTCTCTCGCTCTCGCTCTCGGTCTCTCGGTCTCTCGCCCCTCACGCTCTCTCGGTCTCTCGGTCTCTCGCTCTCGGTCTCTTGCTCTCTCGCTCTCTCGGTCTCTCGGTCTCTCGGTCTCGCTCTCTCGCTCTCTCGTTCTCTCGCGCTCTCGCGCTCTCGCTCACTCGGTCTCTCGGTCTCGGTCCTCGCTCTCTCGCTCTCGCTCTCGCTCTCGCTCTCTCGCTCTCGCTCTCCTCGCTCTCTCGCTCTCTCGTTCTCTCATTCTCTCGCGCTCTCGCGCTCTCGCTCTCTCGGTCTCTCGCTCTCTCGGTCTCTCGCTCTCGCTGTCTCGCTCCTCTCGCTCACTCTCGCTCTCTCGCTCTCTCGCTCTCGCTCTCGCTCTCGGTCTCTCGCTCTCTCGCTCTCTCGGTCTCTCGCTCTCGGTCTCTCGCTCTCTCGCTCTCGCTCTCTCGGTCTCTCGGTCTCGCTCTCTCGCTCTCACTCGCTCCTCTCGTTCTCTCGCGCTCTCTCGCTCTCTCGGTCTCTCGGTCCTCGCGTCACGCTCTCTCGCTCTCGCTCTCTGCGCTCTCTCGCTCTCTCGCTCTCCTCATTCTCTCGTTCTCTCGCGCTCTCGCTCTCTCGCTCTCACGGTCTTTCGCTCTCGCTCTCTCGCTCGCTCTCGCTCTCTCGCTCTCTCGGTCTCTCGGTCTCGGTCTCGCTCTCTCGCTCTCTCGCTCTCTCGCTCTCGTCGTTCTCCCGCGCTCTCTCGCTCTCGGTCTCGCTCTCTTGCTCTCGCTCTCTCGCTCTTGCTCTCTCGTTCTCTCGTTCTCTCGTTCTCCTCGCCTCTCTCGTTCTCTCGTTCTCTCATTCTCTCGCGCTCTCGCGCTCTCGCTCTCGCTCTCGCGCTCTCTCACTCTCGCTCTCTCGGTCTCTCGGTCTCGCTCTTGCTCTCTCGCTCTCTCGCTCTCGCTCTCTCGCTCTCGTGCTCTCGCTCTCTCGCTCTCGCTCTCTCGCTCTCTCGCTCTCCGCTCTCTCGCTCTCTCGCTCTCGCTCTCTCGCTCTCTCGCTCTCGGTCTCTCGCTCTCGCTCTCTCGCTCTCTCTCGCTCTCTCGCTCTCTCGGTCTCTCGATTGCTCTCTCGCTCTCGGTATCTCGCGCCTCTCGCTCTCTCGCTCTCGCTCTCTCGCTCTCTCGCTCTCGCGGTCTCTCGCTCTCGCTCTCTCGCTTGCTCTCTCTCTCTCGGTCGCGCTCTCTCGCTCTCTCGCTCTCTCGCTCTCGCTCTCTCGGTCTCTCGCTCTCATCGCTCTCTCGGTCTCCGCTCTCCTCGCTCTCGGTCTCTCGCTCTCTCGGTCTCTCGCTCTCTCGGTCTCGCTCTCTCGCTCTCTCGCTCTCGCTCTCTGTCTCTCGCTTTCGGTCTCTCGCTCTCGGTCTCTAGCTCGCTCGCTCTCTCGCTCGCTCTTTGTCTCTCGCTCTCTCGCTCTCGGCTGACTCGCTCTCTCGCTCTCGCTCTCGCTCTCTCGCTCTCTCGCTCTCTCGGTCTCTCGCTCTCGGCCTCTCGGTCTCTCGCTCTCGGTCTCTCGCTCTCGGTCTCTCGCTCTCGGTCTCTCGCTCTCTCGCTCTCGCTCTCTCGGTCTCTCAGTCTCGCTCTCTCGCTCTCTCGCTCTCTCGTTCTCTCGCGCTCTCTCGCTCTCTCGGTCTCTCGGTCTCGGTCTCGCTCTCTCGCTCTCTCGCTCTCTCTCTCTCGCTCTCTCGCTCTCTCGGTCTCTCGCTCTCGCTCTCTCGCTTGCTCTCTCGCTCTCGGTCTCGCTCTCTCGCTCTCTCGCTCTCTCGCTCTCACTCTCTCGGTCTCTCGGTCTCGCTCTCTCGCTCTCGGTCTCTCGCTCTCTCGGTCTCTCGCTCTCTCGGTCTCGCTCTCTCGCTCTCTCGCTCTCTCGCTCTCGCTCTCTCGGTCTCTCGCTCTCGGTCTCTCGCTCTCTTCGCTCTCTCGCTCGCTCTTTGTCTCTCGCTCTCTCGCTCTCTCGCTCTCTCGGTCTCTCGCTCTCGGTCTCTCGCTCTCTCGCTCTCTCGCTCGCTCTTTGTCTCTCGCTCTCTCGCTCTCGCTGTCTCGCACTCTTGCTCTCGATCTCGCTCTCTTGCTCTCTCGCTCTCTCGGTCCTTCGCTCTCTCGCTCTCTCGCTCTCTCGGTCTCTCGCTCTCTCGCTCTCGATCTCTCGCTCTCTCGCTCTCTCGCTCTCTGCTCTCTCGGTCTCTCGCTCTCTCGCTCTCTCGCTCTCGCTCTCGGTCTCTCGCTCTCTCGGTCTCTCGCTCTCTCGGTCTCGGTCTCTCGCTCTTGGTCTCTCGCTCTCGCTCTCTCTCTCTCGGTCTCTCGCTCTCTCGGTCTCTCGATCTCTCGCTCTCGCTCTCTCGCTCTCTCGGTCTCGCTCTCTCACTCTCTCGCTCTCTCACTCTCTCGCTCTCTCGCTCTCTCGGTCTCGCTCTCGCTCTCGCGCTCTCTCGCTCTCGCTCTCGCGCTCTCTCGTTCTCTCGCTCTCAGTCTCTCGCGCTCTCGCGCTCTCGCTCTCTCGCTCTCTCTCTCTCGCTCTCTCGCTCTCTCGATCTCTCGCTCTCACTCTCTCGCTTGCTCTCTTGCTCTCGGTCTATCGTGCTCTCGGTCTCTCGGTCTCTCGCTCTCAGTCTCTCGCTCTCTCGCTCTCGCTCTCTCGGTCTCGCTCTCTCGCTCTCTCGGTCTCTCGCTCTCTCACTCTCTCGCTCGCTCTCTCTCGCTCTCTCTCGCTCTCTCGCTCTCGGTCTCTCACTCTCTCGGTCTCTCGGTCTCTCACTCTCGCTCTCTCGCTCTCGGTCTCGCTCTCTCGGTCTCTCGCTCTCTCGCTCTCTTGCTCTCGGTCTCTCGCTCTCGCTCTCGCTCTCTCGCTCTCGGTCTCTCTCTCTCGCTCTCTCGCTCTCGGTCTCTCGCTCTCGGTCTCTGTCTCTCGCTCTCAGTCTCTCGCTCTCGCTCTCTCGCTCTCGGTCTCTCGCTCTCGGTCTCTCACTCTCTTGCTCTCTCAGTCTCTCGGTCTCGGTCTCGGTCTCTCGCTCTCGGTCTCTCGCTCTCGGTCTCTCGGTCTCTCGCTCTCTCTCGCTCTCGGTCTCTCGCTCTCGCTCTCTCGCTCTCTCGCTCTCTCGCTCTCGCTCTCTCGCTCTCGGGCTCTCGCTCTCGGTCTCTCGCTCTCTCTCTCGGTCTCTCGCTCTCGGTCTCTCGCTCTCTTGCTCTCGCTCGCTCTCTCGCTCTCTCAGTCTGTCGCTCTCAGTCTCTCGCTCTCTCGGTCTCTCGCTCTCGCTCCCTCGCTCTCTCGTTCTCTCGTTCTCTCGCGCTCTCGCTCTCTCGCTCTCACGGTCTCTCGCTCTCGCTCTCTCGCTCGCTCTCGCTCTCTCGCTCTCTCGGTCTCTCGGTCTCGGTCTCCCTCTCTCGCTCTCTCGCTCTCTCGTTCTCCCGCGCTCTCTCGCTCTCGGTCTCGCTCTCTCGCTCTCGCTCTCTCCCGCTCTCGCTCTCGCTCGCTCTCGGTCTCTCGGTCTCTCGGTCTCGCTCTCTCTCTCTCTCGGTCTCTCGCTCTCGGTCTCTCGCTCTCGGTCTCTCGCTCTCTCGCTCTCTCGCTCGCTCTTTGTCTCTCGCTCTCTCGCTCTCGCTGTCTCGCTCTCTCGCTCTCGCTCTCGCTCTCTCGCTCTCGGTCTCTCGGTCTCTCGCTCTCGGTCTCTCGCTCTCGGTCTCTCGCTCACTCGGTCTCTCGCTCTCGGTCTCTCGCTCTCTCACTCTTGCTGTCTCGCTCTCGCTGTCTCGCTCTCGCTCTCTCGGTCTCTCGGTCTCTCGCTCTCTCGGTCTTTCGCTCTCTCGCTCTCTCGCTCTCTCGGTCTCTCGCTCTCGCTCTCTCGCTCGCTCTCGCTCTCTCGCTCTCTCGCTCTCGCTCTCTCGCTCTCGGTCTCTCGGTCTCTCGCCCTCTCGCTCTCTCGCTCGCTCTTTGTCTCTCGCTCTCTCGCTCTCGCTGTCTCGCTCTCTCGCTCTCGCTCTCGCTCTCTCGCTCTCTCGCTCTCGGTCTCTCGGTCTCTCGCTCTCGGTCTCTCGCTCTCGGTCTCTCGCTCTCGGTCTCTTGCTCACTCGGTCTCTCGCTCTCGGTCTCTCGCTCTCTCACTCTTGCTGTCTCGCTCTCGCTCTCTCGGTCTCTCGGTCTCTCGCTCTCTCGGTCTTTCGCTCTCTCGCTCTCTCGCTCTCTCGGTCTCTCGCTCTCGCTCTCTCGCTCGCTCTCGCTCTCTCGCTCTCTCGCTCTCGCTCTCTCGCTCTCGGTCTCTCGGTCTCTCGCCCTCACGCTCTCTCGGTCTCTCGCTCTCGGTCTCTCGCTCTCTCGCTCTCTCGGTCTCTCGGTCTCTCGGTCTCGCTCTCTCGCTCTCTCGCTCTCTCGTTCTCTCGCGCTCTCGCGCTCTCGCTCACTCAGTCTCTCGGTCTCGGTCTCGCTCTCTCGCTCTCGCTCTCTCGCTCTCGCTCTCTCGCTCTCTCGCTCTCTCGTTCTCTCGTTCTCTCGCGCTCTCGCGCTCTCGCTCTCTCGGTCTCTCGCTCTCTCGGTCTCTCGCTCTCGCTGTCTCGCTCTCTCGCTCACTCTCGCACTCTCGCTCTCGCTCTCTCGCTCTCGCTCTCGGTCTCTCGCTCTCTTGCTCTCTCGCTCTCTCGCTCTCGCTCTCTCATTCTCTCGGTCTCGCTCTCTCGCTCTCTCGCTCTCTCCTTCTCTCGCGCTCTCTCGCTCTCTCGGTCTCTCGGTCTCGGTCTCGCTCTCTCGCTCTCGCTCTCGGTCTCTCGGTCTCTCGCCCTCACGCTCTCTCGGTCTCTCGGTCTCTCGCTCTCGGTCTCTTGCTCTCTCGCTCTCTCGGTCTCTCGGTCTCTCGGTCTCGCTCTCTCGCTCTCTCGTTCTCTCGCGCTCTCGCGCTCTCGCTCACTCGGTCTCTCGGTCTCGGTCTCTCGCTCTCGCTCTCGCTCTCGCTCTCTCGCTCTCGCTCTCTCGCTCTCTCGCTCTCTCGTTCTCTCATTCTCTCGCGCTCTCGCGCTCTCGCTCTCTCGGTCTCTCGCTCTCTCGGTCTCTCGCTCTCGCTGTCTCGCTCTCTCGCTCACTCTCGCTCTCTCGCTCTCTCGCTCTCGCTCTCGCTCTCGGTCTCTCGCTCTCTCGCTCTCTCGGTCTCTCGCTCTCGGTCTCTCGCTCTCTCGCTCTCGCTCTCTCGGTCTCTCGGTCTCGCTCTCTCGCTCTCTCGCTCTCTCGTTCTCTCGCGCTCTCTCGCTCTCTCGGTCTCTCGGTCTCGGTCACGCTCTCTCGCTCTCTCGCTCTCGCTCTCTCGCTCTCTCGCTCTCTCGCTCTCTCATTCTCTCGTTCTCTCGCGCTCTCGCTCTCTCGCTCTCACGGTCTTTCGCTCTCGCTCTCTCGCTCGCTCGCTCTCGCTCTCTCGCTCTCTCGGTCTCTCGGTCTCGGTCTCGCTCTCTCGCTCTCTCGCTCTCTCGCTCTCTCGTTCTCCCGCGCTCTCTCGCTCTCGGTCTCGCTCTCTTGCTCTCGCTCTCTCGCTCTTGCTCTCTCGTTCTCTCGTTCTCTCGTTCTCTCGCTCTCTCGTTCTCTCGTTCTCTCATTCTCTCGCGCTCTCGCGCTCTCGCTCTCGCTCTCGCGCTCTCTCACTCTCGCTCTCTCGGTCTCTCGGTCTCGCTCTTGCTCTCTCGCTCTCTCGCTCTCTCGCTCTCGCTCTCTCGCTCTCTCGCTCTCGCTCTCTCGCTCTCTCGCTCTCGGTCTCTCGCTCTCGCTCTCTCGCTCTCTCTCGCTCTCTCGCTCTCTCGGTCTCTCGATTGCTCTCTCGCTCTCGGTATCTCGCGCTCTCGCTCTCTCGCTCTCGCTCTCTCGCTCTCTCGCTCTCGCGGTCTCTCGCTCTCGCTCTCTCGCTTGCTCTCTCTCTCTCGGTCGCGCTCTCTCGCTCTCTCGCTCTCTCGCTCTCGCTCTCTCGGTCTCTCGCTCTCTCGCTCTCTCGGTCTCGCTCTCTCGCTCTCGGTCTCTCGCTCTCTCGGTCTCTCGCTCTCTCGGTCTCGCTCTCTCGCTCTCTCGCTCTCGCTCTCTGTCTCTCGCTTTCGGTCTCTCGCTCTCGGTCTCTAGCTCTCTCGCTCTCTCGCTCGCTCTTTGTCTCTCGCTCTCTCGCTCTCGCTGACTCGCTCTCTCGCTCTCGCTCTCGCTCTCTCGCTCTCTCGCTCTCTCGGTCTCTCGCTCTCGGCCTCTCGGTCTCTCGCTCTCGGTCTCTCGCTCTCGGTCTCTCGCTCTCGGTCTCTCGCTCTCTCGCTCTCGCTCTCTCGGTCTCTCAGTCTCGCTCTCTCGCTCTCTCGCTCTCTCGTTCTCTCGCGCTCTCTCGCTCTCTCGGTCTCTCGGTCTCGGTCTCGCTCTCTCGCTCTCTCGCTCTCGCTCTCTCGCTCTCTCGCTCTCTCGTTCTCTCGTTCTCTTGCGCTCCCGCGCTCTCGCTCTCTCGCTCTCACGGTCTCTCGCTCTCGCTCTCTCGCTCGCTCTCGCTCTCTCGCTCTCTCGGTCTCTCGGTCTCTCGGTCTCGGTCTCGCTCTCTCGCTCTCTCGCTCTCTCGCTCTCTCGTTCTCTCGGTCTCTCGGTCTCGGTCTCGCTCTCTCGCTCTCTCGCTCTCTCGCTCTCTCGTTCTCCCGCGCTCTCTCGCTCTCGGTCTCGCTCTCTCGCTCTCGCTCTCTCGCTCTCTCGCTCTCGCACTCTCGTTCTCTCGTTCTCTCGTTCTCTCGCTCTCTCGTTCTCTCGTTCTCTCATTCTCTCGCGCTCTCGCGCTCTCGCTCTCGCGCTCTCTCACTCTCGCTCTCTCGGTCTCTCGGTCTCGCTCTCGCTCTCTCGATCTCTCGCTCTCGCTCTCTCGCTCTCGTGCTCTCGCTCTCTCGCTCTCTCGCTCTCGCTCTCTCGCTCTCTCGCTCTCGCTCTCTCGCTCTCTCGCTCTCTCGCTGTCTCGCTCTCGCTCTCTCGCTCTCGCTCTCTCGCTCTCTCGCTCTCGGTCTCTCGCTCTCTCTCGCTCTCTCGCTCTCTCGGTCTCTCGATTGCTCTCTCGCTCTCGGTATCTCGCGCTCTCGCTCTCTCGCTCTCGTTCTCTCGCTCTCTCGCTCTCGCGGTCTCTCGCTCTCGCTCTCTCGCTTGCTCTCTCGCTCTCGGTCTCGCTCTCTCGCTCTCTCGCTCTCTCGCTCTCGCTCTCTCGGTCTCTCGCTCTCTCGGTCTCTCGGTCTCGCTCTCTCGCTCTCGGTCTCTCGCTCTCTCGGTCTCTCGCTCTCTCGGTCTCGCTCTCTCGCTCTCTCGGTCTCTCGCTTTCGGTCTCTCGCTCTCGGTCTCTCGCTCTCTCGCTCTCTCCCTCGCTCTTTGTCTCTCGCTCTCTCGCTCTCGCTGTCTCGCTCTCTCGCTCTCGCTCTCGCTCTCTCGCTCTCTCGCTCTCTCGGTCTCTCGCTCTCGGCCTCTCGGTCTCTCGCTCTCGGTCTCTCGCTCTCGGTCTCTCGCTCTCGGTCTCTCGCTCTTGGTCTCTCGCTCTCTCACTCTCGCTGTCTCGCTCTCGCTGTCTCGCTCTCGCTCTCTCGGTCTCTCGGTCTCTCGCTCTCTCGGTCTTTCGCTCTCTCGCTCTCTCGGTCTCTCGCTCTCTCGGTCTCGGTCTCTCGCTCTCGGTCTCTCGCTCTCTCGATCTCTCGCTCTCTCGGTCTCTCGCTCTCTCGCTCTCGCTCTCTCGCTCTCTCGCTCTCGGTCTCTCGGTCTCTCGCTCTCTCGGTCTCGGTCTCTCGCTCTCGGTCTCTCGCTCTCTTGGTCTCTCGCTCTCTCGCTCTCGCTCTCTCGCTCTCGCTCTCTCGCTCTCGGTCTCTCGCTCTCTCGCTCTCTTGGGCTCTCGCTCTCTCGCTCTCGCTCTCTCGCTCTCTCGCTCGCTCTCTCGCTCTCTCGCTCTCGGTCTCTCGGTCTCTCGCCCTCACGCTCTCTCGGTCTCTCGGTCTCTCGCTCTCGGTCTCTCGCTCTCTCGCTCTCTCGGTCTCTTGGTCTCGCTCTCTCGCTCTCTCGTTCTCTCGCGCTCTCGCGCTCTCGCTCACTCGGTCTCTCGGTCTCGGTCTCGCTCTCTCGCTCTCGCTCTCGCTCTCTCGCTCTCTCGCTCTCGCTCTCTCGCTCTCGCTCTCTCGCTCTCTCGTTCTCTCGTTCTCTCGCGCTCTCGCGCTCTCGCTCTCTCGGTCTCTCGGTCTCTCGCTCTCGCTGTCTCGCTCTCTCGCTCACTCTCGCTCTCTCGCTCTCTCGCTCTCGCTCTCGCTCTCGGTCTCTCGCTCTCTCGCTCTCTCGCTCTCTCGGTCTCTCGCTCTCGGTCTCTCGCTCTCTCGCTCTCTCGGTCTCTCGGTCTCGCTCTCTCGCTCTCTCGCTCTCTCGTTCTCTCATTCTCTCGCGCTCTCGCTCTCTCGGTCTCTCGCTCTCGCTCTCTCGCTCTCTCGCTCTCTCGTTCTCTCGTTCTCTCGCGCTCTCGCGCTCTCGCTCTCTCGGTCTCTCGCTCTCTCGGTCTCTCGCTCTCGCTGTCTCGCTCTCTCGCTCGCTCTCGCTCTCTCGCTCTCTCGCTCTCGCTCTCTCGCTCTCGCTCTCGGGCTCTCGCTCTCGGTCTCTCGCTCTCGGTCTCTCGCTCTCTCGGTCTCTCGTTCTCGGTCTCTCGCTCTCTCGGTCTCTCGGTCTCGCTCTCTCACTCTCTCGCTCTCTCGCTCTCTCGGTCTCTCGCTCTCTCGCTCTCTCGGTCTCTCGCTCTCGGTCTCTCGCTCTCGGTCTCTCGCTCTCGGTCTCTCGGTCTCTCGCTCGCTCTCAGTCTCTCGGTCTTTCGGTCTCTCGGTCTCTCGGTCTCTCGCTCTCTCGCTCTCTCGGTCTCTCGGTCTCTCGGTCTCTCGCTCTCGGTCTCTCGGTCTCTCGCTCTCGGTCTCTCGGTCTCTCGCTCTCTCGCTCTCGGTCTCTCGCTCTCGGTCTCGGTCTCTCGCTCTCGGTCTCTCGCTCTCGCTCTCTCGGTCTCTCGGTGTCGCTCGCTCTCGGGCTCTCTGGCTCTCGGTCTCTCGCTCTCGCTCTCTCGCTCTCTCGCTCTCTCGCTCTCTCGGTCTCTCGCTCTCTCGCTCTCGCTCTCACTCTCGCTCTCTCGCTCTCTCTCGCTCTCGCTCTCTCGGTCTCTCGCTCTCGCTCTCTCGGTCTCTCGGTGTCGCTCGCTCTCGCTCTCGGGCTCTCGGGCTCTCGGTCTCTCGCTCTCGGTCTCTCGGTCTCTCGCTCTCGCTCTCTCGGTCTCTCGGTGTCGCTCGCTCTCGGGCTCTCCGGCTCTCGGTCTCTCGCTCTCGCTCTCTCGCTCTCTCGGTCTCTCGCTCTCTCGGTCTCTCGCTCTCACTCTCGCTCTCTCTCCCTCTCTCTCGCTCTCGCTCTCTCGGTCTCTCGCTCTCGCTCTCTCGGTCTCTCGGTCTCTTGGTGTCGCTCGCTCTCGCTCTCGGGCTCTCGGGCTCTCGGTCTCTCGCTCTCGCTCTCTCGCTCTCTCGGTCTCTCGCTCTCTCGGTCTCTCGCTCTCACTCTCGCTCTCTCTCCCTCTCTCTCGCTCTCGCTCTCGCTCTCTCGCTCTCTCGCTCTCTCGGTCTCTCGCTCTCGGCCTCTCGGTCTCTCGCTCTCGGTCTCTCGCTCTCGGTCTCTCGCTCTTGGTCTCTCGCTCTCTTGGTCTCTCGCTCTCGGTCTCTCGCTCTCTCGCTCTCGCTCTCTCGGTCTCTCGGTCTCGCTCTCTCGCTCTCTCGCTCTCTCGTTCTCTCGCGCTCTCTCGCTCTCTCGGTCTCTCGGTCTCGGTCTCGCTCTCTCGCTCTCTCGCTCTCGCTCTCTCGCTCTCTCGCTCTCTCGTTCTCTCGTTCTCTTGCGCTCCCGCGCTCTCGCTCTCTCGCTCTCACGGTCTCTCGCTCTCGCTCTCTCGCTCGCTCTCGCTCTCTCGCTCTCTCGGTCTCTCGGTCTCTCGGTCTCGGTCTCGCTCTCTCGCTCTCTCGCTCTCTCGTTCTCTCGGTCTCTCGGTCTCGGTCTCGCTCTCTCGCTCTCTCGCTCTCTCGCTCTCTCGTTCTCCCGCGCTCTCTCGCTCTCGGTCTCGCTCTCTCGCTCTCGCTCTCTCGCTCTCTCGCTCTCGCACTCTCGTTCTCTCGTTCTCTCGTTCTCTCGCTCTCTCGTTCTCTCGTTCTCTCATTCTCTCGCGCTCTCGCGCTCTCGCTCTCGCGCTCTCTCACTCTCGCTCTCTCGGTCTCTCGGTCTCGCTCTCGCTCTCTCGATCTCTCGCTCTCGCTCTCTCGCTCTCGTGCTCTCGCTCTCTCGCTCTCTCGCTCTCGCTCTCTCGCTCTCTCGCTCTCGCTCTCTCGCTCTCTCGCTGTCTCGCTCTCGCTCTCTCGCTCTCGCTCTCTCGCTCTCTCGCTCTCGGTCTCTCGCTCTCTCTCGCTCTCTCGCTCTCTCGGTCTCTCGATTGCTCTCTCGCTCTCGGTATCTCGCGCTCTCGCTCTCTCGCTCTCGTTCT
Organism: Somniosus microcephalus; assembly: GCF_052327205.1. NCBI lineage: Eukaryota > Metazoa > Chordata > Chondrichthyes > Squaliformes > Somniosidae > Somniosus > Somniosus microcephalus. The sequence continues at coordinate 179,710,742 of NC_140996.1, read as the reverse complement.
CTCGCTCTCTCGCTCTCGCGGTCTCTCGCTCTCGCTCTCTCGCTTGCTCTCTCGCTCTCGGTCTCTCGGTCTCGCTCTCTCGCTCTCTCGCTCTCTCGCTCTCGCTCTCTCGGTCTCTCGCTCTCTCGGTCTCTCGGTCTCGCTCTCTCGCTCTCGGTCTCTCGCTCTCTCGGTCTCTCGCTCTCTCGGTCTCGCTCTCTCGCTCTCTCGCTCTCGCTCTCGGTCTCTCGCTCTCTCGGTCTCTCGCTTTCGGACTCTCGCTCTCGGTCTCTCGCTCTCTCGCTCTCTCGCTCGCTCTTTGTCTCTCGCTCTCTCGCTCTCGCTGTCTCGCTGTCTCGCTCTCGCTCTCGCTCTCTCGCTCTCTCGCTCTCTCGGTCTCTCGCTCTCGGCCTCTCGGTCTCTCGCTCTCGGTCTCTCGCTCTCGGTCTCTCGCTCTCGGTCTCTCGCTCTTGGTCTCTCGCTCTCTCACTCTCGCTGTCTCGCTCTCGCTGTCTCGCTCTCGCTCTCTCGGTCTCTCGGTCTCTCGCTCTCTCGGTCTTTCGCTCTCTCGCTCTCTCGGTCTCTCGCTCTCTCGGTCTCGGTCTCTCGCTCTCGGTCTCTCGCTCTCTCGATCTCTCGCTCTCTCGGTCTCTCGCTCTCGCTCTCTCGCTCTCTCGCTCTCGGTCTCTCGGTCTCTCGCTCTCTCGGTCTCGGTCTCTCGCTCTCGGTCTCTCGCTCTCTTGGTCTCTCGCTCTCTCGCTCTCGCTCTCTCGCTCTCGCTCTCTCGCTCTCGGTCTCTCGCTCTCTCGCTCTCTTGGGCTCTCGCTCTCTCGCTCTCGCTCTCTCGCTCTCTCGCTCTCTCGCTCGCTCTCTCGCTCTCTCGCTCTCGGTCTCTCGGTCTCTCGCCCTCACGCTCTCTCGGTCTCTCGGTCTCTCGCTCTCGGTCTCTCGCCCTCTCGCTCTCTCGGTCTCTCGGTCTCGCTCTCTCGCTCTCTCGTTCTCTCGCGCTCTCGCGCTCTCGCTCACTCGGTCTCTCGGTCTCGGTCTCGCTCTCTCGCTCTCGCTCTCGCTCTCTCGCTCTCTCGCTCTCGCTCTCTCGCTCTCGCTCTCTCGCTCTCTCGTTCTCTCGTTCTCTCGCGCTCTCGCGCTCTCGCTCTCTCAGTCTCTCGGTCTCTCGGTCTCTCGCTCTCGCTGTCTCGCTCTCTCGCTCACTCTCGCTCTCTCGCTCTCTCGCTCTCGCTCTCGCTCTCGGTCTCTCGCTCTCTCGCTCTCTCGCTCTCTCGGTCTCTCGCTCTCGGTCTCTCGCTCTCTCGCTCTCTCGGTCTCTCGGTCTCGCTCTCTCGCTCTCTCGCTCTCTCGTTCTCTCATTCTCTCGCGCTCTCGCTCTCTCGGTCTCTCGCTCTCGCTCTCTCGCTCTCTCGCTCTCTCGTTCTCTCGTTCTCTCGCGCTCTCGCGCTCTCGCTCTCTCGGTCTCTCGCTCTCTCGGTCTCTCGCTCTCGCTGTCTCGCTCTCTCGCTCGCTCTCGCTCTCTCGCTCTCTCGCTCTCGCTCTCTCGCTCTCGCTCTCGGGCTCTCGCTCTCGGTCTCTCGCTCTCGGTCTCTCGCTCTCTCGGTCTCTCGTTCTCGGTCTCTCGCTCTCTCGGTCTCTCGGTCTCGCTCTCTCACTCTCTCGCTCTCTCGCTCTCTCGGTCTCTCGCTCTCTCGCTCTCTCGGTCTCTCGCTCTCGGTCTCTCGCTCTCGGTCTCTCGCTCTCGGTCTCTCGGTCTCTCGCTCGCTCTCAGTCTCTCGGTCTTTCGGTCTCTCGGTCTCTCGGTCTCTCGCTCTCTCGCTCTCTCGCTCTCGGTCTCTCGCTCTCGGTCTCGGTCTCTCGCTCTCGGTCTCTCGCTCTCGCTCTCTCGGTCTCTCGGTGTCGCTCGCTCTCGGGCTCTCTGGCTCTCGGTCTCTCGCTCTCGCTCTCTCGCTCTCTCGCTCTCTCGCTCTCTCGGTCTCTCGCTCTCTCGCTCTCGCTCTCACTCTCGCTCTCTCGCTCTCTCTCGCTCTCTCTCGCTCTCGCTCTCTCGGTCTCTCGCTCTCGCTCTCTCGGTCTCTCGGTGTCGCTCGCTCTCGCTCTCGGGCTCTCGGGCTCTCGGTCTCTCGCTCTCGGTCTCTCGGTCTCTCGCTCTCGCTCTCTCGGTCTCTCGGTGTCGCTCGCTCTCGGGCTCTCCGGCTCTCGGTCTCTCGCTCTCGCTCTCTCGCTCTCTCGGTCTCTCGCTCTCTCGGTCTCTCGCTCTCACTCTCGCTCTCTCTCCCTCTCTCTCGCTCTCGCTCTCTCGGTCTCTCGCTCTCGCTCTCTCGGTCTCTCGGTCTCTTGGTGTCGCTCGCTCTCGCTCTCGGGCTCTCGGGCTCTCGGTCTCTCGCTCTCGGTCTCTCGGTCTCTCGGTCTCTCGGTGTCGCTCGCTCTCGCTCTCGGGCTCTCGGGCTCTCGGTCTCTCGCTCCCTCGGTCTCTCGGTCTCTCGCTCTCTCGCTCTCTCTGTCTCTCGCTCTCGCTCTCTCGCTCTCTCGCTCTCGCTCTCTCGCTCTCTCGCTCTCGCCCTCGCTCTCTCGCTTGCTCTCCCGCTCTTGGTCTCTCGGTCTCGCTCTCTCGCTCTCTCGCTCTCTCGGTCTCTCGCTCTCTCGGTCTCTCGGTCTCACTCTCTCGCTCTCTCGCTCTCTCGGTCTCTCGCTCTCTCGGTATCGCTCTCTCGCTCTCTCGCTCTCGCTCTCTCGGTCTCTCGCTCTCGGTCTCTCGCTCTCGGTCTCTCGCTCTCGGGCTCTCGCTCTCGCTCTCTCGGTCTCTCGCTCTCTCGGTCTCGCTCTCTCGCTCTCTCGCTCTCTCGGTCTCGCGCTCTCGCTCTCTCGCTCTCTCTCTCTCGGTCTCGCTTTCTCGGTCTCGCTCTCTCGCTCTCTCGGTCTCTCGCTCTCTCGGTCTCTCGGTCTCTCGGCCTCTCGGTCTCGCTCTCGCTCTCTCGGTCTCTCGCTCTCTCGGGCTCTCGGTCTCTCGCTCTCGGTCTCTCGGTCTCTCGCTCTCGCTCTCTCGGTCTCTCGCTCTCTCGGGCTCTCGGTCTCTCGCTCTCGCTCTCTCGGTCTCTCGCTCTCTCGGTCTCGCGCTCTCTCGGTCTCGCTCTCTCGGTCTCACTCTCTCTCTCTCGCTCTCTCGCTCTCTCTCTCTCGGTCTCGCTCTCTCGGTCTCGCTCTCTCGCTCTCTCGGTCTCGCTCTCTCTTTCTCGCTCTCTCGCTCTCTCTCTCTCGGTCTCGCTCTCTCGCTCTCTCTCTCTCGCTCTCTCGCTCTCTCTCTCTCGCTCTCTCTCTCTCGGTCTCTCGCTCTCTCGGTCTCGCTCTCGGGCTCTCGCTCTCGGTCTCTCGCTCTCGGTCTCTCGCTCTCTCGGTCTCTCGTTCTCGGTCTCTCGCTCTCTCGGTCTCTCGGTCTCGCTCTCTCACTCTCTCGCTCTCTCGCTCTCTCGGTCTCTCGCTCTCTCGCTCTCTCGGTCTCTCGCTCTCGGTCTCTCGCTCTCGGTCTCTCGCTCTCGGTCTCTCGGTCTCTCGCTCGCTCTCAGTCTCTCGGTCTCTCGGTCTCTCTGTCTCTCGGTCTCTCGCTCTCTCGCTCTCTCGGTCTCTCGGTCTCTCGGTCTCTCGCTCTCGGTCTCTCGGTCTCTCGCTCTCGGTCTCTCGGTCTCTCGCTCTCTCGCTCTCGGTCTCTCGCTCTCGGTCTCGGTCTCTCGCTCTCGCTCTCTCGCTCTCGCTCTCTCGGTCTCTCGGTGTCGCTCGCTCTCGGGCTCTCTGGCTCTCGGTCTCTCGCTCTCGCTCTCTCGCTCTCTCGCTCTCTCGGTCTCTCACTCTCTCGCTCTCGCTCTCACTCTCGCTCTCTCGCTCTCTCTCGCTCTCTCTCGCTCTCGCTCTCTCGGTCTCTCGCTCTCGCTCTCTCGGTCTCTCGGTCTCTCGGTGTCGCTCGCTCTCGCTCTCGGGCTCTCGGTCTCTCGCTCTCGGTCTCTCGGTCTCTCGCTCTCGCTCTCTCGGTCTCTCGGTGTCGCTCGCTCTCGGGCTCTCCGGCTCTCGGTCTCTCGCTCTCGCTCTCTCGCTCTCTCGCTCTCTCGGTCTCTCGCTCTCTCGGTCTCTCGCTCTCACTCTCGCTCTCTCTCCCTCTCTCTCGCTCTCGCTCTCTCGGTCTCTCGCTCTCGCTCTCTCGGTCTCTCGGTCTCTCGGTGTCGCTCGCGCTCGCGCTCGCTCTCGGGCTCTCGGGCTCTCGGTCTCTCGCTCTCGGTCTCTCGGTGTCGCTCGCTCTCGCTCTCGGGCTGTCGGGCTCTCGGTCTCTCGCTCCCTCGGTCTCTCGGTCTCTCGCTCTCTCGCTCTCTCTGTCTCTCGCTCTCGCTCTCTCGCTCTCTCGCTCTCGCTCTCTCGCTCTCGCTCTCTCGCTCTCTCGCTCTCGCCCTCGCTCTCTCGCTTGCTCTCCCGCTCTTGGTCTCTCGGTCTCGCTCTCTCGCTCTCTCGCTCTCGCTCTCTCGGTCTCTCGCTTTCTCGGTCTCTCGGTCTCACTCTCTCGCTCTCTCGCTCTCTCGGTCTCTCGCTCTCTCGGTATCGCTCTCTCGCTCTCTCGCTCTCGCTCTCTCGGTCTCTCGCTCTCTCGCTCTCGGTCTCTCGCTCTCGGTCTCTCGCTCTCTCGCTCTCTCGCTCGCTCTCTGTCTCTCGCTGTCTCGCTCTCTCGCTCTCGCTCTCGCTCTCTCGCTTTCTCGCTCTCTCGGTCTCTCGCTCTCTCGCTCTTGGTCTCTCGCTCTCTCGCTCTCGCTCTCTCTCTCTCGGTCTCTCGCTCTCTCGGTCTCTCGCTCTCTCGCTCTCGCTCTCGCTCTCGGTCTCTCGCTCTCTCGCTCTCTCGGGCTCTCGCTCTCTCGGTCTCTCGGTCTCTCGCTCTCGCTCTCTCGCTCGCTTTCTCGCTCTCTCGCTCTCTCGCTCTCGCTCTCTCGCTCTCTCGCTCTCGGTCTCTCGGTCTCTCGCTCTCTCGCTCTCGCTCTCTCGGTCTCTCGGTCTCGCTCTCTCGCTCTCTCGCTCTCTCGTTCTCTCGCGCTCTCTCGCTCTCTCGGTCTCTCGGTCTCGGTCACGCTCTCTCGCTCTCTCGCTCTCGCTCTCTCGCTCTCTCGCTCTCTCGCTCTCTCATTCTCTCGTTCTCTCGCGCTCTCGCTCTCTCGCTCTCACGGTCTTTCGCTCTCGCTCTCTCGCTCGCTCTCGCTCTCTCGCTCTCTCGGTCTCTCGGTCTCGGTCTCGCTCTCTCGCTCTCTCGCTCTCTCGCTCTCTCGTTCTCCCGCGCTCTCTCGCTCTCGGTCTCGCTCTCTTGCTCTCGCTCTCTCGCTCTTGCTCTCTCGTTCTCTCGTTCTCTCGTTCTCTCGCTCTCTCGTTCTCTCGTTCTCTCATTCTCTCGCGCTCTCGCGCTCTCGCTCTCGCTCTCGCGCTCTCTCACTCTCGCTCTCTCGGTCTCTCGGTCTCGCTCTTGCTCTCTCGCTCTCTCGCTCTCTCGCTCTCGCTCTCTCGCTCTCTCGCTCTCGCTCTCTCGCTCTCGGTCTCTCGCTCTCGCTCTCTCGCTCTCTCTCGCTCTCTCGCTCTCTCGGTCTCTCGATTGCTCTCTCGCTCTCGGTATCTCGCGCTCTCGCTCTCTCGCTCTCGCTCTCTCGCTCTCTCGCTCTCGCGGTCTCTCGCTCTCGCTCTCTCGCTTGCTCTCTCTCTCTCGGTCGCGCTCTCTCGCTCTCTCGCTCTCTCGCTCTCGCTCTCTCGGTCTCTCGCTCTCTCGCTCTCTCGGTCTCGCTCTCTCGCTCTCGGTCTCTCGCTCTCTCGGTCTCTCGCTCTCTCGGTCTCGCTCTCTCGCTCTCTCGCTCTCGCTCTCTGTCTCTCGCTTTCGGTCTCTCGCTCTCGGTCTCTAGCTCTCTCGCTCTCTCGCTCGCTCTTTGTCTCTCGCTCTCTCGCTCTCGCTGACTCGCTCTCTCGCTCTCGCTCTCGCTCTCTCGCTCTCTCGCTCTCTCGGTCTCTCGCTCTCGGCCTCTCGGTCTCTCGCTCTCGGTCTCTCGCTCTCGGTCTCTCGCTCTCGGTCTCTCGCTCTCTCGCTCTCGCTCTCTCGGTCTCTCAGTCTCGCTCTCTCGCTCTCTCGCTCTCTCGTTCTCTCGCGCTCTCTCGCTCTCTCGGTCTCTCGGTCTCGGTCTCGCTCTCTCGCTCTCTCGCTCTCGCTCTCTCGCTCTCTCGCTCTCTCGTTCTCTCGTTCTCTTGCGCTCCCGCGCTCTCGCTCTCTCGCTCTCACGGTCTCTCGCTCTCGCTCTCTCGCTCGCTCTCGCTCTCTCGCTCTCTCGGTCTCTCGGTCTCTCGGTCTCGGTCTCGCTCTCTCGCTCTCTCGCTCTCTCGCTCTCTCGTTCTCTCGGTCTCTCGGTCTCGGTCTCGCTCTCTCGCTCTCTCGCTCTCTCGCTCTCTCGTTCTCCCGCGCTCTCTCGCTCTCGGTCTCGCTCTCTCGCTCTCGCTCTCTCGCTCTCTCGCTCTCGCACTCTCGTTCTCTCGTTCTCTCGTTCTCTCGCTCTCTCGTTCTCTCGTTCTCTCATTCTCTCGCGCTCTCGCGCTCTCGCTCTCGCGCTCTCTCACTCTCGCTCTCTCGCTCTCTCGCTCTCGCTCTCTCGCTCTCGCTCTCTCGCTCTCTCGCTCTCGCCCTCGCTCTCTCGCTTGCTCTCCCGCTCTTGGTCTCTCGGTCTCGCTCTCTCGCTCTCTCGCTCTCGCTCTCTCGGTCTCTCGCTTTCTCGGTCTCTCGGTCTCACTCTCTCGCTCTCTCGCTCTCTCGGTCTCTCGCTCTCTCGGTATCGCTCTCTCGCTCTCTCGCTCTCGCTCTCTCGGTCTCTCGCTCTCTCGCTCTCGGTCTCTCGCTCTCGGTCTCTCGCTCTCTCGCTCTCTCGCTCGCTCTCTGTCTCTCGCTGTCTCGCTCTCTCGCTCTCGCTCTCGCTCTCTCGCTTTCTCGCTCTCTCGGTCTCTCGCTCTCTCGCTCTTGGTCTCTCGCTCTCTCGCTCTCGCTCTCTCTCTCTCGGTCTCTCGCTCTCTCGGTCTCTCGCTCTCTCGCTCTCGCTCTCGCTCTCGGTCTCTCGCTCTCTCGCTCTCTCGGGCTCTCGCTCTCTCGGTCTCTCGGTCTCTCGCTCTCGCTCTCTCGCTCGCTTTCTCGCTCTCTCGCTCTCTCGCTCTCGCTCTCTCGCTCTCTCGCTCTCGGTCTCTCGGTCTCTCGCTCTCTCGCTCTCGCTCTCTCGGTCTCTCGGTCTCGCTCTCTCGCTCTCTCGCTCTCTCGTTCTCTCGCGCTCTCTCGCTCTCTCGGTCTCTCGGTCTCGGTCACGCTCTCTCGCTCTCTCGCTCTCGCTCTCTCGCTCTCTCGCTCTCTCGCTCTCTCATTCTCTCGTTCTCTCGTGCTCTCGCTCTCTCGCTCTCACGGTCTTTCGCTCTCGCTCTCTCGCTCGCTCTCGCTCTCTCGCTCTCTCGGTCTCTCGGTCTCGGTCTCGCTCTCTCGCTCTCTCGCTCTCTCGCTCTCTCGTTCTCCCGCGCTCTCTCGCTCTCGGTCTCGCTCTCTTGCTCTCGCTCTCTCGCTCTTGCTCTCTCGTTCTCTCGTTCTCTCGTTCTCTCGCTCTCTCGTTCTCTCGTTCTCTCATTCTCTCGCGCTCTCGCGCTCTCGCTCTCGCTCTCGCGCTCTCTCACTCTCGCTCTCTCGGTCTCTCGCTCTCGGTCTCTCGCTCTCTCGCTCTCTCGCTCGCTCTCTGTCTCTCGCTGTCTCGCTCTCTCGCTCTCGCTCTCGCTCTCTCGCTTTCTCGCTCTCTCGGTCTCTCGCTCTCTCGCTCTTGGTCTCTCGCTCTCTCGCTCTCGCTCTCTCTCTCTCGGTCTCTCGCTCTCTCGGTCTCTCGCTCTCTCGCTCTCGCTCTCGCTCTCGGTCTCTCGCTCTCTCGCTCTCTCGGGCTCTCGCTCTCTCGGTCTCTCGGTCTCTCGCTCTCGCTCTCTCGCTCGCTCTCTCGCTCTCTCGCTCTCGCTCTCTCGCTCTCTCGCTCTCGGTCTCTCGGTGTCTCGCTCTCTCGCTCTCTCGGGCTCTCGCTCTCTCGGTCTCTCGGTCTCTCGCTCTCGCTCTCTCGCTCTCTCGCTCTCTCGCTCTCTCGCTCGCTCTCTCGCTCTCTCGCTCTCTCGCTCTCGCTCTCTCGCTCTCGCTCGCTCTCTCGCTCTCTCGGTCTCTCGCTCTCGGTCTCTCCCTCTCTCGGTCTCGCTCTCTCGCTCTCGTGCTCTCGCTCTCGCTCGCTCTCGGACTCTCGGTCTCTCGGTCTCGCTCTCTCGCTCTCTCGCTCTCTCGGTCTCTCGCTCTCTCGGTCTCTCGCTCTCGGTCTCTCGCTCTTGGTCTCTCGCTCTCTCGCTCTCTCGCTCTCGCTCTCTCGCTCTCTCGCTCGTTCTCGGTCTCTCGGTCTCTCGGTCTCTCGGTCTCTCGGTCTCTCGCTCTCGGTCTCTCGCTCTCTCGCTCTCTCGCTCTCGGTCTCGGCCTCTCGCTCTCGGTCTCTCGCTCTCGGTCTCTCGCTCTCTCGGTCTCTCGCTCTCTCGGTCTCGGTCTCTCGCTTTCGGGCTCTCGCTCTCTCGCTCTCGCTCTCTCGGTCTCTCGCTCTCTCGGTCTTTCGCTCTCTCGCTCTCTCGGTCTCTCGCTCTCTCGGTCTCGGTCTCTCGCTCTCGGCCTCTCGCTCTCTCGCTCTTGCTCTCTCGCTCTCGCTCTCTCTCTCTCGGTGTCTCGCTCTCTCGCTCTCTCGGTCTCTCACTCTCGCGGTCTCTCGGTCTCTCGGTCTCTCGGTCTCTCGCTCTCGCGCTCTCTCGCTCTCTCGCTCTCTCGCTCGCTCTCTCGCTCACTCGGTCTCTCGCTCTCTCGCTCTCTCGCTCTCGGTCTCCCGCTCTCTCGGTCTCGCTCTCTCGCTCTCTCGGTCTCAAGCTCTCTCGCTCTCTCGGTCTCTCGCTCTCGGTCTCTCGCTCTCGGTCTCTAGCTCTCGGTCTCTCGCTCTCTCGCTCTCTCGCTCGCTCTCGGTCTCTCGGTCTCTCGGTCTCTCGGTCTCTCGGTCTCTCGCTCTCGGTCTCTCCGTCTCTCGCTCTCGGTCTCTCCGTCTCTCGGTCTCTCGCTCTCGGTCTCTCGCTCTCGGTCTCGGTCTCTCGCTCTCGGTCTCTCGCTCTCGGTCTCTCGCTCTCGGGCTCTCGCTCTCGCTCTCTCGGTCTCTCGCTCTCTCGGTCTCGCTCTCTCGCTCACTCGCTCTCTCGGTCTCGCGCTCTCGCTCTCTCGCTCTCTCGCTCTCTCTCTCTCGGTCTCGCTCTCTCGGTCTCGCTCTCTCACTCTCTCGGTCTCTCGCTCTCTCTTTTTCTCTGTCTCTCGGCCTCTCGGTCTCGCTCTCGCTCTCTCGGTCTCTCGGTCTCTCGGGCTCTCGGTCTCTCACTCTCGGTCTCTCGGTCTCTCGGTCTCTCGCTCTCGGTCTCTCGGTCTCTCGCTCTCTCGCTCTCGTTCTCTCGCTCTCAGTCTCTCGCTCTCGGGCTCTCGCTCTCGGGCTCTCGCTCTCGCTCTCTCGGTCTCTCGCTCTCTCGGTCTCGCGCTCTCTCGGTCTCGCTCTCTCGCTCTCTCGGTCTCACTCTCTCTCTCTCGCTCTCTCGCTCTCTCTCTCTCGGTCTCGCTCTCTCGGTCTCGCTCTCTCGCTCTCTCGGTTTCGCTCTCTCTTTCTCGCTCTCTCGCTCTCTCTCTCTCGGTCTCGCTCTCTCGCTCTCTCTCTCTCGCTCTCTCGCTCTCTCTCTCTCGCTCTCTCGCTCTCTCTCTCTCGGTCTCTCGCTCTCTCGGTCTCGCTCTCGGGCTCTCGCTCTCGGTCTCTCGCTCTCGGTCTCTCGCTCTCGGTCTCGGTCTCTCGCTCTCTCGGTCTCTCGGTCTCTCGGTCTCTCGCTCTCTCGGTCTCTCGCTCTCTCGGTCTCTCGCTCTCTCGCTCTCTCGGTCACTCGGTCTCTCGCTCTCTCGCTCTCTCTCTCGCTCTCGGGCTCTCGCTCTCGCTCTCTCGCTCTCTCGGTCTCTCGCTCTCTCGCTCTCTCGGTCTTGCTCTCGCTCTCTCGCTCGCTCTCTCGCTTGCTGTCGCTCTCGGTCTCTCGCTCTCGGTCTCTCGCTCTCGGTCTCTCGCTCTCTCGCTCTCGCTCTCACTCTCGCTCTCTCGCTCTCTCTCGCTCTCTCTCGCTCTCTCTCGCTCTCGCTCTCTCGGTCTCTCGCTCTCGCTCTCTCGGTCTCTCGGTCTCTCGGTGTCACTCGCTCTCGCTCTCGGTCTCTCGGTCTCTCGCTCTCGCTCTCTCGGTCTCTCGGTGTCGCTCGCTCTCGGGCTCTCGGGCTCTCGGTCTCTCGCTCTCTCGCTCTCTCGGTCTCTCGCTCTCTCGGTCTCTCGCTCTCACTCTCGCTCTCTCTCGCTCTCTCTCGCTCTCTCTCGCTCTCGCTCTCTCGGTCTCTCGCTCTCGCTCTCTCGGTCTCTCGGTGTCGCTCGCTCTCGCTCTCGGGCTCTCGGGCTCTCGGTCTCTCGCTCTCTCGGTCTCTCGCTCTCTCGCTCTCTCGGTCTCGCCCTCGCTCGCTCTCGCTCTCGGTCTCTCGGGCTCTCGGTCTCTCGCTCTCGGTCTCTCGCTCTCTCGCTCTCTCTCGCTCTTGCTCTCTCGCTCTCGCTCTCTCGGTCTCTCGCTCTCCTCTCTCGCTCGCTCTCTCGCTCTCGGGCTCTCGCTCTCGGGCTCTCGCTCTCTCGCTCTCTCGGTCTCTCGCTCTCTTGCTCTCTCGCTCTTGGTCTCTCGCTCTCGGTCTCTCGCTCTCGCTCTCCCGCTCTCGCTCTCTCGCTCTCGCTCTCTCGCTCTCTCGCTCTCGGTCTCTCGCTCTCGCTCTCCCGCTCTCGCTCTCTCGCTCTCGCTCTCTCGCTCTCTCGCTCTCTCGGTCTCTCGCTCTCTCGGTCTCTCGCTCTCGGTCTCTCGCTCTCTCTCGCTCTTGCTCTCTCGCTCTCGCTCTCTCGGTCTCTCGCTCCCCTCTCTCGCTCGCTCTCTCGCTCTCGGGCTCTCGCTCTCTCGCTCTCTCGCTCTCTCGCTCTCTCGGTCTCTCGCTCTCGGTGTCTCGCTCTCGGTCTCTCGCTCTCGCTCTCTCGCTCTCTCGCTCTCGGTCTCGCTCTCTCGCTCTCTCGCTCTCGGTCTCTCGGTCTCTCACTCTCGCTCTCGCGCTCTCTCGCTCTCTCGGTCTCGCTCTCTCGCTCTCGCTCTCTCGCTCTCGCTCTCTCGCTCTCTCGCTCTCTTGCGCTCTCGCTCTCTCGCGCTCTCGCTCTCTCGCTCTCTCGCTCGCTCTCTCGCTCTCTCTGTCTCTCGCTCTCTCGCTCTCGCTCTCTTGGTCTCGTTCTCTCTCTCTCTCGCTCTCTCGCTCGCTCTCTCGCTCTCGGTCTCG